>NC_135712.1:134716648-135356630 GCF_964656455.1 Halichoerus grypus | reverse complement strand
TCCTTTTACTCTAATGAAGTTAGCCTTAACATTTCTCTCAGCTTGACAAATTTTAGACAGGCTTCTTTCAGACTCTAGGCCCCTCCACCTCCCTTTTTAAAGAACATTTACTTTGGAAAAGTTGTCATATCAAATTCCTTCTCTACTCCTTTGAGATGTTATTCTTCTCCCAGTCTCTCCAGTTTTACAACCCAGGAGGGGACCCATCCCACTTGAAATGTCATCATCACCCTTACACTTGGGGTGAGCATAGCATAACATATAGAGTCATCAAAATCACTGTATTGTACACCTGAAACTAGTCTAACACTGTGTGTCAACTATACTTCAATAATTAAAAAAAAGAAAGCAGCGCAGTCTCCCAGTTTTTTTTTTTTTTTTAAATTTATTTGACAGAGAGAGACACAGCGAGAGAGGGAACACAAGCAGGGGAGTGGGAGAGGGAGAAGCAGGCTTCCCGCTGAGCAGGGAGCCCGATGTGGGGCTCGAACCCAGGACCCTGGGATCATGACCTGAGCTGAAGGCAGACGCTTAACGACTGAGCCACCCAGGCGCCCCTCCCAGTTTTTGTTGGAGAGTAGGAGGCTAACTTCCGTTAGCAGTTAGCAAAGATAGATGACCTAATCACAATGACCAACCTCTTGACTAACTGTATCCTAGTACTTTCCCACAGGCTCACCCCAGCACTTGAAATTCCTCCTGCTTTTTGTTCCAGTGGAGTTGAGTAAAGTCTTTCTCCCCTATTGCAATCGTCTTGAATGAAGCCTTCTTTGCCTGTTTAACTCCATCCATCTGGTGTAATTTTTGACAACTCTCAATGTGTTTATTTCATCTTTCCTGAATGATAGTTTAACTTAGAAGAAAACGGACAGTTATTTTTCTTTCTGTATATTAAAAATTACATTAATATAGAAAACAACACATTCTAATGATTTTAATTGCTTTTGAAGCAAATGCCCTCAAGGACACATATCTTTAAAACATTTCTAGTATTCTAATAAAATATACATAACAAAAATTTGCCATTTTAGCCATTTTAAGTGTGCAGTTCTATGGCACTAAGTACATTTATACTGTACAACCATCACCACCATAATCTCTAGAACTTTTCATCTTCTCAAACTGAACTTCTATATCTATTAAACCATAACTCCCATTCCTGCTGTCTCCTAGGCCTTAGAAACCACCATTCTATTTTATGTTCCTATGAATTTCACTACTCTAGGTACCTCATACAAGTGGAATCTTTCAATATTTGTCCTTTTGTGCTTGGCATATTTCACTTACCACAGTGTCTTCAAGTTCATTCATGTGTGACGTGTATCAGAATTTCATTTCTTTTTTAAAGCTGAATAATACCATATTTTGTATGCATATACCATATTTAGTTTATGCATTTATCCATCAATGGACATTTGGGTTGTTTCCTGCTTTGAATTACCATAAATAATGCTGCTATGTACAAATATCTTTTTGAGACATTGCTTTCTATTCTTTTGGTGTATACATCCAGAAGTGGAATTGTTGGATTGTAGGATAATTCTATGTTTAATTTTTTTGAGGAATTGCTGTAATGTTTCCACAGTAGCTGCATTATTTTACATTTTCACCGGCAATGCACAAGAGTTCCAATTTTTCAACATCCTTGCCAATACTTGTTATTTTTTATTCTCATTTTTAAAAAAGATTTTACTTATTTATTTGACAGTGAGAGACAAAGTGAGAGAGGGAACACAAACAGGGGGAGTGAGAGAGGGAGAAGCAGGCTTCCCGCCGAGCAGGGAGCCCGATGTGGGGCTCGATCCCAGGACCCTGGGATCATGACTTGAGCCGAAGGTAGACGCTTAACAACTGAGCCACCCAAGCGCCACTTTTATTCTTATTTTTTAAATAACAACCATCCTAATGAGTATGGGGTGGTTTCTCATTGTGCTTTTGATTTGCATTTCTTAAAGATTTGTGATATTGAGCATTTTTTTATGTGCTTATTGACTATTTGTATATCTTCTTTGGAGAAATGTCTATTCAAGCCCTTTGCATATTTTAAAATTGGGTTGTTAGATTTTTTATTGATGAGCGGTAGTTCTTTATATATTCTGAATATTAACCTCTTACTCTTACCCTTATACATGATTTGCAAATATATGCTCATGATTTTTAATTTTTACAGGCCTATGATAGAAAACTCTTGGGAAGAGCTCTCTCTCTCTCTCTCTATATATATGTTCAAAATAAATTGCTCTGTAAAAGTTATTTTGGAGCATGCTGTACATGCATGATAAGTCTTAGAGCAGAAACCATTGATTGATTAATTAATTCATTTACTCATTTAACATTTCCTAAACACCTATCATATTCCTAATGTTAAATGTCTGGTGATACAGAGATGGGGGGCAGAGTTTCTACTTCTAAAAACCTCATAATGAAGGGACAATGGAGTGATAATCTTGGAAAGGAGGTTAAGTATTATATATTTGTATAATGTTGGCACCTACATATTTCTCAAGTCTGATCTTCCTCTCAATCTGCTGCCAGCATGATTTTCTTGTTTTCTGGCCTCTGTACATCTCCTATCCTGGAAAATTTCCTTATTCTTCTCTCTTAACCTCTATTCCCCCCCCCCCCCAACAGCTAATTTCAAATCATTTTTTGAGTTCTAGTTTAAAAGTAATTTCTTAAGATGCCTGTGTGGCTCATCGGTTAAGCGTCTGCCTTTGGCTCAGGTCATGATCCCAGGGTCCTGGGATTGAGTCCTGCATTGGGCTCCTTGCTCAGCAAGGAACCTGCTTCTCCCTTTGCTGCTCCCCCTGCTTGTGTGCTCTTTCTCACTCTCTCTCTGATAAATAAATAAATAAAATCTTAAAAAAAAATAAAAGTAATTTCTTCACCAATTCCTCTGCTGACCTTCTAATTCTCTTAGTTACAAGTGTTCCCAGCAGATCTCATAACCCTTATTTGTTTTTTTGTTTTTTTATATTTATTTATTTTTATTATGTTATGTTAGTCACCATACAATGCATCATTAATTTTTGATGAAGTGTTCCATGATTCATTGTTTGCATATAACATCCAGTGCTCCATGCAATATGTGCCCTCCTTAATACACATCACCAGGCCAACCCATCTGCCCACCATCCTCCCCCTCTAAAACCCTCTGTTTCTCAGGGTCCATAGCCTCTCATGGTTCATCTCCCCCTCCGATTTCCCCCCTTCATTTTTCCCTTCCTTCTCCTAATGTCCTCCATGCTATTCCTTATGTTCCACAAATAAGTGAAACCATATGATAATTGACTTTCTCTGCTTGACTTATTTCACTTAGCATAATCTCCTCCAGTCCCATCCATGTTGATGCAAAAGTTGGATATTCATCCTTTCTGATGGCTGAGTAATATTCCATTTTATATATAGACCACATCTTCTTTATCCATTTGTCTGTTGAAGGTCATCTCGGCTCTTCCCACACTTTGGCAATTGTGGACATTGCTGCTATGAACATTGGGGTGCATATGGCCCTTCTTTTCACTACACCTGTATCTTTGGGGTAAATACCCAGTAGTGCAATTGCTGGGTGATAGGGTAGCTCTATTTTTAATTTTTTGAGGCACCTCCACACTGTTTTCAAAGTGGCTGTACCAACTTGCATTCCCACCAACAGTGTAAGAGAGTTCCCCTTTCTCCACAACCTCTCAACATTTGTTGTTTCTTGCCTTGTCAATTTTTGCCATTCTAACTCCTGTAAGGTAGTATCTCAGAGTGGTTTTGATTTGAATTTCCCTGATGGCTAATGATGATGAACATTTTTTCATGTGTCTGTTAGCCATTTGTATGTCTTCTTTGGAGAAGAGTCTGTTCATGTCTTCTGCCCATTTTTTGACTTGATTATTTGTTTTTTGGATGTTGAGTTTGAGAAATTCTTTATAAATCTTGGATATCAACCCTTTGTCTGTAGTGTCATTTGCAAATATCTTCTCCCATTCTGTGGGTTGCCTCTTTGTTTTGTTGACTGTTTCCTTTGCTGTGCAGAAGGTTTTTATCTTGATGAAGTCCCAAAAGTTCATTTTTGCTTTTGTTTCCCTTGCCTTTGGAGACGTGTCTTGAAAGAAGTTGCTGTGGCTGATGTCAAAAAGGTTACTGCCTATGTTCTCCTCTAGGATTTTGATGGATTCCCATCTCACATTGAGGTCTTTCATCCATTTTGAGTTTATCTTTGTGTATGGTGTAAGAGAATGGTCGAGTTTCATTCTTCTGTATATAGCTGCCCAATTTTCCCAGCACCATTTATTGAAGAGACTTTTTTCCATTGCATATTTTTTCCTGCTTTGTGGAAGATTATTTGACCATAGAGTTGAGGGTCCATATCTGGGCTCTATATTCTGTTCCATTGGTCTGTATGTCTGTTTTTGTGCCAGTACCCATGCTGTCTTGGTGATCACAGCTTTGTAATATAGCTTGAAATCAGGCAACGTGATGCCCCCAGCTTTGTTTTTCTTTTTCAACATTTCCTTGGCGATTCGGGGTCTTTTCTGATTCCATACAAATTTTAGGATTGTTTGTTCCAGCACTTTGAAAAATACCGTTGGTATTTTGATTGGCATGGTGTTGAAAGTATAGATTGTTCTGGGCAGCATAATCATTTTCACAATGTTTATTCTTCCGATCCATGAGCATGTGATGTTTTTCCATTTTTTGTGTCTTCTTCAATTACTTTCATGAGTGTTCTATAGTTCCTAGAGTATAGGAAGCACATAGAAGGTGCTCAAGACTTGAATTGAGTTGCTATGTAAAACAATCTCAAAGACTGACAATTCTTTTAGTCTATTTCATTTTTTATTTAAAGACTGACAATTTTTAATGTATTGATTTTTTTCTGTGTTTCTCAACTTTTTATCCATCCAATATATTAGAGAAATATACCACACCTCTCTCAGTAATAGTGAGCCACTAAGACAATGATTCTCACTCTGAGGAAGTGATGATCCAGAATTCTGGCATCCTGGGGTAGGAAAAGGTAAAGTGAAAAATCTCCACCAGTGATACTATGTACCTCTTGTGTGATTGTGTACTCATCAAGGATGATTTCTCTGTGCCAGGGTCAATGGTATTAGACTTTCCACAAAGATATAAGCATTGTGAAAATAATGACCTACTTATTAAATGCAAATATATTCTCTTTAATACTCACTGGAATGTGCTGTCAAAGTAAGGATTATAAAATAAAGACACAGAGACTTATTTAATATTATTATAAATACAAAATGATTTATTTATTCAATAATTCTTCTCCCTGAAAACGTGTTCTTGCCTTTTTTCTGAAAGTTTTTAGCTTTTCAGAGTTTGTTTTGAGTTTGCTTCCTGCTTACAAAACAAAGCAATATGTTGACATCTGAATTTCTCAAAATTAACAAGACTCAGCCACCTCTATCTTGCTGGTAGCCTACTTTCATCCAAGGATTCTTTTATTACTAATTAAGCATGCTAAATCAATTATTTTCTGAAATAGTTGTCTAGTCTTGTAATTGAGTTTAAAAATGACAGTCTTTAACTTAACAATATCCACTATGGAGAATCGAATTTCAATTTCAGTGTTCCATCATAAGCCAAATGTCATCTAAACAAATAAAATAACTTGACCACAGTAAGTCATGCAAAATATTTTCTCATTAACCTTTTAAAAATTACTACCAAATTTTTACCCAAGAAATATATAAGTCAGATTTCTCATTTGTAGTCTAGTACTATCTTTTAAATTTTTTTCTGACGGAATAACTATGAAGCTGCTCTCTGGAAATTTCCATTCCTGTTCTTAGAAATTCCTCATTGGATGGGGATGTATTGGGTATCCAGAGTCGCTAAGTCATTTCTCTGCTCCTGGAATTATGAAGTAGTCCTAATCAAATTCTAATCTAATGAGAAATGTCTTTATTTCTAGTGCTTAAATTACTTCGATTCAATTCTTGGTAGTCCACATGAAGCAAACCTGCTTCATTCACTCAGTATGGCAAATTATATCCTCAGATCTTTACTGTGGTGTGTTCCTAGCTGTGTTCTTCTTAGCCCTAGCTGATGTGTATTCAGGGAAGGAAATCTCACCTGGATATTTGCCTAAAGCAAAGACAAATGGGAAAATGAACCTGCTTAACTAAAACAAACATAAATTATTTTTGGATAATCTCTTAGTTTGGGTTATAAATGGCTTTCCTTCCCTCTATTAACCCAGCTAATTAAATGTACTTGCTTAAGGCCTTATTGGATCTTATATTTATCTTGTGCAGCTTCTCAGTTCTATTCATTAGAAACTAAAGGAGACACATTTATCTTGGTTTTGTCTTCAAATGGAAGATTTCTTATTTACTGGATACTTTAAGGGGAGAGATAAAGGATAGAGGAAAGTAGGCCAGGAGAGTATCTTTTCTTGGTACAGACCAAATTCTAAGTAGTTTTCAATATGTTTCTGAGGGATAATATAGAATTTGGCACTGATGACTCAAAGCTGCCATGAATCGCCAAGGCTTTTGCTGAATCTATGATTATTAGCTACTTCCCTTGTAGTTTCTCCCTTTTGAATCCCAACATTTTAGGTCAGGTTTCCTAGCAGAAGCAGATCATAAGATAAGGTTTTGCGTGGAAAGTGATTTATTATAGAAATGTCTAAGGGGAGCTCAAAAAAGCTGGGGGTTTGGGACAGAAAGAGCAAGAAGCTAGGGAAGGGTGAGTTCTCAGGACAAAATTCTGCAGAGGGTGTCTGTGCCTCCATCCTTATGTGGAGTGTTGGGGTATAAGATATACCTCAGAGTTGTCACAAACCAAGGCAAGGTAGCTGGGCAAGAGAATAACTCCCATACATGTAAGTCATGGGCTAAAGTCCGATCAAAGTAAACATGAACTCCTGAACACTTATCTCTGTGTCTGCCGGCAAAGTGGCTCTAGTAGCCTGAGGGCAGCCCTCTTCCTCTACAGAGCTTCGGAGCTTCAGGTCCTGCCGGTTTAAAACACTATAAATCTGGAGGTGGGGGTGCATGAAAATGGTATAATAGAGGTAAGAGGGACTCTAAGTAGAGCACTGATGTCTATTATTCCAGGATAATGCAACATGGGCTTGAGGTGTGACCCCTGACATATTCTTCCATCAATTTTTGTTATTTCAGAGAAATCGCTTTATGGAGGGAACAAAAAGGGACAAAAATTTCACTGGGACATTCATATAATTTTCCTGGACTTGGTTCCCTATGGTCTTGATTTCCATAACTGCTAAACAAGGTGGGCCTATGTGGGAGTCCATTTTTCTTTATCCCAGTATGAAGTCAGTCTGTTCTGACCCCAATCATAAATATCTGCTACATAAAATATGCTTTCTTTTCTTCTCTATCAAGATGCTGAACTTCACAGAGGTTCTTGAGGACTAGGTACATAATCTCTGAATAAGAAGCTCCAAATACCACAATGTTTCCATTCAAACTTCAAGAACTGGGGGCTTGTAGAGCCTTATGGCTTAGAAGATCTGCATAATGATTACAGTTGCGCCTGCCTGATATGATTCGTTCTTTAACTTAGATCAGAATCCCATCCTCAGATTCCAGACATTCCTCAGATTCCAGATATATTCCTATAGCCTGAGCGCACAGGTATGTAGGGAATTTCTGCACCCTTGCCCTGATATGAACAGAGAACAGGTTTGATATCAGCTGCTATGAATTGCTTCAGAATTGTGGCTATCTTCCTTTGTAATTATTTGGCATCTCTGTGATGCTCAGTGCCCATGTTGAATCAGTTGTTAAATATTTTGATTATTTCCTCTGGTCCAAAGTGACTTTTGACTGTTTTCGAAATTGAATTCTTTTTTTGAATTATTAGAAAAAATCATGCACTATGTCAGAATGTTGTGGCCCTAATCAAAATAAAATAACACGATGGTGGAATTTTCTACTTCGTACCCTGGCAAGGCTTTGCTCAGGATACAACTCCTTTGCAAGGAAAAGTCAGTATGATGAAGCAGCCCCAAGGGGCTGGGAATTGGGTATTCTTATCAGGGTTTTATGATGTATTTCAGAAACCAGACACTTTTCCCTATCATAATCCCTCTTATTTTGGACTTGTTGTAAGCAAGAAATTAACAACTGTTGTGTTTGACTCATTATATTTTTTTTATGTTATAACAGCTAGCATTGTCCTAATAAATAGGCAATGACTTTCTTCTCTTCCTTTTTATGAGTCTTAAGAAAACTGACTCATGTCACCATCTGCTTGAGTATCCCTAAGTATGCCATCCAAGCTATGGAACATTGTCTATGCAGAACACACAGATGACAGGCAATACATTTTTGATTGGCTTCCTGTTCCTTTTTTCTCTTAGCTACCAGAAACTTATTCAGCAACTCAGTGGTATGTTTCAGCCAAAATTAAAAAGTTTCTTTGCAGAAGTTGGCACAATGTACTGTAGTATTTAGAATTTTATATTTCCACAGGAAGCTTGATGACTCTTTTTGTGCCCTCTGTTCCAGTATAATGATTGTCTTCCCACATTACAATCCCAGGCTTGGGTCTTCAGAAGTCACCTCATACTTTAGTGATCAGGCCACAATGTATTATGTCCTCTTTTTCTAGACAGAGGGTCAGTCTCTTTGGACTTCAGCATCTCATGTTGGGGGCTAGTTGAATATGGAGACTTTTTAAGAATAATATATGTGGGATTATTAATATTCTGTGGAGGTTGGAAAGTTTTGCTTTAAAATATTACAGTTCATTTGTATATTTCTCAAAAGAAATGAGTGGGGAGAACAAGATTTTTCCCAGGGTCATTGGCAAAATGTCAAAAAGTTCTACTTAGTCTGCAGAGTAGACAGCTGCTACACCAGTTTTCAATTCTCCTGGATGAGTGTTGCACTTGGCAGACCTTGAAGATGACTGTGCACTTCCATGTGCTGCCATACCCTTATTGTTTTGTGATCCTAATCTCTTTTTCCTTTCCAGTTGCTATTGCTCATATCACATGGGTTGAAAATTAATACAGCTATCCTGGCCAGTATTGATTAGAAAAGGGAGTAGGCACCAAGCCAAAGGTGGATCATGTGGTTGGAATGAGTTCTTCTGAGCTCACTGTTCAAACTGTCTGGTAATGTCTTCCATATTGCCATATACAGGTGAACTGATCCACTGTACATCTTCAGTTGGGATGTGTAAATGAGAGGTTGGAAAAGAGCAGGTAGGTCTCTACATCTCACGGTGTATTCCAGCAGACTCTAAGCTACTGTTTCAGTTCACCATGAAACCTCTCTATACCTCCCAACCTAGAATGACTGTATGGATGAGGAGATAGTATCTTCTATGAAACCATGACAGACTTCATTTCTGAGAGCCATAGGATTTTCTCTCACTGTTTAATTTAAAGAGCTTGATTAAAACAAACTCCCCAAATACAACCTATGTTTACTCATAACCCACCTGCCAAAGAACAAAGTTGAGCCATGGGAAGGGAGGAGAATGGTACCCTGACAAGATATAAGTGTTTATACCTATTGCTTCTCTGTCCCATACTCAGAACTGTATCCCAAAAGATGTGTGCTTATGACCAATTCTCTTGACGGTAATAATAAGACATCTATGTTTCAATCCTGCTTGGGTCCCCTGAAAAACATTTTTTTAAGAAAGTGCTCTGATGCCTTCAAGCCACACAGAGGTGGTGTGAAGCTGAAGTTCTAACTCTACAGAACCATAACCCGATGATGCTCTCAACCATCAGTACAGTATCCTCCTCTCTTCTTTTTCTGGCCCATGAGGAGCCTGTTCTGACCTGCCTTTAAACCTGCTCTAGCTGTTTTACTCTCCAGAGAAATCTCCAGGTGAGAAAGAGTGCATTTTCCAGTAGTGCTGACCTCTGTCATATAGACCACAAAGCTGTGTGGCTTTTTGTCCTCCATATCTTAAACAGAACTTGTGAAAAAACACTTTTAGTATTTCCTCAAAGCTTCTCACCTAGGACTCATACATGAAAGCAGAGGCTAGGTTGGGAGATCTTCTGAGTGACTGGCATTCTGTACTTTGTCTTTGTTCATAAATTTCATTCCCTGGAACACTGAGGGGTTTCTTTTGTATCATAGCTGTGACTCTGGATTCTCTTTATTCCCTGAGGTTGTAGTCTTTCCTAGAATAGGATCATCATGCAGATCGTCACCTATTGAGCTTTCCTTACTGCCATCCATAGATGCCAAATAAAACAGAATTCTATGTGAACTTAGTTCCAAGTTGGGACTACTACGAGTCAGGATTCTGACAGACAACAGAAACTACTCTAGCTAGTTCCACCTGAAAGAGATTTTTAAAGGGATATCAGGTAGCTAGAAGTCTATATCTCCAGCTTTCTAATACTCCTTGAGGAAAACTTCCAGGAATAGCTTCCAGAACAACACTCCTGCAACAAGGGAGCTGCTACCTCTGGCCTACCTAGAGAGGCACTGTGTTGGTCAGGAATTGGGAACTATCTCTCTACAATTATCAATGCCAGAATCTTTGTCTCTTTCTGCTGATTTCAAAATCAGGTTCTGCATCATCAAAATGTTCACCTTGCCCTCAACTTGTTTCCTATCATAGTTCAGGTTCAATTCTGAATCTTATAGGTATATCTGATTGGTGGACTGCATGTCTACACTATAACTGCAAGAAGTCTTGGGAAATATAGTATTTCGGATACCAAAGTAAAGGAGGCAGTATTTGCAATACGGGTACTATCATAGTTTGGAGAGAGAGTTCAAATGATATTGGATGATCACAAATAAAAGATGTTCACCACAGATCACAAACAATCTTATATTATTTTGGGGAGTTTGAATAGTAATAGTATTAATACAAGTAAAACTTAATAGTACCAGTTAGCATTTATTAAGTACTTGTTATTGCTAAGCATTGTGATAAATCCTTTACACACTTTATCTGATTTTATATTTATAACAACATTGAGTGTTTTAAAATTCATTTTAAAGAGTAGAGAACCAAAGCCCAGGTTAAGAAATTTATCAAGGTCAAACAATTAAGAACTGGTGGAAACAGGCTTCAAAGCCAGGTCTGTTAAATTCCTTTATGCTTTGCTGCCTCCTTAACTCATACTTTTCTTTCAAGGCAATATTTCTATGTACAAAACCTTTATTTAGAAGTTTCTTTAAAAAACAACAAGAACTCCAATAAAACATATGGTTTATTTAGACCACATCGTTTGGCTCATTAAGACTATGCACAAAGACATAACTAATAGTCCTTATGCTGTCTGCACTACATTTATCTAAAAGTTTTTAATAAGATGAATTTGCTGCTTTGGAAAAACCAACATTCAACATTTTTTTCTTTCAGAAGGTTATGGTAGGTTTTCCTTTTCAGATATAACTTTCCAAATAGCTATTTCTCTTACTTGTCTTTTATCATCTTCTAGACTGTTGATACTTTCTATTTGTTTTCATGAGAAGGTTCAAATTCTTCTGCTGTCATTCTTTGAACATTTTCAAACAGGGGTATAACACATTTTAATTCATTTTGCTTTGCCTTATTTGCTTTCCTATACATGTTTTATGTTGCTTGAAAAACACATTATTTTGTCTTTGTCACCTTCAGCCTGTATGCAAACTTGGTAGCCATTTCATTAATCTTTTTCAAAATTCATTTTTCCAAGTGTATCCAAGGGTAAAAAAGATTTTTTAAAACCATAAGAATTCCCTCCCAAACATTAGGCTTTGGAAACATAACATTATGAAACTTGTGAATTTAGAAATATTTTTTTAAAATTATAGAAACAAGTATTAGTGCTAAGAAAATTGATCATTTCTTTCAACTCCATATCTAATATGTGGGAGGAATTTGCACAAAAATTATATTCCTTTCTGACATTTTTAAATTTCAAATTATCCCTTGCTCAAACAAGTAGAGGAAACATAGCATATTTTTGAGCTTTTAGCGATGACATTTTAGAAAAGGCAAATTCCAGTTAATGCCAGGACACACACACACATACACACACCCTTTCCACACAACTGCTAATTGCTGTTTATTGGATCATATGTTGTACCATTAGAAATGAAGAATGTAGGAGAGGGAACAAGCATGAATACCTCCTAGATTCTAGGTTGGTTGACTGGATTGAATAGCGGTGCCAAAATATGAGGTAGAATTAGTCTTATTAGATGTCTTATTAAATGGGAAAGATTATTAATTCAGTTTTATTTATGTTGGTTTGAGATGTGTGTGGGACATTTGGCTAGAGCTGTTCACCAGTATGAAGCTCAGAGTCTGTAAGCAAACACCAATTTGCTAGTTTCTACCATAGAGGTATATCAGTTATCCATTGATAATGGTATATAACAAACAACAATAAAATTTTAGTGGTGCGAAATTATGAGTGTTTATTTATTGACATCTTTGAAACTTGTCAGGGTTAGCCTCCTTTTCTGTTTGTGTTTTTCTGTCTGACAGCTGATTTAGAACACTTTTGGCTGAGAGAGCTAGGGAGTCTTAGCTCTGTACTACGTGCTGTCCTTCTCTAATAGGTACCATGTGCTTATTCTCAGGGCAGTGGGAGAAGAGCAACAGCTTGCCAGCCCATTCATATACATGCTTTCTAACTTCTGTGCCCATCACATTTTCTAATATCCCATTGGCAAATTGTATAGCCAAGCCCAACATCAGAGCAGTAGGATATTACAAAGTTACATGACAAAGGGTGCAAATGTAGGGATGGGTGAAAGATAAGGATTATTAATGTAATCAATGTACCCCATGATGGTTGTTGGAAACAAGAATGCATGGAATTGTTTAAGAAGACTGTATATAATTAGGATGAAATTAACCAAGGGTAGGATTTTAGCAGAAACTAATAATTAAGTACAGAAGAGCACAAAGAAAAATGAATGGTCAGATAGGGTCAAGAGGGACCAAAATATGATATCTAGAATCTAGGAGATAGAGAAATTTAATCAGGTAAACAAGGTAAAGTGCATGAGAGAAGTCCAATAAATTTAGGATTAATACATATGCACTGAATTAGAAAGTACGAGATAATCAGCGACCTTTGTGAGAGAAGGTTTACCTGAGTAATTGCATTTAGAGGGAAGAAAGCAGATTTCAGTGAGGTAAAAAAGGAATGGAAGATAGAAGGATGTAGGCAGCAAGAAGAATACAGGAAGGAGATAGACTAAGGACACATTCAAGAAAAAGAAAATTTTATTTACCTTTCTTAAATTATTGGAGAAATGAGCTTGATATAAGTTAACGCAAAGGGTACCAATAGAGAGAAGTTGAAGTTATAGGAGAATCAGGGAAAGAACTGTAGTGGGGAATCTCAAATAGAGTGGGAGGAGATGTGTCATGGGTACATGTGGAAGATTATAATAAACAAAGAGGTAGAACACACCATCTATGTTTGGAGGGAAGAAAACAAGAATTGAATGAATATGAACATATTTTGTGTGTATATGGGATGATGAGTCAGTGCTCAGGCATGTCATACGGTATTATTATTTGCATTCTTATTCTTTAAGAGTTTTATTGAAGTATAATTTACCATAAAATTCATCCATTTTTAAGTGTACAATTTAGTAATTCTTTTTTTTAATTTTAATTTATTTTATTATGTTATGTTAGTCATCATACATTACATCATTAGTTTTTGATGTAGTGTTCCATGATTCATTGTTTGTGTATAATACCCAGTGCTCCATTCAATATGTGCCCTCCTTAATACCCATCACCGGGCTAACCCATCCCCTCATCCCCCTCCCCTCTACAATTTAGTAATTCTTAGTAAGTTTATGAGGTTGTGCAAACATCACCAGAATACAGCTTTAGAATATTTCTATTACCCCACAAATATCTGTCATGCCCTATTTGCATTCAACTCCCATTATACCCCTTACTCCAGGTAACCACTGGGTTTACCTTTATCTAATGTAACATAAGTAGTCTTTTGTATCTGACTTCTTTGAATTAGGGTAATTTTTTTTTTTTTTTTAGTTATCCATGTTGTAGCATGTATCAATACGTTGTTATTGCTGAATAGTATTCCATTTTACTAACCTATCATCTTGTATTTAGGTATTTTCTAGATCATGGATATTTAGAACATTTCCAATTGTGGGCTATTTTGAATAATATGAATAGAACATTGAATACAGTCCTTTATATGGATATATATTTATTTCTCCTGGGTAGATACTTGGGTAGAATTGCTGGGTCATATGGTAAATTTAGGTTTAACCTTTTATTTTGTTTTCCCTTATTTTATTAGCTAGGACTTCCAGTATGATTTTGAAAAGTAGTGGTGAAAGGGGACATCTTTGTTTTATTCTTGATGTTAGGAGGAAAGTATTTTCTTACCATTATGTATGATGTTAGACATAAGTTTTTTGTAGATATTCTTTATCAAGTTGAGGAAGTTCCTTATTTTTACTGAGAATTGTTATGAATTGGTGGTAGATTTTGTAAAATGTTTTTCTGCATTTAATGATATGATCATGTAATTTTTTTGTCCTGTTGGCGTGATGAATTACACTAATTAATTTTCAAATGTTGAACCAGTTTTGCATACTTTGGTCATGGTGTTTAATTCCTTTTATACATTGTTGGATTTGATTTGCTAATATTTTGTTGAGGTTTTTTATATCTATATTTATGAGGAATACTGGTCTGTAGTATTCCATTCTTGTAATGTCTTTATTTGATTTTGCTATGAGTTAGAAAGTGTTCACTCTGTATTTTTTGGAAGATATTATAGAGAATTAGTATCATTTCTTCTTACATGTTTGATAGAATTTGCCAGTGAAACCATGTGGGCCTGGTGCTTTCTTTTGTGGAAGGTTATTGTTGATTCAATTTATTTACTAAATATAGGCTCTTCAGATTATCTATATCAATTTGTGTGCATTTCAGTAAATTTGTATCTTTTAAGGAATTGGTCCCCTTTATCTAAGTTACTGCATTTGCAAGCATATAATTATTCAGATATATTCTTTTGTTACCCTTTTAATATCCAATGGTCTATCTTTCATTTCTGATATTAGTAACTTGTGTCTTTTGTCTTTATTTCTTGGTTTGCCTAAAATTATTAATTTTATTCAACTTTTCAAAGAATAAGTTTTTTATTTCATTGGTTTTTCTCTATTATTTTCTGATTTTAAATTTTATTGAATTCTGTGCTCATTTTTATTATTTTAACTGTTTGCTTTTTAAAAAAAATTATTTAGTTATTTGAGAGAGAGGGAGAGAGATGGAAAGAACATGAATGGGGGTTGCTGGCAAAGGTAGAGGGAAAAGCAGGCTTCCTGCTCGACATGGGGCTCAATCTCAGTACCCCAGGATCATTCTGAGCTGAAGGCAGACGTTTAACTGACTGAGCCACCCAGGCATGCCTTAACTGTTTGTTTTAAGTTTATATTGCTGTAATTTCTCTAGCTGGTGGAAGCTCAGATTATTAATTTATATATTTCTTCTTTTCTACTCTATGCATTCAGTGCCATAATTTCCTTCTAAGACTGCTTTCACTGCATTCTACAAATGTGGATAAGTTGTATTTTCATTTTCATTCAGTTCAAACTATTTAAAAAAGGTTTTTTTTTGAGACTTCTTCTTTGACCCATGTGTTAGAAGTATGTTTTTTAGTCTCTATTTTGTGATTTTTCCAGATATCTTTCTGTTACTGATTTGTAGTTAAATTCCATTATGGTTGAGAGCATAATTTTTATGATTCTCTTAAAAAAATTTTAAAGGTGCTTTATGATGTGAAATATGGTCCATCTTGGTGGATGTCCCATGTGAGCTTGAGATGAATATGCATTCTGCTGTTTTTGGAAGAAGTAGTCTATAAATGTCAATTAAGTCAAGTTGATTGATGGTGCTGTTCAGGTAAATGTTTAACCAAGGAGGTGAAAGACCTATACTCTGAAAACTGTAAGGCATTTATGAAAGAAATTGAAGATGATACAAGTAGATGGAAAGATATACTGTGCTCATAGATTGAAAGAACTAATATTGTTAGTTGTTCATAATACCCAAAGCAATCTACAGATTCAATGCAATCTCTATCAAAATACAAATAACACTTCTCACAGAATTAGAAAAAATAATCCTAAAATTTGTACAAAACCACAAAAGACTCAAATAGCCAAAGCAATCTTGAGGAAGAAGAACAAAGGTGGAGGTATCACAATTCAGATGTCAAGATATACTACAAAGCTACAGTAATCAAAACAGTATGGTACTGGTACAAAAATAGACACATAGTTCAATGAAACAGGAGAGAGAGCCCAGAAATAAACCTATGTTTATATGGTCTATTACTCTATAACAAAAGAGGCAAGAAAATACAATAGGGAAAAGACAGTCTTTTCCATAAATGGTGTTGGGAAAACTGGACAGGTACATGCAAAAGAATGAAACTAGGCCACTTTCTTACACAATAATAAACTCAAAATGGATTAATGGCCCAAATGTGAGACCTGAAACCATAGAACTCCTAAAAGAAAACATAGACAGTTATTTCCTGGACATCAGCCTTAGCAACATATTTATACATCTGTCTCCTTAGGAAAGAGAAACAAAAGCAAAATAAACTATTGGGACTATACCAAATAAAAAACTTTGCCAGTGAAGGAAACCATCAATAAAACAAAAAGGCAACCTAATGAATGGGAGAAGATATTTGTAAATGATCTATCCAATAAGGGGTTAATGTCCAAAATGTATAAAGACTTATACAACTCGACACCAAAACCAAATAATCTGATTAAAAATGGACAGACACCTGAATAGACATTTTTCCAAAGAACACATACAGATGGCTAACAGACACATGAAAAGATGCTCAATGGTGCTCACCATCAAGGAATGCAAATCAAAACCACAAGATATAACCTCACACCTGTCAGAATGGGTAGTACCAAAAAGATAAGAAATAACAAGTGTTGGCAAGGATGTGGAGAAAAAGGAACCCATGTGTACATTGGTGCAACCATAGTGGAAAACAGTATGGAAGTTCCTCAAAAAATGAGATATAGAACTACCAGTAATTCCACTACTGGGTGTGGAAGAAAATAAAAACACTGACTTGAAAAGACATATGTACCCTTATGTTTATGGCAGCATTATTCACAATAGCCAAAATATGGAAGCAATCCAAGTGTCCATTGATAGATGAATGGATAAAGAAAACGTGGCATATATACAATGGAATATTACTCAGCCATGAAAAGAATGAGATCTTGCCATTTGTAACATGGACCTAGAAGGTATTATATTAAGTGAAATAAATTAGACAAAGAAAGACAAAATACCATATGATTTCACTTACATGTGGGATCTAAAAGCAAAATGAACAAACAAGAAACAGACTCTTAAATCCAGAGAAGAAACTATTGGTTGCCAGAGGGGAGATGCGTGGGGGGATGGGCAAAATAGGTGAAAGGGATTAAGAGGTACAAACTTCTAGTTATAAAACAAATAAGTCAGAGATGGAAAGTATAGCATAGGGAATATAGTCAATTAAAAAAAATTAAGTGTTTTATTGTCTGGAATGTAGTCTGTCTTGGTGAATGTTCCATGTAAACTTGAGAAGAATATGTATTCTACTGTTGTTGGATGAAGTATTCTATAAATGTCAATTAAATCATGTTGATTGATGGTGCTGTTCAGTTCAACTATATTTTTACTGACTTTCTGTCTGCTGGTTCTCTCAATTATTGATTGAGATATTTTGAAGTCTCAACAGTAATTGTGAACTTAATCTCTTTCTCCTTGCAGTTCCATCTGATTTTACTTCACATATTTTGATGCTCTGTTGGTAAGCATATACACGTTAATGATTGTTATATCTTATGGAATGGACCTCTTTATCATTACATAATACTCTCTTTAAAATATATAATTTTCCTTTTTTGAAGTCTGCTTTTTCTGAAACAATATAGTTACTCTGGAATTCTTTTGATTAGTGTTAGTATAGGGTATCTTTTTCTGTCTCTTTACTTTTAATCTATCTTATCTTTATATTTAAAGTAGATTTCTTAGAGACAACATATAGTTGAATCTTTTTAAAAAAATCCACTCTGTCAGTCTCTGTCTTTTAATTGGTGTATTTGTAACTGTTTTACATTTATTCTACTTGTTCTTTGTTATCTTCCCTACTTTTTCTGCCTTCTCTGGTTTTAATCAAGCAGTTTATATATTACTCTATTTTCTCTCCTCTTTTAGCATACCAATTACCCTTCTTTAAAAATTTTTTTGGTAGTTTAGTATGTTTATAACTAATCTAAATCCACTTTCAAAAAACCCTATACTATTCTATGAGTAATGCAGGTATCTTACAACAAAGTAGTCCAATTCCTCCTTCCCATTCCTTACAACATTGCTGCCATTCATTTCACTAATCCATAAGCTATAACCACCCAATTAACTGTTGCTATTATTTTGAACCGTTGACTATTAGATCAATTAAGAATAAGGATAATGTGTAGTTCATGTATTCTTTCTCTAATGCTCCCCTTTCTTTATGTAAATCTGAGTTTCTGATCTATGTTATTTTCCTTTTCATTGATAAAGTTTTTTTTTTTAATGATTTTTATGATGCAGAACCACTGAAAACGAATTCCCCCAGTTTTTGTTTTCATAAAGTCTTTATTTCTCCTTCACTTTTGGAAAGATAATTTGGCTGGATACAGAATTGTAAGATACTGATTTTTTTTTCCTTTCAATATATTAAAATTTTCAGTGCATCCTCTTTTTGCTAGCATGATTTCTGAAGAGATGTCCAATTAATTCTTATCCTTTTTCCTCTTTTGATAAAAGTGTTTTTCCCTCTCAGGCTTCTTCAAAGATTTTCTCTTGGTCTTTTGTCTTCTACATTTTGAATATGATAATCTTGGTGTAGTTTTGTTCCTCCCTTCCCCCTCCCCTGTATTTATCTTTCTGAGTGTTCTTTGAGCTTCCTAGATTTGTGGTTTTATGTCTGTCCTTAATTTTGGATATTTTTCTGCCATTATTCATATATTTTTTTCTGCTCCTTTCTGTATTTCTTCTACTTCTGGTATTCTTATTATATATATAGTACACCTTTTTTCCCTAATTGTCCCACATTTTCTTGGAGATATATATATATATATATATATATATATATATATATATATATATATATATATTTACATTCTTTTTTTTTTTAATTTTGCTTTTTAGTTTGGGTAACCCCTAATGACCTATTTTCAAATTCACTGATTTTTTTCCTCAGGCATGTTCAGTCTTTAATGAGCCCATTAAAGATATTGTTCATTTCTCTGTGTTTTAAATTTCTAGCATTTCCTTTGGATTCTTTCTTAGAGTTTTCATCTCTCTGCTTACATCTGTTTTTGCATATTGTCCACTTTTCCCATTAGAGCTCTTACTATATTAATCATAGTTATTTTAAGTTCTTGGTCTGATAACTTAAAAATCTCTGACATATCTGAGTTAGTTTCTGTTGTTTCCTTTGTGTCTTCACACTGCTTTTTCCTAGGTTTTTAGTGCCTTGTAATTTTTTGTTGAAATCCAGACATGATGTATTAGGAACTGAGGTGTTTAGTGTGATGTTTTATGTTTATCTGGCTAGGAGTTAGGCTGTATTTAATGTTTGCTATAGCTGTAGGTGTCAGATACTTCAATTTACTCTAGTGTCCTCATTTTTATCTTTCCTGTTGTCTTTCACTTTCCCTAGAAACTTCCTCTTAAATAGAGTTCATGTCTTACAGCTCTTTTAATTGTATTTCACTGTTATTATACTGGAATCTTGTTGATATTGTATTGAGTAGGGGCAGCATTCTATACTCTTCTGAATAAATGGCCATTTATTTAAAAAATTGGGCTAGAGCCTCTAGACTGGGATCTTCAGAAGAGTTTCTGATTCTTCCTCCCCTTACTTTTTTTTTTTTTTAACTGCCTTTATGTGAGGCAGGAAGGCTACAGGGGGCTAGAGTTGGCTCATTTCTCTTCTCTAGGTCAGAAAAGGTTCTAGTGAAGTAGTTTTCCTTGAGGGAAGGACTTTGTTTTGCAGTACAGAATGCTCTGGGTCTATTTCAGAATGTTGACTTTTCCTTTTCTCCTTCCCAAAGTACATGGGCATTTCTCTCCAGTCCTCCCAAGTGGGAATCTGGTGGGGTACTGAGAGGTAAAATTCATGAATATATAGAGGCTTCTCTAAGACTGGTCAGGAGCTTTAACTCTAAAGCTAGTCCACACTCAATCTCCAGATTTTGTCCATTACAGTTTTTAGTGTTCCTACCAGTTCGTGGTTCCAGTGGTGTCTGTCCCTGGTAAGCCATGATTCTTTGTCTCTCTGGGTTTCAGGGCAGTGATTTGCTCTGTGACCTCAATTCTCTGATGAATCTAAGAAGAATTGTTGGGTTTTTGTTTTTCAACTTTCTTCTTGTGAAGGTGAGAGTTATGACTTCCAAATATTTTATGTGTTGGAGTGGAAATTGTAAGTGCCATTTATTATCATTATAGTTTTCAGCTCAAGAATTTCCTTTTTTTCCTTTTTACAATGTTTACCTCTTTCTCGATATTCTTTACTTGATGAATCACTGTTATCATATTTCCCTTTAATTTGTAAGTATAATTTTCTTTTGTTCCTTGACCCTACTTGTAATAGCTCCTTTGAGGTCTTTGTGTGTTAGGTGCAACATCTAGGTCTCCTAGTACAGACACAGTTTCTCTTGACTGCTTTTTTCCCTTGTGTGTGGGCAACAATTTTGTTGTTTCTTTGCATATATTATAAGTTTTTGTTGAAAACTGGACTTTTTAGATAATACATCACAGCAAATGTGAATTTGAGTCTTCTCTGGGTGGTGTTTGTGTTTGTTTGCTTATTGGTTAATGATTTGTTTGGACAAAGTCTGTGGAGTCTGTCTTCCCCCAGAGTGTGTGACCTCTGATGCCTATGCTAAAGTTTTTTTCTTTTTCATTATTGCTTTTATTTTAAGCCTGACTTCATAGGGGGTGTTTTCATGTCCGAATTGCTTAGTGTTCACTTAATAATTATAGGTTGTACTCATCTACCTTGAGCCATTAAGACTTTTGTCCCTGTTTACAGATGTGTGCATGAGTTGGGGACATATTTAAATTTCAGACAGTTTACTAGTTGTTCCTGGCTTTCACTTTCTGCTAGCAGAGTCCTCATATTCATCCAGGGATAAGTAGATACCTGCCTTCTTCAGTCTCTCCTGAGAATGTGTGCAGCCTTGCACATGCACACTGTCTTCCAAACTCCCAGAGATATGTGGGAGCCCACCAAGGCCTACTCTTGTTATCTATTCCTGTTAAACTTATGCCTATTATGGTTGCCTGTGTTTTTTTTCCCCCATCTAGGATCCCAACCTTAGACTAACTGACATTGGCCTTTCTTATTTGTCACTAAAATTGCTACTATGTCTGTCAATGCCCAGGAGTATGTGGATTTTTCTCTGTTCTGGTGAATGTTGGCCCTTACCTCTCCTGGTTGAGAAGCTGCTGGTTTTCATGGCTTGCATCATCCTAGCACATAGGGAACATCTTGTACATAGGTGGGTGGCAGGGGAGGAATGGTAGCAATCCCATGCTAAAATGCCACAGAGAAGTGCTTGTCTGAACTACTTTAGTAGTTTCTTTTATGTAGATACTTCTTAAATTGTTCTATTTTCAGAATCCTAAAATTTTTGTTTTTGACAATTTTATCCAATTTTATCATTGCTGAGCTCCTCACTCCACCATTCCAGAAATGTTGCCCAATCATAGATAATTGCTTTGGTTTCCTTAAGGCAGATTGTTTGCTGAGGCTAAGCGGGAAACTTGAGAAAGTGAGCAGGGATGCAGTGGTCATTGGGAGGGTTGAGAATGGAAACTCACCAAGGATGGGTGGCAGAACTGGTTGATGGTTCTTATCTGAGATGAAGTTGTAGAATGGGAATTTAGCAAAGTGGCATTTGACACGCTATTGTATCTAGTACACCATCACCAAAACTGAAGTTGGAGGAATTCAGCTGGTGTTGGACTTCACCTAGCCAGTTTCTCAGAAGATAGTGGGCAAAAGAGAATGAAGGATGCTGGGGAGAGAATAGTTCATTTGGTTAACTTTGAGATCAACAGAGACGATGAAAGGGAGAGAAGCAATGACAGTGCTGATGGCTTAGAAGAACTTGAGGGAGTCATGGCATTGGAAGCATTTGTAAGTTTGAAGTAAAAAAAGGTATTTATCTTGAAGTTATAAGTGAGTTGGAAGTCATTAGGAGTCTGGGGTCAGAAGCTGAGATGGAGTAGTTGTGGACCAGAAGCTTCAAAGGAGCCAGTTATTTGCTACCAACTCTTCTTCTTAGCACCTTCAGATGTGGGTTAGTGAAGAACATTCAGTTTAGTAGACTATAGGGGAAATTGGAATATCCATATGATTAAAACATGTCCTAAAACAAGAGTGGAATCAGGTACTAGAATTTGATTACTTAGACTTTACTTCCAGTTTTCCTTTTGCAAATTGGTAAAAATAACAAAAAACAAATAAACAGCCAACAGTTTACTCTCAGGCCTCATAGAGTTAACAGTCTAGTCTTCCTCTTTGACCTGTTAGGCAGGATACTATGGCCTATCTCACCCCTTGAGATCTATTTCTTTGACCCCAATGGCTCTTAGTGCAGTGGGCATCCTGGGTATGAGAGACTATGAAGGTAAGATTTGGACCATGATAAAATGATTAATCTTGTTAGGAATTTTGACAAGATAGTCATTTAAAAAATATAATGGCTTAGAATAGCATAACTTGAAACATTATTTTAGTATTCTGCCCCATCAAAAGTGTTTCTTTTTTAAAATATTTATTTATTTATTTTAGAGAAAGAGAGAGCATGTGCATGTGCATGGTGGAGGGGCAGAAGGAGAGGGAGAGAGAGTCTCACACAGACTCCATTTTGAGTGCTGGTGGGGCTTGATTTCATGACCCTGAGATCATGACCTGAGCTGAAACCAAGGGTAGGATGCTTAACTGACTGCACCACCCAGGTGCCTCAAAAGTGTTTCTTTTTTAAAGGCTAGTGGCTCACTAGCATCCACATAAGTATTTGATTTAGTAAATTTGACTTAATTATTTATCATCAAGACATCTCCCCTACTCTATTTTTTATCATTCAGCAAGCTGTCATGGCATGAATAGGTATAGCTGGGGGGCCAGATAGGTCTCCTGTACTCTATCTTTGATGTTTAATTCATTTCCTATATTTGTTGTTGATTCTTCTAGTCAAGGGGCTCTACAAGAAAGTATATGAAGCAAAGTTGAACTAATGTGTGTTTTTTTTCCTTAGAAAAAATACTTGGTTTGTCATTCATGAACTTGATCAATGGCTCCATAATGAATTCAGGCTTTATGGATTCTGATGCCCTGTTGTTTGAGCTTTTAGAAGAAAATTAAAAATTTTTAAATCTGTTTTTTAATTTATTTCTATGACAACCAGTTTAATTATGGATCATTAATTACCTCATTTCAATTCTAGTTTCATCAAAGTTTCTTTATTTTTTAATTGGGAAATTTTCAAATGGAACAAATGTCTCTTGAAAGATTCTCACTCTACCCATCATGGCTCTGATGGTGGGGCTGAAGCCTAACCAGAAAAGCTGATCATGAAGTGTCAATTATTTATTTATTTATTTAACAAGTGATGAAATAGTTTAATTTAAAAAGTACGTTTTCTAAGGCATCCATTTCAAAATAAATAATGTATTACCTATCTTACACACACACACACACACACACACACACACACACACCATAAAAGGCATGGACCTTTTGTAAGAGAATAATTAAAATTTTCATTTTATGTTAGTTTGAAGCATGTACTTGCAAACACAGCAGTGAAAATGGAGATTCAAATGTGTGTGTATATGTGTACATTTAGTTGACATGCTTAGAATTACATGAACCATATTCTCCCACCTTTAAGTAGAAGATTTCTTAATCATGCTCATTTCAGAAACATTTCTTAGTTCATAATCCTATGGAATTTTGATGACATATTCTTACCTCCATAATTGTCAAATTCAATGATAATGTTTCTCCCTAGTGTTAGAAATTTAAACACACATGTAGTAGCAGTTCAAACTTATATATTTGTGATAAATAAATAATTCTCTATTTTATAAGCTCCTTGGCTTGCTGAGTCAGCCCCAGGACCATCCTTGGTGATCCCCACCGCAGGATTCCCTTAGTAATGGACCTGCCAATCTGTCTTACGCCTGCTAGCCTAAGAATTGTGGAGGGCAACATCAATATCTAGCCCTTGCAGTCATCTTCCCGCAGCTTTTCCCAGATCTTTTCAGTTAATGTTTAAACTTCTTTAAACATCCTATCAACCTCAGAATGATTTACAACTTTCCCATGTAATTTTCACTACGGTTCTTTCCAGCAGTGAAATTCCTGTCTCTCCTTACAGAAGCAACTTCTCCACTCCTTATTTTGACCTTGAGAAATGTTACTGACTTCCTATACACTTTTCCTATGTTTGAGGAGAGTTGCCTCATAGTCTTCATACTTTCTTTACCTGATTGAATGCATTTTCAGTTCTATTTTATTTTGTAAGAGTGATTTGGAGGGCATTAACAGGATGCAGGGTATGGAGAGAATCTTTCTCACTAATCTATCTTGCTGTGAGCAATGAACCTTTTAAGTGTACATAAATAAATTATTTTATTTAGATTTGTCTTTCAGGGTGTTCACAGTGACTTTGGTGGGTATTCTCTTCAGGACAGTGTGTCTTTGTATATTTGTAGAGCTAGGTTATTCCCATCATTAACAAGGAAAGGCCTCTTCCATAGAATGCTAAGTAAGAATACTGGGATTAAATTTGAGATAAATGCATACAGCCTAGCTCAAATTGCAAGAAGAAAACACATATATTGCATAAGATTTTCCTTCAATCAAGATCTCCTTCTTCTGCAAAATAGCCGGAGTGGATTTGATCAGTGATTTAAAAAAAAAATTTTTTTTTTTAACTTTGGAACCATTTCTTTAATGTAAATATTCCCCTTGAATTTGATGGGTATGTTTTAAAATATTGCCTCAAGTTCTTTGAGTATATTTCCATTGAGGTCTATGTCCTCTCTCCTTGGGTCTGGGTAGTTTTGTGACTTTTTCAACCAGTAGAGTATGGTGGAACAGACACTATTTAACTTCTAAGGCTAAGTTGTAAAAGGCCATACAACTTCTGCTTTGCTTTCTGGAACACTTGCTCTGGAGGCTGTGAGCCTACCAAAGTAAGCAGTCTGACTTCCCTGAAGCCACCAGACTGTGTAAAAGTCCAAACCACATGGAGAGGCCATGTATTGAGATTCTGGTCAACAGTCTCAGTCAGCCATCCCAGCCCAAACTGTGGGATTTCATCCCTCATCCCTCTTCCACTTGAGTTGCCTCTAGCTGTGTGAAATTTCTCAGCAGAGGCTTCAAACTTCATAACCATGCCTGCTATGCCTTATCTGAATTTCTGACACCAAATTTCTGAGAATAATAAAATGAGTGCTTTAAAAAAAATTCCATTGGGGTTTGGAGTAGGTAGTTAAGCAGCAATATATGACCAGAACAAAATTATAAAGACAATATTAGAGTCACTTAGGCTGAAGTAAAGGATCTATGAAATTCTGGAAATGGCCATTCTGAAAAAAAGCTTATGATATCTGGCAACCATAAGAAATGGTGGGCCAATAATGGTCTTTTGTAAATTAATGATAACTGATGTGACCTGAGAGACATACTCCAAATATTTCAAAATGTTGATTCTTAATACTAAACAGTCCCTGGAAATATAATGTGGTTGGAAAAGACCTTTGATGAGAAAGGTCAACATTTAAAATTACTTCCTATGATCTGAGGTTATAGAGGATCCACTTCTGAAAATGAAATTTCTTTTGAAAATATGGGTGTTATAGCTCAGGTGGATACTGATTATTTCATTTTATATAAAATTGAAGGCAGTAGCTCCATGCAGACACAATCTGAAAATTTGTGTGACTCTTCTCTTTTAGCTATGTATCTCAGAATCAAGAATATTCTTCCCAGGTAATTAAAAAAATTGGTTATGCTTCTTCCTAACTAACTGTATTTTGGAAATGAAGTCATTGTTTTAAAATTTCAGTACAGACATAGTTTTAGATTTTTATTTTCAAAGATAATTTGAGGTGGCAGGTGTAATCCTTGGATAGATTATCAAAGAAATATTTGCCCAATAAAATCTTCCAATATAGTAAAATTATTAGCATACATAAAGGCTTATAGATCATAGAAATAGGGTTCTGAAGCAGTATAATTTTTTCTTCCTCAAAGAAGATGAGCTATGGTTTGACAACTTTGATAGAATATGAATGGGTTGCATTTGAAAAATAGTTATATTTCCGAGAAGCTTATTTTTTTTTTTTAAATACAATGATTAAAAGGATGTGAAATAGGATTTTGGTAATTTGACTTTCAGAGAAGTTTGTATGCATGATAGCAAAATAGTGTTTTTTTTTTTTCATGAACCTACGCATATATGCACTGTATGTAATCTTTCTAACAGGAGATGGAAAGAGAATGATTAAAAAAATTAAATGTCTGTAATGTCTGGGGTGTTGAGCAACAAATGAATCCCACAGCTAACCTGCTTCCTGAAATAATCTCGTGTAGTTAAGCAAGGCTCTAATTAATAGTTACAGATGTTTTTGATGTCTTTGAACTCTCTTTCAGAAACACAGTTACAGCCCATTAATAATGTACTTGTAGATAAAAATATTTTAGATAGTTATCTGTGTAGCGTGACAAGTTGGGGAAAGGGACAAATTGGTTTAAGAACTGATGCTGTGTTACATCTCCAGCTGTGACTCTAAAGCTAATCTCACACTTTATTACTGAAAAGAGAAGGGAAGTAATAGGGTACACAAAAGGCTGCCACACAGGATGCCGATGGCCACAGAATCACCACCAATAGGTGTCTGCCCTAACACTGCCCCTGCAGCAGGTAGCAGGGGGATTAATGGGATAATGTATGTAGAGGGCTTTGATTATTTGGGGGAAGTGGCTGTACAAACCCAAAGCTTTATATTATTGTTATGACTTTTCCTCTAACCTATGATTTTTCCACATTATGCAGGCTTGTCAATTACCCACCTGTGCCCTGTTCATGCCACCATGATTTTATTTCTCATTTTTAAGGTTTATGATTCTAATTGAGAGACACTGATGTGTCCATATTCATCCTGGCAGATTAATACCCAGCAAGAAAGACCTGCTGTCAATGGGCATTTTGAATTATGTGTTTAAAATTGCCTTTGATGGCAAGGATGTCAAATTATGCTCTTCAGTAAAATGATTTTGTGCTTCTTTGCTAGGTATGTGATTGAAAATCGCAGATGTTTGATATCGCCTTTTACTGCATTTGTTTGGTAAGTGAAATCTTAAATATATTATACTTCTTTGAAATCCATCTTCTGATGCCATTTAGAGAACATTAAGAGAAAATTAAAAAATGAAAGACTTAGTATCTGTGACATTTAGCTTCTAGAAAAGCCAACATTTTAAGTTACATTCTGTTTTTGAGTACTTGTTTAGGATGCAGAGCATTCTAATATAGTAGGAGCAGATGACAGAGTGGAGCTGTATTGGGCGTTCATGGGGAGTCTTTTGCCCCCCAGGCACTTATTTTAGTGAGAAAGTATACCAGAAGATGAATCAGATTGGAAGCTCCCAAAGGAACATAGTGTTTTCCTTTCTGAGGTCTTTAATGACTTCAAAAATGAAAGTCTGCCAGTTTCTTGAGTTTCTTCTTAGAAATGGTTAGAATGGTTCAGTGGGTCTTTGATGAAGCATGTTCTAGTAATAATTTCTTAGTTTAAAAATAAAGTACAGATTATTCACATTTTTAGATGCAGATTTTACAGGCATACCTTTCACAATTCTCTCTGCTTGTGGAAAAGCAATAGGGATAGAGAAGCAAGAATAAATAAATGTATGGAATTGTCAGATCTGGATTCAAGGAACATTCTTAAATGTGAAGTGCCCTGTGTCATATATTTCTACATGCATTTTCCTCTTGAAACTCTTGGTATCTCTGAGGCAGGCTTATTATCCCAGCATAAAATGAGGGGAGAAGTGCTAATAGTAAGTGACTTATATCCACATAGTAATAAATGCTGGAACTTCAATTCAAATTCTCAGATCTTCTGACTTAGAAATCTAGGACATTTAACAATGTAACATGGCCATTAGAAAAACTGGTATTTAACACTGTATTCTGGCTCTTTATTGCTGTATAACCACCCCAACACTCAAGTGGCTTAAAACAACAACAACAGCTTTGTTCACAATTCTGCAATTTGGGCTTAGTTAGCTTGGTGGGAACCACCTGTTTCTGCTCCATTCAGCATCAATTTGACTGTAATTATCTAGACTCATTTCACTTACATGTCAGGTGGTGGATGCTGGCTGCTGGCTGACACCTCAGCTGGGACAGTTACCTGGAACACCTATACATGGCCTCTCTGACTCTAGGACCTGAGAGTCAGTAGACACACACACACACACACACACACACACACACACACACACACACACGGAGGAGGGCAGAGAGTCTCCAGCTGAAAGGGAATTATATCACCTTTTCTTCTGAACTAGCCTTGGAAGTCCACAGAGTCACTTGAATGACATTGTTTTTTTATTAGAACTGAGTCACTATGATTAGACCATATTCAAGAGGGGAGGAATTAGACTTCACCTTTTGATGGAAGGTGCTATGGATTGAATGTTTGTGATCTCCCAAAATTCTTATGTTTAGATCCTAACCCCCAATGCAATGGTTTTTGGAGATGGGGCCTTCAGGAGGTGACCTGGTCATGAGGGTGGGGCCTTCATGAACAGATTAGTGCTCTTATCAAAGAGATACCAGGGAGTTCTTTCACTCCTCTGCTATGTGAGGACACAGAGGAAAAAATACTGCCTGTGAACCAAGAAGCAGGCTCTCACTAGACACTGAATATGCTGGCACCTTGATCTTGGATTTTCGAGTCTTCAGAACTATGAGAAATAAATTTCTGTTGTTTATAAGCCACCCAGTGAATTAGCAGCCCGAACAAACGAAGACAGGAGAAATATCAAAGAATTTGCTGACATATGTAAAACCACCAAATATTGCCTAACAACAGAGAATTTCCTTAAATTTGATAAGCAAATATAAGTGGTAGGCAAATATCTACCTTGCCCTGATCAGTAGATCTGTGTTGCTTTTCATATTCACTTATAGTAGGGCTGAACCAAGGGATAACACAACTCCATTAGCTCCTGGTCCCTCTGGAGACTTCTCATAAATAGCTATAGGGCCCCTGTGGGAATGCAGGCCACTCTGTGGGTGTAACATAAGTTATAATTTTTAAATATTTAGATACGTGGTACACAGCCCTCCATTTGAATGCTTGCCTTGAACTCCACAAATGCTAACCATGAGCCTGTTGTAAAACCATGCCCCACCCAAGAGAAATCTGATGGGACTATTCTAGACATAGAAGTTAAGGTTTATCACTAACTCTGTAGTAATGAGAAACTGAAGATTTGAGTCCTGCTGCATATTCTTTAGAATTTGTTATAAATACTTGGCACATTAAACTCTGTTGTCCTCAATATAAAATTAATACTTTTTAAATGTAAATTCTCAAGGTAAATAACCCTTCTAGGTATTTTTATGCTTTAAATACTTTTGATCGTACCTGACTATTAAAATTAATATCTTAAATCTTGAGGTAGGAGAAACCAGACAAGTAAATTCATTGCAAAAAAAAGTGCCTCAAAAAGGCACAATGATATTGCCATGTCTGACTATCCTATGCCTTACATCAATTTCTAACAGGTGATTACTCATGCAATGATAGAGAGACATGTCTACAATACTACTTCTTACTGATTATGCAGAAACATCTTCATATCACAATTTCTTATAATGTTCCTCAATGAAAAGCCTACTTCATGATAACAAAACAAAACAAAATGAAAACATGTTTTCAGGAAATGCTTTAGTAAGAGTCATGATTTCCAGAGAGTCTGAATGAATAACTTCAAGCAGATATTTCTCTGAAGTCTTGTGTATTATCTTTAAAAGTTTTGAATATTTTTGATCTATTCAATAATATAACTGTGGTTGATAGATATACATAATTATGTTGATATATATATGTGTATATATACAGTTACATATAATTATATTAAAATATATTTAAATTTATATAAATATATTTTATATTTAAAAATGTATTTCTATTTTATTATAAATTATATATAATATACATCTATAAAAATATATTAAACATGTGATATATAAGTATAAGAAATATATATTTATTATAACATATATATATAACAAAATAAATAATAAAATAGAAGTATTAGCTCAGGAGTTAGACTCTCAGGGTTAAATCCCATTTTTGCCATCTTCTACTGTGATGAGAAGGTTACAAAATCACTCTTTGCTCCAGTTTCCTATCTTGAAATAGAATAAATATACTTACCTCACAGGGTTTTGAAAGGATTAAATGAATTAATACATGAAATTTTCTTTAAACACTACCTGGCATATAAATGTGTTATGCTTGATAAATAAAATATTATGTGCTCAATATTATTATAGCTCAATAAATATTAGCTTTTAGCGGGGCACCTGGGTGGCTCAATTGGTTAAATGTTGGACTCTTGGTTTTGGGCTCAGGTCATGATCTCAGGGTTGTGAGATAGAGCCCCGCATTGGGCTCCACACTTAGCAGGGAGTCTGCTTGTCCCTCTCTGCTCCTTGCCAGCACCCCTCTAGAATAAATAAAATCTTAAAAAGATATTAGCTTTTAGCTATTGCTGTGTAACAAGGCACTCAAAACATAGTGACTTAGAACAAAACCCAGCAATTTACTCTCTCTCATAGTTTCTGTGGACCATGAATTTGGGAAGGGTTCAATTGATTATTTCTGGTTTGAAGGGTTGTAGCTGAAACAATGAGGGGCTGGAGTAAGCTGGGAGTTGACTGGACATCTCTTTTCAAGAAGTCCTGAGTTCGTCCTTTTGTTCTCACACATGGGCTATTTTGGGCTTCCTCACAGCATGGATGCTTCAGGGCACTTAGTTTATAAGCATAGAGACTCAGGGCTCCAAGTGTGATTATTCAGTAGCAAGGTGGAAACTAAATTGTCTTTTATTATCTAGTCTCAGAAGTCAGACAGCATCACTTCTACTGTACTCTATTTGTTGAAACTGTCACAAAAGCCCAGCTGGATTCAAGGGAAAGGGTTATAAATTTCACCTTTCAATGGATAGAGTTGCATTATAAAAGAATATGTGGGTTAGGAGATATTATCTAGGCCATCTTTAGAAGACACAATCTGCCACAGCTATTATTATTATCTAGTGCTTTCTTGACACGGTCACAAACCTCAAGAGGATATATACCAACAGGTGAAGAAACATAGTACAAGTATATTTCTCTCTTGAAATGAAATGAAAATTGTCTCAATCAGGCTATTGCCTGATGCTAAGGAGTATTTGACTTCATAGAATTTTTTCACAAATGGAGATATTCTATGTTGTTTGTTGAAAGAAGATACATAGTCTGTTGGTACCAGATGCAAAGGTGTCCTACTTCATATTTTGTTAATAATGGAGTCTAATGTGAATCATTGTTTAAAAAGAGAGTCATTTTTCCTTCTTAAGATGGTATGCTCTGAAAATGCCTTTAGGCTTTGTATTCATCTACAAAGAAGGAAATGCATTTTCTTCTAAGATTAAAGAACCAAAACTATCAATTTCTATGGATGCCAGACATTCAAGAAATCTGGCAATTTTAACCCAAGAAATCCCTCTATAGAATTGTCAGTTTTCCCAAAGTCAACTCAAGAATCTGAGAATATACATTATTCAAGAATACTGAGCACAAAGAGATTTCTAAGGAAAAGATTTTCTATACATTGTCATGTCTTTCTACCTAATTGTCTCCTTTCCGAGCTTGGGATAAGTGATATAATCTTGAGACAGTAAAGGTTTATTAGTGTTCTCACATTTTTTGTTACCAATAAGCTGTTGATAATAGTGGACATCAGAGCTTTACCCTTCCACCATTATTTTTTCTTATTGAAGGCTATTGGGAAACAGTTGACCTGGTACAACATAGGTTTGAACTATGCAGGTCCCAATTAGATGCAGATTTTTTTCCATCAATATATACAGTACTGTAAATGTATTTTCTCTTCCTTATGATTTTCTTAATGACATTTTTTCTCTAGTTTACCTTATAAGAATACAGTAGATGTGTGAGATCATATAATTGTCTTTCTCTGATTGATTTATTTCGCTTAATATAATACCTTCTAGTTCCACCCACATCATTGCAAATGGCAAGATTTCATTCTTTTTGATGGCTGAATAGTATTCCATTATACCACATCTTCTTTATCCATTCATTTGTTGATGGACTTCTGGGCTCTTTCCACAGTTTGGCTGTTGTGGACATTGCTGCTATGAACATTGGGGTGCATGTGCCCCTTCTTTTCACTACATCTGTCTCTTTGGGATAAATACCCAGTAGTGCAATTGCTGGGTCCTAGGGTAGCTCTATTTTCAACTTTTTGAGGAACCTCCATACTGTTTTCCAGAGTGGCTGTACCAGCTTGCAATCCCACCAACAGTGTAGAAGGGTTCCCTTTTCTCCACATCCTCACCATCTGTCATTTCCTGACTTGTTAATTTTAGTCATTCTGATTGGGGTGAGGTGGTATCTCATTGTGGTTTTGATTTGTATTTCCCTGATGACCAGTGATGTTGAGCACTTTTTCATCTATATGTTGGCCATTTGTATGTCTTCTTTGGAAAAATGTCTGTTTATGTCTTCTATCCATTTCTTGATTGGATTATTTGCTTTGTGTGTTGAGTTTGATAAATTCTTTATAGATTTTGGATACTAACCCTTTATCTGATAAGACATGTGCAAATATCTTCTCTCATTCTGTAGGTTGCCTTTAAGTTTTGTGGACTGTTTCCTTTGCTGTGCAAAAGCTTTTTAACTTGATGAAGTCTCAATAATTCATGTTTGCTTTTGTTTCCTTTGCCTTTGGAGACATGCCTACCAAGAAGTTTCTGTGGCTGAGGTCACAGAGTTTGCTGCCTGTGTTCTCCTCTAGGATTTTGATGGATTCCTGTCTCACACTTAAGTCTTTCATACATTTTGAGTTTATTTTTGTGTATGGTATAAAAAAGATGTCCAGTTTCATTCTTCTGTATGTGGCTGTCCAATTTTCCCAACACCATTTGTTGAGGAGACTGTATTTTTTCCATTGGATATTCTTTCCTGCTTGGTCGAAGATTAGCTGATCATAGAGTTGAGAGTTCATTAGTTCATTTCTGGGTTCTCTATTCTGTTTCATTGATCTATGTGTCTGTTTTTGTGCCAGTACCATACTGTATTAATGATTACAGCTTTGTAATTATCATATGATCTCACTCATATGTGGAATTTAAGAAACAAAACAGAGGCTTATAGGGGAAGGGAGGGAAAAATAAAACAAGACAAAATCAGAGAGGGAGACAAAGCATAAGAGACTCTTAATCATAGGAAACAAACTAAGAGTCACTGGAGGGGAAGGGAGTGAGGGGATGTGGTAACTGGGTGATGGACATTAAGGAGGGCAGGTGATGTAATGAGCACTGGGTATTATATAAGACTGATGAATCACTGACCTCTACCTCTGAAACTAATAATACACTCTATGTTAATTAATTGAATTTAAATAAAAAATTAAATTAAGAGAAAAGAATACAGTATACAATACATATAACCTACAAAGTATGTGTTAGTCTACTGTTTATGGTATCAGTAAGTCTTCTGGTCAACAGTAGGCTATTAGTTAAGTTTTTGGGGAGTCAAGTTATATGTTTAATTCTGACTGCACAGGGGGTTGGTCCCCCAACCCCCATGTTATTCAAGGATCAACTGCAGTTGAAACAGAAACATGAAAAATAAGTATTCATGCAATGAAAATGCTTCAAAATTAAAGAGATGAGAAACTGCTCTGTGGGAAAGATAGTTTGCATTTCAGAAACTCTTGTTATATAGTATGCTTAAATCAAAGGAGGGAAATAGTTGGTGACACATTCTTGTTGCTAGAGGAGAAGCCTTCTAAGTGTGAACTTAACAAAAAGAAAATGCATATGTAAAAAGTAAATCCCTCGATAGTCAGTTATCTCATATTTGTTCCCTCAAAAATGAATTCTGTGGATTGCAAAATAACATATACAGTCTGACTCCATTCATATTCAAATATAGAAAATGGCACACATGCATAAACACACAGATTACGTAGAAAAACCCTGGAGGACTAAAACATACTAAACTGAAATATCCTCAGTAGTTGCCTGTGGGAGAGGGAGTGGAATTGGAGTTATGAAAGAAGCATGAAAGGGAAGTTTTCACTTTTCACTCTCCTTCTGTATAAATTGGCTTTTTTTGGGTGGTGTAAATATATTACTCATGTTTTTATTTTTAAAATAATAAGAATATTGTATGTATTACAACTTTTGTTTGTGTCAAAATCAGGGTATATTTGTTACTAGGTAAAGATGTCTTTTTGGCATTTATTTCACAAAACACAATACTATTTTAAAAGTGTAAAAGGATATAATTATTTATATTTTGGAATTTCAAAGCTGAAAGCACAACAGTGAAACTATCACTTCTCAGGCTATTTCCTACTCTAAACGCTTTCTTTTTTTCTTTAAAATTCCAATATATCATTTATCTTTTCTTGTGTAGGAACAACTCTCTCCACTCCCCACCACCTCAAATACTTAGTGGCTTATAAAGACGATAAGTTATTCTTTGTCATGCTTCTGTGAGTCGGTTGGACAGTTCTTCTGCTCCACGTGGTATCAGCTGGGTCAGCCAAATGGCTGTGTTTTGCTCACACATGGGCTGGGTTTTGAGAAAGTAACTGTCTCACCAAGGCCAGGAGACTGTGATACCTTGAATCTTTCCCCATGTCCTCTTTGTCCTCATGGTATTTCATCCTCTGGGGCCTCTTGAAGTGGCCTCTTTCTGCAGCACAACAGCCTGCACTTCATTACAGTGTGGCCACTGTTTTTTTTTTTTTTTTTTTTTAATTTTAAAGATTTTATTTATTTATTTGACAGAGAGAGAGAGAGACAGCCCGTGTGCACAAGCAGGGGAGTGGGAGAGGGAGAAACAGGCTCCCCACTGAGCAGGGAGCCCATGTGGGACTTGATCCCAGGACCCCAGGATCATGACCTGAGCAGAAGGCAGACGCTTAACTGACTGAGCCACCCAGTCACCCCTGACTTGTTAATTTTAGCCATTCTAACTGGTGTAAGATGGTATCTCATTGTGGTTTTGATTTATATTTCCCTGATGGCAAGTGATGTTGAACATTTTTTCATGTGTCTGTTGGCCATTTGTATGTCTTCTTTGGAGAAATGTCTGTTCATGTCTTCTGCCCATTTCTTGATTGGATTATTTGTTTTCCAATCAAATGGTGGTGTTGGTGATGGGGTGTTGAGTTTGATAAGTTCTTTATAGATCTTGAATATCAGCCCTTTACCTTATAGGACATTTGCAAATATCTTCTCCCATTCTGTAGGTTGCCTTTAAGTTTTGTGGACTGTTTCCTTTGCTGTGCAGAAGTTTTTTATCTTGATGAAGTCCCAATAGTTCATTTTTGCTTTTGTTTCCCTTGCCTTTAGATATGTGTCTTACAGGAAGTTGCTGCGGCTGAGGTTGAAGAGGTTATTGCCTGTGTTCTCCTCTAGGATTTTGATGGATTCCTGTCTCCCATTTAGGTCTTTCATCCATTTTGAGTTTATCTTTGTGTATGGTGTAAGAGAATGGTCCAGTTTCATTCTTCTTCATGTGGCTGTCCAATTTTCTCAGCACCATTTATTAAAGATGCAATTTTAAGAGTTTCAACCAGGCTGACAGGGAGCGCTCCAGCCAAAGTCCTCCTATAAGTAAACTTACAGGAATGGGTTCAGTCACTGGTTAAAGTGGGGCCCCATCACAGACCCAGTGAGGGATTTCAGAATGCAGCATCCTGGGCTGTTGCCAACTATGCTTATAAATAGGAGATCTGAGAGGTGCATGTTCATGGTTGCCATAGGATGTTAAAGAGTAGTATCAAAATAGCTATTTAGCAGTTATTACAAAAGACACTTATGTTCACTTATTTCTTATCTATTTCCTGACTAGACCAGAGCAGTAGTTTGAAAAATTCTAGTTGGGTGTCATTAAATTAATTTTTGTTTTTAGCCTAGAAACATGTTTCTATACTGTTGGTGCCATATGAGAATGTCTGATGTTTTGCCTCACTTCAAAAGTAACAAGAGAAAAAACACACTCTAGATTTGCATCTTGGGAAGAGTCAGCTGTCCCTTTCAATTTTTCACTTAACTGCTTTCAACACCAGTATCCTGTTTGATATGAAAAGCATCATTTCTCAGACTAAGCTTCAACTCTACCTCCCTTTGCTTTTTTTGTATTTTTGTTGTTTGTTTTTCATCACAACAAGATGCTGGCAGTAGCAAACATTCTCAAATATAAATGGTAGTTTCTTATCAGAAATAATTAGTAGGACATGGAAGATCAAGCTAAATTTGAGCAATGACTTTTTATCAATAGCACATGTAAAAATGCTCTGTGATTTGGGCTACTATGCTGTTTTCTTTTGAATTGTTTTGGAACAGAGAGTTTATTGAAAAGGGGAAATTCAGAATGCTGTGTCCCTGAATTACAATCTTATTCAATTTTATTTTAATTCATGCAATGCAAAAGAATTTGAAACGAAAAAGAAGTATAGAAAAGGTTTTGGTATGTCTATTTTAAAATGGATATTTCTTTTTTTCCCCTTAAACCATTGGATGGATAGAGGTAATGATCATAATCCAATCAGATTAACAGACAACTCTCTGCAGTGATTTGGATCTTAAACAAATATGTAATTGATTATAGGGTAGACTTATGGGAAAGTTGTACTTTAGAATCAATTGGCTCTACCTGTGTAACTGAGCTGCCTTTCCCAATGTAATATACTGGTCTGTCACCCCATAACCTTTTATGCAGAAGAAAAGCAGTGTATTTAGTAATTTTAGGGAATTTGAGGTAGATCAGTTTGCCTACTAGTATTACTTATCTTCCCAGTCATCTTTGTGCTTATGATAGAGATGATAAATGGATTTAGTAAGAACACATTGGCAGTAGGGGGAAACAGCTTACTTAAAATTTCAAATATAGCAGCTATCTCTGTATGCAAAGTGTTCTGATATAGGCTGGGAAGAAATGGAGAACAAATCATTGTTTCACAATAAAGAATGAAAGATTTCATTAAGTTGATGGGAAAGAAACTAACATAAAATGCAATAATGCTAAAACATATTCATTTGATCATTCATTCATTTATTTGGCATTTTCTATTCTAGGTGCTGGACAGATACCAGAGAACATATAGAAAGATAAAGGTTTCAGGGAGAAAAAAAAATCTTTTTCTTTATATCCAGGGGTGTATGTATATTACATTGTAATGTACACCTTAAGTACTGAATTCCTAAAAAGTCAAGATAGTAATGACAACAGTAAGTCTAGTTATAACTATTTTGAAGACTCTATGCTAACCATTTTATGTAGATGATTTAATTTCACAGTGACTTTATCCAGTAAGGAGTTGTAATTAATCTCATTGTACTGGTTGAAGAGATTGGAGCTTAGAGAGATCTGAGGACATTTTCAGTTCTATTTGCTTTTAGAGAACAACATGGCTATTACTACTATTCTTCATTATGAGTTAGAAAGAGCATGCCTTTCATAAACTTTTACTCAGGTTTATTTGAAGAGCTAATTCAAGTGTCTTTGACACCTTTCTTTGGCCAACCCTCAGTATCCAGACCCCTTTTATTCAGATCTTCAGCAATTCCCCAGCAATTAATGCTCCTTCATCAAGATTTAAGAAGCTCTGCCTTCTTCTGAATGGAACTCAGTAAATGTGGTGAGTTCTGAGTATGTGCCACACTTCCCATTTTGTCTAACTCTGCATCTGTGGTGTGCAGAACTACAAGCTCTGAATCTCTTTAGGGAGTCTTTTCTGGTTTCTCATCAAGATACCATTTGTAAAGAGAGGACAGAAAAATGGGATGATGTGAGTGCAGGGGTTATATGTGGTGGGAGCTTGGCTGGGACTTTCAAAGTAAAATATGTAAACATTAGCATTGTTTGAAGAAGACTACCAAGTGACACTGAACGAATTACACATGGTATTTGGTTCTCTTCAGCTACAAAAACCAGGTCCAATCTTTGAGAATCCCTGGGGTGAATGTTCACAGGGTGAACAAAGACATCCCTTTCACTTACATGATGAGAGTCCATTACATGCAGCCTAAGGCCAAGGTTATAGTAATGAAGGTTACTAAGGAGCAAGTTAGCCTTTTATTCATACTTAATTTAAAAATAACAGTAACAGCAATAACCAGTATCACTTCTGAGTTAACATACTAAAGAGAAGACTATATGGAGATTTAGGGGAAAAATTATATATACATCTTAAAATTTTAATTATCACATATGGATTTAAAGTTTAAAAAAGTAAAATTTGAGTAGGTGTGTATATGTGAGCTGTATGCATATTGTAGAACAACACACATTGAACGTATAAAAGTTTCCTTTACATAGGGAATTAGAATTCAGTGTCGTTGTTGGTAGGATGACAAAAAAGGCCTTTAACATATGCATATGCATTAACTGTGATTTTTTAAAGCAATGAACTATTGTACTAACTACATAATAAAAGCAAAAACATACATAAAACTATTTCACAAGTAAGGTAGTAGCCCAAGATATATTTATTTTGGGTGGTTAAGTCATTTGCAATTTGTGCATTTTGACTTCCTCCCCAATGGTGATTTTTTCTTGTGAGCAGTTTTATCTTATATGGTAATGATCAGGGGTTTTTAGTGCCATGATTGTTAGCTTGGGGTAAAGAGAAAAGCTGTGTTTCTGAATGACAGACAGTAACATCAAATATGATGAAAATTTCTCTGAATATTAGTAAATAGGCTACCAATGACATGACATTTTGGAAAATATTTCTATTTCAAGTCAATTAAGGATAATGCTAATCTACATAAAATAAATGAATTATATTTTGATTATAAAAATTATTACTCATTATATCATTTAACATATCTTCCCGTATTTTATCTGAAATAAAATGTATCCAAGATGTAGGCTGTTAATTTCAGCCATCTAATTAGTTTGACCACCTGTTTGGCCACATAATGGTTGATTATTAGAGCATCTTTGAATGGCTCATTTAGTTGAGCACATTAATAGATATTCTAATTCCATTTCAGGCAAAAGTGCCTGGTAGTGAGGAAATGGTGTAACACAGATTCTATACTAGGTGTTCATCTTTTTGAAAATCTATATTCATGGGAGATTTCCAAGGCTCTACAGTTGGCATATTCAACCTTCTATTTAGTGGGTATTGATTTGTCCAGATGAGTAGAATTAAAGATTCACTTTTTTCCTTCTATTAATAAAACATTAATAAATGTTTTTCTAATTTTAATGTTTGAACAGTTTAGGATGTTTTGATATTCCTAATAAAGTTATATGTGTCTTAGGAAAAGTCATTTCATGATTGTTTAAAATTCTTACAAAGCAGCTTATGAAAATGTGTGAGAAAGGAATTAATATCTATTAATTTTCCTCTCCTGAAATTGCTTAATGACTAGTGAGAGCCCCAAACACTTTGAATTTGAACTCGGGACTTTTCTTGACACAATTATTTGTAAACATTTGAAAATAATATTTTTTTTGCCTGATTGATAAAATATTCTTTGAGTTTCTACTATGACCAAGGTACTTAGTGTTTTATGGGCATCCAAAAGAACAGAGATATGGTTTCAATATTAATATTCTCTTGGAAATTATTAGTTAATTGGGGTGTCTTTTATATTTTGTCTTTAAATAGGTGTGTTTAAAATAATCAATTTATAACTCAGGAATTTAATTAATGAAATTGGAAACCTAAATTTTTTATTAATAGCATTCTAGTTTTTTCTAGTTTTTCATTTTTCTTAATTGAACAGATTAGTTTTCTTGATGATCCTAATGTGAATGGGAGAGAATAGGAAAACAGGTTAGGTGTGGGATTAAAAATGTTTAGAGCTTTTACCTTAGATCTTGTAGTGGCTGCAGATAGTAACCACCATACTTTGTAAAATGGTAATACAAACTGATTGATGTGTATAGTTTCAGGTAGGTTCAGACATACTACAATGGAAAATGCTAAGGCATGTGAAAGCATTGCTATTCTGTAATTTTGTGCCTCATTCTTTTAAGGATATTTTATTATTTTGCAAGGTTAAGGTTTTAAGGGAGATCTGAATATAACATAAATGAGAATTGTAGGTGGGTGGTTTAACCAGAGAGGTAAGGATTGAGTTGGGATCAGAAAGGGATAAAGCACAACTATATGATTTTCTGTTCAGTTTTATGTCTCCTTTTCTCTCTCTTTCTGATCAGATGCTTGGGGCCCTCAGTGATATTCTGAGAAAACATGATTCACAAAAATTGGCCACCATAACTGATGTGGACAGAGAGCCAATGACAAATGTTAAAAGTCTCCAAAAGGGTAATGAAAGAAGAAAAGATATAAAGATAGGAAGCAGGATGTATAGACATTAATTTCCTGGAATCTGGAGCCATATGTACTCAATTCTTGGTTTTACCTTTATAAACATGACCTTGACTAACTTATTTAACCTCTTTGAACTTGGTTTTATTATTTGTAATTTGTGGCTAATAATAGTAACCACCTTATTATGAGGATTAAATGAAATAATCCGGAGAGTATGTAGCACATGGTAATTACTAAATATATGTAAAATGTTATTACTGTTTATGATTATGTAAATAAGGATGACAGAAGAATAAAGGAAGGTTGGGAAAAGCAGGAAGAATGTAAATTGAAAGCAGAGGTAGCATTATATGCCTAGGAGCCATTTTTGAAAGTGTAGTCAGGTTAGAAAGTTATTATTGGCTCTTTGCTGTTCTATAGGAATTGTTTTGTAAGCAATACTTAGAGTGTTTGTCCTGTGGGGCTTTAGATTATTAATGGATTTCACTGCCTGTCGCCTGTTCTTTTGTACTAAAGAGTTCCTGAGGCATAAATGGTTTCTCTGCCCCTGTGCCCTGGATATAGATCCTTGTCTATTTCATTGATAATGGGAATCAGGATCCCCAGAGGAGTAGACATTTTGACATAAGGAAGTGAGGGGGAATATTTGGAGATAATTCACTGCAGCTTTAAAGATCTTTGGAAAATAATTCCTATAATGCTATAGGATATATCTAAGGAGAAGGAAAAGAGAAACCAGATCTGCAGAGGGACTGCCTGATAAGGGGAAAATCATAAGGACAAGATGAAACAAGAGGAAATAAAATACTGGAACTCAGACAGAGGAAGTTGATAAGTTGATTATATATTATATTTCTTTTTTTTTTTTGAAAGATTTTATTTATTTGTTTGACAGAGAGAGACACAGCGAGAGAGGGAACACAAGCAGGGGGAGTGGGAGAGGGAGAAGCAGGCTTCCTGCCGAGCAGGGAGCCCGATGTGGGGCTCAATCCCAGGACCCTGGGATCAGGACCTGAGCCGAAGGCAGACGCTTAACGACTGAGCCACCCAGGCACCCCAATTATATATTATATTTCAACCTCAGAGAAGATTTTTCTTTAGAGTATCCCAAGGCCAGTGACTTATTTGTAAAATTTAAATAAACGTTTAATTTTAGATTTACAGAAAAGTTGCAAAGGGAAACAAGGGGTTCCCATATACTCACCCAGTTTTCCCAGTTGTTCACATTTGACATTACTATACAACATTTGTCACAACTAGGAAACCAATATTAGTACATTACTGTTAATAATACTCGCTTTCAGATATCACTAGTTTTTCCCTAATGTCTTTTTTCTGTTCCAGATCCCATACAGAATGTCACATTAAATTTGTTATGGCCCCTTAGACTCTTCTGGTCTGACAGTTTCTCAGAGTTTCTTTTGTTTTTTTAAGGTTTTATTTATTTATTTTAGAGAGAGAGCGCATGAGCATGAGAAGGGCAAGTGGCAGAGGGAGAAGGAGAGAATCCCAAGCAGACTTCCCACTGAGTGTGGAGCCGGATGCAGGGCTTGATCCCATGATTCTGAGATCATGACCTGAGCCAAGACTCAGAAGTTGGATGCTCAATGGACCCAGGTGCCCCTCAGAGCTTCTTGTTTTTGATGACTTTCAAAATGAATAACAATGATGAATATTGGTCAGGTATTTTATAATTTCCTTCAACTGGGATTTATCTGGTTTTTCTCATGATTAGACTGGGGTTATAGGTTTTTGGGAAGAAGATCATGAGGTGAAATGTCACTCTTATCACATCATATTGAGGGGACATGCTATTAACATGACTTACTATTGAAGATATTGACTTTGATCACCTGGCTGAGATAGAGTTTGTTAGGTTTCTCCACTGAAAAGTTTTCTTTCCCCTTTCCATAGGTGTGGACTTAAATGTTCCACCTCCTTGAGGGCAGAGTATCTACATAACTTATTTAGAATTGTTCCTTATAAGAGATTTGTCTCTTTTCTCCCTATTTATTCATTTTATTTTATTCAATCATTTATTTAAATCAGCATGGACTTATAGATATTTATTTTAAGTTATAATCCAACATACTTACTTATTTTGTTTATTAAATTGTTCCAGCTTTGGCCATGGGGAGTCTCTCAGTTGGCTGCTGTGTTCTTTTTTTAGCATAGATTTTTTTAAAAATTTTTTATTGTTATGTTAATCACCATACATTACATCATTAGTTTTTGATATAGTGTTCCATGATTCATTGTTTGTGCATAACACCCAGTGCTCCATGCAGAACGTGCCCTCTTTAATACCCATCACCAGGCTAACCCATCCTCCCACCCCCCTCCCCTCTAGAACCCTCAGTTTGTTTTTCAGAGTCCATCGTCTCTCATGGTCCGTCTCCCCCTCCGATTTCCCCCCTTCATTCTTCCCCCTCCTGCTATCTTCTTTTTTTATTTTCTTAACATATATTGCATTATTTGTTTCAGAGGTACAGATCTGTGATTCAGCAGTCTTGCACAATTCACAGCACTGACCATAGCACATACACTCCCCAATGTCTATCACCCAGCCACCCCATCCCTCCCACCTCACCCCCCACTCCAGCAACCCTCAGTTTGTTTCCTGAGATTAAGAATTCCTCATATCAGTGAGGTCATATGATACATGGCTTTCTCTGATTGACTTATTTCGCTCAGCATAACACCCTCCAATTCCATCCACGTCGTTGCAAAGGCAAGATCTCAGTCATTTTGATGGCTGCATAATATTCCATTGTATATATATACCACTTCTTCTTTATCCGTTCATCAGTCGATGGACATCTTGGCTCTTTCCACAGCGTGGCTATTGTGGACATTGCTGCTATAAACATTGGGGTGCACGTACCCCTTCGGATCCCTACATTTGTATTTTTGGGGTAAATACCCAGTAGTGCAATTGCTGGGTCATAGGGTAGCTCAATTTTCAATTTTTTGAGGAACCTCCATACTGTTTTCCAGAGTGGTTGCACCAGCTTGCATTCCCACCAACAGTGTAGGAGGATTCCCCTTTCTCTGCATCCCCGCCAACATCTGTCGTTTCCTGACTTGTTAATTTTAGCCATTCTGACTGGTGTGAGGTGGTATCTCATTGAGGTTTTGATTTGGATTTCCCTGATGCCAAGCGATGTTGAGCACTTTTTCATGTGTCTGTTGGCCATTTGGATGTCTTCTTTGGAAAAATGTCTGTTCATGTCTTCTGCCCATTTCTTGATTGGATTCTTTGTTCTTTGGGTGTTGGGTTTGATAAGTTCTTTATAGATTTTGGATACTAGCCCTTTATCTGATATGTCATTTGCAAATCTCTTCTCCCATTCTGTTGGTTGTCTTTTGGTTTTGTTGACTGTTTCTTTTGCTGTGCAAAAGCTTTTTATCTTGTTGAAGTCCCAATACTTCATTTGTGCCCTTGCTTCCCTTGCCTTTGGCAATGTTTCTAGGAAGAATTTGCTGAGGCTGAGGTCGAAGAGGTTGCTGCCTGTGTTCTCCTTTAGGATGTTGATGGACTCCTGTCTCACATTGAGGTCTTTCAACCATTTGGAGTCTATTTTTGTGTGTGGTGTAAGGAAATGGTCCAGTTTCATCTTCTGCATGTGGCTGTCCAATTTTCCCAACACCATTTGTTGAAGAGACTGTCTTTTTTCCATTGGAAATTCTTTCCTGCTTTGTCAAAGATGAGTTGACCATAGAGTTGAGGGTCCATTTCTGGGCTCTCTATTCTGTTCCATTGATCTATGTGTCTGTTTTTGTGCCAGTACCATACTGTCTTGATGATGACAGCTTTGTAATAGAGCTGGAAGTCCAGAATTGTGATGCCGCCAGCTTTGCTTTTCTTTTTCAACATTCCTCTGGCTATTCAGGGTCTTTTCTGGTTCCATACAAATTTTAGGATTTTTTGTTCCATTTCCTTGAAAAAAGTGGATGGTATTTTGATGGGGATTGCATTGAATGTGTAGATTGCTCTAGGTAGTATTGACATCTTCACAATATTTGTTCTTCCAATCCATGAGCATGGAACATTTTTCCATTTCTTTGTGTCTTCCTCAATTTCTTTCATGAGTATTTTATAGTTTTCTGAGTACAGATCCTTTGCCTCTTTGGTTAGATTTATTCCTAGGTATCTTATGGTTTTGGGTGCAATTGTAAATGGGATCGACTCCTTAATTTCTCTTTCTTCTGACTTGTCGTTGGTGTATAAGAATGCCACTGATTTCTGTGCATTGATTTTATATCCTGCCATTTTACTGAATTCCTGTATGAGTTCTAACAGTTTTGCGGTGGAGTCTTTTGGGTTTTCCACATAAAGTATCATATCATCTGGAAAGAGTGAGAGTTTGACTTCTTTGCCAATTTGGATGCCTTTGATTTCTTTTTGTTGTCTGATTGCTGTGGCTAGGACTTCTAATACTATATTGAATAGCAGTGGTGATAGTGGACATCCCTGCCATGTTCCTGACCTTGGGGGGAAAGCTCTCATTTTTTCTCCATTGAGAATGATATTCGCTGTAAGTTTTTCATAGATGGCTTTTATGATATTGAGGTATGTACCCTCTATCCATATAATCTGAAGAGTTTTGATCAAGAAAGGATGCTGTACTTTGTCAAATGCTTTTTCTGCATCTATTGAGAGGATCATATGATTCTTGTTCTTTCTTTTATTAATGTATTGTATGACATTGGTTGATTTGCAGATGTTGAACAAACTTTGCAGCCCAGGGATAAATCCCACTTGGTTGTGGTGAATAATCCTTTTAATGTACTGTTGGATCCTATTGGCTAGTATTTTGGTGAGAATTTTTGCATCCATGTTCATCAGGGATATTGGTCTGTAATTCTCCTTTTTGATGGGGTCTTTGTCTGGTTTGGAATCAAGGTAATGGTGGCCTCATAAAACGAGTTTGGAAGTTTTCCTTCCATTTCTATTTTTTGGAACAGTTTCAGAAGAATAGGTATTAATTCTTCTTTAAATGTTTGGTAGAATTCCCCTTGGAAACCATCTGGCCCTGGGCTTTTGTTTGTTGGGAGATTTCTGATGACTGCTTCAATTTCCTTAGTGGTTATAGGTCTGTTCAGGTTTTCTATTTCTTCCTGGTTCAGTTTTGGTAGTTGATACATCTCTAGGAATGCATCCATTTCTTCCAGATTATCTAATTTGCTGGCATAGAGTTGCTCATAATATGTTCTTAGAATTGTTTGTATTTCCTTGGTGTTGGTTGTGATCTCTCCTCTTTCATTCATGATTTTGTTGATTTGCATCATTTCTCTTTTCTTTTTGATAAGCCTGGCCAGGGGTTTATCAATCTTGTTAATTCTTTCAAAGAACCAGCTCCTAGTTTCGTTGATCTGTTCTACTGTTCTTTTGGTTTCTATTTCCTTGATTTCTGCTCTGATCTTTATTATTTCTCTTCTCTTCCTGTGTTTGGCTTTATTTGCTGTTCTTTCTCCAGCTCCTTTACATGTAGGGTTAGGTTGTGTACTTGAGCCCTTTCTTGTTTCTTGAGAAAGGCTTGTATTGCTATATACTTTCCTCTTAGGACTGCCTTTGCTGCATCCCAAAGATTTTGAACAGTTGTGTTTTCATTTTCATTTGTTTCCATGAATTTTTAAAATTCTTCTTTAATTTCCTGGTTGACCCATTCATTCTTTAGTAGGATGCTCTTTAGCCTCCATGTATTTGAGTTCTTTCCGACTTTCCTCTTGTGATTGAGTTCTAGTTTCAAAGCATTGTGGTCTGAAAATAGGCAGGGAATGATCCCAATCTTTTGGTACCAGTTGAGACCTGATTTGTGACCTAGGATGTGATCGATTCTGGAGAATGTTCCATGGGTACTAGAGAAGAATGTGTATTCTGTTGCTTTGGGATGGAATGTTCTGAATATGTCTGTGAAGTCCATTTGATCCAGTGTGTCATTTAAAGTCTTTATTTCCTTGTTGATCTTGTGCTTAGATGATCTGTCCATTTCAGTGAGGGGGGGTGTTAAAGTCCCCCACTATTATTGTATTGTTGTCAATGTGTTTCTTTGCTTTTGTTATTAATTGGCTTATCTAATTGGCTGCTCCCATGTTAGGGGCATAGATATTTACAATTGTTAGATCTTCTTGTTGGATAGACCCTTTAAGTAGGATATAGTGTCCTTCCTTATCTCTTATTACAGTCTTTGGTTTAAAATCTAATTTGTCTGATATAAGGATTGCCACTCCAACTTTCTTTTGGTGTCCATTAGCATGGTAAATGGTTTTCCACCCCCTCAGTTTGAATCTGGGGGGTGTCTTTGGGTCTAAAATTAGTCTCTTGCAGACAGCATATCAATGGGTCTTGTTTTTTTATCCAATCTGATAGCCTTTGTCTTTTGGTTGGGGCATCTAGCCCATTTACATTGAGGGTAACTATTGAAAGATAGGAATTTAGTGCCATTGTATTGCCTGTAAGGTGACTGTTACTGTATATTGTCTGTGTTCCTTTCTGGTCTTTGTTGCTTTTAGGCTCTCTCTTTGCTTAGAGGACTCCTTTCAATATTTCTTGTAGGGCTGGTTTCGTGTTTGCAAATTCCTTTAGTTTTTGTTTGTCCTGGAAGCTTTTTATCTCTCCTTCAATTTTCAATGACAGCCTAGCTGGATATAGTATTCTTGGCTGCATATTTTTCTCATTTAGTGCTCTGAAGATATCATGCCAGTCCTTTCTGGCCTGCCAGGTCTCTGTGGATAAGTCTGTTGCCAATCTAATGTTTCTACCATTGTAGGTTACAGATCTCTTGTCCCAAGCTGCTTTCAGGATTTTCTCTTTGTCTCTGAGACTCATAAGTTTTACTATTAGATGTCGGGGTGTTGACCTATTTTTATTGATTTTGAGAGGGGTTCTCTGTGCTTCCTGGATTTTGATGCCTGTTTCCTTCCCCAAATTAGGGAAGTTCTCTGCTATAATTTGCTCCAATATACCTTCTGCCCCTCTCTCTCTTTCTTCTTCTTCTGGGATCCCAATTATTCCAATGTTGTTTCGTCTTATAGTATCGCTTATCTCTCGAATTCTGCCCTCGTGATCCAGTAGTTGTTTATCTCTCTTTTTCGCAGCTTCTTTATTTTCCATCATTTGGTCTTCTATATCACTGATTCTCTCTTCTGCCTCATTTATCCTAGCAGTTAGCGCCCCCATATTTGATTGCACCTCATTAATAGTCTTTTTGATTTTGACTTGGTTAGATTTTAGTTCTTTTACTTCTCCAGAAAGGGTTTCTCTAATAAGTTCCATGCTTTTTTCAAGCCCAGCTAGTATCTTTAAAGTGATGATTCTGAACTCTAGATCTGACATCGTACTAATGTCCGTATTGAGTAGGTCCCTGGCGTCGGTACTACCTCTTGTTCTTTTTGTTGAGGTGATTATTTCCATCTTGTCATTTTGTCCAGAGGAGAATAGATGAATGAGAGAACAAAGTGCTAACAGGCTAACAATGTCCCCAGAAAATATACTCTAAACAAATCAGAAAAGACCTGAAGCAGTGGTAAAAGAAGGGGAAAGAGAGAAAAAAGAAAAAGAAAAAAAAAGAAGATAAAAACAAACAAATACAGAACAAAACAACAACAACAAAAAAAGATTATGATCAAATATGATCTGGCTGGTACATAGATCAGTGCCACACACTAGATTTTGGGTGTATTTTGGTCTGTTAGAAGAAAGTGCCTCCCAAATTTTTAAAGAAAGAAAAACTTATATATGTACAAAATAAGGGTTGATATGATGAAGGGATCGAATATGACTGTAAAGATGAAAATTATAAAAAAATTTTACAAAAGGAATTGATAAGAAGTTGTTTGAAAAAAGAAAGAAGAGGATTTAAAAAAAAAAAGGAAAAAAAAGGGAGAGAATGTGATCAAGTAGGGGAGTAGAACGAAACCATACACTAGAGATTTAGGGTATATTTTGATCTGTTAGAAGAAACTATCTCAAAATTTTAAAGAGAGAACAACTTATATATATATTCCAAAAATAAGGTAACTACTATGAAGGGATAGAATATGACTCTAAAAATGAAAAATAAAAATTTTTTACAAAAGGGATTGATAAGATGTTGGTTGAAAAAGGGAAAATGAAAAATTCAAAAAAAAAAAAAGACAGTTAAAAAAAATTAACTTTGAAAGACGACAGAATCATGGTAAAAAAGCCATGGATTCTATGTGCGGTATTCCCCTAGCGCTAGAGTTCTGCCGTTCTCATTGATCGATCAACTTGGTCTTGGCTGGCTGTTCTTGCTGATCTTCTGGGGGAGGGGCCTGTTGCTGTGGTTCCCAAATGTCTTTGCTGGAGGCGGAATTGCCCCGCCCTTGCCCAGTCCGGGCTAAGTAATCTGCTCGGGTTTGCTCTAGGGAGCTTTTGTTCCCTGCAAGCTTTCCGTACAGCCTTGGAGGCTGAGAGTGAGATGGTGGCCTCCCAATGTCTGCCCCAGAGGAGCCGAGGACTCAGTGTCCTGCTCCTCAGTGAGCCCCCAGAGAAAAGCAGTCAGTCACTCCCGTCTCCCTGGTCTCCGGCTGCACTCTGTGCTCACCCGGCCTGTGACCGAGCATCTCTATCTCTGGCACCCGATCCCGTGTGGAGTCTCCAAACCCAGCAGATCCCTGTGGTGTGCTCCTGCGCCTCTCCTCCCGGGGGAGGAAGGTGAGTCTCCCCAGATCTGCTTGTTAGGTCCGTGCTGGAGGAGCAGTCGCCTGACTGTGCCCCGGATCATGGTTTATGACAACCCTAAGCTGAGAGCCCGCGCCTTGGCTCTGTCTCTGCAGCCGGCTTCCCTGCTCCGATACCTGGGAGCTCTGCCGCACTCAGGCACCCCCGGTCTTTCTGTGACCCTGAGGTCATGAGACCACACTGTCCCGCGAGGGTTCCACCCCCCGCTTAGCCACCGGAGTGATGTCTCTCAGCGGAGCAGACTTCTAAAAGTTCCGATTTTGTGCTCCGCGGCTCTATCACTTGCCAGAAGTGGCCAACGGAGGCCCCTCCCCCGCCGTCTATCCTCCCGAATATTGCCTCGGATTCACTTCTCCGCACGTCCTACCTTCCAGAAAGTGGTCACTTTTCTGTTGAGAGAGTTATTGCTATTCTTTTCTTCAATCTCCTATTGAGTTTGTAGGTGTTCAGAATGGTTTGATCCCTATCCAGCTGAATTCCTGAGAGGAGACGAGATCCAGGTCTCCTACTCCTCCGCCATCTTGCTCCGCTCCTTGACCAAGCGTTTCTCTCTCTGGTGCCTGACTTGGTGTGGAGTCTGCAAACCCAGCAGATCCCTGCGGGGCGCTCCCGCGCCACTCTTCCTGGGGGAGGAAGGGGAGTCTCCCCGATCTGCTGCTTGTTGGGTCCCTGCTGGAGGAGCAGTGGCCCAACTGTGCTGCGGATCACAGTTTATGGCAACCCTGAGCTGAGAGCCCGCGCCTGCCCGCGCCTCGGCTCCCTCTCTGCAGCCAGCTTCCTTGCTCCGACACCTGGGAGCTCTGCCGCACTCAGGCACCCCCGGTCTTTCTGTGACCCCGAGGGTCCTGAGACCACACTGTCCTGCGATTGTTCCACCCCCCGCTTAGCCACTGGATCGAGGTCCCTCAGCGGAGCCGACTTCTCAAAGTTCCGATTTTGTGCTCTGCTTTTCTATCACTTGCCAGAAGTGGCCGACGGAGGCCCCTCCCCCGCCGTCTATCCTCCCGAATATCGCCTTGGATTCACTTCTCCACACGTCCTACCTTCCAGAAAGTGGTCGCTTTTCTGTTCAGAGAGTTATTGCTATTCTTTTCTTCGATCTCCTGTTGAGTTTGTAAGTGTTCAGAATGGTTTGATCCCTATCCAACTGAATTCCTGAGACCAGACGAAATCCAGGTCTCCTACTCCTCTGCTGTGTTCTTTTAACATGCCCCATGTTGTAGGTTTTTGAACATTTCCTTACCTTCTCGTACTACAAGATGCTCCAGGATTATCATTTTTATTTCATGCTCCAGGCCTGGAATCAGTCATTTCTCCAAGGAAACTTGGTGTCTTTTACTGAAGTATTTGTTTGCTGATATGTTGTGAGAAACAGCTTTATTAACTAGAGTACACTGTTTATGTGGTTACTTTTGTCTTTAGTCTTGCAGTTTCTACTCAAAGTGTCATTCTTTGAAGTTACTTAGATCAGTACTTTTTATCCCATTCTCTTCACTTTCTTATTCTGTCTTAGGGGAAACAATCTAGCCTCTCACAATTAAATATGATGTAAGTTATGGGTTAATTATATATGTACTCATGTACAGGAACCCCACAAAGATATGAAACTCAAAGTAACCAGAACAGGAGGTTTTATACCTTTTAGGCAAAGAAACAATAAATTTGTGAAGAATTGAGAAGACAAGGGAGTTTGGGCTAGGGGTAGTAAGATGGTAAGAAGTAACAAGATATATTTATAAAGCCTTCTTGGCCATAAATTTACCTGTCTTTAGCTATAAGGATGCCTTCTACCCTGCTGTTACAGGAAGGTTACCTTTCACATGGGAGATTTATCTCCTGCTTTCAGAGTGACAAAGAAGGGTCAAAGCATCCTTGCACTGGCTATTTCTTAAGTACCTTCATTTTAGAAATTTAAAAAAAAAATTTATTCAATTAATTAACATATAGTGTATTATTAGTTTCAAAGGTAGAGGTCAGTGATTCATCAGTCTTATATAATGCCCAGTGTGCATTATATCACTTGCCCTCCTTACTGTCCATCACCCAGTTAACCCATCCCCCCATGCCCCTTCCCTCCAAAAACCCTGTGTTTTCTGTGATTAAGAGTCTCTTATGGTTTGTCTCCCTCTCTGATTTTGTCTTGTTTTATTTTCTCCTCTCGTCCCCTATGATTCTCTGTTTTGTTTGTAAATTCCACCTATGAGTAGATCATATGATAATCGTCTTTCTCTGATTGACTTATTTTGCTTAGCATAATACCCTCTAGTACCATCCACGTCATTGCAAAAGGCAAGATTTCATTCTTTGTGATGGCTGAGTAGTATTCCATTGTATAAATACCACATCTTCTTTATCCATTCATCTGTCAATGGACATCTGGGCTCTTTCCATAGTTTGGCTGTTGTGGACATTGCTGCTATAAACATTACGGTGCAGGTGCCCCTTTCAATCACTACATTTGTATCTCTGGGGTGAATCCCTAGTAGTTCAATTGCTGGGTCACAAGGTAGCTCTATTTTCAAATTTTGGGGCAACCCCCATACTGTTTTCTAGAGTGGCTGCACCAGTTTACATTCCCATCAATAGTATAAGAGGATTCCCTTTGCTCTGCATCCTTGTCAACATCTGTCGTTTCCTGACTTGTTAATTTTAACCATTCTGGTGTAAGGAGGTATCTCATTGTGGTTTTGATTTGTATTTCCCTGATGGTAAGTGATGTTGAGCATTTTTTCATCTGCATGTTGGCCATTTGTATGTCTTCTTTGGAGAAATGTCTGTTCATGTCTTCTGCCCATTTCTTGATTGGATTGTTTGTTTCCTGGGTGTTGAGTTGGTAAGTTCTTTATAGATCTTGAATATCAGCCCTTTATCTGATAAGACATTAGCAAATATCTTCTCTCATTCTGTACGTTGCCTTTAAGTTTTGTGGGCTCTTTCCTTTGCCGTGTAGAAGTTTTTATCTTGATGAAGTCCCAATAGTTTATTTTTGTCTTTATTTCCCTTGTCTTTGGGGTCATGTCTAGCAAGAAGTTGCTGTGGCTGAGGTTGAAGAAGTTACTGCCTATGTTCTCCTCTAGGATTTTGATGGATTCCTGTCTCACATTTATGTCTTTCATCAATTTTGAGTTTATTTTTGTGTATGGTGTAAGGAAGTGGTCCAGTTTCATTCTTCTGCATGTGACTGTCCAATTTTCCCAGCACCATTTGTTGAAGAGACTTTTTTTCTTCCATTGAATATTCTTTCCTAGTTGATCATATAGTTGATGGCCCATTTCTGGGTTCTCTATTCTGTTCCATTGATCTATGTGTCTATTTTTGTGCCAGTACCATACTGTTTTGATGATTACAGCTTTGTAATAGAACTTGAAGTCCAGCATTGTGATGCCACCAGCTTTGGTTTTCTTTTTTCAACATTCCTTTGGCTACTCAGGGTCTTTTCTCGTTCCATACAAATTTTAGGATTATTTGTTCCAGCTCTGTGGAAAAAGTTGATGGTATTTTGATAGGGATTGCATTGAATGTATAGATTGCTCTAGGTCGCATAAACATTTTAACAATATTTGTTCTTCCAATCCATGAGCATGGAATGTTTTTCATTTCTTTGTGGTCTTCCTCAATTTCTTTCATTAGTATTCTATAGGTTTCTGAGTACAGATCCTTTGCCTCTTTGGTTAAGTTTATTCGTAGGTATCTTATGGTTTTGGGTGCAATTGCAAATGGGATTGAGTCCTTAATTTCTCTTTCTTCTGTCTCATTTTAGGGTATAGAAATGAAACTGACTTCTCTTCATTGATTTTATATCCTGCCATTTTGCTGAATTCCTATATGAGTTCTAGCAATTTGGGGGTGAAGGCTTTTGGGTTTTCACATAGAGTATCATGTCATCTTGGAAGAGTGAGAGTTTGACTTCTTCTTTGCTGATTCTCGGATGCCTTTTATTTCTTTTTGTTCTCTGATTGTTGAGGCTAGGACTTCTAGAACTATGTTGAACAACAGTGGCGAGAGTGGACATCCCTGTCGTGTTCCTGACCTTTGGGGAAAAGCTCTCAGTTTTCCCCATCAAGAATGATATTCACGGGGCGCCTGGGTGGCTCAGTTGTTAAGCGTCTGCCTTCGGCTCAGGTCATGGTCCCAGGGTCCTGGGATCGAGCCCCGCATCGGGCTCCCTGCTCCGCGGGAAGCCTGCTTCTCCCTCCCCCACTCCCCCTGCTGTGTTCCCTCTCTCGCTCTGTCTCTCTCTGTCAAATAAATAAATAAAATCTTAAAAAAAAAAAAAAAAAGAATGATATTCACTGTGGGCTTTCTGTATATGGCTTTTATTATATTGAGGCATGTTCCCTCTGTCCCTACACTGTGAAGAGATTAAGAAAGGATGCTATATTTTTTCAAATGCTTTTTCTGCATCCACTGAGAGGATCATATGGATCTTGTCCTTTCCTTTATTAATGTAGTATATCACATTGATTGATTTGTGGATGTTAAACCACCCTTGCAGCCCGGTAATAAATCCCACTTGGTCGTGGTGAATAATCATTTTAATGTATTGTTGGATCCTATTGGCTAGTATCTTGGTGAGAATTTTTGCATTCATGTTCATCAGGGATATTGGTCTGAAATTCTCCTTTTTGGTGGGGTCTTTGGTTTTGGGATCAAGGTAATGCCTTATAGAAAGAGTTTGGAAATTTTCCTTTCATTTCTATTTTTTGAAACAGCTTCAGAGGAATAAGAATTAATTCTTCTTTAAATGTTTGGTAGACTTCCTCTGGGAAGCCATCCAGCCCTGGACTCTTGTTTGTTGGGAGATTTTTGATTACTGCTTCAATTTCCTTGCTGGTTATGGGTCTGTTCAGGTTTTCTATTTCTTCCTGTGTCAGTTTTGGTGTTATACTTCTCCAGGAATGCATCCATTTCTTCCAGATTGTCTAATTTGTTGGCATATGTTTGCTCATAATATGTTTTTATAATTGTTTGTATTTCTTCAGTTTTGATTGTGATCTCTCCTCTTTAATTCATGACTTTATTTATTTGGGTCCTTTCTCTTTTTTTGGATAAGTCTGGCCAGGGGTTTATCAGTCTTATTAATTCTTTTAAAGAACAAGCTTCTAGTTTCCTTGATCTGTTCTACTGTTCTTTTGGTTTCTATTTCATTGATTTCTGCTCTGATCTTTATTATTTCTCTTCTCCTTCTGGGTTTAAGCTTTATTTGTTGTTCTTTCTCCAGCTCCTTTAGGTGTAAGGTTAAGTTGTATATTTGAGACCTTTCTTGTTTCTTGAGAAAGGCTTGTATTGCTATATACTTCCCTCTTAGGACCACCTTTCCTATATCCCAGACGTTTTGAAGAGTTGTGTTTTCATTTTCATTAGTTTCCATGAATTTTTTAATTCTTCTTTAATTTCCTGGTTGACCCATTCATTCTTTAGTAGGATGCCCTTTAGCTTCCACATATTTGAGTTATTTCCAACTTTCCTCTTGTGATTGAGTTCTAGTTTCAAAGCATTATGGTCCAAAAATATGCAGGGAATGATCCCAATCTTTTAGTACCAATTGAGACCTGATTTGTGACCCAGGATGTGATCTATTCTGGAGAATATTCCATGGACACTTGAGAGGAATGTGTATTCTGTTGCTTTAGGATGGAATTCTCTGAATATATCTGTGAAGTCCATCTGGTCCAGTGTCATTCAAAGCCCTTGTTTCCTTGTTGATCTTCTGCTTAGATGATCTGTCCATTGCAGTAAGTCGGGTGCTAAAGTCCCCTACTATTATTGTATTATTATCAATGTGTTTCTTTAATTTTGTTATTAATTGTTTTATATAATTGGCTGCTCCCGCATTGGGGACATAAATATTTGCAATTGTAAGATTTTGTTGGATAGACCCTTCACTTATGATATAGTGTCCTTCCTCATCTCTTATTATAGTCTTTGGTTTAAAATCTAATTTGTCTGATATAAGGAAGGATTGCTAATTCAGATTTCTTTTGGTGTCCATTAGCATGATAAATGTTTTTCCACCCCATCACTTTTAAGCTGGAGGTTTTTGGGTCTAAAATGAGTCTCTTGCAGACAGCATATCAACAAGTTGTGCTTTTTTGTCCAACCCGATAGCTTGTGTCTTTTGATTGGGGCATTTAGCCCATTAAATTCAGAGTAACTATTGAAAGATATGAATTTAGTGCCATTATACTACCTGTAAAGTCACTGTTTCTGTATATTGTCTCTGTTCCTTTCTGGTTTATGCTACTTTTGGGCTCTTTCTTCGCTTGAAGGATCCCCTTTATTATTTCTTGCAGGGCTGGTTTAGTGATCACAAATTCTTCATTTTCCTAGTTGTCCCTGGAAGCTTTTTGTCTCTCCTTCTACTTTGAATGACATCCTTGCTGGATAAAGTATTCTTGGGTGCATATTTTTCTCATTGAGCACCCTGAATATATCATGCCAGTCCTTTCTGGCTTGCCAGGTCTCTGTGGATAGGTCTTCTACCAGGCTAATGTTTCTACCCTTGTAGGTTATGGACCTCTTATCCTGAGCTGCTTTCAGGATTTTCTCTTTGTCTCTCAGACTTGTAAGTTTTACTATTAGATGTTGGGGTGTTGACCTATTTTTATTGATTTTGAGGGGGGTTCTCTGTGCCTCCTGGACTTAAGTGCCTGTTTCCTTCCCCAGATTAGAGAAATTCTCTGCTATAATTGCTCCTATATACTTTTTGCCCACCCCCCACTCTCTTTCCTCTTTTTCTGGGATCCCAATTCTAATATTGTTTCACTTTGTGGTATCACTTATCTCTCAAAATTTCCCCTCATGATCCAATAGTTGTTTCTCTCTTTTTCTCAGCTTCTTTATTTTCCATCATTTTTCTTCTATATCTCTAATTCTGTCTTCTGCCTCATTTATCCTAGCAGTTAGAGCCTACGTTTTTGATTGCATCTCATTAGTAGCCTATTTTATTTTGACTGATTAGATTTTAGTTCTTTTATTTCTCCAGAAAGGGATTCTCTAGTGTTTTCTATGCCCTTTTCAAGCCCAGCTAGTATCTTGTAATCATTATTGTGAACTCTAGTTCCAACATCTTACTTATATCCATACTGATTAGGTCCCTGGCAGTCAGTACTGCCTCTTGTTCTCTTTTTTGAGGTGAGTTTTTCCATCTTCTCATCCATGCAGAAAGTGGTCAATTTTCTATTTGTAGAGTTGTAGCTATTCTTTTCTTAGATCTCTGGTTGTGTTCGCAGGTGTTCAGAATGATTTGATAGCTATCTAGCTGAATTCCTGGGACCAAACGAAACTAAGGTCTCCTACTCCTCTGCCATCTTGGACTATCCATCTCTAAAGTACCTTTAATTCAAAATAATCAATATGCCCAAACGGCATATTTTAGGGTGACACATTTTAAACCCCTACACTGGTTTGCATTGAGTGGCCTTCTATAGTGGGCTCTCTCACTCACATATTTCACATGATTACTAAACTTATTTCAAATCATGCCACTGAGATTTTAGATCAAATCTGTAAGGTTTCTTTGAATATGTTTTGTCAAATACTTAGAGCTCAGTGAATCTAAACTTGAGCATATTTTTACTGATAATTCCAAAAATTTTTCACCCAAGGGGCACCTGGGTGGCTCAGTCAGTTAAGCGTCTGCCTTTGGCTCAGGTCATGGTCCCAGGGTCCTGGGATTGAGCCCATGACAGGCTCCCTGCTCAGCAGGAAGTCTGCTTCTCCCACTCCCTCTGCTTGTGCTCCCCCTGCTTGTGCTCTCTCTGTTACACAAATAAATAAAATATTTAAAACATTTTTTTCACCCAAGTTTGCCTCGCATTATGCCTTCCTCTTCTCCAGTCAGCTTATCTGAAATTGAGGAAAATGTATATCAATTCACAGTTTTCCTCCTTAATGCAACACTTGTAGACTGTTTGAAAAAAAAAAGAGGAGATGAATGGCTCATGGTAGCCTCTGGTATTTAACCTGTAGCTTCTAGCCATGTCTCCATTCCTTGATTTCAAGTGGCAATGACTTAGTTTGTTGTTCCCATTGTGTGATCTACATCATGGGTACAACTTTCATCCCCTGAGTTGTACCTTTTTTATGTTACAAAAGCCAATTTCCTTTGAAAATGATGACTCTGTTTTCTCAGGATTCTCTCTGTAGTGATGAATTAGTAACACTTACAAGTTTTCCTCTTGATTTCCTTTCTGGAAGAGTCCAGCATGCTTATATCTCTTAGGACTTGGGGCTCCAAAGACATTTCTTTGACTGGTGTTTCCCTGGAACTTAAAGAATGTTTTTTTTCCCCCCCTCAAAAGTATCTTCAAGGAAAAGTAATGACAATGTCTCTAAACTTCTAATCAGTTTCCACAATCCCCCTACATCTCATCATTACATGTACATCTTTAGTAATATTTTTAAAATATTGTATAAATTTTGAAGTATGATTTATAAAGGGAAAATAACTAATAATATTGATATATTAAGTATTACATGTTGTGGGTCCCTCTCATACAGTGCAAAAAAGACATATATTGTCACATTATTTTAATGCTAATGGAGTGGGATGTGGCAAAAATAACAAAATTTATTTTAATACAGTGTATCTGTTCATACAGTGTATGTGTTTTTAATATACAATATTTCACATAAATACTTAGTTCTCTAATTTAGAATTTACAAATCAGTTATTTTTTAAAATGGTTATATGTAGTTTGGGTCATCCAGTTGAAACTGGCATTTTTTTTCTGTGGTTGACTAATATAGCTCAGATTTTGGCTATAGAAAGGGCTATATCAGATGAGTCCAAATACCAAATAACATGAGCTCAAGTACCAAATACTCCATGCTACAGTGCAGTATTTTTAAACCTGCTTACAGATTACCAATAAAATATTACTTTCCTGCCATTTTGAAATCATTAGTTTTTCCTAATGTACTTCAGTTTGCTCTATTTCAAGATCATTTTAGTGATTAAAAATTAAGTTTAGTTCCACTGTGCATGATGTAGGTATTTGGTACCCTGGAGGATATTTTTTAAATTAGCAATTCATTTTTAGCAGATCCAAAATAAAACAATTAAAGTCTTTTCCTTGATGTTCAGAATGAGCTGGCATGAGATTAAAACAAAAGAAGGTTGGCCCGCATGATTGCTGCATTTGAAAGCCTCATTTGAACTTGCTTTTATAGGCTCTTGGCTACTCTGTATTATTGGCTGGGAACCACTCTGGCAATTATCAAAGTTGAGAATTACAAATTATGCAAAGCTCTCTCAGACAATCTAGGACACCAATGTACTTTATTTTTAACAAATGACATATAAGTGTAAAATATTTATGATAATCCTTCACATTACACTAGTAGGTGTCTTGTGTCCTTTTGTTAGGACTTCTCAGGACTGTGAAATTTCCTTTCAGTTGGTTACATTTAAGTCTGCTGACAACTGGCATGAGAATGTCTGTTTTTATTATAATTATTAGGCTTTAGATTAAATCACTAGAAGGGATTTAGACAAGTAAAACAGTACATGTTTTAAATTGCTCAGGGAGTTGTTAGGTTACTTATAAAGTGTTTTCTTAATGAAAGTATTGGAATTGAAAATAATTGCAAAATAGTTTTTAAAAAGTATCATAAAATGGCAAAAGCAGAGTTCATCTTGAAAAGTACACTAATTGATGGAGAATAATATATTCTTTTAAAATAAATTCTCTGTCATCTATGTATATGACAATTTTTAAAATGACTATCGCTGTTGGATCTAGCATTTTGGTCAGTTCCAATTTTGGCATCAAGAAATAATTAGGAAGGGGGAAGAATATCTTATTTAAGCATTATCCTATTCTGGAATCTTGCCTGTTGAAATCTGAATGTTTCAATTTCTATTTACTATATAATAATGGTACAAATTTCATTTCAGAATTGCTGTCAAATTGGTCTTTCTTTTAATTCTCTAAGCATTTCTTTTCCTTGCTCAAAGATCTGCTTTCAATGTCCCTCATTGCATATAGAATAAAGTTCAAAACCCTTACCCTGATCCTTTAATATTTTGGATCCTAATTTATGCCCTGTTTTCTGCTCACACTATTCTCTTTGCTTGGAATGCTTTTGCCCATCTCTTTATGTTCAAATTTTATCTATCCCATCAGGGCTCCATTTAAATGCAAACCTTCCATCACGGTCTCTTTCAATTTCAGCACTGGACCCAAGAGTCCATTTGCTATGAGCTGTGTACCATTTTAGGCACTTTACATACGTGACACAGGTATTTTAAACACATTAGACTGATGAATTTTCATTTCCTCTTCAATCATGTTGGCTTGTAGTCTTCTATTTCAAGGCTGAGCCATGAGGCCCATCATACCAGGGGTGAAGAACAGAAGCATTGGCCTGCTTTAAGTCTCAAAGGTGACTTCTTATACTGAGACAATGATTTTTAAATCCTAGCCTTGTAGAAATTTCTTAATTTCAAATGTCCTCTTTTACCTAATCAGGAATCATGTCTGGGTCTCCAAATCATGGACCATTTTTTTTTAAAGATTTTATATATTTATTTATTTGAGGGAGTGAGCAGGAGCAAGGAGGGGGCAGAGGGAAAGGGAGAAGCAGACTCCCTGCTGAGCAGGGAGCCCAACTTGGCTCCATCCCAGACCCAGGGAACATGACCTGAGTCAAAGGCAGATGCTTAATTGACTGAGCCACCCAGGTGTCCCTCATGGAGCATTTTTATATGTCAGGGTCTGAGGGAACTCTTGATGTGATATAGAAGGAGAGAAAAGCCCATCTCATTTGGCTGGGGGCATAAAGGTAAAAGATGGAAGTAGAGACAGAGCAGAAGTAAGAAATAGGCATTTATATATTTTCTCCCTTTCAGGGTAGAACCCAGATGGCATGTCACATGGTGGAAATATCCAGATAACTATGAAGGAGCATGAAAACATTAGGAGAAGAGTCTAGTGGTATGTTTCCTTAATAAGCCTCTAAGAAAGGCTCCATACTCAGCATGTTCTGCATGGCACAGTCTAGATTAAATGGCATGGACAGAGAAAAAAGTCTTCATAGATGAGACAGAAGAAACCCCCAGGCTTCCCATGGTCTGTGAAGTACACACAGAGGATTCATGGGTTTAGTGGAAGAGGCAAGGTATGGAGAGGCTACCAAGGGCAGGAAGCTCTGATCAGGAGAAAATGGCTGGGACAAGGATTTCAGCCAAAGTTAGCATCATGGTATCACAAAAGCTCAAATGGGGCCATTGCATCCCATTGTCATTAATTTAGGGAGCAGACCTACTCAGCCACTTTACAAAAGGAGGCCTTAAAGCTTTAGAGGCTTTCTTTTACACATCTACTTCAGGGACATACTTAGCACATCCCACCTAATGGGCACTGATGCCATCTTGGTAAATAGAAACAAGGGGATAAAAAACCGGATGATAGTTTGAATCTGGAGGGTCTTTTTCTTTTGAGGGTCTTTTTTTTTATCAACTAATAAAAATTGATTATTAACTGTATGTTTTTTAAGGCTTCTAGATTCTCCTTCCACTATTGTCTAGCGTTAGAGGCTTGTGAGAAGATTAAAATGGTTATAGAGTATAAAGCAGCTACATACTTTGTTTAATTTTGTTTGGTCAATCTGCATTTAGTGGGAGTGAAATTTTGACCTTGTTACAATTTAATGGTAACAATAATCCTGCATCTGTCAGATGGAGATCTCAAGACAAGAATTTTAGTGCAAGTCATTTATTTGGGAGGTGATTCCAGGAAACCCCAGGAGGAAAGTGAGACAGGGAAGAGCAGGAAACCAATGAAGTATAATTAAGCAAGTTAACATTATTGGTAGCTCTTGAGCACACTCATACACACATTAGGGGTAGCTCTTAGGCTGGTGGGCTCAAGACTGTCAAATAGCCAGTGAGTGATCCTAGTTGATGGCTGGCATTTGCAACTAAGTCAGTAATTCTCACCTAATATGGTCTCTTGTTTTTTGTTTGGATCGTATAGCCTGAAATCATGTAAGTGACCTCTTGTTTACTCTCAAGACTTTTCCCTTGTCGATGTGGAAATATATTTTAATAATCATTAGGGATTAAGGAGGAAATATAGGGGTGATGCTGCTACTTGACCAAGTGCAGAAGTTAAGGAGGAGCTATTCTAGATATTCTAAACTATTCCTAAACCAGTTAGAGCACCAGAAGCTTTCTTATTTGGAATATATTATCTCAGTTCTTTTTTTTTTTTTTTTTAAAGATTTTATTTATTTATTTGAGAGAGAGAGAGAGCGAGAGAGAGCACATGAGAGGGGGGAGGGTCAGAGGGAGAAGCAGACTCCCTGCTGAGCAGGGAGCCCGATGCGGGACTCGATCCGGGGACTCCAGGATCATGACCTGAGCCGAAGGCAGTCGCTTAACCAACTGAGCCACCCAGGCGCCCATATCTCAGTTCTTTTTAGACCACCTTTACTAAACTGTGTTTCGTTATTCTTTAAGGTTTTTTAAAAAATAGCTATACAATTATAATAATGGTGAGCATTTATAGAGGTCTTATGTTTTGGGCACATTGTTAGGTGTCTTAAATTGAGTTCTAGCAAAACTATCTGCATAAATTATGGTCAATAATACTTAAACTCATTGAATTGTTATAAAGATTAAAGAAGCTCATGCATCTAAAGTGCTTGGCACTAAGTAAGAACTCAATATATAGTATAGTGGTGATTATTCTCATTGTGGTTGTTATTATATCTTATTATAATACATCTCTGTAGGTATGACTAATTAAAAAATATAGTTGGAAGCCCCAGAACTTCAAAATGCAATATTATGAATTCTTAATAAACAGAACTAAATATTGCATATGACTTTTTTTCTAAAAAGGTAGTTTTGGGGAATAAGGATAGAGCTATACTTAATTAAATGTATATGAAATTAGATTTATCTAATCAGAACAGGCTTGTTGGAGAAAAAAAGCAAGTATAAAAAATACCCTATTTTTTGTGACTTTATCACTAGAGATTCTCTTTGTTGGTGGGGATCTTTAACTGTGGTAATAAATTTAAACACCTTATTGTACTAAACTTCTTTATTTATGATGACAGCTATAATGAGAAGGAGGAACCATTACTTTTCTGGCTATTCACAGTGTTTAATCTTGGTGTCTTCTCTGGAAGTAAAGGGAGTAAAAGAAACTAATTGGGTGTTTCCAGTCAAAGAATGTCCCCTCCTTTAAATGATCACATGAGGCTTTCTTCTAGGAACAGTAAGTGGAGCTAACAAACTTGCTTCTGAATGTGAAGTAATGAGGTAATGCCTCTTTAAAAAAAGGCAATTAGTGGAGTAAGTGTTTTCTTTTATTTAAGAATGATAAAGACTTCGGTAAACTTGGAACTCAGTAGGTTAGAAGTTACCCAACGGTTTCCTCATAAATGGAGATAATGAGGGATTTGTATATTCACAAGTAGCTATTTTCATTAATCTATAATTATAAATAAAAATGAATATATACATATATGCCTGGATTCATATAGGCTCAAAGCCTAGGGGAACTAGATTTTTTTTTTTTTAAAAAAGGCTGGCTTTGATTTTTTCTTCCCTGGAAACCACCTTTATCAACATAAAAACAATCAATAAGCCAAACTCATCCCTTCATATTTATTTCTTCTCTAATCCTCCCTTTTACTTAACGGTATCATAGAAGTACTTGTGTTAGTACATTGTAAATGACCTTTGTTATCTTAAAGTCTCAGCTGTCTAATGGGTCTGGGAAAGTGACCTCTACTTCCATGTCTGAGGATGATGACTTGTGGCTTCCACAAAGAAGAGGATTGTTACAGGGAAATAGAGAGGGAGCTTCTGAGCACGTGCCGACAGCAATTCTGCTAAATCTGTGGGACTCTTGGGATAAATGGTAGTGGAGGGGGAGAGCTCATCTCAAGATTCACCTGTCAAATTCCTTCTCTCATCTATCTATTCATGCACTTCAACAAATATTTGAGTACCTACTATGTGCCTGGCTTGTGTTAGGTGCTAAGTTTATGGTGGTGGACAAGATAAATAAAATAAAAAGCTGGTGTTATCATGGAGCTTACATTCTATTAGATTCTTCTAGGAAGACTTCCTGATCATTTTGACTTTTATTCATTTTCCTATTATTAATTTGCTCATTCATCTTTAATTAAAAACAGTTAGTAAGTAATTACTAAGTGCCAGAATGTCAGATATTGCAAATTCTCAGTGAGACAAAAGCAAATTAGTTACCACTTCTATCCTCATGGAGAAGTTGAACAAGTAAACCAATTTTGGCACACTGAGAAAAGTGCAATGACAGAGAAATTCAAGGTCCTAAGGGACTGAAGACTAGGAGAATTAATTCTGCTTGAGTAGATCTAAAGATTTTTAGAGGAGGGGTATTGCTTCGCTATCATCACAGTGCTCCATAAGAAATTACTCTAAAACTCAATGGCTTACACAGCCACCATTTATTATTGCTCATGAATATAAATGTTGGCTGGATGGATCTGCTGATATTGGCTCAACTTGCTCATGTGTCTACCACATGTGAGGGTCAGGTAGGCAGTTTGGCTGATTTTGACTAAGAGTTATCACATATTTGGCTATCAGCTGCTTCAGGATGATCTTGGCTCTTTGCCTTGTTTCTGTCACATCTTTTTACAGGCTGCCTGGACATGATCTTACAGTGGAGGCAGAGGTGCAAGGGAAAGTGAGAGAACAGGCCTCAGTGTTAAGTGCTTTTCAAGCCTTTGCTTGCACATTCCCTTGGTCAAAGAAAACCCCCTGCAGGAACCTAGACTCAAACCCAGCACGAGTTGAACACACTGTCCACAATGGGGAGAGTGAAGAATCAGGGCTATCCACATCATCAGTTTACTATAGGAGGTAACAAATTGGCTGAGCTTTGAAATGTGAACAAGAATCAGATGAACATTCCAAGGAGAGGTACTAACACATGTGATGATGTTGAATCCTGAAAGATTTTTAATTTAGGGAGCCCCAAGGAAATTGATATGTTTGGAGGAAATAATGCCTGGTAAAATGGTATTTTAGTAATGCCAAGTTCTTTCCCCTCTCAAACCTTCTTTCATGGTGCCTCTTTGGAATATTCTTCTTCGAATACTCTTACTAACTCCTGGTCATCCTTTAGGTCTTAGCTCAAATGTCACTTCTTTTTTTTAAATTTATTTTTATTTTTTATTTTTTAAAGATTTTATTTATTTATTTGACAGAGAGAGAGATAGCCAGAGCAGGAACACAAGCAGGGGAGTTGGAGAGGGAGAAGCAGGCTTCCCGCTGAGTAGGGAACATGATGTGGGACTCAATCCTAGGACCCCCGGGATCATGCCTTGAGCCCAAGGCATACACTTAATGACTGGGCCACCCAGGTGCTCCTCAAATGTCACTTCTGAAGACTGATAAACACTGACCATGCCACAGTTTGTATTATCCCTCCCCCAATCAGATTATTTTAGCTCACGGCAACCCATTTTACCATTTAATACTTTTATCACAGTTTGTAATTACATGAATGTAGGCATCTATTTATCTCATATCTGTCTTCTCCATAGAAGAAGGTCCATCAGAAGCTCTGTCAGAGCACAAATTCTTCATTTACTATTGTATTTTCAATGTTTGTCAGTGAATACCTAGGTATTCAGTAATGAATGAGGGAGTGAATGGAAGAATATAACTATAGTGTTAAGCGAGAGCCAATCATAAACAACCTTTGGTGCGGAGTAGAGGAATTTGAATTTTGTCCTGGAAGCTAAAGGGAGTCTTTGGAGGATTTTAAATGAGAGGCTGACAAGGTAATTCTGAACTTTAAAGAGACTATCTTATTGGAAGAATGATTGGTACAAAATCTAAGTGTAGGCAGAGAGACCAGTTAGGAGGCCACAAACTCCAGGTGAGAAGTGACAAAAGTCTAGACAAAGGATGTGGGAATAGAAAGATTACACAGAAGAGAGAATCTATAGGACATGTTTTCTCATTTTGTTTGGTGTTCTGGATTTCTTACTTTCAGAAATCATCATAAAGCAACAAAGAGGAGAAGCAAAAACATGTCAATACGTGTTTGATGAAACTAAAGTATTGGCAACTCCAAACCATAATGTATGAACAAGGGCTGTCAAATGGTATGAAATTAAAGAAGAAAGGTATCAGAATGTACTAAAGAGGACAGCTGTGGCTATAGGCCTTAGACAATGTTGGTATATCTGTTCTCAGTAGTGGCATATCTGAGGTTCAAAACCAATAATCCTCTCTTTATCAAGTGGGAAGTAGATGGGAAGGTTAATACAAGACTTTCTCTGGATTCAGTTTTACTTGAAGTAATAATAGGCAGAGAAGGCAGGGTTCAGAGGGGATGCAAACAGCAAGTCATGTTTGCAGCACATTATTGGTAGGACTGAGGGGAGGGAAGAGTCTACCTTGTGATCAGGACTGCAGTGTTAATCTCTATTGGCTGCAAGAAATAAATATCAAGGTATTCACACCCAAAACTTTGTCGTAAGAAAAATTACTGTTAAGAAAGGATATTCACCTTAGCTCCTCCCTGATAAGACACCTCTTCCATCCAATGGCCCAAGAGGAATTCATCTCATGAAAGATGAATAATAATGAAATGTTAGTGCAGAATGTATGCAGTGATGCTGGAAGACAAAAGGAGGAAAAAGTAAATGAAAGAATAAGAACACTTACCAGGAAATTATTTCTCCAGAGTAGATGAAATTTGTGACTAAATATATCATTGTGAATTAAAAATGATAATGAAGCAATCACCTTTATAACACCAAGGGCCAAAGTAGAGGTGTAAAAGGTCAGACACAAATATAGGGGAAAAGGCCTTCATTTGCCTTGATCTCCCCTTTCCCTGTCATTTCTAAGTCATAATTATTTGTTTAGCTTCATTTTAAGTCACATCTGCACCTGAAGCTTTATCTGATTCCTCCAGACCAGGAGTTCTCAATTGGTTATGGAATCAGTTTCTGACTCAGGAGGTCTTTAGTGGGAGCCAGGAATTTTTATTTCCAAAGTGTTTCCAAGGAATGGATACTGAGGCTGTCCTCTTTAGTACATTCTGATACCTTTCTTCTTTAATTTCATACCATTTGACAGCCCTTGTTCATACATTATGGTTTGGAGTTGCCAATACTTTAGTTTCATCAAACACGTATTGACATGTTTTTGCTTCTCCTCTTTGTTGCTTTATGATGGTTTCTGAAAGTAAGAAATCCAGAACACCAGACAAAATGAGAAAACATGTCCTATAGATTCCCTCTTCTGTCTGTGTAATCTTTCTTTTCCCACATCCTTTGTCTAGACTTTTGTCACTTCTCACCTGGAGTTTGTGGCCTCCTAACTGGTCTCTCTGCCTACAATTAGATTTTGTACCAATCATTCTTCCAATAAGTTAGTCTGTTTAAAGTCCCGGTCCTGGGACTACACTTTGAGAACAACTGGACTAGTTTTTATTTCTGTTTGCTTCATTCCTTGCTACTTAAGATAAGTATTTCTTTACCAAGGTTGGTCTCCCAACTTCAAGCTCTGGCATCAGCCCCGCTCTGGCTGGTAGACCACCTGGTCTTTGAGAAACTCATATAGGTGGGATGGAGGGACAGGAATCAACATGGAACCATTATGCAGGTCCTGGTATAATTCTCTGGTTTCTGAGCCACTTACAAGAGGATTTAACCATTGAGATAGATCTAGGCTTCCTTCCCTTTAATCCCTGAAAAAACGGTGAGGAATTACTGTGGCTAGATGCTATTTGAAACATAGTCTTGCTTTAAGAAGTTTCCCTGTCAGAAATATATGATCCCAGTCCTGGAAATGTTTAGGTATAATTCTTAGAATGATAGGTCTTCACCTTTAGGTTACAAAGATGTTGTTATTATGCTAATTTTAAGTGAAAATTACTCAAGTGATCTATTTTCAGACCCCTAGAAAGAAAGATATATTTAGAGAAAAAAAGGTATAGTTGTATACTATTCACTGTTGCTAGACTTATCTTTTTCTCTACCTTTTTGTTCAATGTGTTTACCACATAGCATTTGAAGTGAAATGGGTGTCAGAGAGAAAAGGACTAAAGGACAGTAATGGCAGCAGGAGGAAATAGAGGATTAGCAGGGGAGGCAGGATGAAAGACAGCTAATGGGAAACTTGTGGGCAAGGAAGGGGAGAAGAGAACAGCTGGTGGGAGAAGCAGGGAGAGGAGAAGGCAGAGAGGCAATGGACCAAAAAGGAAGCAGTCAGCTTCTTTATGAAAGCCAAAGCTTGCTGAGTCAATGTGTTTCTCTCTTTCAGTGCCACCGTTTCTGGTTGAGGTAACAGTCAGTTTATAGGCAAATACCATGAGCATGGAGGACCAAGCTAAAGTGTCAGAGGAGGGAACCTGAGGGTGTCAGAATGGACTAAAAAGGCAAGGAACAAATGACAGCACATAAGTCAAGGGGACTCAGCAATGGTAGAAACCAGTATCCATTCACCTGATGGAATTTTACTGTTTGCTGAGCTATAGGCTGCCACTGACTCCTCTTTGCTTCCTCTTGCCCTCTTCCCAGGTAGTGTGTCAGGGAGTGCTGCTGGTATACCAGGAGTCTTGCCAGGAACCCTGTGAGTCACATCAGGCAGATCTACCCTGACTTTGATAACTTCAGGGGATACTTCTGGCAAAGTTTGATCTCCATATAGACAGAAAGAGGGGTATGTCCATTGTGCTGTGAGTCAAGGATGAAAAAGACTACCTGACTAGATGTTAAACTCGTTACCTACAATGAAGCCTCAGTTTTGTTCAGTGAATAAAAACTTCCTATTTCCAAAAAGGTACATGTTAACCAAAATACATTATTGTAGAGGGAGTGATAAGTTTACATATGGGTGAATGAATTAATGATATTTATTGAACCACTACTATTTGCTAGACAAAACTAAATAGCTATTTTGTACCAGACACTGCACTTGGCATATTTAAATATAGAGTAAGTTAAACCCCGTAAAAACTCTGTAGCATTTAGAGGTAAATGAATAGAGTTTCATTCACTCTACATATATTGACTGTTTATACTGGTATAGTGCCAGGCCCTGGGGAACATAAGTGTGAATAAGATGTTCATCTTTTCTGCCTCCTTGGAGCTGAGGGCTGGTGAGAGAAAGTGAATTTTAAAGAAGATAATTACCATGTGTGATAAGTGCTCTTATGAGGGAAGTGGAGAATGTCAAGGGATCACATACAAGGGGAAGAAATGCAGACTTAGGGACTAAGGCAAGAAGTCCTTGGGGAGGGATCATCAGAGTTAAGAGTAAGGCAGGGAAAGGGGACAGTGTGAAGAGTGATCCTAGCAGATGGCACAACATGGGAAAAGCCCTGGAGATGTAGAGCCACTGCAGGACAACTGAAAATGATTCTTTATAATAAACTGTAGTGAATGAAGAAAGAGTGATATACTTAGTATCATAGGGCCTTTATGTAGCAGAGTTGGAGCATGAGCTCAGTATTCCAGGTTCAGTCACCCTGCTTTTTCCATTCTCCACGTTCTTTTTACCTCAACAGTTTATTTTAGGAAAATGATAGTAGGGACCCAAAGGATGGGATCAAAAAGGACCTTTGGGATGAAGATTGATGAAGAAAGGAATAGAGTTAATTCCAAAGATACCTGGATAAGAGAGGTGCAGGTGGGGTAAATCTTGCATCTGGTGGACTTTGATGGTAGTGGTTTTCAGTAAGATGAAAACAAAGGCAAGAAGAGGAGAGGGGTTAGGGTGACCCCCTCCAAATTTCATATTTTTAAGTTCTATGTAGATAATGTTGCATCTGATATGGTACCCCTGGTAGTGTTATTATCTTCTTTAGAACTGTATGGTAGCTAAAGCTTTATGTTTCTGGCTTCTCATTTTAACCCACTCATATAAGAGGTAAGCAGTTAGCTGGTCTAATCTCCAACCTAGCAGTGTGAAGTTCCTTGCATGAGAAGAAGCATGACATGTATAGGGAACTGAGGGAAGGCCAGTGTGTTTGGAAAGCAGTGAAAGAAAGACAGAGCTGCATTATGTAACAAAGCTGAGAAAGAACGGTGGGTTCATGTTGAGCTTCTTAGACAAATTAAGGATTAAATTTTCCAAAGAGAACAATAGGAAGGCATAGAAAGGCATTAAGCAGGGCAGTACTAAGATCAGGCCTTCACTTAAGAACACTGTGGGTATTGTGTAGAATATAGATTGGAGGGGAGCAAGAAAGGATGGGGGTAGACAAGATAGATTATTGGAGTATAGATTGGAGGGGAGCAAGAGAGGATTGGGGTACACAATATAGATTATCCCATCTGGGCAAGGAATGATGATAGCTTGAAGTAGGGGGTGGTGGTGATAACATGGATGGAGCCTTAAGAATGGACTGGGGAGATATCCAAGAGGTAGAATTGGCTAGTCTTGGTGATGGATTGGATATGTGGGTGGGATGGTGAGGAAGAAGAGAAAAATGTTAAGGACAACTCCCAGGTGTTCTGACTTTTATAGTTGAATACATCTTCATGCTGTTACCAACATTGAGAACACTGCTTTGGTTTTGGGTTTGCGGCAATGAGAGAAGCATTCCTGATGGAATCAGATTTATTGTCAGCAAAATTTAAGTGTTAAAAATTCCTTCTTCTTATCCAGGAATCTGATCTCTTATAGTTTTTCTGTTTTTAATTCTAGTTCTGCCTTCTGAGCCAGGAGCCATACTGCCATGAGAGTTTGTTTGTTCTAGGAGCTCAGTCCTGGTGTCTCATCTCACTGCAAATGTCTGTTTGCTTTTGTGGGAGAACTTGCTGGATCTTGAGCTAAGTTTTGCCTGTTTTATGCAACATTGTCTATTGGGTTTCTAGCCCACAGCACCGAGTTTGGCACTATGGCTTTTTAAAAGATGCTAGTGTATGGTCCTGCTTTCAAAGGAATTTCTTATATTATTGTGGATCCAAGAGACGGCTTCAGAAAAAATAATAGGAACAATTCATGGCCTTTCTGTACATGATTTAAGAAAAGGGCACATGGAGACCCATGTGGAAGTCCTACCTCTTTTTGTACATACAGGGCACGGTAATCTTTCATGAATAAAATTGGAGACTTGAAGAGAACATATTTAGAGCAGGAACTATATGGCATGTCCTAGGAAATCAGTAGGAGATTAAAAAAAAATATATCATGAAGAAGTCCAGCTTTCTCAACCAAAATTCAGCTCTGGAGGTGAACTTTTTAAATTGACTATGATAAATCCCAGGGATGAGGGGAAGCGTGGACACAGGAGAGAAACTCTATATTAGCATGCAGTTTTGTTTTATTCCTAGCACCTAGGGATGTTAAAATACATGTTAAAAGAAAATGAATAATGGAGTATGGGTCAATGGATGATTAAATGGTACATGGATTGATGGATGGACAGATGGATGAATAAATGAATGAATGAATTGTTGTTCACTCCAGGCAAGGACTTACATGTGGGACCAATCGAGTAGGAGGTGTGGAAGGATGAATTCCCAAGGAAGACAAGATCACTCATGGGGAGTGTTGAGAGGTTGTCAGGGAAGAAAATTGTGAACATTAAAATGTCATGAAGTCTACCTTCCTTAATTGAATACCCAATTTCAGAGGAAATCAGGGGAAAGTAATTGTAGTAAAAATTCCATAGACAAGGACCTAGAAGATTTTGGCACTCTTGACAGCCTATCCTTATTCCAAATGACAAGATAATTTAGACATCTGCTCTTAACCAAGGTGAATAACCACACCTGACTATGCAGTTTGTAGTAAATGTTCTATCTTTCAATGGGACAATAAGTGTGCACCTTTTTGATGCAGATGATCATTTCTATGCTACTTTCAATCCTTGCAATTTTTTCCCCACGGGAATGAAGTTTCTGAGCTGTTAATAAAGGCTGAGACCTAGATTCTGGTGCTTTTCTTCACTTCTTCATTTTGAAAGGCTTTCATCTTTTATTTATCCCTCTTCTCTCTGTGATAAGAACACGAGTATGAGTAAAGTCAGCCAGTGGACTAATAGAGTGCCAAAGAATTAACATTCATGTATGACTTGCAATATGACATTTTAATTCTAGAGTCAGGATTTATTCAAAATCTATTTTCTTTAAAGTAGAAAGAGCAAAATTTTAAGAAGACATCTCCTTGACTTGTGGCGTTTCTCTGGTCTCCCTGAGAGCCCTACTTGCAGCAGTAAATGGGTCAGATGCCACTTTGGAACAATTTTCCAAATCATTCATGAGCTCTCTAAATCTGCTGGAAAAATAAATAGAAAATGTCAAAGTGAATTTGCTGTCTTAACAAATGCAAAATACTGCTGACTAAGGATTAATGACTTCCTTTGTTTCTGGAAAAGCTTCTAATCTCTTGAGAAGAGGGGAGGGGGTTTTTGTACACTCTGGGTTCCAGAAACATGCTGGTTTAATCCAATTTATGCTCATTCCTATCAAGGGGTAGATTAAGTGTTTGTATTAACCTGAAGTTTTCCCATGAGAAATAGCAAAACCATGCATTAGAATAATTCTTTTTCATTTTTTCCACAAATCTCTCATGTATACTGTCTACTTTATAACAATAATCCATGGGAGATAGGTGTGAAAATAATCAGCCTCATTAAAGAGATAAAGCAAGTAAAAATATTTTTATGTTATTTGAAAATTTATACAGTACTGTCATATATATAACCTTATGTAATCCTTGCAACAAAGCTGAGGGAAGTAGATGTCAATAAAAACCAAAGCACAGGCTAAAGAAATAGTTTTCTTGCAGTTTCAGATGACCATCTCTGTTTCTGCTGGCTTTCCACATCTAGGCAGTGCTAGCAGACATTTGTGGAGAGCCTGCCATGTGCCAGGTGCTATGATGACTGCTTTACACACAACAGCTTATTTCTATCCTTCCAACAACTGATTCACTCCTTCTTATTAGCACAAAAACTGTACCCTTGTGAGAGTAAATAACTTGTCTATGTCACACGAAGTCTTGGAACTCAGAGTTGGTGACCTTGGTCGCAAAGTTCAAATCATTATCAGTCCTTTTTCATGCCTCCTTGCCCCAGATTCCATTGCTAATACAACTGGTGAATTAATAGGGTTTTGCGTTCTCGCCATCCTATCACTGAGTATGCTCTCTGTGATGTGGTAGACTCAGCAAGGACAACAGGGTGAGGATCTCTCTTTGGGAGGGGCAGTGAAAATCATTAGCTCTTAAGAAATATTTATGGACATTCATCTTTATCAACATAATCACCAAAGCTGCCTGAACCCAGAGCTCACTGCTTATTTTTAGTCATTTGCAGTACTGAGCTGATGTTCTAGAGATATAGCATCCCAGAGGCGCTTCAAACTTTTGGTAGCCTAGCTGCTATCACTTTAGGGAAGTGTTGTGCAATAAAACTCTCTATGATAATAGAATAGGTGGCTCAGTCGTTAAGCATCTGCCTTTGGCCCAGGTCATGATCCCGGGGTCCTGGGATCGAGCCCCACATCGGGCTCCCTGCTCCATGGGAAGCCTGCTTCTCCCTCTCACACTCCCCCTGCTTGTGTTCCCTCTCTCGCTGTGTCTCTCTCTGTCAAATAAATAAATAAAATCTTGGGGGGGCGGAGCAAGATGGTGGAGGAGTAGGAGACCTGGATTTTGTCTCCTCTCAGGAATTCAGCTGGATAGGGATCAAACCATTCTGAACACCTACAAACTCAACAGGAGATCGAAGAAAAGAATAGCAACAACTCTCTGAACAGAAAAGCGACCACTTTCTGCAAGGTAGGACATGCGGAAAAGTGAATCCGAGGTGATATTCCGGAGGATAGACGGCAGGGGAGGGGCCTCCATCGTCCGCTTCTGGCAAGTGATAGAGCCGCAGAGCACAAAATCGGAACTTTTAGAAGTCAGCTCCGCTGAGGGACGTCACTCTGGTGGCTAAGTGGGGGGTGGAACCCTCGTGGGACAGTGTGGTCTCCGGACCCTTGGGGTCACAGAAAGACCGGGGGTGCCTGAGTGCGGCAGAGCTCCCAGGTATCAGAGCAGGGAAGCCGGCTGCAGAGACGGAGCCCAGGCGCGGGCTGTCAGCTCGGGGTTGTCATAAACCGTGATCTGCAGCAGTCAGGCCACTGCTCCTCCAGCAGGGACCCAACAAGCGGCAGATCCGGGGAGACTCACCTTCTTCCCCCGGGAGGAGTGGCGCGGGAGTGCACCGCAGGGATCCGCTGGGTTTGGAGACTCCACCTGGGGTCAGGTGCCAGAGATAGAAACGCGTGGTCACAGGCCGGGTGAGCGCGGAGTGTGTCCGGAGACTGGGGAGACGGGAGTGACTGACTGCTTTTCTCTGGGGGCGCACTGAGGAGCGGGGCCCTGAGTTCTTGGCTCCTCCGGGGTGGAGACTGGGAGGCTGCCATTTTCACTCTCCGCCTCCAAAGCTGTATGGAAAGCTTGCAGGGAACAAAAGCTCCCCAGAGCAAACCCGAGCAGATGACTTAGCCTGGACCAGGCAAGGGCGGGGCAATTCCACCTCCGGCAAAGACATTTGGGAACCACGGCAACAGGCCCCTCCCCTAGAAGATCAGCGAGAACAGCCAGCCAAGACCAAGTTTACCGATCAATGAGAACGGCAGAACTCCAGCGCTAGGGGAATACTGCACATAGAATTCATGGCTTTTTTACCATGATTCTTTTGTCTTTCAAAGTTAATTATTTTTTTTAACAGTCTTTTTTTCTTTTTTCTTTTTTCTTTTTGTTTTTTTGAATTTTTCTTTTTCCCTTTTTCAACCAACATCTTATCAATCCCTTTTTTAAAAAACATTTTTATTTTTCATTTTTAGAGTCATATTCTATCCCTTAATAGTAGTTACCCGTATTTTTGGCATATATATATAAGTTGTTCTCTCTTTAAAATTTTGAGATAGTTTCTTCTAACAGATCAAAATATACTCTAAATCTCTAGTGTATGGTTTTTTTCTACTCCCCTGCCTGATCACATTCTCTCCCTTTTTTTTTCTTTTTTTTTAAAATCCTCTTCTTTCTTTTTTCAAACAACTTATCAATTCCTTTTATAAAATTTTTTATAATTTCCATCTTTACAGTCATATTCCATCCCTTCATCATATCAACCCTTATTTTTGTACATATATAAGTTTTTCTTTCTTTAAAATTTTGGGAGGCACTTTCTTTTAACAGACCAAAATACACCCAAAATCTAGTGTGTGGCACTGATCTATAAACCAGCCTGATCATATTTGATCACATTCTGTTTTTGTTTTGTTTTGTTTTGTTCTGTTTTTGTTTGTTTTTATCTTTATCTTTATCTTTTTCTTTTTCTTTTTCTTTTTCTTTTTTCTCTCTTTCCCTTTCTTTTCCCACTGCTTCAGGTCTTTTCTGATTTGTTTAGAGTATATTTTCTGGGGACATTGTTACCCTGCTAGCATTTTGTTCTCTCATTAATCTATTCTCCTCTGCACAAAATGACAAGACGGAAAAAATCACCTCAACAAAAAGAACAAGAGGTAGTACCGACTGCCAGGGACCTACTCAATACGGACATTAGTACGATGTCAGATCTAGAGTTCAGAATCATCACTTTAAAGATACTAGCTGGGCTTGAGAAAAGCATGGAAGTTATTAGAGAAACCCTTTCTGGAGAAGTAAAAGAACTAAAATCTAACCAAGTAGAAATCAAAAAGGCTATTAATGAGGTGCAATCAAATATGGGGGCGCTAACTGCTAGGATAAATGAGGCAGAAGAAAGAATCAGTGAGATAGAAGACCAAATGATGGAAAATAAAGAAGCTGAGAAAAAGAGAGATAAACAACTACTGGATCACGAGGGCAGAATTCGAGAGATAAGCGATACCATAAGACGAAACAACATTAGAATAATTGGGATCCCAGAAGAAGAAGAAAGAGAGAGAGGGGCAGAAGGTATAATGGAGCAAATTATAGCAGAGAACTTCCCTAATTTGGGGAAGGAAACAGGCATCAAAATCCAGGAGGCACAGAGAACCCCTCTCAAAATCAATAAAAATAGGTCAACACCCCGACATCTAATAGTAAAACTTACGAGTCTCAGAGACAAAGAGAAAATCCTGAAAGCAGCTCGGGAGAAGAGATATGTAACCTACAATGGTAGAAACATTAGATTGGCAACAGACTTATCCACAGAGACCTGGCAGGCCAGAAAGGGCTGGCAGGACATATTCAGAGCACTAAATGAGAAAAATATGCAGCCAAGAATACTATATCCAGCTAGGCTGTCATTGAAAATTGAAGGAGAGATAAAAAGCTTCCAGGACAAACAAAAACTAAAGGAATTTGCAAACACGAAACCAGCCCTACAAGAAATATTGAAAGGGGTCCTCTAAGCAAAGAGAGAGCCTAAAAGCAACATAGACCAGAAAGGAACACAGACAATATACAGTAACAGTCACCTTACAGGCAATACAATGGCACTAAATTCCTATCTTTCAATAGTTACCCTGAATGTAAATGGGCTAAATGCCCCAATCAAATGACACAGGCTATCAGATTGGATTAAAAAACAAGACCCGTCGATATGCTGTCTGCAAGAGACTCATTTTAGACCCAAAGACACCCCCAGATTGAAAGTGAGGGGATGGAAAACCATTTACCATGCTAATGGACACCAAAAGAAAGCTGGGGTGGCAATCCTTCTATCAGACAAATTAGATTTTAAACCAAAGACTGTAATAAGAGATGAGGAAGGACACTATATCATACTTAAAGGGTGTATCCAACAAGAAGATCTAACAATTGTAAATATCTATGCCCCTAACATGGGAGCAGCCAATTATATAAGGCAATTAATAACAAAAGCAAAGAAACACATTGACAACAATACAATAATAGTGGGGGACTTTAACACCCCCCTCACTGAAATGGACAGATCGTCTAAGCAAAAGATCAACAAGGAAATAAAGACTTTAAATGACACACTGGACCAAATGGACTTCACAGACATATTCAGAACATTCCACCCCAAAGCAACGGAATACACATTCTTCTCTAGTGCCCATGGAACATTCTCCAGAATAGATCACATCCTAGGTCATAAATCAGGTCTCAACCGGTACCAGAAGATTGGGATCATCCCCTGCCTATTTTCAGACCACAGTGCTTTGAAACTAGAACTCAATCACAAGAGGAAAGTCGGAAAGAACTCAAATACATGGAGGCTAAAGAGCATCCTACTGAAGAATGAATGGGTCAACCAGGAAATTAAAGAAGAATTAAAAAAATTCATGGAAACCAATGAAAATGAAAACACAACTATTCAAAATCTTTGGGATACAGCAAAGGCAGTCCTAAGAGGAAAGTATATAGCAATACAAGCCTTTCTCAAGAAACAAGAAAGGTCTCAAGTACACAACCTAACCCTACACCTAAAGGAGCTGGAGAAAGAACAGCAAATAAAGCCTAAATCCAGCAGGAGAACAGAAATAATAAAGATCAGAGCAGAAATCAATGAAATAGAAACCAAAAGAACAGTAGAACAGATCAACGAAACTAGGAGCTGGTTCTTTGAAAGAATTAACAAGATTGATAAGCCCCTGGCCAGACTTATCAAAAAGAAAAGAGAAATGACCCAAATCAACAAAATCATGAATGAAAGAGGAGAGATCACAACCAACACCAAAGAAATACAAACAATTATAAGAACATATTATGAGCAACTCTATGCCAACAAATTAGATAACCTGGAAGTAATGGATGCATTCCTAGAGATGTATCAACTACCAAAACTGAACCAGGAAGAAATAGAAAACCTGAACAGACCTATAACCACTAAGGAAATAGAAGCAGTCATCAAAAATCTCCCAAAACACAAAAGCCCAGGGCCAGATGGCTTCCCAGGGGAATTCTACCAAACATTTCAAGAAGAATTAATACCTATCCTTCTGAAACTGTTCCAAAAAATAGAAATGGAAGGAAAACTTCCAAACTCATTTTATGAGGCCAGCATTACCTTGATCCCCAAACCAGACAAAGACCCCATCAAAAAGGAGAATTACAGACCAATATCCCTGATGAACATGGATGCAAAAATTCTCACCAAAATACTAGCCAATAGGATCCAACAGTACATTAAAAGGATTATTCACCATGACCAAGTGGGATTTATCCCTGGGCTGCAAGGTTGGTTCAACATCCGCAAATCAATCAACGTGATACAATACATTAACAAAAGAAAGAACAAGAATCATATGATCCTCTCAATAGATGCAGAAAAAGCATTTGACAAAGTACAGCATCCTTTCTTGATCAAAACTCTTCAGAGTATAGGGATAGAGGGTACATACCTCAATATCATAAAAGCCATCTATGAAAAACCCACAGCGAATATCATTCTCAATGGGGAAAAACTGAGAGCTTTCCCCCTAAGGTCAGGAACGCGGCAGGGATGTCCACTATCACCACTGCTATTCAACATAGTATTGGAAGTCCTAGCCACAGCAATCAGACAACAAAAAGAAATCAAAGGCATCCAAATCGGCAAAGAAGAAGTCAAACTCTCACTCTTTGCAGATGATATGATACTTTATGTGGAAAATCCCAAAGACTCCACCCCAAAACTGCTAGAACTCATACAGGAATTCAGTCAAGTGGCAGGATATAAAATCAATGCACAGAAGTCAGTGGCATTCCTATACACCAACGACAAGTCAGAAGAAAGAGAAATTAAGGAGTCGATCCCATTTACAATTGCACCCAAAACCATAAGATACCTAGGAATAAATCTAACCAAAGAGGCAAAGGATCTGTACTCAGAAAACTATAAAATACTCATGAAAGAAATTGAGGAAGACACAAAGAAATGGAAAAATGTTCCATGCTCATGGATTGGAAGAACAAATATTGTGAAGATGTCAATGCTACCTAGAGCAATCTACACATTCAATGCAATCCCCATCAAAATACCATCCACTTTTTTCAAAGAAATGGAACAAATAATCCTAAAATTTTTATGGAACCAGAAAAGAACCCGCATAGCCAGAGGAATGTTGAAAAAGAAAAGCAAAGCTGGCGGCATCACAATTCCGGACTTCCAGCTCTACTACCAAGCTGTCATCATCAAGACAGTATGGTACTGGCACAAAAACAGACACATAGATCAATGGAACAGAATAGAGAGCCCAGAAATGGACCCTCAACTATATGGTCAACTCATCTTTGACAAAGCAGGAAAGAATTTCCAATGGAAAAAAGACAGTCTCTTCAACAAATGGTGTTGGGAAAATTGGACAGCCACATGCAGAAGAATGAAACTGGACCATTTCCTTACACCACACACAAAAATAGACTCCAAATGGTTGAAAGACCTCAATGTGAGACAGGAGTCCATCAAAATCCTAAAGGAGAACACAGGCAGCAACCTCTTCGACCTCAGCCGCAGCAACTTCTTCCTAGAAATATCACCAAAGGCAAGGGAAGTGAGGACAAAAATGAACTATTGGGACTTCATCAAGATAAAAAGCTTTTGCAAAGCAAAGGAAACAGTCAACAAAACCAAAAGACAACTGACAGAATGGGAGAAGATATTTGCAAATGACATATCAGATAAAGGGCTAGTATCCAAAATCTATAAAGAACTCATCAAACTCAACACCAAAAGAACAAAGAATCCAATCAAGAAATGGGCAGAAGACATGAACAGACATTTTTCCAAAGAAGACATCCAAATGGCCAACAGACACATGAAAAAGTGTTCAATATCGCTCGGCATCAGGGAAATCCAAATCAAAACCTCAATGAGATACCACCTCACACCAGTCAGAATGGCTAAAATTAAGAAGTCAGGAAACGACAGATGTTGGCGGGGATGCGGAGAAAGGGGAACCCTCCTACACTGTTGGTGGGAATGCAAGCTGGTGCAGCCACTCTGGAAAACAGTATGGAGGTTCCTCAAAAAGTTGAAAATAGAGCTACCATATGATCCAGCAATTGCACTCCTGGGTATTTACCCCAAAGATACAAAAGTAGGGACCCGAAAGGGTACGTGCACCCCGATGTTTATAGCAGCAATCTCCACAATAGCCAAACTGTGGAAAGAGCCAAGATGTCCATCAACAGATGAATGGATAAAGAAGAAGTGGTATATATATACAATGGAATATTATGCAGCCATCAAAAGGAATGAAATCTTGCCATTTGCAACGACATGGATGGAACTGGAGGGTATTATGCTGAGCGAAATAAGTCAAACAGAGAAAGACATGTATCATATGATCTCACTGATATGAGGAATTCTTAATCTCAGGAAACAAACTGAGGGTTGCCGGAGTGGGGGGTGGGGTGGGAGGGATGGGGTGACTGGGTGATGGACACTGGGGAGGGTATGTGTTCTGGTAAGCGCTGTGAATTGTGCAAGACTGTTGAATCACAGATCTGTACCTCTGAAATAAATAATGCAATATATGTTAAGAAAGAAAAAAAGAAGAAGAAGAATGTAGCAGGAGGGGAAGAATGAAGGGGGGGAAATCGGAGGGGGAGAAGAACCATGAGAGGATGGACTCTGAAAAACAAACTGAGGGTTCTAGAGGGGAGGGGGTTGGGAGGATGGGTTAGCCTGGTGATGGGTATTGAGGAGGGCACGTTCTGCATGGAGCACTGGGTGTTATGCACAAACAATGAATCATGGAACACTAAATCTAAAACTAATGATGTAATGTATGGGGATTAACATAACAATAAAAAAATTAAAAAAAAAATCTTAAAAAAAAAAAAAAAGAAACATTGTATGTCTGCACTGTCCCATAAGGTAGTCTTTTGTTACATGTAGCTCTTCAGCACTTGAATGTGGCTAGTACAACTGAGGAGCTGATTTTTATATTTAATTGGTGAAAATCTGCATTGAAATGGCCATGTGTCTGGTTGCTATAATATGGAATGGTGCAGCTTTGGAAGAAATGACCATGAGACAGGTGTCAAATCTGGCCTTATACCTAATAAACATAGTAGTCTGGTAAGAAAAATTTATCTTTTCTCCTTATTCTTTGAAACATGGTGGAATAGAATAGGACATCCTGTGCTCATCTCTGGATGAAGAACTAGAATTCTTGACAAACACAGAATTTCCCTGGATTTCAGAAGGAGTGAGTGAGGGAGATTCCATTCCTTATAGAGGCAATAATGTTCAGGGGAATAATGCACTGTAAAATTCTTTAGAGTTAGATGCAACATTTTAATTTCTATTGTATCTCCTACAAATAATCACATAACTATTATTAATGAAATATCTAGTACTTATGGGGTGCTTATTATATGCTAAGCATTTTTCTAAGTGTTTACATGTAATAACTCATTTAATCTGAATAACCACCCTAAAAGTAGTTACACTTATTGTCTTTATTTTACACAGTAGACTCACAGACTATTAAATGAACTTTTTAAAAAGTTTCTCTTTTCCTCTTCCACATCAGCATCAGCATTCAATGTTTGTGATGCACCCAACAAGTTCTAATTTCTGGCATAAGTCAGAGTTATCACAAGGCACAACCCCCCAGGGTACCATTCACATGCCATGAGTGATGCCCCCTGCAATAGTGCAGTGGATAGGCTGGGCTCTCCAAAAGCCTTAGCTAAAGACAGTTTTTCTCTTTCAGAGTTTCTGTACTCTATGGTCATATTGAAGCATGCACCAAGTGGAGAATATCATGCTCTAAAATATTCATTGTAAGGAACTACTTTCTAAGAAATAAAGTTTCCCATAATCATACGGACTATTTGACAGATGATCCCCCATTACCTCCAATTACTCCATAATTCTCTGACATTACAGCAGTGAAGCAACATGGGAGTGGCATGGGTTTTGGGCTTGAGGAACGAGAGTTAAATCTCAGCTCTACTACATTACCAAGTGCTGACTGTGAGGATCTGTTTCCTAGTTGTAAATAGCAATAATTTTTTTCATAGTGTTTTCATGGATATTAAATGAGATTGAGTAAATACTTGATAACTGGTGGGGATTTAAGAAGTAGTAGCTATTATTTTTATTACCAATAATATTTTTCAACAGGTATTTGGGGCTACAGATCCTGTCCTTAACAATATTAATGGCAGAAAATGCTATAAACACAAATAACTGCATTACAATAGGACAATTACACGTGATAGATATTCAATAGCAAGAAAGAGATTACCTCCAGAAAATTATCGGGAAGAATTCCTCAGAAAGCAGTGATGGTTTGTACAGAAGAAGCCTTTTAAATGGTAACTTTTGTCAAATAAAGTAGAGCAAATAATGTTCGGAACCTCTGCTGTTGGAAATTAGCATTATTACTGCCCTTCTAGGCTTTCTGCTTGAAATTCCTGCTGTGTGGAGGACTTCCTATACTCTACACTTCTAGCCCTTTCAAAATTTTATAAGCATCCTTATTGAATTCCTTCTTGCTGGAGTCATTTTTTTTCTTTGACTGAAGCACTGTGTGTTGGGAGAGTGAAATTGGGGATTCCAACATTAGTGTTCTTGGGCAGACCATGGATGTTGAGGCTCTCTCTCCGACTTTCAGAAGTGTTTGTATAGGACTTTGGAATGCTGTGGGTCACTGCTTCTGAAGAGTGTCATGATGTGCTAACAAGAAGTTTTTATCACTTAAAAAAAAAAACCCTCATAGCATCCTTGAATCAATTTCCTACATTCAAACTCAAACTCAAACCATATACAAACTCTGTGCCTAAGTTGTGCTTACTTGAGGCTAGGATGTTTGCCATCCCATAAATGGTATGTTTATATTTATTGAGTACCACTAGTGTATTCAGTAGAAAAATAGCAACTATTTATAGATGTCTCAAACAAAACACAGTGGTGTTTCCATCCAGGAAGCACAAGAACAGCTCTTCATTTTTCCTGCCTAGACACATCATAAAATATTGTCATAATGAGTGATGATGAATCCACTGGGTAACAGCAGAGCTGGTATTGACATCAGATTATGCAGCCTTCCATGCTTGCAGAAATGACAATGAATTTAATGGTCTTTTTTGAAAAAAGCAGTTCAATCCAATAACTGCTGAAATGCCTGCTACCTGTTTATTATAGTCTCTTTTGTCCCCTGGGACCTTCGCCAGCATATTTAAAAAGCCGATGTCGAGATCACTGTGCAATACTCACTACTAACAATATGTGTTCTTTTTCAGATAATGATTAATAAATATAAAGAATTGTTAGCCAGGGAAAAAGTTGAACATTCTTTATGGATTTTCAAAAAGTACTTTCCCAAGCCTGGCAAATCAACCCTAAATGGAATTTGTGGAAAAAACCAAAGCTGGATATGAATCACTATATCAATCATCAAACATTTCATAAAGAGGCAGTAAGCATCAAGAAAAAAAATAACAAAGGCAAGTGGCAGGCCTCTCTTGCCTTTTAAAATGAATACAATAAAAGTTATTTATTTTCAGGAATAACATAAAGATCCAGATCTTTCAGTCTACAAATTGTCCTCCATCACTTAGATCCACAGGATATGGCTTTGAGCAGTCAGTAGAGAATTACTATATTATAAGATGGTAATTTAAAAGTTAACCACAACTTTAAATATTTAAGACAAAATTTTTTTACACTTCATCCCACAACGAAACACATACATCATCTTTATGGTTCTTAAAGCCTTTAAAAAATCTATGATCTCCAGGATGTCACTGATGCTTAGTAATCTTCCAGTGAGCACAGACTTTGAAACTCCAGATAAATGTGATTGATAAATACAGGGAAGTTTCTGATTCAGTTAGGTCTTTAGATACAGCACTAGGGTGTCCAGACCTAGATTTGGGGGTTTTTCAGTCCATGAATAGCTAATAAAATGGATAACTCTTGAATACTGTGCACACCTGAGGCTCATTCAATCACCAGATATTCATTAATGCCCTACTATGATTCTATTGTAATTTTCCTATGTGTAATGCTCAGAATACTCTGTTCACTTTAGTCCATATTTCTGCAAGAAAAATGAGTCTTAAACAAGGGTATGCAAGTTTTTTTTTAATAAATACTAAAAACTGTTCTTTCTCTGGTAATTGTTATACAAAAACATTCTATACCTTCTATACATTCTAGAATGCAGTCATGGAAGGCATGTATTACTGAATATAGAGGAACTCACTAGTGAGTATTCCCTATGTCAAGTCCAAATACTCCCTTTTCTTTTTGTTCTTTCTCTCAGAGATATCAGAGACTTAGTCCTTCCATTCAGTTATCATTTGAAAGGATTTTGCTTCCCTAAAGTTTAAATTTAGAATGAGACACAGTAAGATTGTGTGCATTCCCCATTTCCTTGCTACTCCCAAAATCATGTATTGTTTTCAGTGAATCATTTTTGAGAGGTGTCCACAATGTGACTGCCAGATTATATAGTGACGAGGCAGAGACTTACCCAAGAATATCATACTCAGCCAAGCTGATAATCTTATGTAGAGGAAATAGGTAGACATTTTCAAATATGAGTGCATTCAGATAATGTAACTCCGATGAGCCTTTCTTAAAATATACACATGCATGAGCGCCCGTGCGCACGCATGTGCACATGCGCACACACACACACACACACACACGATAATAGAATAACTCCAAAGCAGTCATAAGAAGGGAAAGTTACACAAAAGTTCTGGTAATAAGGATTCTAGTAAGGACTGAATCCATAAAAGAAGAGATCTAAGTCTGTTACATCTTTTTTTTTTTTTTACTTAGCATGAGTCTTACTCCACAAATTTAGCTGTGCAACAATATTACTCAATTTTTCTAAGTAATTAAATCTGACTGCAAGAAGCTTTGTTGCCTGGATGGTGGGAAATTCAGTGTCTTATTTTATTTTATTCCATTTATTTTATTTTTCTTGCTTTGCTTAATTGTACAATATAAGTATGCTATGTGCTTTCCTTTATTTTTATTTTATTAAGACTATTTTTTAGAACACTTTTAGGTTCATATCAAAATCAAGGGGAGGGTACAGAGATTTCCCATATACTCCCCGCCCCACACATGCACACAGCGTCCCCCATTATCAACAGCCCCCACCAGAGTGGCACATTTGTTAGAACTGAGGAACCTACACAGGGACATCAAAATCACTAGAAGTTCAAGGTTTAAGGTTTACATTATGGTTCACTTTTGTTCTACATTCTATAGGTTTGGACACATGTGTAGTGATGTGTATCCATATATATATCCATATATATATATATATGGATATATATATTATGATATCATACAGAATAATTTTAATGCCCTAAAAATCCTCAATGCTCTGCCTATTCATCTTGCCCTGCAGCCTATCCCCTCCCCCCAATCCCAGGCAACCACTGATCTTTTACTATTTCCATAGTTTTGCCTTTTCCAGAATGTCATATAGTTGGAATCATATAGTATGTAGCCCTTTCAGATGGCTTCTTTCATTTAGTAATGTGCACTTCAGTTTCCTTCATGTCTTTTCATGGATTGATAGGTATTTTTTTTTTTCTTTTTAGTGCTGAATAATATTTCAATGTCTGGATACACCATCATTTATCCATTCACCTACTGAAGGACATTTTAGTTGCTTCCAATTTTGGGCAGTTATGAATAAAGCTGCTGTAAACATCCATGTGCAGGTTTTAGTGTGGGAGTAATTTTATTTTAATTTTGTCTATTAGGCACAGGCATACTGGAAGATTATGAGGTGACTACAGAACTGTTCTCTCAGTTTAAATTTATCTGCTTCACCAGTGATCCCCTTATTGTCCAAGCCTACCTAGTTTTTCTGAAGTCAGAACTCCTGCTAAGCTCAAGGATGAGAATCTTTGTAAGGGCTGTGAGCTCATAAAAGTACCCTGTGTAGCTTCTAAGATCCTACCAGCTACCTTCAAATGTATGCTCTGTAAGGATATACATTTTTATATGTTTTTTTTAATTGACTTTTCCCCAGCACCTAGACCAGTGTCTGGCACAGAGTATGTGCTAATAAATTAACATATTACTTCATGTATGAGTGAATGCTGTCAGGGAGGAAGACATGATGGCATTTCTGTTACTCAGGTCCCAAGAGCCCTGAGGAGTCTCCCCATGCCAGGCACTCTTTTCCTGCTCCCATCCTACCTTTTCTTTGCCAGTCCTCCTCTGGACTTTCACCCTTCTGTATTTTCAATTTTTTTTTCAGTGAACACATATTACTTTTGTAATTGGAAATAACTAGGTAAATGTGAAGAATACAAAGACACACACACACACACACACACACACACACACACACACACACACACATGTCTTAGAGGGAGAGGATGGAATCTGGGACAATTCATAAATACCCCAAATTTTCATTGCAGATTGAGCCATGATAGAGTTGGGCAGAAAGGTTGTAACTTCCCCTAGGTTATAGATTGTATAAATGGGAATATTCATGCTAGTTGTGTTAAAAAAAACAGTTATCATTTAAAAGGATTGTGGGGTCTTGACAAAGTAAATCTTTGTTCTCACTCAGATTATAGTTCACTTAGATTGATGGTGTGCTCTACCAGACAACCATTGAGGCTCCTTTGGCCTCAAGAGCCAAGATGAAGTTGGATGACTTATAAAGGAGAGGGAGGTGTCAAGGACAACCATCAGATCATTGGCTTGTGCATGTCAGTGAATGTCATTGGTTGATACGGGTACCTTTGAGCATCCAAGTGGAACTGTCAAGGAGGCAGCTAGTAGAATTTCCCACTACAGCTCAGATCACAGGGAACCCAGGTCTGGTACCAGTCTGCCCAGCTTACTCCAATCCAAAACTGAGGGTGGCCCCTTGAGACATGTTCTGAGCTGGGCAGTTTCTCAGCTGCTTTCTCATGTTTCAGTTATAGAAAAGAAGAGGAATATATCTTTATCTATATCTATCTATCTAGGCATCTGGGAAATCAGACTTGTGATGTAAAGCTAGCCCTAGGGTAGTGGTTCACATAGTGTGATTGCTGGAACAACAGCCAGAGCAGCTACTGGGACCTTGTTAGACATGCAGTCTCTTGGGCTCCACCCAGGCCTGCTGAATCAGACTCGGGAGAGGAGGCCCAGGAATCTTAGTTCTGAGGTAGTTGATGTTTGAAAAATGCTGTCCTAGATGATCTGTGAGAAAGCTTTTGTGAACTCTTTTGTGATTTCTTGTGTCCATTCATTCCTTTAAACACAATTCTGAGTGCCAACTGTGTACCAGCCGCAGCTGGATTATTCATGGGCAGGATTGTCACTATTTGCTCACAGTCTCCACTCCTCAGTACCCTCCAGGCACAATTTCCATAATCATCCAGGGGAGTCATGTTTGTGAAATGCAAATCAGGTTTAATACTTGCCGAAATTTAGCAGGTTTAGGAAAATAAATCTGCTACAGAACATGCATGAAATGCATTCTAAATAAAATACAATAAATTCTGCATTACTCACTATTTGTATTCTCTTTATTAATGTTCTTTCACATTTACATTAGTAATTAAATGTTGCCTGAAAATCAAATGTTTTAGCTTTCAACTTCTGTGAAAGCAGATGTCTCCTCTAAATCTTGCAAACTTAGGAAAGTTATGTAAGTTAAATTGATATTACCTGTGAAGAGAAAATGAACTGAGCAAAACTGACTATTCTTGTAAGCTTTTCCCATCTCCTTCTCCGATTATAGTTAGTAAGATGACAATAAATATTTAACAGAGTGAGTTCTTGAGAAATGCATGGGCGCCTTGTCATATAATGAACATCTACTCTCTCTTCCTCACAGAAAAGGCAGCCAGGATGTAGGCTTCTTGATTTCTGGGCTTACTTGGTACAAGGGTAGTTAGCAGTTTTTAGTGTTTCCAGAGAAAAAAGAAACCACACTTTGGAGGCAACCCAAAGAACATTTTTACAAACTTCTTGCAGAGTATGTTCTATGGAACCTCTGCTTCTCAAACACTTGGAGAATCTATGTGTTAACACAGCTCTTGAGGTTTGAGAACATTTGGTCTCAACCAACAGAGATTGGATCATTTGAAAAAGTTGGGGGTAGGGTTGGTGCTTGAGGGGAATAGGGGCTGGTCTGACTGGAGAGCTAGAGAGATTCTAATAGACTGAGAGGATGCAGCATTCCAAGAGTGGTAGGGAGCTATGACCTGTTAGTACAAAGTACCCTAGATCTTTAAATAAGGGTGATTTCATGAATGCTGTGGTCTAACAACTTTGCCTAGGACTTGGGACTTTTAGTAAAGGTGTCTGTGGCAAAGTTTGGCATAGAAGGAATAGATGATTCTAGGCAGGGACCTTCAAATGGACCCATATTGCTTGGACAAAGGCCAGTTTTCCGTAACATAAAATCAGATTATTTTCAGGTCTCTCCCACATTTTTGTTGCATTGTATGAGCCCTGAGGTTTTGCTAAAACAATGAGAGAGGAAGCCATGAAAAGTGACTAAATTTGAACTTCATGCTAACTTTTTGAATAGGAACCCAAACTTAGCTTTGATTTAATTTAGAGTGAAAAAACATATTTCTTGTATTTTATTTTAGAGCAATTCATGAATTTGCTCAAAATATTTATTTGTATTCTTCCTCCTGGCATTCTTTAGGATTCTAGGGTTCTATTATATTTTACAAACTCATTTCATACTATTTTCTGGTTTCTACTATATTCTTTTATACCTTAATTTTGCATGATGTTTTCCTAGGTAAAACATTAAGTTCAGGTCTTTCTTTACACAGCAATACAGTACTATGTATATAGGAAACCAAGCAATGGAGATGGCCAGGCTATTTTTAGAGTCCAAATTATTTTGATTGGCCTTCTGTTTTTAGTGAATTCTTGATGCCTCACTGATGTCCCTTCTCTACATTTAGGCCTAATTTCTAAGACCAGCACTTGCTTTTTTAAAAAAATTTTTTAGGGCCTATGGCTTTCTCTGCCATGGGATCCTGCTTCTTCCATGCAAGATGGAAGTGTGTGAAATCAACACCTCTTCCTGCCCCAAGCAGCTCTCACTCAAGACCAGTGGGAGTGGTGTGTAAATACCCCCACTCCCTCACTCTGTAGTTAGGATAAGTCTACTGCACATGTTGCATATTGGCTCTTGGAGTTGCCCAGTAGGGTTAAATTCCAGTTAACCACATTGATAACCTGCTCAGTAATGGGCACTCTGTTGGCTCCCTTCATTTTCCACTTCCCTATTGGAATTTCCTGGTCTCACCTCCCAAATGAACTCTTTGTACTCAAATTCTTGTCTTACGGTCTTTTCCTGGGAACACCTAAACTATGAAACTATGTGCCCTAAATTTGAGGCTATTTAACTATCAGGGTCTTCAACTTGTGTCCAAAATATCAAAAATGAAGAAAGGGTTCAGTAGTTGTCACTTTTGTCCCATGCATAACATGCATAAACATGAAGTCACATAGGAAGATTAATTTTTAAGTAATTTGATCTTAAGATTCTTTTTTTTAATTTACTAATTTATAACTAAGCAGGGAGAATAAACATTTTATTCTCTTAAATGCAAACACTGAGTGTCTGCTGAATACACAAAATTGCCCTAGGCAACATGGAAGGTATAGAAACTTTGACTTAGAAGTCCACATCGCCCAACAGGAAAAGGGATGGATGCTTCAGATAACATACATGTAAATCCCCTGGACTATGGACTACTGTGTAGGCACAATGTAATAATCTCTGAAGTCTGGCTTTAGTCATGGAAAGATCTCAGAGTGGATCAGTAGTTTAGGAGAGGAGATGAAAAAATGGTCAGGTTGGAGAAATGTAAATATAATGAACAAATTTTGTCTTAACAAATGTCAGTTTAAGAGACTCAAATTGAGGGGAAACTGGGTGGCTCAGTTGGTTGAGCGTCCAACTCGATTTCAGCTCAGGTCATGATCTTGGGGTCCTGGGAATGTGCCCTGTGTCAGGCTCCACAGTCAGTGGAGTCTGCTTGAGATTCTCTCTCTCCCTCTCTGCCCCTCCCCCCTGCTCTCTCTCCCTTTCTCTCAAATAAATAAATAAATCTTTAAAAAATATAAGGGACTAAAATTGATATAAAAACAATTTTCTTAAAAAATAATTTTTATATTTAGCCAGATCAGAAAGCAAGTGCCATTTATAACTTTAAAATCTGGCAGCAAGAAACCAGCACTGTTTAATTTCTTTGTACCATATTAAACAATGCCAGTGTATTCAAATGGGATTAATGTGTTTAATAATGGGCAAGAGAACAGAGCTCTATTTGGCGGTTCGTTCAGAACTCTAAGCAGTCATCATTCTTTCTCTAGAGGAGAACAATTGAAATGGTGTATTGTGGAGCAAGCAGAACAAATATCTCCCACTTCTTTGTTCTACTAAATTAATTCTCTTTGTGAGGAATGAGGTGGCTCCCTGAGTTGTTAATGGGATGCAGCGCGTTTCCTCTCTGTGTCCCTGGCTGAGAGCAAGTCTGCTCAACAGTGACCAAAAGTTATCCTGTTGATTGATTTTACTAATTGAAGAACTTATCTGCTTCTCTAGATGCTTTGGGTTGAAGGATAAACTATTAATTTGTTTTCTAATAAAAAAAATGGTTTCCAGTTAAAGTAGAATGGCATCCTTTCATCTTTTTCTTTTCCTTTTTCAATCCTTGACATTTTTCTAGGAAACACTGAATTGGTCCAGGCATGAGACCCTTATGCAAATACAAACAACAAATTAATTGAGACCTTATAGTATTGAGATCTAGGGACTTTGAAATTAGCACTGACATTTTTGGCTCCATGGCTTGAAAGTAAGACAATCTAGTCTTTTATTTTGGATTTGTCACAGGTTTATTGTGAAAAGTCTTGAGAGAGTCATTTATCCCCCTCCCTGCTTCTAAGCCTGATTCCTGAATTTATATGTTACTGAATTCATATGTTTGAAAGTATTAAAAATCTAAATTTGTCTAGGACATAAACTTCTCATATGTAATTTAATATAACTTCTTAGCATTAGACTGACATCTATAAATATGTGCTTAGGATGCCACCTCCTAGATAAGAGTAGATCTTATTTTAAAAGCCTCCCAGAGAATTAAATTAATCCCAGGAAAAATAAATCTTTGTTTAACTACCACTACATCTAATAAATTGTCTCATTTTATTTCCCAACCTGCAGAGAGTGAGAGAAGAAAGCAAGAGGCAAGATATAAACTGTGACTCCAGAGGGCAGCTGGATTAATTCTACAAGTGGTGGTTGAGTGGTAGTGGAGACTTGTAGGGTGTGACCAGGAGTAACATCAGTTACTGAAGCTGTTATTAAAGCCTGCCAAATTCAAATTCAAAATTTCCACAAGTCAAGTTCTAAATTTTGACTCCCGCCAAGTCCTAAGTGGAGCCAGATGGCAATGTGACAGTTCTAGGGTAGGTCTAGGAGAGGAGGAAGCAGATACAAGCAACTGATAAATGGCATAGGTCCGGTCCCAGATTATATTGCAGAAATGTCAAATAGTGAGTGGTGATATTGGGGATATTAAAATCAAAATAATTCCAATCCCAAGACCACAGTGGATATAGGTAATAAATTTACTTATGTCTAACAGCTGTGCCCACTGTTCTGAGGGGGACCCTAAGTGATATACCCTTTGAACCCCCCACCTGCCCTGGGAATGGACTTTGTTTCCCATTTGTTAGGAGTGCTGCCACAAGGCTGCCCTCAGCAATCAGCCTCTTTGAGAGATGGACCCAGCTCTAGAGAGTTGTCTCATCCAAGTACTGGCTCCATTTTTAGGGTGGTCCACTTCCAGGGACTGCTAGGTATGAGGTGCAAAGGTTTTTAAGGTTAGTCTTTGATTAATAAATACTCCACTTTCCAAGATTATAAGGATACTCTCATACTTAGTTATAAAATTTTAAAGTTTTATTTTTAATCCATGTGGAATTGATTTTGTATAGTGTAAGGTGAGAATTAATTTCTTTTTATGTTCCATATGGATAATGAGTTATTCCAGTCTTATTCATTGTCTAACTGAAAGGCAAGGCTGCCTCCATTGTAAATCAAGTGTCCATACAAGTGTGAGTCTGTTTTGGGTTTTGTGGGAGTTTTTCTCATTGACCTGTTATGTCTATCTCCATTACAATATCACACTGTCTTAACTATTACAGCTTTGAATTAGCCTTGATGTGGAGTAGGTGAATTGGCCCCTCTTTTTCCTTCTTCAGTAGTTTCTTGACTATTGTTAAGTCTTTTGCACTTACAAATAAAATTTGCAATAAGCAGGTCAAGTTCCATTAAAAATCCTATTGGGGGGCGCCTGGGTGGCTCAGTCGTTAAGCGTCTGCCTTGGGCTCAGGTCAGGATCCCAGGGTCCTGGGATCAAGCCCCGCATCAGGCTCCCTGCTCGGTGGGAAGCCTGCTTCTCCCTCTCCCACTCCCCCTGCTTATATTCCTGCTCTCGCTATCTCTCTCTCTGTCAAATAAGTAAATAAAATCTTAAAAAAAATAAAAAGTAAAAAATAAAAATTTTGTTGGGATTTGACAGGAATTTAGACCTCAGTTTTGGAGAGAATTGGCAACTTTATAATGTTGTCTTCTGTTAATTCACGTCATATGTCTCTTCAATTATTTAGGTCTTCTATAAATGTCTTTTAATCAGCTTTATAATTTTCTTCTTAAAAATCCTTTACATTTGTTGGATTTGTTCTTTTGTTACTTATATTTTTGAGTTACTATAAATGATTACGTTTATTATCTTATTCTTTTATTTTTTTACCGATGTCTATCAATAAAACTATTGATTTTATATTTACCTTGCTGAACTCATTATTAATTTTCATAGTATTTCTATAGGGTCTTTTTTTAATTTTTAATTTTTGTTTTTTTTAACACTGCTATGGTGTATTCCTTTCTGGCCTTTTTTTTTTTTTTAAGTTTATTTTTTATAGTAATCTCTACACCTAACGTGGGGCTTGAACTCATGACCCTGAGATCAAGAGTCACATGCTCTTCCAACTGAGCCAGCCAGGCATGCCTCTTTTTTTTTTCTTTTTTTAATACACAAGACTCTTATTTGTGAATACCATCAGTTTTTTTTCTTCTATCTTTTTATTTATCTTATTCTTTTACATGAGATAATTCCAGTACAATATTTATAGAAGTGGTGATAATGGAGGAACCTGGGTGTCTCAGTCAGTTAAGCTTCAGACTCTTGATTTTGGCACAGGTCATGATCTCAGGGTCAAGAGATCGAGCCACATGTAGGGCTCTGCCCTGAGTGTAGAGCCTGCTTAAGATTCTCTCTCCCTCTCCCTCTCCCCCCAACACACTCATACATGCATGCATGCTTTCTCTCTTAAAAAACACAAGAAGTGATAATTTGCACTTTAGTTTTGTTCCTGATTTTAAGGGAGATGCCTTGAATATCTTTCCATTAAATAGGTATTTTTAAGGATTTTTTCCTACATATTGTTTAACACAGTAAGAAAATTCCCTCTACTTATAAATCAGTAGGAGATTATAGCTCTAATGGATGCTGAATTTTTATCAAAGGCTTTTTTAGTAGCTATTTTAAAATAGGTATTTGGTTTTCTTCTTTTATTGGCTAAAGAAATAAATTATCATTAATAGATTTGTCTGATGTCAGACCAACTTTGAATTCCTGGAATAAGCCCAATTTGGTCATGATAAATTGTCTTTTTATAAACATTGTTGTTAAATTTAGCTTAGGTTTTCTTTATATGTGTGCTTTGAAGCCACCTGCAGAAATAGCATGGATTCTCACTGAAATTTGGTTGAGCAGCAAACACTAATGATGGCAAGTTTCAGATATCAATCAGGAGTGAATTATAATAAAGAATTTGAATCCATTTTTTGATGTTTGTTGTTTGACTTGTGATAGCTTTTAAGTCTCACCTCTTCTTCTTCCCTTTCTGCTCTATGTATGGGTTACCTGGTAATAAAGCCTGAGTGTTCCTTCCTTTGGAGCAGGTAGGAAATTCAAACCTCTCAAGGCTTTGCCTCTGCATGGGGACTCTCATTCTGGAATCACTCCCTAGCCACAGTAAAAGCCCCAAGCTGGTCTCCTTTCCTAGCTCCTTAAAGCCATTTTGGGACCAGCTGGGGAAGCCTGCCTTGCCCTCCTCCAAAAGCTTCATATGTGAATAATAAACCTTTTTTTTTATAAGATTTTATTTATTTATTTGAGAGAGAGAGAAAGAGAGAGCACGAGTGGGGGGAGGGGCAGAGGCAGAGGGAGAAGTGGACTCCCCTGCTGAGCAGGGAGCCCAACATGGGGCGTGGGGCTTGATCCCAGGACCTCCAGACCATGACTTGAGCTGAAGGCAGAAACTTAACTGACTGAGCCACCCAGGCGCCTCAATAAACCTTTTCATACCCTGTTAGTATATATGTGGGGCAGCATCAATCTTTACATTTGCAACAAATTTTGAGTAGGGGTCCATCCTGCATCTGTAGTTTGGTCATGTTAATACATGCTAATACATGAGATTAGACTATAATTTTATCTCATGCTAATACGTGAGATTAAACTGTAATTTTACTTTTGCTACCTTTGCCTGGTTTGAATATCAAAATTATACTAGATTTATTAAATGAGTTGAAAAATGAAAAAATTAAAAATATAGGGAAGAGTTTAGGTAAGATTACACTTAACTGTTTCTTAATTTTTGGTAGAACTTACCTGTAAAAACTGGGCAAGAATATTTTATGGGTACTTTTTTTAAACTATAGATTTAATGTCTAATAATTTTAAAGTGAAAGATTCTTTTTCAATCTGAAAAAAAGAGAAAATATCCAATTTTTCTGGGTTATAATGTCAGGTGTTAGTGGTGGTATGGGATAGAGGCAGAAGGGACAAGGGAGTTTTCTGGGGTCTTTTGTGTAAGGTACAAATTCCATTCATCATGATTCTACCCTCATGACCAAATCACTTCCCAAAGACTAGTTTTTTTCAAAGATATTTATAATTTTTGGTGTATAAATCATAAATCTCATGTTAAATTTATTCCTACACATTTTATATTTTGATGCTATTATAAATAGAATTACTTTTTTTAATTTCATTTTTGGATTGTTCATGGCTAGTGCATAGAAACAATCAATTTTTGTTTACTGATGTTATGTTCTGCAACCTTGCTTTTTAGTGAGTTCTTTAGGAATTTCTATGTACAACATCATGTTATCTGAGAATAAGAATAGTTTTTACTTCTTTTTAAAATACAAGTGGCTTTCTTGTTTTGAAAGTTATTGATTTTTTAGTTTCTTAGATACACCTATTCAGATAACTTATTTCTCCGTGTGTTTCTCCATGTATCTTTCATTCAAGTTATCAAATTTGTGGGCATAGAATTATTCATAGTATTACTTCATTATCATTTAATGTTCATTGGAACAACAGTGATGACCATTTTTAAATTTCTTATGTGTAAATCTCTATTCTTGGTGTCTTCTCTCTTTATTTCTTGGTTAGGCCGCCTGGGAGCGATTTTCTCTATTGTTTTCGACTTCATTTTTTTTTTTTTCCACTTAATTTCAGTTAGTTCTTATCTTTTGCTTTAGGTTTAATGGAGCATTTTATGGGACTTCATTTTGTCTCTTAGCATATCAATTACACTTCTTTAAAAATTGTTTTAGTTTTTGCTTTGTGTTTTCCAATATACACTACAGAGTGAAAACTTTCTAGCTGGTAAGCTGGGGCAGTTTTAGGCCAAATATTTTTAACTTCTCATCTCTGGATACCAGTATCCTTTGTTGCTTGATGTCCTGTGTCTGGAAACTGTTGTGTATATATTTTTTCTGGTATGCTTTTAAAAATTCTTTTAGGTAGAAAAGTAAATCCAATACCTGTTACTTCATCTTGGGTAGAAGTGGAAGTTTGTTAAGAGTATAGATTAGCTTCATTAGCTATAGATTAAGAGTATAGATTAGCTTCAAAAATTAACACATTTTTATTTCCTACACCTTAGTAAACTTTATCTTCTCTATGGAAATGAATTTTAGAGACTCCTACTTACACATAAGTTTCTGACACACATAGACTCAACTCTGTGTGTTTATTTCAAGAGTAAGGCACAATGATTTGAAGCCATTCAAGCTTGCTTTAGGTACAGCTGAAACTCCAGGTTCTGTGATAGTACGTATTCCTGTATTTAAACAATAGATTGAAAATAAAAAATGATAGCACAGAGATCATAAGGATGAAGAAGCAGAACTTGAGTTATTTCAATTATGTCATTTTACATGGTAACTGGGAATTTTTATCTGTGTTTAGAATTTAGAAGATTCAAACAGAGTAGGAACTGTAAGGAATCATATTTTTGCTTGGCAAGTGCAAATTTTAGTTCATAAATGAAATATTTTACTCATTTGACCAGTAAAATTTAAACTTAGTATATTTAAATTATTCTTTTCAAACTGAGGAGTAAATACAAGTATTATTGCTTATTGTTTCATGATTATTAGTAAAAAGAACTTTCATTTAGGAGAGGTGAATGTTTGAAAATCAATACACTCTGGTTGTCAGAAATACTAGGCATGTCACTGGGCAAAGGATATGTTCAGTTGAATCACTTCACTCAAGGAAGTCCAGAGTCAGGACTTCTTACTAAGTATTTATAGTTTTTAAAAAATCTTATAAGTAATTAAATATGATATCAAGAGGGAGCCATTTCTGCCATAACCAATATTAACTGGTGACAAATCTGACATTCTATTTTTATCAGGTTTCTAAGGAACCCACCTAGAAATTTAGTTCAAGATCAAATATATCCATAAAACAAAATAAAATGTTACATTTATCCTTTACTTAGATATGTGTATATAAATAATATATTTATAATTTTATGAATATATATGTAAAGTATAAAATTACTATGCGAACTTGGAAAGTGGTGATTAATTCCAACTGGAACAATGGGAGAAGCCTTCTTGGAGGTTATGAATTTTAGTTAAGCCTTGAAAAATGATCAGGAATATTTCCAAGGGTAAAATAGAGAGTCCTAAAAGGAAACTGTATTTCAGATTGAGGAAGGGCCCTTCCTGGTTACTACTAATAAATGAGTTTCTTTTGAAAGCTATATTGACTTTTAAAGTGTTCTTGGGCTTTCCTATGGGAATGGAATAGAAGGAACAAAGGTTATTAGATAATCTTTTAAGGTTTCTAGTCAATGAACTATTAATTACTTCCAGGCTTATTCTTTTAAATTAAGAATCTAGTACTATATTCCATGAGATGTAAGGAGTCATCCAAAAATAGACTATTCCTTTTTCTGAAATTTTTTTCAACTTGAACTGTTATTAAGGAAGAAAGTATGAGGCCTTCCTTCAGCAGAATTAGGACCCACTTCTATTTTGTATGGTTTCTACATTTCTAGGCAGAATAAAATCACCACAGACCTCTTTCCTAGTAAATATTCAATGAAATGGCAACATAAATTCTTTTTGTTTTTGTCTTAAAGAAGGGTAAAAGTTTCACAGATTTTTTTCTTCCCTTCTTAATGGAAGTCTTCAATTACACAAGAGAATATGATGGCTTTTAGAAATCTAAAACCATGAAATTAAATGTAATTACTTTGTTCCTTTTTATTTTTAAAGCCATTTGTGTTCAAATGTTAGAAATTAAATTAAATTACTCTAAATTAAAAGGCACACTTTTGGCATTTAGAAAGATGAACAAAAATGCTTACAAGAAATAAATGTTAGTTGCGTGGACAGTATGGAATGAGAAGGCTCTTGGTACTCACTGTCAGTGTCTGCCTTCACTGCTATTTTCTATGCATTTTAAGTCTACCTCAAAGTTTTGGACAGCTGTACAATGCACGGCTGATAGTAAATGGACCACCTACTGATGTTTAGTGACTGGAACACAATTATTTAGACATAACTGCAGACTAGCACACTTTTCTACTTGGAAATGGACTTAGTGAAGATAAAATTGAACAGATTTTCTACATTAAAAAAAAATCAAGAAATTTACACGTATTTTTAGAAACAGCAAGTGTCTTTACTTGGTATTTCCAAACATCAGCAATACAAGAATGAGAAGCTAGAGGGAAGAACTATGAAAGTGGTATATTTTTTTAATTGAATCTCATTCTTAGGTCTTGGAAGAAAAACAAACTTGTATTAGGCTGCCCTAATAAAAGCTTTAATTATGTTACTTGATCAACAATCTGTTTCTCATTATTAAAGACAAAGGAGAAATTCCCCTGTGGAAGTTCTTTCTCCATTAGAGCCATGGTGAATGCCAAAATAATTGCAGTATTACAGAAGAGAAATATGTGTGTGGTATTTGAATGGATATTAAGTGAAGAAGGCCTAGTTTGGTTAATTGGTGTGTGAAGCCCACCAGAAATATCAGAAACTTTAAAAAACAAATTGTAAATGATTTCATTAAGATGAAAGCTTATGTGTTTGTAGGTTACATGCAAATTTCTTCAATATTTTGATGATAATTGAAAATTCTGTTGGATTTTATCATGATCTTATCTTCATTAGAAAATGTTTTTCTTTTGTAAAGAGTTGATTCTTTTCTTTATTATTGTTAGAAATCTTTAACAGCTTAGGAAATAATCTAAACTACCTACTGGCTACAGGTCTTTTCTTAAGAATAGGTGCTTATATCCCATTAATGGAGCATAATTTATGTTATTCTTGAAGTGTACACAGAAGTTGGGGCCTACTGGAATAGTACCTCCCAGATATATGTGCTCAAAGGAAAATACATATTTTATTGAAGAGTCTATTATATCTGAGTAAATGTAAGAAATAGCAACATATTGTTGTATTCAAGTACAGATCTCCCAAAATGTAAGATATGGTTTTTTTTTTTTTTTTTTTTACTTATTTTTTGACTTTTTGTTTATTATATGACTTTGGCCAAGTTAATTTTTTTTACTTATTATCTGACTTTGGCCAAGTTAATTAATAAATTAATGTAACTACTTCATCACCAAGTGTCTGTGAGACACAGGAGGATATACCTCATGAACCTAATAGTCCAAGTATTTCTAACAAACAATACAAACAAACAAACAAAAAATCCAAATGACAAAACAAAATCCATAATTAGGGCTGTGCTTGTGCTTTGAAGGAAGTATACATGATAATGTGAGAATGTATAAAAGGGAGGCCTATTTTTTTTTTTTGAAGAGTCAAGAACAAATGTTTCTGAGGAAATAATTCAGATGAAAACTGAAAAATGAGAGGGATTTACTAGTTTTGAAGGAGTGTGGGTGGGGACTTCTATACAGAGTGAAAAACATGCAAAGCCACTGTGGTAGAAGGCAGTGTGACACAAAGTACAACTTGTCTGGTAAGACAAAAGAGAGGGTAAGACAATATGAGATGAACTTTGAGAGCCAGGTAGGGGCCAGAGCAGTGAAGGCCTAATTGACAAGGTATCCAACTGGCCTGGGACAGTCCTGTTTATATTTGCCCTGTAATAATTTTTAATACCTCCTTCCCCCCCCCCCACACACAAGCACATCCATGGACATGTATGTGTGAGCACACACACCTCTTAAAAGTATCCTGGTTTTGGCCGTATATTTTAAGAACATTTTACTTAAAATTCACACTGAGGATTTTAGTCTTTAAGAAGTAAATGTTCTCTTTCTTTGTTTTGAAGCAAGGGGGTGTTATGTTTATATTTGTGTTTTATAAAGGAAATGATCAATAATTTGAAGAGGAATCAGTTGATTGTTAATTGGCAGTGTGGATGATAGCATTCCAAAGGAGAGATAGATGAAATCTTGGAAGAGAGAAGATACTGTTAGTGGAGATGACAAGACATGAATGAACCAAATATTTATTCAGAAATTCAAATCATTAGCTGGTGGTGATGGACTGCATAGATTGAAGGAAAGAGAGGGATTGGGGATGGCTCCTGAGTTTCTGGATGAGCAACATAAAATACCAAGTGAGAGAACCAAGTCTGGAGGAAAAATCACAAGTTTGTGTTAGGATAATCTGAATTTGAAGTACCTTTGAAGTACTCAAGTAGGAAAAGTCAAATTTGATATATGTGCATTATGTGTCAGAAACTCACATGAGGGCTAGATAAGCAAATCTGGTGTCAGTGGCATGGAACCTAGAATTCAGATGTGATTGCATAGTGCAGGGTAATGCCATCTTCGAACTATCAACATTTTGGGCTAGATAAGTCTTTGTCGTGGGACATTGTCCTGTGCATTTAGGGTAATGTAATGGAGGCAATAATTCAACCTTTCACATTTGGTGGCAGAGAGGTTAAGGGAAGAGTGCATTTTAGACAGAAGGGAGTGGTCATCACTATTGAACAAAATTAAGAAGGACAAGTAAGATGACTGCAGATGCCTGTTAGATTTAGCAACAAGGTGGTAACTAATCAATTTAAGGAGGACTTTTTGTTCTTGTTGTTGTAGAATCATGGGGGAGGAAGCCTTAGCTAACACCAGGATTCAATTGTCAAATGAGATTCATACATATCAGATATAATACTAGTATCCATCTTTTCAAATATTTCAAGAATATAGACAATCAAGAGGCAAACAAATAAGAGAGCAGTCTGTGACATCCTGCATAGTTACACTGGCACTTTCTTCCATGTGTTCTCTGGTTCAGAGTGTTAGAAGAAGGCACCAAGTGAGTTTTTGAGAGTTATTACATCACACAACAGAGAAGTAAATATGGTGTAAATATGGTATAATGTTGATTATTTTATAATGCTGATATTTATACAAGTTATTTGACATTTTCAAGACAGCTGTGCCTCATAGACACATTGATTTTAATTTATTTACTGTAAGTAATCTTTAATAATCCTGCTGAGGCTACTGTATACATAAGGACTCATTCTAACAAAATAAAATTAGCCTATTTACTGAGAAGTCCAGTTGAGAGGAATTTAGACCAGTTAACTTGCCTTCTTTTACCAGTTCACTTACCAAGAACCCTTGTTCTGCAAGCAAATATAAGGTAGAGAGTAAGACTGTAACAGATATCAGAATCCTCTCTGAATGATGCACAATGAACCAAAAGTGTGTAATAACTGCAGCTAGAATAAGTAGGTGATCAAGTCACATGATGTCCTTCATATCCCCAGAGCTTAAACATGTCTTGGCATAAAACAGGAGCTCTGTAAGTGTTTGCTGATTGAGTTAAGGCATGAATGAATGAAAGAATGAGTCTCAGAGGGACGGAATTTTCAACAAGAGTGTGAGTAATGGTGTGGAGCAGCAGTTGGGAGGAGGGAGGATATTAATGCCCCTTCTGGACACTGAAGTGTATGCAGTACACAGAATGAAGACTCATTGTTTATGAGAGCTATGGAAGATGTCATATGGTCAGGAGAGAGCCAAGTTTCAGTTGAGGATCAAAGAAGAGGTTGAACATATGGGTGGTGTTGAAAGGGGCAGAGTGGAGAGCTTGGAAGGTGGGAGGAAGCAGGATACTGAGTCAGGTGCAAGTATGTGCAGCACACACATGGATGAAAGGTTCAAGAATTAACTTTCTGGGGAAAGATAAGGTCATGACTTTCATCTTCAGGTGTACTAATGAAAATAGGAATGCTGCCTTGATAAATTTGTTTTCATTTTATAGGGAAGTTTATGTTATCTCTTCCTCCCTTCCTAATCCTAGGCCTTTACTTACCAAAATTAGAGAAAGAAAATATGGTCATGGTTTAACAGAGTAGAATGATTTAGTATTTTGATAATGTCTTTTTGCTTAAGGAAATGTATGCTTTTCAAATTGAAGCAAATACATCTTCTCTGGTCCATGATGATATAAAATTCCATAGTGCTATGACAAGCTTAATTTTAAAAAAATCCTTTCCTACACCCATGGTAGTAGCCACATAAGCTTCCTTACTTATATATTAAAAATCCTGCCCTTCTGTCTTAGTAGCTATATTTTACTGGGTTATCATTGAATCCCTCTGATCTTCAGTCTCCTTATTTTCAGAATAGGGTTTTAGAATAGGGTCTATCATTTACTGATAAAATTTGGGGAGGAATATAAAGAAATTGCAAACACAAAGTAACCAATGCTGCATCTGTTGTCCAATTAGCACTTTCCTACCTTTAAAAGGTTTGCTATTTAGCAAATATAGCTGAAGTCTCCTCAAAGCCATTTCCTTCTATATGTCTTTTGGTGGGCGGGGCAATAGAAGGGTGGGTCTTAAGTATCCTTAGGATCAAAGACTTTATGTTCAAGTTCAGTTTTATGGAGCGATCAGGAGAAAGAGAGAAAGGTACTCATGATAGAAATAATCAATTTTTATAATACTCTCTCTTCTTAGGGGTTTAATGGATGACTTTCTCCACTAAGCTAATGACTCTTTGAAGGGACTCAAACTCTCAGGGAGAAGGGAGAACACAAGAAGCCCACTGTTCTTTTCTGTTAGCCACAAAGAATATGGTTATTTAATAGGAAGCAGTAATGACTTCTTTCATGTTCTTAATGAAAGAACACATTTTATGTCTGCAGGTATCCCTATTTTACTCTCTATGGCACTTTAAGAGTTGAAGAGTGAAATTCGACATTTGGAGGCTTAATGAGAAAAAGAGCTGTATGTTAATGTATCATTGCTTCACACACTATACTAAGTCTATACACTTTATGAGGATAATAAGCTTTCATTGGCTTCAAGTTACCAAGGCGAACATCATGTAGTAATTTTCTCCTACTGTTACCTAAGATACATTTGGATTATAGAGCAATTTCCTGCTACTTTTAGCAAAAAATCAGGTTATAGTTAATTTCATTAAAGTAAGTGGTAGTTATAGACTGCCCTCTCTCCTGCAGCTAATGCAGTCGCAGGAGGTACTAAATTTAATTCAAGTCCTTAAAAGATACACAGTATTCATGGCATTAATGGCCATAGTTATTTTGAAACTCTGTGTTTCACCCAGTTAAGTTCCATAAAAGCAAGGATGGGATATGTGTGTATATGTGTGTGTGTGTATAATCTCTATGGTGAATATGATGCCAAAAACACCATTTCTCAGACAGAGCTTTAGAACAGTTAGTGAATGCAGAAAAATTTCAAGGTGGTTGTGTGGTAACAAAACTGTAATTATGAAGAAGTGGAAATCAGTTCTTAAAGAATTGCCTAAATTTTCTATTCTCTTTTGAATACAAGGTTTTATTCTCCAATCCCTTTCCCAAACAGCTCTGATCAAAATCTAATGACTGCAATATTGATAAATCCAAGGGCCCATTCGTGGTCCTTATCTTATTTGACTTCTCAACACCATTTGATCTAATTGATTACTTCCTTGCAACATGTTCTCTCTTTGGTTTTGGTGACCAACTCTCTCATTGCTTTCCTTTTATCTCAGTGCTTGCTTATTCTCACTCTCTTTTGTTACTCTTCCTCTTCATTACCCCTTCCATTTTCTCCTCTTCTTAATGTTAGACCAACTAAAGGCTCAATCTTTGAACTGTTTTTCTTTTCAATCATCAGGTAATCTCATATAATTCTTTTGGTTTTTAATATGATTGATATGATGATAGCATCCAATTTATATATTCAGCTTGAATCTCTCTGATATGCAGATTCAAAACCCAATTGCTCATGAACATCTCCATCTGTCTAATAGTTAGTCTCAAATTTAATATATCCAAACGGAATGCTTTTCTTCTACTCAAATCCACTTTTCCTCCAAACTTCTCAAATACTTAAATGCAACTTTAGCCTGCCAATTACATAAGCCAACATTTGGAGTCATCTTGACTTTTCTCTTCTCATACCCCACATTAAATCCATTGGCAAATCTAGCTGACTCTACCTTAAAAATATACTCAGAGTTCTACCAATTTCACCACCACTACTGCTACCACTCTGGCTCAAGTCACCTTCATCTCTCCACTGGATTTTTGCCATATCCTTCTAATTAGTTTCTCCACTTCTGTCTTTACTCACATTTAGTCTTATATCCTACACTTCTGCCAGAGTAATCCTGCTCAGATATGTCAGATTATGTCACCCTCTGGCTGAAAACCTTCCAATGACTCCCTATCCCACTCAGAATAAAATCCTAAATCCTTTCAACTGCTGATGGGGTTCTGTATGATCTGGCCTCTGCTGCCCCTCTGACTCTATCTCTATCTAGTTTCTCCTTTGCTTACTCCACTCTGGTCACATTGGCCTCCTTTGTTGTTTCTCAGTCACCAAACACATGGTTTCTTCAAGACCTTTGTACTTGCTCTTTCCTCTGCTTGGAAACTCTTTCTGGCAATGTCTACATGATTTGCTCCCTCATGTCCGTCAAGGGCTTGTGCACACGTCCTCTCACCACTGAGCCTTCTCTGACATCCTATGTGAAATTCAACTCTTTTCATATTCCCACTGTTTCCGTTGCCATTCTTTATACTTTCTTTTCTTCATAGCACCATCAAATTAAATGTTTGCTCATTTAATTATTTATTTTGTAAAATATTTTACTTATTTATTTATTTGGGAGAGAGAGAGAAAGCACATATATGCACACATGAGTGGGGGGAGGGGCAGAGGGTGAGGAAGAGGTAAAGAATCTCAAGCAGACTCTGGGTTGAGCACGGAGCCTGATGCAGGGCTCAGTGTCACTACCCTGAGATCATGACCTGAGCTGAAACCAAGAGTAGGAGGCTTAACCTACTGAGCCATCCAGGCACCCCTCATTTAATTGTTTATTATCTGTTTCCCTCATTAGAATGCAAACTTCTTGAGGATGGGTAACTTTGTCTCTTTTGATCATTGCTCTATCCTTAGGCCTAGTGTAGCATTTCATTTATAGAAAGTATTAAATCCATATCTGTAGAATGAATGAGATTAAATGAGAGTGAACTTTTTTTTAATGTGTGTGATGGTTAAGCATAACTTCATGACTTTCATTTTCCAGAGTCTTTCTCTGATTATTAATTCTCCTGGTCCCTAGGATCGGCTGCATTGCTGGGCTCTAGAGCTTATAAGGGTTAGAAGGGAGTTTTTTTTTTATTGTTATCATTATTAAAGTGTTATGCCGGGGATGATTGGCCCCAGAGATTGGGTGGACCCAATGAACAGAGCAGGGGTTGGGATAGGACCCAGAAGTAGTTGGTAAGGAGAAGCTCACAAAGATAGTTCATCTCAGAAATCTAGAAACAGGCAATCAGAAATGTCTTTATAGGGAGATCACAGCATGAACAGGGGAAATGGGCAATTCAGGCAGGTTTGGGTTGGGAAGTTCCTGATGCAGGTGGGGCCGAAGCCATATTGCTGAGGGTCAGAATCAAGGCTCTAGTTTGCAACAGTGAAAACATGTAACAGAGACATAGATTCATGGATGAGAGTTTTTCTGAATTGAGGAAAAAACAGTCCTCATATTGAAGGAACATATAGAGTTCTGAGTGACATAAATAAGACAGAGGACTAGAAATTAAAGGAATAGACATTTATGTTTGTCAAATAGTGAAAGACCCATTTCTTTTGGAATCATGCAGGCTGTTTATTAAAAGTGTAGAATCCTATGCTCACCACAGTTTATCAAATTAGAATGAATGGGGAGAAGCTCTGAGCTGCTATGGTGGCTCCATGATGGATCACCTGATAGCCATTTGATAAGGAGAAGGATAAAAGGAAAAGGCACAATGGACACAACTAGGTGTTAAAAGATTGAACACTTATGAAAGAAATTGAGGAAGACACAAAGAGAGGGAAAAACATTTCATGCTCATGGATTGGGAGAACAAATATTGTTAAAATGTCTATGCTACCTAAAGCAATCTACACATTCAATGCAATCCCTATCAAAATACCATCAGCTTTGAGGGGAGGACCAAGATGGTGGAGGAGTAGGAGACCTAAATTTCTTCTGGTTCCAGGAATTCAGCTAGATAGGGATCAAACCATATTGAACACTTACGAACTCAACAGGAGATCAAAGAAAAGAATAGCAGAAACTCTCTGAACAGAAAAACAACCACTTTCTGGAAGAGTCATATTCTATCCCTTCATAGTAGTTAACCTTATTTTTGGTATATATATATATAAATTGTTCTGTCTTTAAAATTTTGGGATACAGTCTCTTCTAACAGACCAAAATGTACCCTAAATCTCGTGTATGACTTTGTTCTAGTTTCCTGCCTGATCACACTCTCTCCCCACCCCCTTCTTAAAATTTCTCTTCTTTCTTTTTTCAACCAACTTCTTATCAATCCCTTATATATAATCTTTTATAATTTTCATCTTTACAGTCATATTCCATCCCTTCATTGTATTTACCCTTATTTTTGTACATATATAAGCTTTTCTTTCTTTAAAATTTTGGGAGGGACTTTCTCCTAACAGACCAAAATACGCCCAAAATCTAGTGTGTGGCACTGATCTATGCACCAGCCCGATCATATTTGATCATATTCTTTTTTTTTTATCTTTTTCTTTTCCCTTTTTTTTCTTTTATTCTTTCTTTCCCTTTCTTTTCCCCCAGTTTCAGGTCTCTTCTGATTTGTTTAGTATATATTTTTCTGGGATCGTTGTTACCCTGTTAGCATTTTGTTCTCTCATTCATCTATTGTCCACTGGACAAAATGACAAGATGGAAAAAGTCAACTCAAAAAAAAGAACAAGAGGCAGTACCGACTGCCAGGGACCTAATCAACATGGACATTAGTAAGGTGTCAGAACTAGAGTTCAGAATGATGATTATAAAGATACTAGGGGCTTGAAAAAAGCATGGAAGATATTAGAGAAACCCTTTCTGGAGAAATAAAAGAACTAAAATCTAACCAAGTCAAAATCAAAAAGGCTATTAATGAGGTGCAATCAAAAATGGAGGCTCTAACTGCTAGGAAAAATGAGGCAGAAGAGAGAATCAGTGAGATAGAAGACCAAATGATGGAAAATAAAGAAGCTGAGAAAAAGAGAAATAAATACCTACTGGATCACGAGGGCAGAATTCGAGAGATAAGTGATACCAAAAGATGAAACAATATTAGAATAATTGGGATCCCAGAAGAAGAAGAAAGAGAGAGAGGGGCAGAAGGTATATTGGAGCAAATTATAGCAGAGAACTTCCCTAATTTGGGGAAGGAAAGAGCATCAAAATCCAGGAGGCACAGAGAACCCCTCTCAAAATCAATAAAAATAGGCCAACACCCTGACATCTAATAGTAAAACTTACGAGTCTCAGAGACAAAGAGAAAACCCTGAAAGCAGCTCGGGAGAAGAGATCTGTAACCTACAATGGTAGAAACATTAGATTGGCAACAGACCTATCCACAGAGACCTGGCAGGCCAGAAAGGACTGGCATGATATATTCAGAGCACTAAATGAGAAAAATATGCAGCCAAGAATACTATATCCAGCTAGGCTGTCATTGAAAATTGAAGGAGAGATAAAAAGCTTCCAGGACAAACAAAAACTAAAGGAATTTGCAAACACAAAACCAGCCCTACAAGAAATATTGGAAGAGGGAGCCTAAAAGCAACATAGACCAGAAAGGAACACAGACAATATACAGTAACAGTCACCTTACAGGTAATACAATGGCACTAAATTCCTATCTTTCAATAGTTACCCTGAATGTAAATGGGCTAAATGCCCCAATCAAAAGACACAGGCTATCAGATTGGATAAAAAAACAAGACCCATCGATATGCTGCCTGCAAGAGACTCATTTTAGACCCAAAGACACCTCCAGATTGAAAGTGAGGGGGTGGAAAATAATTTACCATGCTAATGGACACCAAAAGAAAGCTGGGGTGGCAATCCTTATATCAGACAAATTAGATTTTAAACCAAAGATTGTAATAAGAGATGAGGTAGGACATATCATACTTAAAGGGTGTATCCAACAAGAAGATCTAACAATTGTAAATATCTATGCCCCTAACATGGGAGCAGCCAATTATATAAGGCAATTAATAACAAAAGCAAAGAAACACATCGACAACAATACAATAATAGTGGGGGACTTTAACACCCCCCTCACTGAAATGGACAGATCATCTAAGCACAAGATCAACAAGGAAATAAAGACTTTAAATGACACACTGGACCAAATGGACTTCACAGATATATTCAGAACATTCCATCCCAAAGCAACGGAATACACATTCTTCTCTAGTGCCCATGGAACATTCTCCAGAATCGATCACATCTTAGGTCACAAATCAGGTCTCAACCAGTACCAAAAGATTGGGATCATTCCCTGTGTATTTTTGGACCACAGTGCTTTGAAACTAGAACTCAGTCACAAGAGGAAAGCTGGAAAGAACTCAAATACATGGAGGCTAAAGAGCATCCTACTAAAGCATGAATGGGTCAACCAGGAAATTACAGAAGAATTAAAAAATTCATGGAAACAAATGAAAATGAAAACACAACTGTTCAAAATCTTTGGGATGCAGCAAAGGCAGTCCTAAGAGGAAAGGATATAGCAATACAAGCCTTTCTCAAAAAACAAGAAAGGTCTCAAATACACAACCTAACCCTACACCTAAAGGAGCTGGAGAAAGAACAGCAAATAAAGCCTAAACCCAGCAGGAGAAGAGAAATAATAAAGATCAGAGCAGAAATCAATGAAATAGAAACTAAAAGACCAGTAGAACAGATCAACGAAACTAGGAGCTGGTTCTTTGAAAGAATTAACAAGATTGATAAACCCCTGGCCAGACTTATCAAAAAGAAAAGAGAAATGACCCAAATAAATAAAATCATGAATGAAAGAGGAGAGATCACAACCAACACCAAAGAAATACAAACAATTCTAAGAACATATTATGAGCAACTATATGCCAGCAAATTAGATAATCTGGAAGAAATGGATTCATTCCTAGAGATGTATAAACTACCAAAACTGAACCAGGAAGAAATAGAAAACCTGAACAGACCTATAACCACTAAGAAAATTGAAGTAGTAATGAAAACAAAAGCAAAGATGAACTACTGGGACGTCATCAAGGTAAAAAGCTTCTGCACAACAAAGGAAACAGTCAACAAAACCAAAAGACAACCAACAGAATGGGAGAAGAGATTTGCAAATGACGTATCAGATAAAGGGCTAGTATCCAAAATCTATAAAGAACTTATCAAACTCAACACCCAAAGAACAAAGAATCCAATCAAGAAATGGGCAGAAGACATGAAGAGACATTTTTCCAAAGAAGACATCCAAATGGCCAACAGACACATGAAAAAGTGCTCAACATTGCTAGGCATCAGGGAAATCCAAATCAAAACCTCAATGAGATACCACCTCACACCAGTCAGAATGGCTAAAATTAACAAGTCAGGAAACGACAGATGTTGGCGGGGATGCGGAGAAAGGGGAACCCTCCTACACTGTTGGTGGGAATGCAAGCTGGTGCAGCCACTCTGGAAAACAGTATGGAGGTTCCTCAAAAAGTTGAAAATAGAGCTACCCTAGGACCCAGCAATTGCACTACTGGGTATTTACCCCAAAGATACAAATGGAAGGATCCGAAGGGGTACGTGCACCCCAATGTTTATAACGGCAATGTCCACAACAGCCAAACTATGGAAAGAGCCAAGATGTCCATTGACAGATGAATGGATAAAGAAGATGTGGTGTATATATACAATGGAATATTATGCAGCCATCAAAAGAAATGAAATCTTGCCATTTGCAATGACATGGATGGAACTGGAGGGTATTATGCTGAGCGAAATAAGTCAAGCAGAGAAAGACAAGTATCATATGATCTCACTGATATGAGGAATTCTTAATCTCAGGAAACAAACTGAGGGTTGCTGGAATGGTGGGGAGTGGGAGGGATGTGGTGGCTGGGTGATAGACATTGGGGAAGTTATGTGCTATGGTGAGTGCTGTGAATTGTGAAGACTGTTGAATCAGAGACCTGTACCTCTGAAACAAGTACTACCTTATATGTTAAAAAAAAAAGAAGAAGATAGTAGGAAGGGAAAAATGAAGGGGGGGATATCGGAGGGGGAGACGAACCCTGAGAGACTATGGACTCTGAGAAACAAACTAAGGGTTCTAGAGGGGAGAGGGTGGGGGATGGGTTAGCCTGGTGATGGGTATTAAAGAGGGCACATATTGAATGGAGCACTGGGTGTTATACGCAAACAATGAATCATGGAACACTACATCAAAAACTAATGATGTAATGTATGTTGATTAACATAACATAATAAAATAAAAAAAATACCATCAGCTTTTTTCATAGAGCTGGAATAAACAATCCTAAAATTTGTATGGAACTACAAAAGACCCTGAATAGCCAAAAGAATGTTGAAAAAGAAAACCAAAGCTAGAGGCATCAGAATTCCAGACTTCAAGCTGTATTACACAGCTACAATCATCTAGATAATATGATACTGGCACAAAAACAGACACATGGATCAATGGAACAGAATAGAGAACCCAGAAACAGACCTTCAACTCTATGGTTAACTAATCTTCAACAAAGCAGGGAAGAATACCCAATGGAAAAGGAAAGTCTGTTCAATAAATGGTACTGGGAGAATTGGACAGCCTCTTGCAGAAGATTGAAACTGGACCACTTTCTTACACTATACACAAAAAAACCTCAAAATGCATGAAAGACCTAAATGTGAGAAAGGAATTCATCAAATTTCTGGAGGAGAACACAGACAGCAACCTCTGTGTCCTTGGTTACAGTAACTTCTTGCTAAACACATCTCTAAAGGCAAGAGAAACAAAAGCAAAATTGAACTACTGGGACTTCATCAAGATAAAAAGCTTTTGCATAACAAAGGAAACAGTCCACAATACTAAAAGACAACTAACAGAATGGGAGAAGATATTTGCAAATGTCTTATCAGATAAAGGGCTAGTATCCAAAATCTATATAGAACTTACCAAATTCAACACCTAAAAAACAAAAAATCCAGTTAAGAAATGGGCAGAAGACATGAACAGACATTTCTCCAAAGAAGACATACAAATGGCCCACGGACAGGTGAAAAAATGCTCGACATCACTTGGCATCAGGGAAATACAAATCAAAACCACCATGAGATACCACCTCACAGCAGTCAGAATGGCTAAAATTAACAACTCAGGAACCAACAGATGTTGGTGAGGATGTGGAGGAAGGGAAACCTTATATTGCTGGTAGGACTGTAAACTGGTGCAGCCACTCTGAAACACAGTATGGAGGTTCCTCAAAAAGTTAAAAATAGGGGCGACTGGGTAGCTCAGTCGGTTAAGCGTCTGCCTTCGGCTCAGTTCATGATCCCGGAGTCCAGAGATCAAGCCCCACATTGGACTTCCTCCTCAGTGGGGAGTCTGCTTCTCGCTCTGCCCCTCCCCCTTCTCATGCTCTCTCTGTCACTCTCTCTCTCTTTCAAATAAATAAATAAAATCTTTTTTAAAAAGTTAAAAATAGAGCTACCCTATCACACAGCAATTGCACTACTAGGTATTTATCCAAAGGTGCAGACATAGTGATTCGAAGTGTACCCTAATGTTTATAGCAGTGGTGTCCACAATAGCCAAAATATGCAAAGAGCCCAGATGTCCATCGACAGATGAATGGATAAAGAAGATGTGGTATATTTATACAATGGAATATTACTCAGCCATCAAAAAGAATGAAATCTTGCCATTTGCAATGACGTGGGTGGAACTAGAAGGTATTATGCTAAGCGAAATAAGTCAATCAGAGAAAGACAAATACCATATGATTTCACTCATATGTAGAATTTCAGAAACAAAACATGAATATAGGGGAAAGGAAGGAAAAATAAAGTAAGATGAAAATTGAGAGGGAAGCAAACCATAAGAGATACTGAACTCTAAGAAACAAACTGAGGGTTGCTGGAGGGGAAGTGGGTGGGGAGAAGGGATAATTGGGTGATGGGCATTAAGGAGGGCACTTGATGTAATGAGCACTGGGTGTTATATACAACTGATGAATCACTGAATTCTATCTCTGAAACTAAAAAAAAAAAAAGATTGCGATCAGAAATTTTGGGAACATGATACATCCTTTGAACTCTCTTAAAATGAAGAGGTTTTGGGAGGTTAATTAATGATGTGGTAAGAACCAGATTTAGTTTTATTGGGAGCAACTCTCAATTCTGGCTGAGACTAGGGAAAAGATTGTGTACCTCTATTCATATACGCACATATATGCATGCATGTATAATTATTCTTCATAAGAAATAAATTATTTATGATGACTTATTTTGTGTGTGTCTGTGGAGGTAGGTATTGTTGAAAGTATATGTGTTCACATTATGCATTGGCAAAGACACTTAATGATTGTTCCTTTTATTATATCCATCTGATTCTAAAAAGGAGGTAAAAAACAGGTGGCCTGAAAGGCATATCTAACCTATATAAGTCATTGATTTAGTAAACAGTGTCATGGTTTTAGAAATTACAAATGCATTGACAACTTTTAAAAGTTTGGAGATTTTTCTTTAAAATCAGATTTCCAGCTTGTGATAAATCTAAATTTATAGCAAAGTTAGTCTCCCATTTCACAGGAGGACTAGAATGGTGGCTGTCTCCTTTGTATGAAACCTTCCTTCTTTAATTTGCTAGTTTCTCCTTCTTCTGCACTTACTTCATTCTTCTGGGTGAGTCACTTCACTCATTTGAGTTTCTTGCCTGGTCTATTCATGTGCTAAAATAATTTAATTCAGTGAATTGATTAATTCTTCAACCAACTAATTGGTCTACTCAATCAAAACAGATGATTAAGTAGACCAATATAGAAATATTGTCTGACTCATGTTCTTGACAACTTTTTCAATTGAACCCTCTATTGATTATTCTGCCCATGGGCCTTTAAATAAATTAAGTCCAACTTCTAGGGAAAAGATGTTGGCTTTAAGAGAGAATATATCAACTTCATCCTATAAAACAAGAGAAATGTCCAGAGAGAAGAAAGTATAGTGAATGGTAATATTTGTGAATTTTTTTCTGATACAACATAGATGTATCAATATGAAGGATGACATAAAGAAACTAACTTACAATTCAACTTTTTTAAGAGAATAGGAATTCAGTGCATTTTTAAAACCATTATGCATTCTGTAAATTTTTTCATGATGATCAGTTATTACAATTTTAAAAATCCCACAAACTGTGAGGGGGGAAAAGAAATGGGACATAGATGGGTTATCAGCATAGAGGAAGGGCTTTGCACTGACATAATTTAAATGGACTAACATATGCAGGAAGGGTGTCCCAAATATGTAGCAAGTAGTAGTTACCTTGCTAACTAAAATGCTGCCATTACATCCAGCTTAGACTTAATATGTAAAAGGACCTCTTTAAATAGTTCAACAAAGCTGTGAATGTAGATGAGCCAAAACTCTAAAAGAAGCTACCTGATCCTCTTTCCTTAGTAGGAGGAGCTCACAGGCTGACCTGGTTGTAATGCCTCCCCCCATGGGGTGCTACACTTCTCACCTTCTCTGTGGAGCTCTGGGGACAGGGACTGACTTCAAAATTTGTTAAGAGAGAGTGTGCTGAATTTCAGAGTCAGAGAAGTTGGGGTTAGTTTAGGAAGACCCAATCTAGGGTAAGGAACCAAAGACAAGAATTAAGGAAAGATAGAAAAATTACAGGATGAAAACAGTGAAGTAGATTTAGCCAAGTACTGGATGGAAAAAGAGGAATTGCTGAGGATGAATTTATTTCCCAAAATATGAGCTATAAATAGAAAATCTGGTAATGAACATGTATACGGTATATTTTATTGGACTGGTAACAGTTTTCTTTTTTTTTCTTTTTGTATGAGAATTTGTCAGTCAGTGACCCAAAGCCATGTATCAGAGTATTTAACATCCCTTGTAAATGAAGCCCTTGTCTTTAAATGTCTTTGTTAAAACAATTGATATTTTTCCCCCAAACAAGAGCAAAATAATTCTTTTTAGTATAAAATTAATGAACTTAGTCATTTGATATGGATAATATGTGAAACTATAGTGGCATAATCATAGTGGCACTCCTCATAACATCAGGTAAAAAGTACATCAATTTTGGAGATCATAATAAAACCAGACTGGAAGTAAATGATTAAATATCATGTTCAAAGTAAAAGTAGAAGAGGCATTGGAAAAATTCCTATTTCAAATGACACTGTGAGCTATTACATAATATAAAATGCAGTCAGCATGAAGGTGCAGTTACTCTTGTATATGTATTAATAGATATTTACAGGGAGCTGAAGCCACAGCTATGGGTAGTATGGATCAGTTTCTGAAGCACACTGATGCCTTTTTGTTCTGTTTTTCAGTGAAACCCTGTGCTCCCAGAAGTTAATGTCGTTTTTCTTTGTAAGTTATGTTGTAAATAAGGAATTTGTTTTGGGAGTAGTAGATAAGGAGTGCTCCTGTGTGCAGAGAACGATAGGTGTTACTACATAAATAAAGGCAGATATCATGATGTCCATCGATAGACCGGTTTGCTTACCCAGAACGGCTGGCAATGAAAATACTTATTCTAATCTCATGTCAGCCTTGAAGGAAATGGACATTTTTTAATAAGTTCATTTAGCATCCGATGGGAGTATATAGATATTCCAGTCTGGAGCACACATGAGGTTTTACAATAAGGGATGATTTTCTAAAATTTTCATAATAATAGTAATGCCAGTAAAACCGTGTTAGTGTTCTTTAATGTCACTGTGTAGAAGACCTGATAAAATACCAGAATTTAAATGAATACCATATTGTGATTCCACAACCCAAAATGATTGTTCAGAGTTGATGTTCTTTTATATTCCATGATTTTTACTTTTTATTGAAGAAACACAACAATGACATATTGGAGATTTTTATAAACCCTATCTAAAGCTTGCTATAGATTATAACTCTAAAAAAAAACCCTTTTAAAGCTGAATGCAATCAAAACACAAACTAGCAAACAAGTTTCCATTATTTCACAAGTAGAAATAGGCAATTTTTTTCCTTTTTGGTTATAGTATACTTATTATCTTAGCATCTGATGGTGCTCTTAAAGTAATATATCAAGAAGATATGTCTCCATAATTTTTAGACTCTTGTTTGGGCCATTGCATCCATTGATGATGACATATGTAAATTTGAAGTTTTACATTTAACAGAAATGAAGAAAAGGAAAATAAGATGAAACTGTCTGAATAGAAAATCAGATCTATGCTCCAAGCTATTCAGCACTGCATCACATATAGTTGCTATAGAAAATTTGCTGAAAGAAAACTTTACTCTTCATAACTATTAAACTAGTAGTAGTAGTAGTAATACTAGTTTACAATATTGCTTTATTGTTTTGGAAACGATTTAAAAATAATCTAAAATTGGTGGTTTATCTGTGCGCCAAATCCCGAATGAATGGTCTGCAGATGCTGAAATGCTCAGAAACACTGAACTAGAGAACAAGTCAGGTTTAAAGGCTGGATGTAGGGCCAAAAGGGAAATGGAGTCAGAAGCCTGGAAATAATCAGTGCAAAAGAGTGTGAGACAAACAGCAATGTGAAAAGGAGTTTAGAGAATCCAGGGTGTTTTCCATGAGTAAAGCTGTGCTGTTCAGGGCTAGCTAGCCCCTACTGCACGCTGGGGGTGTTGCTTTCTGCCAAAGGCACCAACTTGGGGCTGACCAGTTGAAATTATCACTGAAACTTTTACTTTCATAATAGATATTATCTTCATTATTTTTAAACCTCTCTTTCTCAGTGCCCTTCACTTAATCATTTAATCCTAAGTGACCCTCCCAGCCCCCCAACCAGCAAATGCCCATATGTCTGAAGTTAAGGCATAAGCCTCTTTTATTTTTATTTTCTTTCCATGGATGACTTCATATACTTCTAGTTTTAAGTAGTAATTTAAAGCAAATGCCATTTAAATCAGTATTTCTGCCTCATCAATCCCTTCACTCATGGCCCATTTTTCAGCTGCCAGGGGCTATTTGTTCTCAGAGGGAAACTTTTCCCCAGAGGTGGGTTTCCTTAAGCCCACAGAGTGAACCTCCTCCTGCTTTGAACTCTGATAGTGCACTAGTGCACTCTTCCTCTGAAATTAGTACTATCCCGTACTTGTAATTAATTAATCATTCATCATGTATGTGTTGAATCCTTCATATTGCATTATTGTCCCTTGAGGGCTAAGGGTGTTTTCTGTATTTTATTTATTAACCTTGCTTATCCTCCTTGCTCCCTCCAGTGCACATGATAGTGTCTACCACAGCGGATGTTGCATAGTAGGTGTTGTAAAATATTGATTAAATGAATATATGAGTGAGTGAACCATCTTGGATACTTGCACCCCTATTTCTGGCATTTCATTAGTCCAATAGACATAAAATTATAATATAAAGCCAAACATATTTCTGTTCATTTGCCTCTCTTAAGAGATACTATTCTTAAAACAACATTTAACAGAGTTATTAATGTTCTTTTTTAAAATCAGACATTTTCATTAAAATATACTGAAACCAGGCTGACATGCAAAGTAAGGCCAAAGGCCCTAGGAAAGCAAATTTAGCAAACTTAAGTAAGAAAGTGGAGAAACAGGCATAAGTATATTTTAATCATTGTTAACTCTCGTAAATAACCAAATATTTAATATTGAAAGAAAGGAGTATTATGTAAGTTGTGGGCTTCTGTAGACACACATGTCAAGAGCTGATATTTTAACAGTTTTATTACCTTAGTGACTTGATGAATTTCCTCTATTTAAAATTCTAATAAACTTATAATCATTTAATGGAGTCTGTGCATTCTCTGATGTATTTTCATTTTCCTTGCTCAATTTACTCATTTTTTCTTTCTTTATAAAATAGATTTTATAAAACCCATTGTTGGTTGTGCGGTGTTTTGGACATAAAAATTTGTGAGATAATTACAACCTTAAACATCTTTAAGTGAATTCATTTATCTTAAATAGGCTTGATGAGTTTGGGTACTTCATTTGTCTAACACACACATACACACACATCAAAAAATACAATAGTTGTCAAAGTTCTTACAAGATCCTTTTATTAAGATTCCTCACCCAGATAGATAAGAAGAAAGGGAACTGGAATACACATATATAGACACATGCTTAAATAAACGATTATACATGCACACATGCACACATACATATTTGTCATGATTTCTACCGTATATTCAAAATGCATGGGTCAAGAATAAGGGGTGGAGGTGGAAAGTAGCACCCTTTATTATTACACCTCTTCATCCACTATACACATTTTTGTTTGCTCTTTACTGGGCCCCTGGGCCCAGTGAGTTTGGAGGTCCTAGTGTTTAAGCGAGGAATGCTCCCACCAGGTAACACAATTTTAGCTCCCATGAATTGGAAGCTAGAACCACTCTCTTTCTATATAATATGAGGCTTTTTTTTTTTTTTTTTTTTTTTTGCCACTGAACCAATAGGTAGAGAATAGTGTCATCGTTTTGGCAGGGGAAATAGATCCCAATTACCAGAGAGAAATTGAATTGCTTTTCCATTCCATGGTGGGGGCAAGGAGGACAATTCTGGGATCCAGGGAATTTGCTGGAGGAACTTTTGATACTTCCTTTCCCAATAGTCTTGGCTAATAGAAAATATGATAACCTATTAAAGACTGCTGACTCACCTCCCACAGGAATGAAGTTTGTGGAGTAGAAGGAAGTCTAATTATAAACTTAGGTCTTAGGAACCAGGTACAGAAAGAACAACTGAAGCAACTATGATTTATGTTACCTATTGCTTGTTTTTTCACTTTTTCTTTTTACTTTCTATGAAGAACCACCATTTTGGCTAGCATATAAGGTTTGGAATGGGAGTGTGACATGAGTTGACATCACCCTGTTTTACAGGGAAGTCCAATAGGACTTCAGATATTCCCTGTGTTGGGGATACATTTCACCTGAACAAAGGGCAAGAAGGATGCTGATAGGGAAAAGGGGTTGAATTTGGTATGTAATTTCACTCTCACCTCAAGACCCACTTTCTAACCTTTTTCTGCGCCAGGCAACCAAGTTATAACACTTAAGTGCATGGTCTTTTTTACTCTCCATCTTCTGGTTGGGTTTAGCCAATAGGGTGCCAAGGCTGTAGGTCAGCAGGAGGGAGAAGAATGAGATCTAAGCATTTACTTTTCTGGCTCAAGTTGCCACTGACTGGCTTCTTTGACTAAAGTTCAATATTTCACTCAAAATAGCCTCCTCTGCATGATACCCTCTAAGCCTGTGGGTCATTGCCTTTATTCTGGATTAGTTCTCTAGCACCTTCTGGTTTTTGTAGAGCCTACACATGTTTGTAAGCCCTTCTCAAATTATCCTAACTTGCCTGATCATCTGCTTTTAGTTAGGAACTGCACTGACATAATCCCTTTTATAACTCCTGTTAGTAAAAAAGAACCTAGGCCATGAATAAGAGTTTGAGGTGGAGAAGAGGTTATGAACTGTGGCTTGGGGCTTTTAGAAGGAGAGGAAGAGTTAGGGATTAAGAATATAGGGAATCATTGTAAATATCTTTTCTTTTCTTCCAAATATATTTTCCCATTTGGTAGGTTGGCTTTTCTTTCTTCCTTTTTTTATTATACACTTAAAAAAATTGAGATATAATTAACATGTGATATTAGTTTCAGGTATACTTCATAATGGTTCAATCTTTGTATATATTGTGAAGTAATCACCACAATAAATCTAGTTAACATCCATCAACACATTTAGTTGCAGTTTTCTTTTCTTGTGATGGGACTTTCAAGATCTACTCACTTAGCAACTTCCAAATACACAAAAAGTACTGTTAACTATAGTCACCATGCTACACATTCCACCTCCAGGACTTATTTATTGGATAGCTGGAATCTCTTCTTGTATAGCTGGCCCATTCTATGGCTGTCTTGTCAAAATAGTGTCAATTCGTTCTTCTTCAAATTTTTATAGTTCCTGATTTAGCCTGAAATCAGGACCACCTACATAATTTATGGGGCTCTGTGAAAAATGAAAATGCAGAGATACTTGTTAAACAATTCTTAATCCTTACAAGAGGGCAATAGCAGAGCCATAAACCAAATACAGGGCCCCTCTGAGGGCCAACCTTCTGAACACCTGCGGTTTGCATGCCTGTGGAATTGGCTCTACCTGAAATCCCAGGATATAGGGAAGAGAAGCCACCAATTTTAAATAATATAAGCAAGTCCAAGTTACCAAGATGAAAAGTCTTAAGTAAAATACATATTTTGCCATAATGCCTTAAGACAGAGAGAGCTGCTGTTGTCCAAACTTTTTATTCCTTTCTGGGGCTCTTTATAAGAAGGTAGAGGCATTAGGAAGGGATGAAATAAACTCAGAGGTTGGGGCCTTTGAGTCATTAAGGCAGTGATTCTCAGGGCTGGCTGCTAATTAGAATGTCCTGGGAAGCTTTAAACAAAACCCAATTACATCAGAAGGGGTGCTGTGAGGTGCTCCTCACCTCAGTGCACCTCACTGCACTCCTTCTGACTTAATTTGTCTGTCCTGGGACCAATGTAGCTTTAACAGCTTTCAAGGTGATATTCATTTGTAGACTGGTCTGTGAACTATTCCTGTAATTTTTTTTTCCTTCACAGTTGGAAATTGTTGGAGTTTTAGTCACTTCTAAAGAGAAATTGACGTCTTGCTTTTGCATTCTAAGGAAAAAGGTAAGGAACAAAATTAATGTAGGATTTTAATAAAGCAAGGAGTTCTCCAGAGGATTAGGGAAATATAATTGAAGGTGGAAAGATGTGGCCTCTGTTTGAGCCTGGTCTTGACTTTTCTTTAAGTTTAGCTTCAAATGGTGTTTTCATATCAAATTACCATTTGGGTATAAATAAGTGCTCCATTAATAGACATAATGATATTTTAATTATATATATTTTTCCTAGATAAAGCATTTCTTTGGGATTTGTTTATCCCAGTGATTTTCAAAATGTGGTGCAGAGATTCTTTCAAGGGTTCTTTGAGTCAAAACTGTTTTCATGGGATTTCTAAGATGTCTTTTCCACTCTCATTCATTCATGTGTGTGCAATGAGTTGATACAACAGGTTGAGTACAGAAGTAGAGAATCTAGTTGTTTTCTATTAAGTTAGACATTAAAGGATTTGCAAAAATTTAAAACAATGTAAATATTTTTAAGTAAAATGTTATTTATGTTACACATATAGTTTTACCATTATTTAAAAAAATAAAAAACTAATAAAATCAGCTATAATTTCTAATTACACTAAATAGTTATAGGTATAACCTATATAAAAGTTCTTTGAGTTCTTCAATAATTTTTTCACAATCACTTATTTTTGCCTGTTATTTTAATTTTTTTTCCATCAAGATAAGTGCACTCCTTAATCCTCTACACCTATGTCACCCATCATCCTTCCACCCCCTCCCCTCGGGTAACCATCAGTGGGTTCTCTATAGTTAAGGGTCTGTTTCTTGGTTTGTCTCTCTCTTTTTACCCCCTTTGCTCATTTTTTTTCCCTTAAATTCTACATATGAGTGAAATCATATGGTATTTGTCTTTCTCTGACTGACTTATTTTGCTTAGCATTATACCCTCTAGCTCCAACCATGTCACTGCAAATGGCAAGATTTCATTCTTTTTGATGGCTGAATAATATTCCATTGTATAAATATACCACATCTTCTTTATCCATTCATCTATCTAGTTCTTCATTGATTTTTAAGAGTGTAAGGAGACCCTGAGACCAAGAAGTTGGAGAACGGCTGGTGTTACACCATGCCAGTTTTTCATATTAGGCATCTATATTTCACTTGAAAAGAACATTTTAACTTGCTTTTGGCCCCACATATGAAACCCTCTACCATCTGTGAACACAGGCTTATGAGCCTATAAGATAATAAATATTGGCTAAATCTTTAATTTATTCATTCATTCAACACATTTTTTATTGAGTTTCTACTATAAGCCAGATACTATGCTAGTTCCTGGGAATACAGCAGAGATGAAAACAGAGGCCTTTGCCAGGTTTGCAGGTAGTCTTTCCTAGACCATAGCTTTCCTCTTCATTCTTTTAACGGTATCTCTCACAGATCAAAGTTTTTAATTCTGAAGAATTCTAATTTATTAATTTTCTCTTTATGGATCGTGCTTTTAGTTTGTATTTAAGAACACTTTCCTAACCCAATGTCATGATCTTTTTTGTTTTTTGTTTTTGTTTTTTCCTAAAGCTTTACAGTTTTATGTTTTGCATTTAGATTTAGGATTCATTTGAGTTAATTTTTATGTAAAGACATGTAGATGTCCAATTATTCCAGCATTGTTTGTTGAAAAGATTGTTCTTTCTTTGCTGAATTGACTTTCCACAGTTGAGAAAAATCAATTGACTGTATTTGTGTGGGTTTATTTCTGGGTTCTCTAGTCAGTCCCATTTATTTATCTATGCATCTATCCTTTCACCAATACAATACTGTTTTGAGTTCTGTAGCTTTACAGTAAACAATGGAATCAAGTTGTATAATCCTTTTTTTTCTTCATTTTCAAAATTGTTTTGGCTTTGAACTCTTTTGCTTTTAAACGTTAATTGTAGAATCAGCTTGTCCATACCTACAAAAAATCTTGCTGAGGTTTTGACTGGCAAATCTTTAAGTCTATAGATCAATTGGGGGATAATTGCTATCTTAACAATATTGAGTCTTCCAATGTACGAATATGGAACATTCTCCTCTAATGTAGGTCTTTGACTTTTTTTATCAGTGTTTTATAGTTTTTAGCATATAGATCTCACACATGTTTAAACTGGCAACTATGTATCTCATTTTTGTAGCTGTTGTAAATTGTACTTTAAAAAATTTCTTTTTCAAATTGTTCGTTGATGGCATATAGACATATGATTGATTTTTGTAAATTGATTTTTTATACTGTGAAAATTCAATTATAAGCTTTTTTGTAGCAAGCATGTCATTTGTAAATAGAGACAATTTTATTTCTTTCTTTTCAATCTATATTGTTTTTATTTTTTTTATTTCTGAATGCTATTTTTTGGTGGATATAGAATTCTGGGTTAACAGTTCTTTCCTCCCAGAGCCTTAAAACTGTTGTTCCAGGGGCACCTGGGTGGCTCAGTCAGGTTAAGCTTAGACTCTTGATTTTGGCTCAGGTCATGATCTCAGGGTTGTGAGACTGAGCCCCGTGTTAGGCTCCTTGCTCAGTGCAGAGTCTACTTGAGATTTTCTCTCTCTCTTTCTCCCTCAGCCCCTCCCTCCATTCTCTTTCTCTCTCTCTAAGAATAAATAATTAAAATCTTAAAAAAGTAAATACTGGTGTTCCATGTTGTGGGAGACAGAAATATAGACCCTCAAAGATGTTCTAATGCCTGGAACCTGGGGATAGCTTGCCTTACTTAGATTTTGCAACATAGTTGTAATTAAGTTAAGGACTTTGACATGGAGAGAACATCCAGGATTTTTTGGGGGGCGGGGCTCCGTTTAAGCCTTTAAAAGCAGAGAACCTTTTCAGCTGTTGTCAAGAGACGTGCAGTATTGCTGGGTTTGAAAATGGTGGAAAAGTGTCATGAAAACAAAGAACACGAGCAGTTTCTAGAAGCTGGAAAGGTAAAGAACCAGATTCTGTCCTTGAGCCTCGAGAAAGGAATGCAGCCTTACAGATGCTTTGATTTTAGTCTCGTGAGACCCACATTAGACTTCTATTTACAAAACTCTAAGGTAAGAAATTTATGTTTTTTAAAGCCACTGAATTTATGGTAATTTGTTACAGCAGCAGTAGAAAAGAAACACAAAGGAACACAACTGTTCTCTGGTTTCTATTCATGATTTGTGTTGAGAAATCTTCAGTTATCTGAATTGCTCATTTTTATGTAATGTGTTATTTTCTCTGTCTTCTGGTAGTTTTCATTTTTAGCAGTTTTATGAGATGTTTGGCAAGGGTTTTCTTTGAGTTTTGCAGAACTACTTAAACCTATAAAATTATGTTTGTTGCTTTGAATTGAAGTATTTTAAGAAAAACTGGAAAATGTAGTGGGGGTTAAATGGGTCGAAAAACTTTTTTTCCCAAGATTGTTTACACTGTGCTGTGTCCCATACACTTCCACGTGAATTTTGGAATTGGTTTAGCAATTATGCAGTGAAGTCTGATGGAATATCGATACGGATTGCGTTTAATCTGTAGACCAAACCAACATCCAGTATCCAACAATAGTAAGTCTTCTGATGTCTTCCCCTTTGTTGAGGTCTTTTCTAATTTCTTCCAGAGGTGTTTTGTAGTTTTCAGAGTGTGAGCTTTGTACTTCTGTTGTTTAATTTATTCTTTTGTATTCTTCTTGAGACTATTTAAATGGGACTTTTTAAAATTTCTATTTGTTTGCTTATTGTTACTGTATAGAAAAACAGTGGATTTAATATGTTGATTTTACATCCTGAAAACCTGCTGCTGAACTCCTTTATTCTCATAGCTTTTTTCTTTGTTTTAGCAGATTCCTTAGAATTTTCTATTAATGTGGTGTATTACATGAGTTGATTTTTGGATGTTGAACCAATTTTGCATTCCTGGGGTAAATCATATGTGGTCATGATGTATTAATTCTCTTGACATGTTGCTAGACTTATGATATTTTGTTAAGGATTTTTGCATCTATATTCATGAAAGATGTGTAGTTTCTTTTCTTGTAATGTGTGAAGCCTGGAAGCAACCCCCACTGAGCTAGAAGTTACCAGAAAAATCTCTCTCCCTGGGGCTGAAAGGAGGAAAGCTGGAGATCAGCCTAAATTAAGAAAACCTGGAGATCCAAAGGTTGCAGGTAAAAGCAGATCAGGTGTCCTCCTCAAAAAGTGGTTGGAGGAACTATTAGGTAGTATATGGAGTACTCCAAGATTACTTCCAAACTTTGCTATCTTGCCGGGGGAGGGCTAAATTCTTGGTTCTAGAAGATGGGTAGGAATGTCTGGAGACTTCCCTGAGAAAGGAGGAAGTGGTTAGCGATATTCAGGCCCACTTAATCCCCATCTGTCTTCCACTGTGGGGACAGACACAGGCTTGCTTTAACACATCAAATGCTCCATGATCCACAGCAGAGTGACTAACCATCCTGATTAGCTCTGGACTGAAGAGGTTCCAAGGACATGGGATATTTGGTGTTAAAAAATGGGAAAGGGCTAGACAAACTGGGACAAGTTGGTCAGCCTACTTCAAAGTCACCTACTTCTCCCAGTAAAAATATTCTCTCTTGACTTGCCTAGCTAGATGAGAAGACAAAAGCAGTGTTATTGGAATGACCCACACATAGAAATGCATGATCAATATGGAAATCTAGGGTTTCTCATATTGAGGTCTGTGAGTTAGCATAACATGTTTTCACAATTCCCTGTGGAATTAGTATTCTTTCAAATACAATAAAATTAAATGTAAGTTTTTTGTTTTTTTTTTTTAAGAATCTGAGAATGTCTACCTTAGAATAGGATAGTGCCTAAAAATTTCAATGCTTGAAATTTTGGCTGTTGAACACCAAGCAGCACTGCTTCAGTTGTTCTAAAAAGTAAAAGGCAAAATCAGTCTTAACAGTAAATACCAAGTGGAGGCCAAATGTCTTTCTTGCAGGTCGTTCCAACAAGGCTTTTCCAGTCCTTCCATTAGATAAGAGAGTTGTGAAAATTGAATTATAGCAAAGTAAAAGTAGTGAAGAATGTAGAACTCAAAATTTTGTGCTTGCCATAGGAGTTAGTAGCATAGTTGGGTTGCAACTCCTGGATTAGTTTCAGCAAAAAACATCATCAGTTATATTAAATTGCTGTTGCTAATTAACTGTTTTTATTCATTTAGTAACTTCTTGAGTTTTAACTTGGTTTTATTGTTGAATGAGAGCAATAGTTATAATTAGTTTATACTAATATTTTTCTGTATATGCAAGTAACCTAATAAAGTCAACACCAAGAGTCCACACACACACACACACACACACACACACACACACACACACACACACACTGGTTTTCTTTTTTAACTGGCTATATAAGGTAATAGGTATGGTTTCTTAAATGCATCCTGATTTAATGCAGATGCATTACTATCAGCAAAACTTTTGGCTCTGTAGAGGAAGATAGAGAGGGTTAAATGGGAAGGGGGAGTGGAGGAAATTAAAGAGTCAATATATACTATGGTTAATTGCATATCTGATTTCCTGATATTTTTATTGTATTATTTAGAATCCACACACCTTTAAAAATCTCTAAAAATGTCTAAGTCATGACTCCCATGAATTTAGTGGTATGATTTCTAAGGAAATATAAGATATAGGTGTAAGTCTTTTTGGGGGGTAATTTGGAAATCAGGCATGGGTTATATGAGAAATTCCTGAAAGTATAATAGAATTGGTTGGAAAATAATCTATTAAAACATTTAGAACCATTATTTTCCAACCATCTGTGAGTAAGCTGCTATACCCATTTCCTAGAAGAGAAAGCAGAGGCACAGAAAGTATAGTAATTTGCATGAGGTGGATCCTGAATTTAAACTCAGATTATCTTGTTTCAGAATGCACATTCTTAGACATTATGCAAAGAAATGTGATTAACAATAAAATCATTAATGATCTATAATAGAGAAGAAATTTGAGATTTTAGGCAAAGACTTGGGAATAAGTGGGAAACAATCAACAACTACCCATTATTTATGATTAATCTTGGTGTTAACATGCTGAAGATAAAATACTATCATTTAAAGAGAAAGGGACTGAAAGAAAAAAAAAATTGTAACTGAAGACTGCTTCATTTGGTTTCTCTGTGTAAGTAATCTCTGCACCCAACATGGGGCCATTTGGTTTGTTTTATGTTAGTTGTATATTATATAGTGGGTGGTAAACTAGAACTTACTGGTGTCCTTAAGCATAAATTGGGGATAAAATAAAATACTTCCTTCTTGACTTAAGTCTCAAAAAGTTAGATGGTAGTATCGTAAAATGTTTTGAATGTTGTGTATAACATAGGCTTATTTGTAAAAGTGAAGTCTAAGAAAATGGTGTGTGGGAATACATTAAGTTCTATTGGGGTTGATTTTTCTAGGAGGAAATATTTTGCAAGTTTGTAGGCTTAGGTTACACAGAACTAGAATTTTTGATCAAGGTCAAGTCATTGCTGCCATTAGGAAGGATTCTGTTACCAGGAATGATTGAGGAAAAGTGACCTGCAAAAATCTGTTCCTAATAACTTGGAACATCTTACTATCTTAAAGTCCCTAAACTCTACAGGAATGATCAATATAATGTCTCAAAGTAGTTTCCAAGGAGTATATTTTGTTTGGGATTTATGTAGATCAAAGAAATATTTCTTTAGTGAACAGCATAAAGGGAGCCTTCTGTTTTTGTTTTTAAGGCAAAGCATAAGAAATGTAAATGGGCCATTTAAATGAAACAGTCCACAGTGGAGCTCACTTTAGATGCACCTGGATATAAAGACTTAGTCATCAAGATTGTATTTTTTAATTTTGTAAGCTCTTCATCCTGATTGGTTGGTTTTATGCTCAGACAGGCTTTTTCTTTTTCTTTTTTAAATTTAATTTTATTATGTTTTGTTAGTCACCATACATTACATCATTAGTTTTTGATGTAGTGTTCCATGATTCACTGTTTGCATATAACACCCAGTGCTCCATGCAGTACATGCCCTCTTTAATACCCATCACCAGGCTAACCCATCCCCCCACCCCCCTCCCCTCTAGAACCCTCAGTTTGTTTCTCGGAGTCCATAGCCTCTCATGGTTCATCTCCCCCTCCGATTTCCCCCCCTTCATTTTTCCCCTCCTACTATCTTCTTCTTCTTCTTTTTTTTTTTTTTTTAACATATAATGTATTATTTGATTCAGAGGTACAGGTCCATGATTCATCAGTCAGTCACGCTTTTTCAATGTAAATCAAAGATAGGTGCCATCAGTTCAAGATTAATATTATCTTTATAGCTGGTGATATCAGAGAAACAACAAGTCTTCTTAGATAGCATCAAGAAAGTCCTACAAATAATTTTTGACTGTTCTGGCTTGATTCCTGTCACTATCTCAGACTGAATTACTGTGGTCTGTAATGGAGAGATCTGATTGGCCAGCGTGGGTCATGTGCCTACCCTTGTGATAAAAATAGAGCCATATGATTAAAAATATCATATGAGGGGATGGCCACCTGATTGAGATCTGATGAGACACTTGACAAATCTTGGGTTATCTTATGAATCCTCTTTTTTTGGGCAGACTTACCAGGAAACCATATCTTTTTCTGATATGCTAAATTGGTAGAATGTAAGCATGGAGAGCCAGGGGCCATCTTGTTTCCATATAGATGCAGTCTATCTATAAAGCTATGGTCATCTTTAATGCTCTTTAGTGAATATTATTAAACACACAGTACGTTTGTATTTCCAGGCTTCTTTGTGGTATCATGGGACTTTGTGGCATCGTGTGACTTTATCTGCACAGTAAATCACAAGAGAAAATCATGTATCACTTCTGGGTGGAGGATTCACTTACTGATGTGAGTCCCTCCAGAGTGTTTTCCCTTTAGCACAGCACTTGACCACATTTGAAATGGTGCTTGTTTCCATAAGTCTGAATTATTCCTGAGTTATTACTGTGATCAGGGTCTCCCTATTGGATCCCAATGGGTATATAAGTACATAATCTTCAGTTGTAAGTCAGATTTTGGGGTTGTCACTGCAACATCATCTAATTCATCCTGATGAACCTAAAAGTATGTAAATTCTTTATCAGCTAAACATTTGTTCATTCTTAGAACTATTGTATGGGTCAAGTACTGAGGCAAATATTGGTAATATTTATTTCTGTGTTTGTTCTTATCAACTCTGATTTTCGTGTTAAATATACATAGAAGGTTTGGTGATCAACTGTTCTATGTCTTCCTAAAATATTTGTCCTTGACTCCATTTAGCCTTTTATAAAACTAAGTACAATTTATCAGGAGACAGTAATTTTTACCCCCTGCATACAGCTTCAGTATCTAAACAGTCTTCCTTCCAAACTTGCGTTTGGCTTAAAGTCTGAATGAAAAGGTTATGTGCTTTAGTGAGCAATTGCTAAATGAGCAGTACCTCAGAGACCAAGATGTACAATCTTCCAAGCTCTTTTCTTACATTGAAATCGTAAGTTATATTGATTTATAAGCTGTATATATCTCCTTTCTTCAGGGATTCTTTCCCCTTGCAGCAGCACAATGTCAAGGAAACAGTATGTTTCTGTTGCTTATTAACCAAAGGCATAAGAAAACAAATTGCCCTAATGAAATATTTAAGAAAATACTAGGGTAATATATAACTTTACGTTCATTTTTCTGCAACTGGAAGTTTCAGCAGAGAAATTAGGTATAACGTAAAACTTCTAATGTGAATTAGAAAATCAAGATGCAAATTTTCAAAGGAAAGAAATGAAGTAGTTTCATAGCTGTAAGGTAAGTTCACCCAAAAAGTGTGCTAGAAGAATTGGATTGTTGGAGATCTTTTAGGATTTGGTGAAAAGGATTTCTTAGGTGTAAGGTGTGTGGTGATTCTTGGCCTTGACCTTAGCAAGGGGTTGGGAGCATGATAGTGGAAGGTACTTCATCAGGACTATGGAGATTTTGATAGGATATTCCTGCGTTACAGGCATAGAGAGCTAGGGGATGGTAACTAGCTGCTTGCTAGTGGAGTTGCTGTGCCTGGGTTTGGATTGGTGTGTGCTTCTAGAGTTTCTTTGGGCAAAGGGTGAATGAATTTTACCTGTGGATCAGAGGATGGCCACATTGGAGAATCGGCCTGGAGGGGTTTTGAAATCCAGCCAGAAAGGTCTCTTAGAAGTTCTATGGACTCCCTAAAGAGAGTGTGTGTGGTTGCTAAATGAGCAGTACCTCAGAGACCAAGCTAAAAATCAATGGGCTAAGTGGGAGCAGTGGGGAAAATTGATCTTTTGGATCTTGGGAAAGAAAAAAACAGTGTTCTGATTTGGGAAATCTCCGAAGAAGGCAAAACATCACTTAAGAGCAAAGGAATTTAATATCTGCCAGGCTCACAATGTGAAGCTAGCTTAAAATGTGGCCAGTTGAGTAAGAACTTTGGTATTTCTCTTTCCTTTCCCACTGCTTGTACCTTCATGGTTTCAGGATCAGTGACTGGAAGTTTTCCTGCAGGAAATCCACCTCTAGAAGGGTTAGCTCAGGGAGACATTACAAACTGCAGGTAGATTATGATAAGTGGTTGGACATTTTTAGCTGTAGAAGTAAGATAATGCTTGGGACTCAAAGTGACCTATGTTCATACCTTCTGTAGGAGCAAGCAGCGGTGAATTACTCCATCAGCAGGCTTAAAGAGATGGTAGAGTAGCTCCTATGAGCACACACCCATGGGCCATGTTTGTTCAACCTACTGATTATGTTCATAAAGGCTTACATTTGAAAGGCAGCTATGCTCACCACTATACCACCAACGCAGACAAGGCTTACATTTGAATAGAGAACACAGCCTCTCTAGTCTCCAAATGATACTTTTCATTTCTTTGATTCTAAGTTGCACTAGTTTTTTTTTTTACGTATTTAAAATCAATGCATTTATTTAATGATTTTTTTGTTCTTTCAAAAAATGTTTCCATAATATTAATAATACATCTTATAATTGCTTCTGTTCTAGCACTTAGGAACTAACATGATTTAAAAAAAGACTAATTTTGCACTATAGTTTACATAATTTTATGTTAAATATTGGAGGAAGTCACTGGGGGCTAAAATGGTCATTCAAATACATGCAGTTCCAATCTAAAGAAACTATTGTTTAAAAAGCTAGAATTTCGATCTTGGATTTTCCACATACTATTAACTATAGCATTTTTTTGGAAAGGTGAAATCATTAAGAATCCTGATTTCAAGAAAAATGGCTGAGCAGGTAACTTAAAACAATAAGTTGTGTGTGAATTGCAATATTATGATCTGAAATATTACCTAGCTTTTAAATACCTCAAGATTCATTTTATTCTCTGTTTAAATATGAGATGAAGGATATTTTGGCTTGTTTTACATGAGAAAAAAATGTGTTGATATCTAGGTTATTTATTTTAAACCATATAAGTAGCTTAGGAGAGTCTTGAGTTCAAATGCTAATCTCTCAAGTTCCAGTCCTGTGTGTGTGTTTTCTGCTTTGAGATGAGCATAAACGAGATGCATCAGAAAAACAGAAAAATCATTATTGGGAAAAAACTTAAATCCACACTGACTGCCCATATCCATTGTAAGATAAATTTCATTTCTAGCTATTCAAAAATATTAAGAATCTAGAGCATAGAATTACTTTAGGCTGTAAGATATAAATAACTCAACAGATGAATTACCACATTTGTTGAATCCTGCTATTGTCAAGGAAATCTTTGGGATAGAGAAGAATACACAAAGTTTAAGACCCAATTTCTACTCTCAAGGAAATGAAAGTTTTATCTCAAGAGCCTTATTTGTGGAAAACTAACATGCACATGGGACATGCTAAGAGCCCAAGGAGAGGCACAGATGGTAAATGCTGAGGATTCTACCCCCTTCTCACAGGTTCAAACACTATCCAGAATGGGAGGATTCCTAAGTTACTATTTTTAGCCTTGAGTTCATTTTCATGTTTTGCCTATTTTCAACTACTTGTTAGAACTTTCATCTGACCTCTTCGACTTTTCATCTGACCTCTTCATTTATCTTTGTGATGTCATTGCAATTCTCATAGTTGCCAAAACTATGAATCTCAAAGTTGTCTTAGAATGCTTGTTTGACTAATTACCCCACGGGACTATCACAAAGACCTGATGGTACTTGATCCAATATACCTTTAAAAGCCAGTGCTTTATTTTATTTTGTGCTTCAATGTGGGTTCAGGCTCCCATCAACTTGTGTCTTGGTTATAGCAATAACCTTTTTTTTCTGTTTTCTAAATTTATATGTTTAGTATGACTTGCCTTTCAGTTCTCTTACAGTATCATTGAAGAGCAGAGTTTTTAATGTTACATTGATAAATTGGACTTCTTTTATGTTTCTTGCTTTGTGTGTTATATCTAAGAAATACTTGCTTAACTTCATGTCATGAAGACTTTCTCCTGTTTGGCTCCTGTTGTTTTCTTTTTTCCAGATGTTTTATAGTTTTACTTTATACACTTAGGTTTACAATCTATTTCTTGTTAACTCTTGCATATATCTGAGGGAAGGTCAAAGTTAATTTTTAAATATTTTAATTGACGTATGACATTAGATTGCTTTCAGGTATACAACATACTGATTTGGTATATGTATACATTGTGAAATCATTACTACAGTAAGTCTAGTTAACTTCCATCACCACACATAGTTACCAATTTCTTATGATGAGAACTTTTAAGATTACTCTTTTAACCACTTTCAAATATGTGGTACAGTTATTATTAACTGTAGTCACCATGCTGTATATTATATCCCCATTGCTTATTTTATAACTGGAAGTTTGTACCCTTTGACCACTTTACCCATTCATCCATCCCTCAACCCCTTACTCTGGCAACCACCAATCTGTTCTCTGAATCTGTGGGTTTGGGCTTTTTTGTTTTGTTTTTGTTCTTGTTCCTAAATTCCACATATAAGTGAGTTCATCTGGTAATTATCTTTCTGTCTCACTTATTTTACTTAGCATAATGCCTTTAAGATCCATCGTGTTGTCCAAAAGCAGTATTTACATTTTTTCTGGATGAATAATACTATATTGTGTGAATATACTTCATCTTCTTTATCCATTCATCCATTGATGAACACTTAGGTTATTTACATATCCTGGCTATTGTAAATAAGGCTGCAATGAACATGGGATGCAGATACCCTCTTGAATTCCTGTTTTTTTTTTCCCCTTCAGATAAATGCTCAGAAGTAGAATTGCTGGATCGTATGGTAGTTCTATTTTTAATTTTTTGAGTTGTCTCCCTAATGTTTTCCATAGTGAGTGCATCAGTTTACTTTCCCACCAACAATGCACAAGGGTTCCTTTTTCTCCACATCCTTACCAACACTTATTTTTTCACTTTTGGATAATAGCCATTCTGACAGGTGAAGTGATAACTCATTGTGGTTTTGATTTGCATTTCCCTGATTAGTGATGCTGAATATCTTTTCACATGCCTGTTGACCGTGTGTATATCATTTTAGGAAAAATGTGTATTCAGGGCCTTTGCCAATTTTTAAATTAGATTGTTTGGGTTTTTTTTGCTATTGAGTTGTATGAGTCCTTTATATATTTGAGATATTAACCCTATCAGATATGGTTTACAAATACTGTTCCCATAGGTTGCATTTTTCATTTTGCAGATGGTTTCCTTTGCTATGCAGATATTAGCCTCTTAATTGGTTCTTTACCCCTGTTTCATTCCTGCCCATTTCTTTTTACTCTGCTGTAAGAATTATCCTTTTGTAACACAGAATTTCTCAATTGTGCCTTTACATAAAAATGTTCTTAATTATTTTCAAAGTTTGGCCATTGCAAGCTATTGAGGTACAACTTTGTTTCCTTTCACCCTTCAAGTTCATCATACTGTAAACACCTTATTAACAGTAGATTCCAGTTAGAGAAGCTCCCTGGCTTCATTCAAATATTCAGTAATTCACACGTATCAATTGAGCAGCCACTATATTCTCAATAGAGAATTTAGGTTTTAAGGATAAAGCAAGGCACAACACAAAGTCCCTATCTCAAAAGTTTACCTTCTGACAGGGAGAACCAGACAAATTTAAAGTGATTCTGTATCATAAGGTACACACATATGTGCTTGTTTTCATATTTGTATATATAAACTCAGATAACAAATGTTACAGAAAAAAATAAAGAGGTAGGTCTGGGGACTAGGCCTCAATGTTGAAATGACATTTGAGACAAGAACTGAAGAGAGTGAATGAGTCAAATGGTATAGAGGAGAGGAACATTCTGAACACAAGGAAGAGCAAGTATAGAAGTATAGAAAACTGATTACTTTTTCTGTTGTGTCCAGCCTGTGAATAAGCCCATGGAATTATTTGTGGTGGCGTATTTCCTTATTTCCATTTCCTACCTTTTATAATTCTTCCTGTTGAAATTCTACATGTATTCATGCACACTGATCATCTTCTCCACTATATCCTTCAACAAATTTATCTTGGACCAATTTTAGGTCTGCTTTTATTGATAGTGTGGTCCACAGCCAAGACAGGAAACTATCTTGCTTCTTTACATGTCTCATAATTTTTTTTGTATGCTGTCTATCTTGTGTAAAGTACAGTGGAGAATAAAATATTACCACCATAAAAGGGCATACCTCTTCTTTGTCAGATATCTGACACGCTGAGTTAATCTAATATATAAATGATTTTGAGTTTGAACTTTGAAGTTTTGGTTAAACTCACCATTACTCTCAGTTCTGAGGCTAAAATCAGGACTGTCTCTTCAGCAGGTTGTGGAATCTGAGCACCTGTGGAAACTTAAAAATTCCCTTATGCTTTATATCCAGACTGGTAGTTTTATTGGGAACTGGTTCATTTCTTTTGCTCTTCAGTCCTGCCTCCAACTTTTGTATCTTAGACACTATCTCTTTGCCCTGATGCTCTGCCCTATACCTTCAGAGGGATGCACAGTGCTTCGGATAAATGTCTTTTAGCTCTCCTGCCTCAACCCCAGCATTTTGCTACTGTTGCCTGACCCTTGTGAAACTCTGTTGTGCTCAGAGATTTGTCTTGGCTCTTCTGCCTTGTTAAACCTTCAGCAGGCCTTCTTTTACTTTGCATTTGGAGACAGCATCATACAACTCAGGGAGATCTCAGAAATTCCGCTCTAGACTTTGACATACCACCCCTGTGTACTTGGTGAAGAGCCAAGGCAAGAAGCTGAAGAGATTTGTTCTGTTGCAAGACTTTGAGCATGCTAGTCTGTCATGCTTGTCCATGCACAGCCATTAAAAGTGCCATTGGTTTCTTCTTAGTCCTGTGGTGAATTCCTTCTCCCACTGCTCCTCCAGGGATAAAAGCAAATGTGGCTGTCTTCTCTCTTCTCTCTTCCTAAGGGATCTTTACTTCCTTAAATTGAGTTCCCTTTTGATTCTTTGCATCCTCAGTTCTTCAGAACTATGATTTTGTAGCTTTTCAGATTTGTTCTTATTGTCAGGATAAGCAGGGAGGTTTCTTGTGGTTCTTTATATTCTAATTGGAAGTGGAAGTCTTACATCCAAATAGGAGACCTAACTGGTAGAAGAAAGCTTAGGTGAGTTTGTATTTTAGGCAAAAGGAAGCTAGATAAATGATTTTTTTAAGTCAACAAATAGTTCTACCTCTCCTTAGTATGTGTCAGGAACTGTTGTAGGTATTGGGAATAGAGGGATGAGCAAGATAAATTCCCTGTCCCCATGGAACCTACATATCTTAGGGGATATGAATCAAAGGAAATATGTTCAAACATGTAGTTTTAGATAATAGCAAATATAGTTTGCTAGATATATTAGCCAGATATATTAGACCCAGTTTATGCACTACCTTGGATTTGCCTGGCCTTACCTACCTATATATTCACCCTGGGTGTTGACTTTGGATGGATTGGACCTAGCAATTGGTTATATCGTTTCTGCAGTCATAAAGCTACCCCAGCCACCACCACAGTGTAAGGAGGCCCCATCCATGGTGCCAACCAGAAAAGAGAGTCCCCTATCCATTCCCTACCTAGAATAGATGCTTGATGTCTATGGCTTGTTCAGTGGCTTCCTGGAACAGTCACTTTATATAACCCGGAAATAAGAAGTTAAAACCTTGAAGGTCCTCACATCCATTAGAATGGTTCTTTTGAAAAAAATAAAAAATAAAAACAGAAAAGGGTTGGCAAGGATGTTGAGAAAACTGGAAACCTTGTGCATGATTGGTGAGAATGTAAAATGGTGTAGTCATTGTGGAAAATAGTATGGCAGTTCGTTAAATAAAAATAGATTTAACATATGATTCAACTGTTCAACTTCATGTGTACATCCAAAAGAATTCAAAGGAGGGTCTTGAAAGAGGAGTTTGTATACACATATGCATAGAAGCATTATTCACAATAGCCAAGATGCGGAAGCAAACCAAGGGTTCATTGACAGATGAATGGATAAACAAAATGTGGTATATACATAGAATGGAATATTACTCCATTTTAACAAGGAATGAAATTCTGTCACAAGCTAAAACATGGTTGAACCTTGAGGACATTATGCTAAGTGAAATCAGCTAGTCACAGAAAGATATGTATTTATCTGAGGTACCTGCAATTGTCAAATTCATAGAGACAGAAAGTAGAGTGGTTGTTGCCAGGAGATGGAGGACGGAGGAATGGGGATTTGTTGCTTATAGGTTATAGAGTTTCAGTTTTGCAAGAAGATAAGTGTTCTGGAGATTGGTTGCACAGTAATGTGAATGTACTTAGCATGAAACTGTACATTTAAAAATGGCCAAGGTGGTAACTTTTATGTGTATTTCACCACAATTAAAAAAAACTCCACAACCTTAGGAGGTAGACTTCAAATAATCACAGACAGAAGATTGAAAGGAGCTAGAAGATAAATTGCACACTTTCTCTCCCTTCCAGTGATAGTTTGGAGACTCTGTAACTTCACATAGCCCTTCTGGAGAATGTGAGAACAAGTAACCAGCTGTTTTGTTTTGTATTTTTTGTTTTGTTTTGTTTGAGAAACTGTGGCCAGTGGAATAATACACTCCCCTGGCATATGCTATCTCTTACTCATGATCTCACTTCTCTTTTATGCTCACTCTTTTTTCCTTAGAATTGTAACCTCCCCCACCCCCAACTTGACAAATTTTTGCATTTGACTGTTAAACCTTATTTCCTAGGGAACCCATTCTCAGGCATGTGGGTTTGTACTACTGTAGATATTTGTTCAGGGCAACATTTTAGGAGAGATCCTGTGTGAGCTGAAGCTTGGATAGGAAGTTGAATAGAGAGATTTTCGAGAAGTGCATTCCAGATCAACAGAAAGTGCAAGGCGCTGCGGTGGGAGCAAGCTTGGCACTTTTGAGGATTTTCAAGAAGGATAATATAACTGACATGACATACAAAATAAAGTAAGTGCTGGGAGATGAGATGAGATGAGAAAGGAAATCATATCCCCAGTCACTTGGGGCCTTACATGCATGGTAGATTCTAAATGTTATTTTAAATAATGGGGAGCCAGTAGAGGGAGGGTTCTATCACCTGAGCTACAGTTATAAAAAGATCTTTCTGGCTAAAATTAAAACAAAATGAATAGTAGCACATGTTGGTAAGGATGTGGTGAAATTGTAGACTTCTTTTTAGATCATGCAAAGAATTGTAGACTCCTTGGTAGATTGTTGGTGGGAATGTAAAATGACACAGCTGCTATATAAAGAATAGTTGGGTAGTTTCTCAAAGTTTAAATCCTAAGACCTAGCAACTCCACTCCTACATGTATACCCCACGCCCACCCAAAATTGAAAACACAAAATCAAACATACAGAACTCTTGCGCACATGTTTGGAGCAGAATTATTCATAATTGACAACTGCAGAAACAACCCAAATGTCCATCAACTGAAGAATGGATAAACAAAATGTAGTATATACATATAATGGAATATTACTTAGCCATGAGAAACCCTGATACATGCTAGGTGTATGAACCTTGAAAACTTCTAAGTGAAAGAAACCAGGTACAAAAGGTAACCCATTTTATATAGGAGTTTATATTTTATATATTATATAGAGTTTATATTTTATATTTTATATAGGAGTTTATATTTATATTTTATACAGGAGTTTATAAAAGGCCTTATCAGAATAGTAAATCCATACAGACTGAAAACAGGTTAGTGGTGGTCTGGTACTTGGGGTGGGGGGGTGTGGAGAATGCAGACTGGCCACCAGTGAGTACAGAATTTTCTTTTGGGCTAAGAAAAACGTTTTGTTGGAGTTGATGGTTGTACAACATATGAATGTATTAAATGTCACTAAAATTCAAATGTACTAAATGTTAAAGTGGTTAACTCTAGGTTGTGTGAATTTTACCTCAATTAAAAGAAAAGGCTCTTTCTGGCTTGTCTGGAGAGAGAACACTGAAGCAAGGAACCCAGTAAATGATTGCACTAGTCTGGGTAAGAGGTAAGGGTAGCTTGGGCTATGGTGGTGGAAATGGGAAATCTCATTTCTTGGGGATGAAATGAATGTGGAAGAGGAGGTTTGAAGAGCCAGATGGAAGCCAGTGCAATGGATCATTTGTAAATGGGAGTCTAAGAACATTGTGTACCCAGTCAGCAACTTCCATATTTGTGGGCCCTGGTATATCTCATGGGATTAATGACCACATGGTTGGTCAGAACCTTGAATGACCTAAAAAAAAGCAACTTGTTTCTTCTTTGCTCTGACAGTTGCCTATTTTGTTGTTGTTGGTTTCCCATCAGTGTTACTGTTAGTAGAAGAGGAAACAGAGGGTGTATCTTAGTAGTGTTGCTTCTCCTGCTCTTTTTGGATATAAGGAGACCGTGGCTTAATCATTAGAGGTTTTATTGCTGCCTGCAATGAGTAAAACCTTTTTTTACTTTTTTTTAAAGATTTCATTTATTTGACAGAGAGCCAGCGAAAGAGGGAACACAAACAGGGGGAGTGGGAGAGGGAGAAGCAGGCTTCCCGCTGAGCGGAGAGCATGATGTGGGGCTCAATCCCTGGATCCTGGGATCATGACCTGAGCCAAAGGCAGATGCTTAATGACTGAGCCACCCAGGCGCCCAGGGAAAACCTTTTTTAAATGTACCGTTTGCTTTGGAAATTCACTTGATGGCAATGTGAATGTTTTGCAATTTCAGGATGATTCTGATGGCTTTTTTGTTGTGCTATGGTTTTGCTGAGGGAGTCCTCTTTACCTGTTGCCATTACTTATGACTTTCCTACTGATCTTTCCTACTGGACTGGGACATGTTATCAACTATCTAAGCCTCTGCAAAGCAAAGTATGGTTAAAACCTCAAGGAAGACTTAGATTTTTCATTTACTTGATTTTTATTAGCAAAGACTAAGGAATGTATAAACCCCAGCCTTCTCAATGAGTTGAATCATTTTGTGTAAAAGAACCAACACCAGAAAATTTGATTTCAATAGCTTTCCATTTTGATCAGCTAATTTTGTGTTACATTAGGTCAGTTTTACTCTTGCCTCAATCAAGATTGTGAGGTTTTTAGGCAAGGCTATATAAATGAGTGAGATGGTGTAGTAACTAGGACAGTTAAAATCCTACTACCCTTCATTTTTTGGAAGCAAGACAGCTCAGTATCTGAAGGGTATTCTTGTAGTGGAGGTGCAAGTGGAGTGAATGATGATCTGGATGGATGCTAAGGAAAGAGTTCCTATGGCAAACAGTTGAAGTGGATGTGCTCACTTTTTCCTGAGCACTAATGTTAGGAGCTCTGTTGAGTGTTGTTTCTATAACCAACATAATACTATTCCCATGAAAGGGGGGAAAAGCTAAGATCAGAGAACATACATGCACTGTGAATGTAAGTGATTTCCAAGCTTCTGACAGAAGCTAAGGATCACCTCTGGGCGACAATGCATTAAAGACTTTTTCTCTCTCTCAACTTGCTGCAGACCAGTTGGTACCTCTGTACAATGGAAACTATCCTGTAAAAAGGAAACTGGGATGGAAAGATACTTAAATATATTTTATTGGAAAATAACATGCCCAGGCTCTGTAAGTTAGCAGTTTAACTTTTCAGTGCTGGAATATAAAAATAGGTCAAGAGACCTATTAAAATAGATCATGGTGAGGCTGTTTCCAGTAACTGTCACGGATAAGCCAGCAGCAGCATGTCATGGATAATATGGGTCTTCTTCGGAGGGAGTTTCAGCTCTAACTAGGTAGGTTAAAAGTGTCAGTCATTCATAAACCTGTAGGTGGGGACTGATTTCTTGTAAGTCAATTTCTCTTCCTACTCGGTCTAGTTTGCCACCCTCTTTATAGCACATTTCATCTTAATAATCAGCACCTGGGAGGAAGATAGGTAGTTGTGCCTCTTAAGTACCTCTATCAGTTGCTCCTTAGGCAGAGTACTGGTTACAAAAGCTGCTTTTCTATAGCATTTCCTTGGCTATGTTGAAGATCCTGGTATAAAACAAAGGATGTATGGCAGAATAGAATAAACCCTAAAAAGTTAAATTGGAAACAATATGCTCTCTACATAGTGGGTATTTTTCAAAATTGAATCAATTGTAAATATTTTAAATTGAAAGATGGTACACAGAAAATCCCAGATTCTCAAATTTCCTTTAAGAATTTGTCATTCTGGAGCTGGATGTGTTCATGACCTTAACTAGCTGTTACTAACAGACTCTGCCCTTTTAGAAGGGTTAAGTCTTGACAAAGGCAAAAAGTTCCCCTTAATGGTGTGTTTTCTCTTTTTCTTTTTTCTTTACCTCTAGTCAACATTGCTGGTCTGCTTTATTTGCCTGGAACCTATAGAAATTTTAGTTGAGAACCCCAAATTAATGAACGCAAATTTTTTCATAAAGTGGAGATGGCTAATCAGAATCAATTCTTTTTCTAAACCATATGCCCTAAATATGCAGAACTGAGCATTATGTGCGTTTTCCTCCACCTCCTGCTATGTTCTGTTTGCTTTTTCAGTTTGCTACCATAAATAGTTTGACTTACTCTAGAGAGGGGATGTTGAAAAGAGGATTCTGTACAGGTATATTTCCTAGGGCTGTCTTGGGATGTCTCTTAGATTGGATGTGACCCCAACTAAAGAAGCTTGTGGCAGAAGAAAATAATTATCTTCTCTAAATTGCTACAGTCTTTCTGGAAGGCAGTTTATTAAGGAGTTTATAAAAGGCCTTAAAAATTTGTATATACTTTAACCCCGTAATTGCATTCTTAGAAACATATTTTGAAGAAATAAGGAGAGATGGGATCGACCATTTATTGTGATGGTACCTATTAATTGCAAAAACTAAAACATAGACACAATGTAAATATTTAACAATCCAATAAACCATGGTATATCCTTACAAATTGGAGCTGTGCAACCACTGGAAATGTTTAAAAGAATGTTCAGTGATGGTGTCAAAGTCCAAGATATGTTATAAAATGGTCAAAGGTAGTGTGATCCCACCTCTCTAAAACTCCTATTTATTTACAGACACACAGGAAAAATAATGATTATATAACGAAATGTTGATAGCAATTTTTTAGAATAATTTGTTTTTTTTTCTATAATTAGAAATTCTGCCATGAATAAATGATTATTTTACAACTAGAAAAATAACACTTATTTTAACATCCTTTCCTCCTCTTCCCCTTGGAGTTTCCCCCTCTGGATAATACCCTCTCAAACTTCAACAACTGGAATCAGAAGAATAAATACAAAGAATAGTGACCAAGTGACTGATATTAGAGGATCTAAATCAAGAGCCAGGCTACCTGAGTTCAAGTTCCAATTCAGATACTTCCTAGCTATATGAGCTTGAGCAAGTACTTAGCCTTCCTTTGCCTCAATTTCCTCATCTGTAAAATGAATGTCTAATAATTCTTATACCACACAGTTGCTATAAAGATTAACATTTTAAAGCACATAAAATAGAGCCGAGTTTATTTTGGGTGCTCTGTGTTTATTGAATATGCCAAATATAGTGTGAAAGAGTTGAAATGGCAATGACAAATAGTTTAAAAGTTATGTTGTATTGTTTTGAGGGTATTGCTTTCTTTCCTTTGGAGTTTCTGAAGGGACCAAAGACCATTTGTAGTCCATTGTGCTTTGCAAGGGCAGGTCAGAACTATTGAAAATACCTTTGACCACGTGGTGCTGGTATATTAAAAGAGTCTAGAATCTTTTCTTCTAGAGCTCCCCAAGGATGGGATAGGGCTTAAGAGCATTGCTAGACAGTTTTTGTAGTGCAGTTTTGACTGCAAGTGATATAATTTAATGGATCATTAAAGTAAAGGAGGTCATAAACTCCTATCCCACTGCCAGGATGCATATTTTGCCTATCTCAGAAGAATCTGGAAACATTAGTATAATAGTCAAGTGGCAATGTTCTGGGGCCAAAGTTGAAAAATATTGTTAGAGGTTTTCCTCACTGCAGAATAAATACAGATGAGACTAACTTATATAGTCTTTAGGGACTGTAGGAAAAGGGATATTTTTATTTTAATGGAAAATGTCGATTTCCTTACTTGGAAATATTCATGGGTCTATGGTTTCCTGCCTTCAAGGAGCTTAAAACAACCTTCTCCTGACTTTGCCACTGGAAATTGCTTGATATATTGTACACACTCAATAAATTATTTTTTAAAGAAAGCAATAAAGTAGCTAGAGCTGATATTTCAGCTAAATAAACAACTTGCATTTTAGAAATTCCAGGCAAAAAAATTCTGTTTTCAGCATATTGTGCATTGCCATCTTCCCAAGCTTGTAATCATTTGACCAACTTCCCTTCACCCTCTGTCCCAAATCGAGGCATAATTCTAACTTTAGGCAGGTAGAAAAAGTACATCTATCTCAAAGCTAAGGCCTACCACCAACATTTAAAATTACAGAGCTGTTTCTTGAACTTGCCAAACAAGTTGACCTCATGTTATTTGCATGTGCTCATCCCTCTGCTGAGAACACGTCATCTCTAAGTATTTGCATGCTGACTTTGGGTCTCTGATCAAGTATGACTTATCACTGAGACCTTTCCCACCTACCTTAGGTAAAAGAACAACCCCTTCCATGCTCATACTCACACTCTCACAGATGCATTCCCTAGATCTTTAACCTGGTTTCTTTTTCCTCTGGGGCACTTAAAATTTTCCAAAATACCAAATATTCACGTGTTTGTATATTTATTTTTGGTTTCTTCCCATTAGAAAGAAACCTTCATGAGAACAAGCACTGAATATAATTTGTATTCCCAGCACTCAGTCCAGTGCCTGGGTACAAAGTGCATGCTCAATCACTATTTGAGTAAACGAACAAGTTAGTGAATGACCATTTATTGAGAGCCCAATGTTTTAACTTATTTTGATTTTTTAGGAAGCATTATCTCATGTTATTTTCGAAACAACCCTAGGAGAGGAGTAGTATTTCAGTGTTTTAGAGAGGAAGTAGGCCCAGAGAGGTGAAGCAATTACCAGCCTTCACACAAGTAGTAGCTGTGAAGCTGTGGTTCCACCCTAAGTGATTGCAGGGGCTGTGCTACTGTTGCCTCTCAGGCCCTGATCTGGCCCAGGTCTTATGTTACATCTGCCTTTCTCCTGTCAGCTGGCATTTTTTGCCCTGGGAATTGTTGCATCTGGATCGCTACATGATTGGAGTCCTATTTTGCCACCACCTGTTGCCCCCAGTAAAGGGCTAGAGTCCCATTCCTAGGCCCTGCCTACTGGTGGGGCACTTCTTTCTGGGCAGAGTTCCCCCATATTGTTCACCTGCCTCGACTTACAGCATTCCTGTGCCTAGGGGTTCCTATTCAGGTTTCTAACACCTCAATTCAGACCCCAAGTCACACATGGAGGGCTCAACTGACTTGTTGCCCAAGGAACCCTTATTTGAGTGTCCCATGATGCAAGCTCTGGACTCAGAGCTGGATTTTCAGTGGGAACAAGACACACACAAACCCTGCCCATGAGGAGTTCTCCGTTTACTATTTAGCGGGAAAGTATAAATGATTGATTGAATAAATGATTGTGATGAGGGTTCTTCTTCTGGATTGTTTTTTTGCTGCATCAACAAAGTTATTTTTCAAGGGCCAGAGAGTAAATATTTTAGGCTTTGTGGGCTTATGGTTTCATTTCAGATATTCATGAAGCTCTGCCACTGTAGATCAAAAGAAGCCAAAGACATCATGTGAATGAGGGAGTGTGACTGTGGTCCAGCAAACATTACTTACAAAAACAGGAGGTGGGCTGGATTTAGCCTATAGGCCATACTTTTCTTACCTCTTTTCTGCTGTCAGTTTGGCTTTCATGAGAAATGTATTTCTCACAAAACTATCCCAGGATGGTGTGAGGCTAGAGTTGGCATGAGATTTTGGGAGGTAAAAATAAAGCTGCATCCATCAACTCTGAAGGGCATTAGTGGTGAGAGATGGAGAGAGGTGCAGGTGGGTTCCAATTCATCCTGCTGAGTATCCAGCTCTTTTTAATGACCAGCTCTTTGTCCCACCCTGACTCACTATGAGACACTTGACTGTGAATTCACAGAAAACCAACACTTTATTTTTTTTTAAAGATTTTATTTATTTATTTGACAGAGCTAGAGAACACAAGTAAGCAGAGCGGCAGGCAGAGGGAGAGGGAGAAGCAGGCTCTCTGCTGAGCAGGTGGGGCTTGATCTCAGGACTCTGGGATCATGACCTGAGCCGAAGGCAGCCGCCCAACTGACTGAGCCACCCAGGTGCCCTGAAAACTAACACTTTAAATAGAAGCAACCTCACTCATTTCAGGATTCCAGGTTTCTCTGAAAACAGAAACTTGTTCATCTGTACAATGGCTGGTGAGGGATTTTCTCTTTTCTTTGGAATTTTCCTTCTCCAGAGCTTGCAATACTTGTCTAAGGTCCAACACCTGTACTAAACTTCTTATTCCATTGCACTCACAATGCTTTCCTGATTGGACTGTTCTTAAAGGATGAAGTCCAGAAAGGTACAAGGTTTTCTTAGGTTAGCCCTCAGCCCTTTCTACTAAACATTTCTCACACTGAATACATTTCCATTTCTTCTTACCTCTAGGTCATTATAGCTTATTTTATCTTTGGACTTTATTTTAATTTTCATTATTATTCTATATCTGATCTAAAGATGGAATGAGTAGGAAATTTGATAAAAGAATTTTGCCAAGTCATTCATCAAGTAAGATGGACACACTCTTGACAACAGCCAACATGCGTTTGCTTTTCCCCTTCCCCTTCTCCTTCTAAGGCCTGATGGAGGGCCTAGTGTGGGTAAAGTACAAGCCTTGGTTGTTGGTGTTGCACTGATCTTTTTTTTTTTTTTTTTAAGATTTTATTTATTTGACAGAGACACCGTGAGAGAGGGAACACAAGCAGAGGGAGTAGGAGAGGGAGAAGCAGGCTTCCTGCTGAGCAGGGAGCCCAATGTGGGGCTCGATCCCAGCACCCTGGGACCATGACCTGAGTCGAAGGCAGACGCTTAACGACTGAGCCACCCAGCCCCTATGTGTCACACTGATCTTGATTCAAATCGTTTCACTCTCTGTGTGAGCCTCATAAAGTTACTTACTGTATAGGAATCTGCATTTCCTCCCATGTCATGAGAAAAACACCTGCTGATGGCTGATGGGGTGATTAAGTATCTTACTATGTACTTGGCACTGCTGCTGGGCACTTCATAGCTGAGAGGTCTTCTGTCACTATACTTGGCCTGCTGCCCTGCCGTGGTTTCCTCAGCCTCAGTTACCTCCCTTCTGTGGTCCATTCTGCATATCACTGTGATAGCAAGTTGTTCCTCTTCTCCGGCCTGGCACCCCTGAGCATTGCTACCACAGCAGTGACTCATAGTGAGATGCAGTTCCCATTCAGGGATGTTGGCAGGGGAGGAGAGAAGATGGGGAGCCATGAGCCCCCAGTTGCTAAGAGAACATGAAAAGTATAGATGGTTCTGATACATTCCTGAGGAGGAAATAATAGGAATTTCTGTACCGGCAGATAACATAGGTAGATAGAATTACTGTCCCTGGAATGATCTCCTAGAACCCTTTCATCAAAGAATCAAACCTTACCTGGCTAACTGCTTTTCCTCCACGAAATCTTTCCTGATCTTCCCAGCTCCAAAATTCTCTTACATCTAAATTCCCATAATGCTTGGTGGTTTTCTGACCATACAAATCATTTACACTAATGGATTGTAGCAGAGCAGTTAAAGTGGGGATTAAAGGTTAAAGTTAATATGCTGGGTTTTTACTAGATGTACAAACTCAGGAGCAATTACTTTCTCTTAGTATTCATTTTCTCATTTTTACAATGAGGAAAATAATTCCTACTTGGCTGACATAAACACTCTTAGTATTCTAAGTATGTGGTTAGCTAAACACTCCTTCTTTTGTATGTGAATTCTCTAGGAGAAGATCTGGGTTTGATTTATCATGCCTCTGGCTTTGATCTGTGTTGCAAATTCCCAAATCATGGCTGCTGAATGGATAAATACATGAATGTACTTAGCTGATAAAAATGGTTCATCAGGGAAAGAAAAGCAGATGAGTGTGCTTGGATATACTTGCTTCCTGTAGACATGCATTTAGGGTTTAAAACACCTTCTAGTGTTTTCAATCCATATACCTTTAAATATTTAAGGTCCCAAATTGACCTCTTACTGTGCTTTCTGCCTCTTGCTCTCAGACCTTACTTCTTACCCATTTTGAGCTAATCCCTGCTAGCATCAGTCCCATAAAAGAAAATGAATGTACTTATTCCTAAATAAATAATGACACTGTTGCTGTTGTTCCCCCCCCCCCCCCCCACAAGGAAGTCTTTCCATGTCTTCTTGGAGCAGTGAGACACACAGAGAAAGGACTTTTCATTCTTTTCTTGAAATGGGAAGAGACATCTCAAAAACAGATATTTCACATTTGTTTTGGGTGCTACTGACACATGTCTTAATTAACAGTCCTGGGTAAGCTCTAGGTTACAAAGCTGACATCTGAAGAAAAGACCTGAAATGAAGAATTTTGACAATCTCTGCCTTTTTCCATTACCCCATGGATGATGGATAATTTCCTAGTGATGACAGCTTGAAATATAGTTCTGGAAGTCCTTTTCTTGTCAAATATACATTAAATGTATGTTGTGTGCTTGTGTATTTTAATATAGACTTTTTCCCCTTTTCTCTAAGTGTTAAATAGTATAGCTTTCTCAGCTGCGAGGCTCAGTCAGTTAAGCATCTGACTCTTGGTCTAGGCTCAGGTCACCATCTCACGGGGTTTGGGATCAAGCCCCATGTGGGGCTCTGTGCTCAGCAGGGAGTCTGCTTGAAGATTATCTCCTTTCACCCCTCCCCTCACTCACACATGCTCCTTCTCTCTCTCAAATAAATACATACATCTTTAAAAAACATAGCTCTCTTAATTGGTATGTTGACATATGTAAAAATTTGGGACAGCAGCAGACAATTTTATCTTAGATCTAGGACTAATCTGCTTGCAAGAACATCTGGAACTGGAGAAAGTTGTAAATGGCAATTTTATATCCATGACCAAAAGTTTTTCCTCCTTCTCTCTCTACTCGCTCTCCTCTTCCCTTCATACCCTCCCCTCTTCTTTCCTTGCCTTCCTCCCCCTTTATCCTCGTTCCTTTTTCTCTTTCTACTTGATTTATCCTCCTTATCCCCTTACTCCTTCTCTTTCTTCCTCTTCCCCTTCTTCATCCTCCAGTTTATCACTCCTTTTATCCTTTTTCTTTAAATTTTGTTAATAGTTCTTAGTGAAAAATAAATGATGGAGCATAGTGGCTCCTTTCAATGAATAAGCATAGTCTCTAAAGATTTTTTTTTTTAAGATTTTATTTATTTGAGAGAGAGAGAATGAGAGACAGAGAGCACGAGAGGGAAGAGGGTCAAAGAAGCAGATCCCCCACTGAGCAGGGAGCCTGATGTGGGACTCGATCCCAGGACCCTGGGATCATGACCTGAGCCGAAGGTAGTCGCTTAACCAACTGAGCCACCCAGGTGCCCCGTCTCTAAAGATTTTTAATTATTATTAAAGTTGATCTGATTGTGATTTTCAGTCTCTCACTGAGAGCTTTTTGTAATTCTGCCTGGAAATCTTCCCTCTTTGATCATAGTGTACTCCAGCATGACAACAAAGTGGCATCTGATTTTAATAGTTTGAATACCATATTGAACTTCACCATGAGTTATATTCTTACACATTTAGATTATAGCTTCCTGGCTCATAAATAAAGCATGGCAAGGATAGTTAAAATCTAGGAAATATATGTATAATACATCGTATATAGTGTTCCCATTTCCTAAGAAAGAAAGCTTTTTATTTTCCATATTTTTCCTTATTTATGGTCAAAATTGTGTTTAACATCATGATTCATCAATGTAGACTTACCACATTGATCCTTGATGACATGGAATCATAGTGTGTGAAAGGCAGAAAGGAGCTTTGGAGATCATGTAGCAATTTTTGCTATTTTACATAGGGGCATATTCAGGCTCAGACCTGGGTCTCGGCCTAGAGCTAATTGCCAGTAGAAGCAGAAAAAAAAATTAAGTTAGCTATTACTAACAAATACAAGTCCTATTATTTACATTTAGTGAAGGCTGTCAGAGCATCAAGAAGTTGTGGGCTGATCAATTGTGACAAGCACTAAGTTACTACATGAATATGAGCATGGGCTCCATTGTCAGAGTGATTTATTTTCAAATTCCATATTTTCTTGGGTGCCTGGGTGGCTCAGATGGTTAAGCGTCTGCCTTCGGCTCAGGTCATGACCCCAGGGTCCCGGGATCGAGTCCCGCATCGGACTCCCTGCTAGGCGGGGAGCCTGCTTCTCCCTCTGCCTCTGCCTCTCTCTCTCTCTGACTCTGATGAATAAATAAATAAAACATTTAAAAAAATTCCATATTTTCTTGCTGGGTACCTTGGGCAAGTTCTTTAATTATCTCAGGACTTCTACTTCCCCAACCATAAGAAAAGGGAATAAGCATTAAATAAGTGTTTTCCTAAGTAAGGGAGTTAAGAAAGGACTTCCATATTAAGTTTGCAGTAAGTTTTAGTTGCACATCGTAGGATTAGTAGTAGTGATATCCTTATTAGTATCATATTTCTCTTCCCTGGATTGTATGTTCCTATCATGTTCAGAGTATATGATATTATATAATTGAGCTTGTTTTCACTGAAGATTAGGTGGATTCTTCATATGTGGAATTTAAGAAACAAAACAGATGAACATAGGGGAATGGAAGGAAAAATAACATGAAAACAGAGAGGGAGACAAACCATAAGAGACTTTTAACTTAGGAAACAAACTGAAGGTTGCTGGAGGGGTAGTGGGTGGGAGATGGGGTAACTGGGTGATAGGCATTAAGGAGGGCACTTGATGGAATGAGCACTGGGTATTATATGCTACTGATGAACCACTAAATTCTACTGCTGAAACTAAATACACTATATTTTAACTAAATTGAATTTAAATAAAAAATTGAGGGGGAGATGAACCATGAGAGACTATGGACTCTGAGAAACAAACTGAGGGTTCTAGAGGGGAGGTGGGTGGGGGATGGTTACCCTGGTGATGGGTGTTAAAGAGGGCACGTATTGAATGGAGCACTGGGTGTTATACGCAAACAATGAATCATGGAACACTACATCAAAAACTAATGATGTAATGTATGGTGATTAATATAACATAATAAAAAAATAAAAATAAGAAAGGAAAGAAATTGTAGAGAAAGTAGAAACAAAAAAAAATTGAAAAAAAAAAAAGATTAGGTGAGTCCTTAAGACTCTGATGAAAATACAGGGCAATCCAAGAGAGTATGGCCACTATGGAAGCAGCCCTGAAAGATATCTGGTATCTCAAATGATATTAAACACTTCTAGGCCATCCATACATCCATCAATTCATCCATCTATCCATCCATTGACCTATTGAATTGCTACTTGTGAGTTCTATGTGCCAGGCCTCAAATTTATGGTAGAGAAAGAACTCTTAAGTGCTAGAGGAATATTCTTACTGTCATTAGCATTTTCCACTGCTTGTTGGTCTTTAATGGGGATGAGGGAAGAGAGTTCTTTTGGTTGTGGAAGAATGTCTATAAGAGGATTTCTGTTTGGGTTGTAGCAGATGGGTTGTAACACCAGGCCTAGCTCAGGAGAGAATATTTCATGTCATGACTGGCTCAGAAGGAAAATGTGCCTTGGTAACCCTTGATGTCATATAATTATACACCAATTCAATCTGTCAGAAACAAGTTATTTTTTACTTATCCCAAAGGCATTTACCCTGACTCTTTATCTATTGAAGTGATCCTGAGTGGGATTCAGAGAATGCTGGGAAAAATCAGCACTATAGAACTGCAAATTTTCATAAACAGCAGCCTCATTTTCATTAAGGTTCTCCCTCTCTTCAAAGATACATACATACATGCTTTACTCCAGTGGGACACTGGGATCACAGCCTTCTACTATAAAAATCCACCGTTGATTGAACATTACTGTATGTCAGACACTGCGTTGAGCTCTCTTCATGCCTGATCACTCAGCAGGTAGACAACAATTATAAGAAACTCTAGTTGAGAGAATTGAAATCGAAACAGAAAACTTGGATCTTCTTCAGCCAAGTCTGCGACTGTATCCATTACTTAAAAAGGAATGGAACAGGAAAAAAGTCCAAGAAGATGATGAATGATTGCTTGCATTAGAGAACTCCCTGAAAAAAAACTGAATGCTTTTGCACCCTGGGTCTGTTGTAAGACTGTCTGAGGTTGCAGTTCATCCTCGGTTTTCTTCTCTGATGAGACAGTAAGTTATATAAGTGAGTAGAGAGGGCTACTTGGTGAAGGCAGCAACTTGTAGTATTCTGTCATAAACCTGAAAGATGCTGTGTTGTCTGCAGGACTGTGGTAAAGGAGGTTTCCTCTAAGAAGAAAGGGGAGGGCATTTTAGAATATAAATTGCTAAGAGGCATTCTCTTTTAAGCTGTTATCAACATGCAAGTTATAATCTTGGGTATGCAATGTCAGTTCTCCAGGGTGATAACTCTGAGCTGGAGTTCAGGAAAAGAGGAGGGTAAAAGAAACTTGCAAGGTCACCAAGAGTTATTACACCATTCAAGTCACCAGTGAAAGGTATATCTCGAAAAGGGATGTCTAGTATAGTTCCCATACTTGTTCAAACATTAGAGCACAGCAAAAATGGCTGAGGTTTTATTGTGTAGAGGAAGCAGTTTCTGTTAATTACTTTATAGCAGTGCATACATGAGTTACTTTTATGTTCAGATTTTAACATGTAGACCCTAACTGAAAAATAAGTGAAGAGAAAACCGACACATGTTTTTATATACATTGTGTTGATTGAAGGTTCATTAGATGGTGTGTGGAGTTTGGGGAAGGCTATACATCCCCCTTTAACATCCAGAGGAAAGAATCTTTATCAGTACCTGTCTACTCTCCTCTACCCAGAGAGTGGCCCATGTACCTGTATATGTACTGCCAGCTTTGCGGGTGCAAGATGCCAAGTTACCTGTGACCAGCTGGTGCAGTCCTGCCAGGAGAGCATATCATAATGGTACTGAACCCACAGTCCCAATCTCTGTGAGCTGTTCTAGTCATCACTTACCCACACCTCAGATTTTTCTCCCTTTGGAGAGATTGTGTTCTCAAAAAAATGCAAGGATATAATGGCTGGTTGTAGGTCTTGAAACTTGAGTATATTTATGTTGGAATGTAAGTATGCACACCTAAGAAGAGCCAAACTTTTGATCTTTGTTTACTACCTTTTTTTTTTTTTTTAAGGAGAAGTAGCATTGTGCCTGTAATTTCTGGGTTTGAACCTCTACCTCATAGTGTTTTTGTAAGGCTCAAACAAGATAAAATGGGAAAATAAAGGGGCGTGTTCTTGGAAGATGACTGCTCCTTTTCTTATGATCCTATTTCCAATCTGTCTTTCTCAGGTAAGCCCAGTGACCACTGGGGCTGCAAGTGACACTTTAATCCTATGGGAATTGTGGTAGGTCAGAGGAATAGGGAGTTTCTTTGCCTTCATGGGTAGGTGAGATCCTGAAGACCAGCCTCAGAGGGAACTGTAGTGAGGATCAGATGTGTGAAGTCTTGGGAGAACCATGGACCTCACATGTACCCCCCTGGTAGGAGGTCAGCAGTAGCAGTGTGCATGTGGCTGGTCTCTGGTGCTCAGGAGGCCAGAAGAAAACCAACTGGATGGATGGAGTCCTCTGTGCCCCTGAAGCTAAGAGAGTGAATGCAGGCCAGGTACCAGGGGAAAGGGTTCCTTTTGATGCCCCTTCTACTCCATGAGTCTCTGAGAATACTTAGCTGTCTATGGTTTACAGGGCTTAGGGTACTCCAGGAATCAAACCTTAGACTCCATGGAAAAATAAAATTAAATGTGCCCAGAAGCTAGAAAGATGAGGGTCTGTCAGATCAAACCAAATGCACATCCAGTGATATAGAGACTAGAGAAGACAAATGCCAACTTGAAAAACTTAAGCATTCCAGGCAGTATAAGTTTTGTGGAGATGAATTTCTGTGCCCAAGTTCTTCGTTTAATTGAAGGAGAGGAAGGTCAGAGTTGAGACTGAATTTATGATCTAGGAAATCAATTGGGATAAATATCTTAAAGCACAGAACAAAAACAGAGAAATTAGGATGAAAAAGATCAGAGACATGGATGACAGAATGTGGACCTCTAAATGCACATATAATTTAAGAAGATTTCTCTGAAAGGTCTGACTCCCACAGTGAAAGGGCATATTGAGGTCAAGGGAATATTGATGGGAAAAACATACACCAGTAAACCTGAAAAATTCTTGAACTTGAAGGATAAAGAATTCTGAGAACTTTCTATTGGAAAGATCAAGTTACACATAGAGTAACATTCTAAATTATTTTCCCTAGTTCTAACCTACAATACTGGAATCTTGAAAACCATAGTATGGTTCCTAGACACAGGTATAGAATTTCAACCTGAGAATTTCTTATCCCTGAAATTATAATTCACCTGGAAGGCCAACAGTTCAATTAAGATTTTAAAAAAATATTCCAGACTATATCCCTAAGAAAAACAAAATGGTCTAGAAGAGATTCTAAGTGGACAAGTGAAGGAGAAATGAGTACTTAAGCCAAGGAAATGTGAAATGAAGTGAAAATTGTGAACAATGAATCTGAGAATATGTGCTTGTTTGTATGTTTATTTAACCAGACGATAGATGATAATACATGATATTTAGCATATTTAGCATTGTTTGATAAAGATACTGAATAAAGGTGACACACTGCAATGGAAACTTATTAATTATTAATTCTTATTTAATCCTAGGATTTGAAGCAGGAGGAAAAGATAAAGCAAAATCATTCAAAATCTTCCTCAATTTTGATGGGGGTGGTCAGGGAGAGAAATGCATTTATGTTAAATGGGTAATTTTATGGGAAAGTAGAAAATGATAGAGCATTTTTTTGGGGGGGGAAATGGTTATTTTTGTTTAAAATGTAGAAGAATGGGTTTCTGGTAATAAAAGATAAGGCAATCATTAAGGAATTGGAAAAAATCTATTAGTAAAATTTTCAAACAAACAGGAAAAGAGCAAATAACAAAACACAAAACTAATAAACAATTTTATTCCTCCTTTATTTTCATTTTGTCAGTGACTTCTCTAAATATGAAAAGTGAATTGTCTGGGTGTCAAACTGACTTAAAATACAGTTAACTGCTATTTATAAGAAAAACATAAATGATTTAAAAATAGCAATATGATGAAAATAGGAAGAAAAAGGAAAGCATAAAAAGCAAAAGGAATATTAGGCAATGTAGAATTTAAGATTAAAAGCACTAAAAAAGTTAGGGGCAATAATTAAAGGCACAGCTTATGAAAGACCTATGCCAGCCAGGAAGTGGCATTTGAACAACTGAATAGCTTTTAATACAGATAAAGCAAAACTTCATATGAGAAAAAATTGATGAAAATATAAATATAGTGGGTTATCTCAATATATCTCCTTTTGAATTGTGCATATCTTACAAAAAGGGTAATACCATAGAAAAGTATAAAAGATCTCCTTTTATTTATTTTTCAAAAGAATGTATTCTGTTCTACATATTCATAAAATATTTGCAAAAACTGATCATGTACTTGGCTCAAAGAAATTTTTCTATGAAGTATATATTTTATAGGCTACATTTGCTGATCATAACACAATAGTAGAAAGCAAAATAATTATTAAAAATTAGGAATAAATGACATGAAGGTAATCCCCAAATATTAAATATGTAGCAACTAAAAATGCTTTTCTACACAAGAGTTGGATGGAACTAGGAATCAAAACTGCATAGTATATAGAGAGCAATGATATTGTAAACACATGACACAGCCAAAGTTGTACTCTGAACAAAAAAGTGTGGCCTTGAATGCCTTTAATTTTAAAGAAGAAAGATGAAAATTAAAGAAAGTTAACTTACTACCAATTTTAAAAGATAAAAAATCAGAAGGAAAAGGGAACAAAGGTAAAAATGAGAGTATGAGGGGAAAAACCACAATACAGGGAAGGATAAGTAAATCTCATTGCTAATTTTTGAAGTGACAAACTAGTTAAACCAATCATAAGTTTACAGGAAGAATTGAGAAAGCAAAAATAGAAAAACATGAAACAAAGGAATAAAGATGCAGAGAGCAACTGGAAATATCTTCAGAGTTTTCAGTAGCAGTTTTGATAAAATAGACAATAATGTCCCTTCCTAGAAAATTATAAATTACCAAATGATCCAAGAAAAAGTAGAGAACTAAATAGTTGGTGAAAGGTGAGAGAAGGTGTGAGATGAAGCATTGAAAAAAACCACTAGTCTTGATAGATTTCGAAGATAAGTTGTATCTAATCTTTAAAAAGAGCTTGTTCCAATTTTATTTAAGGTAATACCCTAGTATAAGACAGAAATTATCCCATTTCATTGATGAAGATAGCATCATATTAGTAGTGAAACCTGATAAGGAAACTAGTCTAAAGAAGAAAACTTATCCTTACAAACATAAAGGTAAAGGTTCTGAATAAAATATCCATGCATAGAATCTAGTAATAGATGCACATTTCAAGTATCATTGCCAGGTAGTGTTAATATATGAAAATAGTGGTTTTCAATCTTAGGACAGTTGCCATCATAATCCTATTAAATACATAATTATATAAAAAACTGCTGAACAAATATTTGATATCCAGCAGCCATTTCTATTAAAATTAATTGCAAGAGTATTAGAAGGAAACCAAATGTAATGAAAATCTATTTACCAAAAATCAATAGCAAATATTATCCTAAATGTTAAAACCATTAAACAGAACATTAAAATAATTAAAGTCAGGCTTAGATAGGGAAACTTGTTTATTTTAACTCAATAGTAGAGGTTTTAGAAAATGAAACAAGAAATGATTTGATAAAAACACTGAAAAAGATAGTATGCCAAGATTTGATTAATATAACAGTATAGCGTTTGCTAAGATTTAATTGCATTTTTAGAAAACCAAAGAGTATAAAATAACTAGAACAAATATATGAAATTGGTAAGGTGGCAATAAGTCCATTTTCTACTAGCAATTAGCATCTAGAAACGGTCTTGGGGTACTCTTTATGGTGACACATCCTACCATATTAGGAATGAATTTAAGAGAATACACAAAGGATTTCCATGAAGAAAATCATAAAAACTAATGTGAGGATATAAGTCAAGAACTAAATGGCAAAATATTTTCTTGGATGATAAAAATAGAATAATATGAATTGTAATTCTCTCAAATGAATACATAAATTCAATGCATTTACAATTAGAATTCCAACAAAGGTGTTTTGGGGAAATGCCCAAGTACAGTCATACATTATCATACACATTATTTCATATGTATGCAATGTATGTATATACACATATGTATACAGAGTATGCACACACATGCATGTACACACAAATGCATATACATAAGTATATAAACAAATATGTATACATAAATGTACATATACATGAAGTATATGTGTATATACATATGGATATACATATGTGTATATATTCATATATATGGATATACAGGTTTATATATATACATTTATACACATATATTTTATGTATGTGAAAAGATACACAGAAAAGTGAGATGGACCTTGACTTCCAAGATATTAAAGTACATCATAAAGTCTCCTCATTATGATATTGGCATAGGAATGGAAAGTAAATGCATGAAACAAAAGAGATTCTAGAAATAGATCTTAGTTATATGTAAGAATATAATGTATGACAAAGGTAATAATTTAGTGGGAAAGGATAAATTATTAAACTGAGCTGACTCCATGCCCTATGCATATGGAAGAAATAACACTAGATTCTAATCTTAAATTATATACAAAAATAAGTTCCAGATGGATTAAATAAAGGTCTGTTTTTCCTGAACCATTTGAGAGAAAGTAGCGGACAAGATATTTTCTTACCCCTAAATACTTCAGTGTGTATCTCCTAGAAACAATCACAGTGCAATCAAAATCACAATTAAAATCAGGAAATTGCAATTAATGCAATATCATCTATGATACTAGAAAATTCAAATTTTACCAATTGTCCCACTAATGTTAAAGGGATAGTAGCTTTTTCTAGTCCAGGGTCCATTTCAGGATATGCTGTTGTACTTGGTTGTCCTGTCTCTTTAGGTTACATTACTCTGGGAGAATTCCTCAGTCTTAACTCTTCGGGCAATTCTAATTAAGACATTCTTAACCATGCTTTTGATTGATGTATTCTATAATGACTTTCAAACAGTGGCCTATTCTACTGGTTTGAGGCTGTTCTGTGGCAATGGTCTGATGGACCTCTGGTTCAGGGGCTTACCATTCAAAGCCACTTGCTAATGACAATAAGACCTCCTGTTATCAGCCACAGCCAATAGAAGAAAACCTATCATTTCCATATTGCTTGGAAATTTTAGATTCCCTGTACTCTTCGTAGATTCACATTGTTTATAAATGACTAGAATGACTTTTGCCTACTTGTTGGCCATAAAGGGTGATTATATATGAGACAATACTCTTATGAAAACCTTAGTCAACTTTGTAATGAAATTTTATACCCAGCTTAATCAGGCCCTGATGACAAGTTGGAGAAGTAGACAAGTAGAAAGGAAAAGTAGTTGGTTTTGTACTTAATTCTGATTTTTTTTTTTTGAATTGGCAGGTAGTGGTTGTTTTTGTTGTAAACACTGTTATTTGGTCAGCTGGCAACAGTGTTTTATTTTGTGTAAATTCTTTTGACTTTCTGCCATTCTTTCAACACCTCAAAGACTGTCAGCCAGATTTTCAACTGGTCTAAACCAGTCTTTAAGACATGTAATTTAATTTCCTGCCTTTTTCTTTGCAAAATGCTAACATTATAAAGTTTACCAAAAGGCTTATAAACTGATTGCCTAGTTGCTATGGACAGGCTAAGTGAAATAAGCACTGGCCCAGGAAACCAGAGCCCTGGGTTTTTTCCCAACTTTTCAATTAGTGTGGTTAGAAATCAGGACCTGTGATATTTCCTAGATAAGACCTTGGTTCTACTACTTTAACATCCATCTGATTTTGGGCATTTAAAAAAATTTTTTAAAGATTTTATTGAGCAAGAAAACGAGCGAACAAGGGGGAGGGGCAGTGGGAGAGGGAGTTGAAGAGGGAAAGAATCCCAAGCAGACTCCATGCTGAGCACAGAGCCCAAGGTGGGGATCGATCTCATAACCCTGAGATCATGACCTGAGCCGAAATCAAAAGTCCCAACGGTTAACTGACTGAGCCACCCAGGTGCCCTGTGACTTTGGGCAATTTAATACTATTATATCTAAACTTTCTCACTTACCAAACAGCAATAATGATGTTAAATTATCATAGAACTCATTTTAATGCATGGAAGAAATTAAATAATGATGCATGGTACATAGCATCCATATAATAACATTTAGAAAATATTATTGTTATAACTAGTTATGTCACTTTGGTAAATCATGTAAATGAATGTTCTGGTTATTTACTGATGTGTAACTATGCCAAACCTATAGGTTTAAAACAAAAATCATTTTATATTCATGATTTTGTGCAAGACTTTGGGCAGGGGTTGGCTGGGTATGAGCTATGGCTAATCTGGGCTTGGCTGAGATTATTTGGAGTCAGCTGGACTAAGCTTCAGGCTGTGGGTGGGTCCAGGTATGGTCCACTTGTGTTCTCATTCTGGAACCACGATACAGTTCCATTCTAAACTTAGGATAAAATTTAGGAGTTCTAGAGGCCCAAAAAAAAAAAAAAAAAGCAGAACATGCAAGAACATCTCAGACCTCTGTTCATGCCATGTCTGCTTAAATTCCATCAGATAAGTCAAACCACATGGATAAGCCCAAAGTCAACAGAGCTGGGAAGTGGATTCTACCTACAGGGAGGCTATGGCAGAAAGGAGTAATTGTGAACAAGTAATACTCTACCACAGAGAGTCTAGGGAGAGTAGAATAAGAATTGTTTTCCTGGGCATTCATAAAATGCTGAAAGGTTTGACAATTTTCCATTTTTAAATCTATCTCCCACATAGTAGATGAGAGCATCTACCTTATAAGTTCTTTTTCTCTGTGTGTGTGCTCAAAGTTCAATCCAAAATTTCAGATTTTAATTGTATAATATATAGAAATTGCTACCCTATTTTTGGCCTTTTTGTTCTTTATATTCATACTGTGTTTATGAAGTACCAGTGCTGTATTCAGCTATTGACAATGCATAAGAAATTGGTCTCTACCCTGAGGAATTTATTTCAGAGCAATTCAAGCTGTTTAAATCAGTGTCAGGCTCTCAACTTTGGACAGCTGTGGAGAGGAGATAAGCTTTTGAAGATGCAGCAGAAATGGTGTTTATACAGGATGAAAGTGGGAAAGATGATAGGCAACCAAGAAAGGAAGAGTTTATCCAAACTTTTTGCAAAAGGAATGATAGGGGAAGCAAAAACCAACAGTTCAGGTGATGAAACAGACAAAGGTGAGGCTCCAGCTTTAGTTTATCCTCCGCATTTTCAGAAATCCTGAGGAATTTAGATGTCAGCTGGATTTATTATTTGACAGACCTACTTCTTGAAGACTTGAAGTTTATCATCTCTTCATCCATACTTGTTTTGTGCCGATAACATGGAGTAGTTCTCCTTGAATGTGGTGAATTTTTCTCAGTCCCTGTGGGTATGCTATAAACAGAAAGACTGATACACCTTGACGATACACCAACTCAAGTTAGCACTTGACTTTAAGCTGAAACAGAAACTTCCAATACGTTGTCATTTGAGGGTTTCCACAGGCATTTATACCCTCAAAACAATTTTTACAACTAAACTCACCATGTACCTGATAATACTAAATTACTTACCACATGCAAATTACTCTGTATTATAGAAATTAAAAATGGCAAGACTATGGATAGTCTCATAGATATTGTAGCTCATGGGATGGCCACATGATAGAAGGAGATTTGATAGGAAGATCCAGGTTGGCAGAAGAACCGCCCCCCTTCCCCTTGCCACCATGAGCTGTCTGTTCACTCTCTGCAGCCTCCTCTCCAGCCTCTATAGTGGGCATTGGTTTTTGGCAGTGTAGAATCCACTCACTCTTTTTTTGTTGTTGTTGCTGTTGTTGTTGTTTTAAGATTTATTTATTTTAGAGAGTGCACAAGCAAGCGTGGGGTGGAGGAGGGGCAGAGGGAGAGAGAGAGGGAGAATCTCAAGCAGATTCTCTGCTGAGTGCAGACCTCTATGTAGGGCTCAATCTCACAACCCTGAGATCACAACCAGAGTGGAAATCAAGAGTCAGACCCTCAGCCAACTGAGCAACCCAGGTGCCCCTTACTCCTCTTGATATCCCCCCATCATTGTCTTCAGGTGACTTCTCTCTCGCACATGGTGGGTAATATTTACTTGTCTAAATAGAGATACTCTGTTTTGCTACTCTGGTGTGTTGGTCTTTTGATGTGTCAACTTATCTACCCTACTGTCCCCAGCTATTTAATGAAACATTAACCTAGGTGTTGCTGTGAATATATTTTATAGATGTTATTAAAATCCATAATCAGTTGACTTTAAGGAGATTACCTTTAATCATCTGGGTGGGCCCAGTTCAATCAGTTGAAAGACTTCAACAGCAGAGTTGAGGCTTCCCTTGAGAAGAAGTACTCTGCTTATGAGCAGCAGCTTCAGACAGTGCCTGAGAATTTCACCCTGCACTTCCTGATGGCCTGAGGAGTCTGGACTTACCTAGCCAGCCCCCTTGACCTTGTAAACCAATTCTTTGCAATAAATCTCTTAATATAGATCTCCTATTCGTTCTGCTTCTCTGGATTAAACCAGATGGATACACCTTTCCTTTTCTGCTTTCTTACAAATGACTGTTAAGGGATGTCTAGTAGTGCTTAGTTTCCTCCTCACCAGATCTCTGCTTTCACTGCCTCAATAGACCTGAGGGTAGACATGAAGCTAAGCTTGGCCAGCCGGTGACTTTGACTGTTTTTCTTTTATTCCTTACATTATTCTCCTCCAGTGAAAGATTAATGCCCTGATATTTTGAAGTTTTTTCTTTCTAATAAAACTGTCCTAACAAGATCCTTCAATAGTTTCTTTTCCCTTTGTTTTTGCTTTATTTCCAACATGGTTCATAGCTATGGTATTGTATAAAGAAATTTTCCTTTTGCTTGGCCACAGAAAAACAAAACTAAAAAACCACCACACCCATTTCTGTCACTTGGAACAAGAACAAAAAAACCTTAACTGATACAGCCCCTGAGCACATTGAAAATTTAAATAAAACTTGAGTCCCACTCAAACCTGAGCTCCCAGAATATGTCCAGAGAACCCCTTAAAGGGCCTATAATCAGGTTGACTTGGCTTATTCTTTTGCATTAAGGTACAGGGTGGGGAAACTATGAAAAGGCCGGTGTTTTCTGGCAGGAGTAATACATTTAAGCTATTATCCATTACATACATTTTAGTTCAACTTAGCCTATTCATTGAGACAAGCATGTGTGGAAATCCAAGTGAATGAGGGAAAACAACATGTGGATTATGCTACAAGGGATGATAGGAAAGGGTTAGAACATGAAACAAAACATGAAGTGTGTCAAAAGGCAGAACCTTATAATAGAAGATGGTGGTGTAGAAGTAGGTGTTGGTTAGGGGATGGAGAAATAGGATGGGGGAGGGGAATGGGATTGCTACACCATTATAATGACAGCCATGCTTACTCTCTCTGGTAGGCAGGATAATGGCCCCCAAGAGGTCTACATCCTAATCCCTGAAACCTTTGAATATGTTATCTTACATGGTGAGAAGGAATTAGGTTGCATTTGGAATTAAGGTTGCTAATTGGCTGGCCTTGATGTTAGCCTGCATTATCCATCTAGGTTCAATGTAATCAAATGAATCTTTAAAAGTAGAAGATGGAGGCAGAAGAACCAGTGTCAGGGGTGAAATATGGGAAAGACTTGACCAGCTATTGTGGGTTTGGAGATGAAACAGGCCTGTAATCCAAAGAATACAATGTAGCCTCTAGAAGCTGAAAAGGCAGGAGGCAACTGATTCTCTAGAACCTCTACAAGGAATGCAGCCCTGTGCACACCTTAATTTAGCCCAGTGAGACCTGCAGCACATTTCTGACTTATAGGACTGCAGGACAATAAGTTCATGCTATGTCAATGTGGATAATTTGTCCTGTTCAACAGAAAACTATTAGACCCTATAACCCAGAAACACAGAAAGAATAAGGAAGTTTAGTCATGAGACCTGAGGTGGTCTATATAGTAGAAAGGTACAGATCATTTTACTGCTCTGCCATTTACTGGCAAGGTGACCCTTTGCAATTACTTAATTTCTCTAAACTTCAATATTATCATCTCTGAAATGGGCAGAAGTTACATACTTTTCAGGTCTGTCTTTTCCTTTTTTTCCTTTCCTTTCCCTTTCCTTTTCCCCATAATTCAGTGCTTAGTTCTTGCTGTGTGAACTCTTCCTAGCTCTGATTGAGGCTGAGTTTCAGGGGTGGGGCTGGGTTCCATTGAGGGGCAAGGAATTGATTCCAGCAGTCTGGAAAATAGAGAATAAAGGGAAAACTGATGTTTGTAGAATTTCAGGTCATCATAGGTTCAGGAAGAGAAGAGAATAGGTGACATGAAACCCAAAGTGATAGGGCACAGAGGCAGCAGAGGGTTAACACTCTGGCTTGGTGAGATTGAAGGGATGCATTCAGGGGTGCAGATGCTGGAGAGAGTCAAAGAGTCTAGGGTTAGCAGCAGGCTTAAAATTGTGTGTGTGTGAGGGGGTGGGGGGTCTCTAAGGAACCCTAGACAGTTCAGACCTCCAATGGTAGCTCAATAAATACAGATTAGTGGGTTTTTTAAAAACCCTATTTTGGAAGATTCCAGCCATTATTACTTGGAATAATTTTTTTTTCCCCTTCTCTCCCATCCATTATACACATGGCTTGTATGCATGATGTCCCATATTTCTTTGAGATGTTTTTTTCTTTATACTCTTTTTATCTTCATTCTTCAGATCATATAATCTATACTTATCTACAAGTTTGCTGATTCTTTCTTCTGCCAACTTATATGCACTGTGGAGCCCCTTCAGTGGATTCTTAATTTTGGTTTTGTACTTTTCCACCTCTTCCATTTGGTTCTTTTAAATAACTTTTTATTGATCTTCTCTATTTGAAAGGACCTTGCTATGATAACTTTTTTTTTAAGCATGGTTTCATTTAGTTTGTTAAACATCTTTTTAATGCCTGCTCTGAAGTCTTTAGCTACTAAACCCACCATCTAGACTTCTTCAAAGGCAGTTCGTATTGTCTATTTGCCCCGCCCCCCCCCCCCGCCCCTGGCATATGGGTCACACTTTTCTGTTACTTTATGTTCCATAATTTTTAGTTGAAAACTGGACATTTTAGATACTGTAGCAATTCTTGATACTGTTTCCCTCAGGAATTACAATTTTGTTTGCCTGGTCATAGGTTTGCTTGGTCACTGGTTTGTGTTTAGTAATTTGGCTGAACAAATTCACCATCCTCTTGGTTCTACCTCCTTGGCTTAGAATGCTGGCAGAGGATCAAAAAACCCAAAATCTTGCCATTTGCAACGACATGGATGGAACTAGAGGGTATTATGCTAAGCGAAATAAGTCAGTCAGAGAAAGACATGTATCATATGACCTCACTGATATGAGGAATTCTTAATCTCAGGAAACAAACTGAGGGTTGCTGGAGTGGTGGGGGTGGGAGGGATGGGGTGGCTGCGTGATAGACATTGGAGAGGGTATGTGCTATGGTGAGAGCTGTGAACTATGTAAAACTGTTGAATCACAGACCTGTACCTCTGAAACAAATAATACATTTATGTTTTAAAAAAAGACAATAGTAGGAAGGGAAAAATGAAGGGGGGGAAATGGGAGGGGGAGATGAACCATGAGAGACTATGGACTCTGAGAAACAAACTGAGGGTTCTAGAGGGGAGGGGGGGATCGGTTAGCCTGGTGATGGGTATTAAAGAGGGCACGTACTGCATGGAGCACTGGGTGTTATACGCAAACAATGAATCATGGAACACTACATCAAAAACTAATGATGTAATGTATGGTGATTAACATAACATAATAAAATGAAATAAAAAAAATTAAAAAAATAAATAATTGGGGAAAAAAAAAGAATGCTGGCAGAGGGGGAAATTTAGAGCACAGAGCTGGATTGGGAGGGTATGTAAACAAGGAGTCTTGGCTTAAATGCCACAGACTCTGATTATTCTTCCCATGACCTAGTAGATTGTCATAAATCAATGTTTCTCCATTAGATGTATTCTTTTTTTAATTTATTTTTTTATAGATTTAGAGAGAATGTACCTGTGTGGGGAGGAGGGGCAGAGGGAGAGAATCTTCAAGCAGACTCCCTGCTGAGCAAGGACCTGACCTGGGGCTTGATCTCATGACCCATAACTGAAACCAAGAGTTGGAGGCTCAACTGACTGAGCCACCCAAGTGCCCCTCCATTTGATATATTCTTAGGGCAATTTCCAGAGACTTGAAATGATTTTAGAAAGTAAATTTTGCCGGTTAAAGTTTTGTTTTGCTGGGGGAGAGTTTGACCTCCTTGTTATGCCATTTTGGAAGTCCTACCTCTCTTGTTTATTGTTTTTATTCCATTAACTTGCATATATGGTAATACCCTTTAAGTGAATGCAAATTATTCCTCAGCATTAACTTTGATAAACAAGAAGTTCTGAAATGTGCCCAACTTAATTGGGATCACTGACACTAATAGTCTATTTTCCAGTAAGAATCCATAGTCTCTGAGAAGCAGCAGTTTGAAAGCTGAGCTTATATCTGAAGTAGTGGTTTCAATACAGTGATTGGTTGTGGCATCCATTTAGATATCCTTGGTACAGTCTGACAGTGGAATTGAAGATACATAGGGTTGACCCTCCCAGTAGTATCTGTGGGCACTTAGTAGAATTGCTTTCCATCTAGTAAGAAGGAAAGATGATAAATGAGCTAACAAATTGAACCTTCAGGTTTAAAGCAAAAAGCTTAAATGCCAGCTAAAGAAACACAGGTAAAGATCAGAGTACAATTGTGGTTAATATTGTATCTTAGTGTGCTGGTAAAATAGCATGGTCCTGCTGACAACTTGATTTCTAGATTTTTCATATACAGAACTGTGTGAGAATAAATTGCTTTTATCAGCTAGTTTGTGGTAATTTGTTATGGTAGCCTTCGGAAGCAAACATCTACTTATGTCTCATGCTCCCACTTCAGTGTAATTAATGTATATCTTTGCAATTCATTGTTCATATATTTTATGTGGATATATGGACATCCTTGATAAATGTCTAGGCTTATTAGCAATGAAAGGAATTCAAGTTTCAAATGGCTATAAATCAACTAAGTCTACCAACAAAATGCCTTGAATGTACCCAACCAATTCTGAAGGCAAGAAAAATCTATCCCAATAGTCCCAGAAGTCCACTTAGAAATCTGCTACCAAACTTGGTAACCATCACCACAGCGCATCTTTAAATTACTATAATGATAAAAATCAATCCGCTGCCAATACGGGAAACAGGCAAACTTGTGTATTACTGGAGGTGTTATAAAAGGACCCAGTGGTTGTAGATAGCAACTGGGCAATGTGAAGTAAGAATCCTAAAGATGACACCACTTGTCTTGGTAACACTATTTTTACAAATATGTCCCAAAGAAGAACTACAAAAGGAAAAAAAAATCTAAGGCATTTCTGTACCAAAACAAACAAACAAAAAACCACTGGAATGGCTCAAAGGCCAAACTGTGGGCTAGTAGCTAAACAAATTGTGTTTCACTCATTCATACAGTAAATTTTTATTTATTGAATACTCTAAGTGCTGAGGATAAAAATAAATAAAGCAAAATGACATCTTGAAGAAGGTTAAAACCCAATTCATCATCTCTTCTCTGACAGAAAACACTCTGAACAGTGAAAGGGGCTCAGTCTAATAATGATTCACTAAGGGGTGAGGAGGTATGTATGTGTGTGTGTAAGTGTGTGAGAGTTGATGGTGGGTTAAGGGGTAGCCATGTTCCCTATGGGTGCTTCTCAGAATTCCTGAGGAATAGGTTTTTCGTTTCAGATTAATTTTAATTTGAGAAAGCCCTTCTGGGGAGAGAGAGAGATTGAAACCACTCCCAAATAATGTTAAGGATTAACATTAGCTGAGCACTTCCTTTGTACCAGATACTGTCCTAAGCATTTTAAATATATTAACTTGCATTACTCGATGAGGTGGGGAACCCAGGCAGCCTAACTCCAGAGCCAGTGTTCATAAACCCTACACTGACTGCTTCTCCCCTGACTCAGTGAAGATGAGTGGGTTATTAAGCTAAACTGAGAAATCACATTGAGTAGGAGAGACTATCTGGAAGAAAAAAATAGATCTTGCAATGTAAGAGGCCTATAGGAGAGCAATGTCATAATTATGTAAGTATAAATAGGATAAAAAAATGGCTACAGAAAAAATTGTTTTTTTTTTATTGGAGCTGAGCACAGCCCTGTTGCAAGCTACTTGACACCTTCATTCTGGTGGACCTCAAATCACCAATTGGGTTGAATCTATGTGTACCTCCTCATTTATTGATTACTTTATGCTAGATCCTTGTTATTTTGAGTAATTGAATATTTGGTTATTGGTTCACTGTATTGGCTAAATATAATTGAAAATCATCAAAAGGAAACAAGCTCAATTAGTATTCAAGTTCTATCAGTGTTACCTTGTTTTACTCTGTGCACATACCTACTTTACTAACATTATTTGCGGGGTGTTGGCTTGTTTAAAACCAAAGGGAAGGAGTCCCATGCTAAATATACTTTGTGTGGTCAAAGTATAATGCTGCATTCTATAGCTTCACATATCTCTTGTAATCTGAAAGCCTTTTTTTTTCTTTTTCTAAAGATTTATATATTTTTAGGAAAAGAGAGCATGGGTTGGGGGAAGGGCAGAGGAGGTCTTAAGATCTCCTACAGTTTAGCTTGATAACAACATAAGTACAATAAGAAATATGACCCTAAGTGCTTCAGTCTGCTACCTAGTAAGGATCCCAGTTAGTGGAGCATTCTATCTGCAATGGTGTAATATAAGTGGACTACTCTTAAAAGGGTATAACTGGCTCCAAAGAGGTAGGTTGACTTTCCTCAGGTGGAAATGGATTGCATTAGAAATATTTAAAATTACATCTAACCTAATTTATTAGGAATAAGGCATCTAAGTTTTTTTCTTGCCAAATGAAAATTAGAAGGGGTGCTGTTTGCTTAACAAATAGGGTGATAATGAAGCTTTTAAGAAGGGCTGAAGGAGCATGAAATGAACAGGATTTGTCACCAGTAGAGGCAAGATTTTCTGTTCTGCACCCTTCCCCCATCCCCTTGGTTCTTTGCCTTGCCCTCTTTGTGTTTCCAAATATAACAAAAAGACTATAAATTTGGATACTAGGATCAGAGGAAAATTCCAACAGCACTTTGAAGGAGAAAATTACAGACGAATTCAATATGTCTGTTGCAGATCCATTTGTCCATGAATTGCTAAGACTGTCTTTGAGGGATGTGGGAATTGGCTTCTGTCTCTGTGTCAGGTGATGTGAAGCCCATAGTGGACAGAACAAATAAATTCTGGGCCTTTAGAGATGCTATCTTAACACTGGTGAATTAGCTGTAATAAAATCATTAGGAAGCAATGAGTTTTGAGTGTTTATTACCTTTGTTTTTAATATAATTTGTTTAATTGCAAACTGATATAAGTTTATTTTAGTATAATGTATTTAACTGGCTCACAGATTTCCTGAAAATGTATGAGCTGTTGTGAGCCAGCTGGAGATTATATTACTGGATATATTCTACACAGGGAGGTAGATTAGACCTGGTTAAACCAAAGCCAGTGGTATTGCATCTGCAGGACCTCCGCTTCACTGTCTGCTGCTGAAATGAGGGAGTGTTCGAAATGTACGTCAATTCTACTAGCTGGAGCGCATATCAGAAGGTCGATTTCTGTCAGACCCTAGGCTGAGAAAACAAAAGGTTCTGTATTTCTGGAGAGCCACCCAGGTCTGCTGTGGGATACCTTCTAAGAACAGGCCAGAAGAAGGGGCATTAACCTTTCCCCTGTAGAAGGGGGCAGTGGAAATTCAGAGTCAACGATGCAGCTCTATCTGCAGTCACAGAAAATACAAACACTGTAAGAGGTATCACAAACTCAGTGCTGCCGCTTGCCTCACTTGGGGGGATCTGCAGCAATGCAGTGGCCAGCAACGTCGTAGTGAGCATGGCACTGCAGACACTGGAGGTGATGGATGGCAAGGGCACTGGTGAGCCAGTTCATGGCTGGGCTTATCTGTAAGATGTGCTCCTCCTTATGAAAACCTAAACTACACAGCAAGGAGGAGGACTGGGGTCCTGCAAGTTAAGCAGACAGGGGATTTGATCCAAAGTACTTAGGAAGAATATATTGAAGTACACTGCCTAGCACCTACGGATTGAAGGGTTCATAGGGACATTCTGGTCACATTTTTTATTTAACTATGAATAGAAATAATCCTAGTGCTACATTTTCTACATTACTGTGGGAATAAATTATTGCTACCATGACTGTTGATTATTGTTCCCCCTATGGACAGAACCTGTGTATCTGTATAGGTACCATGAACACATTTTCCAAGGCAGCGTAAAAGATCTCTGACGGTAATGTTGTGCCACCTTGGGTAGTAAATGATAGTCAAGGAGATACTATTGGGTGACAAAATGCTGGAAATTTTGAATCATGGTGGGAATGGGCAATTCAACAAAATACATAAAATTGGCATTGTTCCAGAAAACCCAGATGGTGGAGACAAGGAACTAGGAGCTCTTATTTGTTTTGGCTTTTGATAACTGAGACTAGAAAAAAATCAACAAGGCATTTGTTTTTACCAAAATATAATTCTAGTCAAAAATGGTACTATTAATTAAATCTCTAATGATAACTCGGGGTACCATAAACTTCAAAGTGAGAATGTACCTGAAATTAAAGATGGTACACTTACCACTCAGGTTCTTTGGCTTCGGAGTGTGATCAAGCTTGATGAAGCCTCAAAGGCTGTGTGATTCAGTTTCTTCATTTTGCAGGTGTGAAAATTGAGGCAGAAGTTGTTACTGTCTCAGATGAGTCACCCTAAGAATGGGTGCCAGAGGCGGGAATAGAACCTGGACTGCTGGATTTTGGTCTGCTGACCTTTCCACCTTGCTGAACCCTTCAACGGTGCCTGTGTAAATGCTGACCTCTCCCTGCTAACAGCACTGTCCTTGGCCACTTTTTGTACCTCCTGGTTGCTTATCTTTGGCTTCAGCCTTTTCTCAGCTGCTTATCAGAAGCAAAGCTCTAATTGCCTCCTTAACACACAGTCAGTTCTGCTTGAAAGACTGGACTGGTCAGGCTACTCAGTTCAATGTTCCCAGACATTCTGAGCTCTCTTCCTCAGAGGATCTCCAATTCAAGATCAGTCCCTTTAATTACAAACTTTTATTTCCCTAGAATCATTTACCTCAGACTTAAATACTTTTTTTTTTTTTTGGCCAAAAGATGTGAAGGCTTTAAAAGTGCACAAATTCTTTTCATACACGATTAATATGGTTGGAGCTAACTAGGATTTTTGTGAACTTTCACATATGTTGTGGGAGGAGGAATGGCATACATGTGGAATATAAAATTTGAGAATTAACAAGCTGTCAATTCAAATCCAAGATCAAGTACTCTGTGTGAGTTCTGGAGCCCAGTTGTGTTAGTAGCCCAGTAGACTTTTTTCCCTGATAGCAGGATAACCTGATGGAGTTACTAACTCTTGCTATTTTTCAGTAGGTTTCTTGAGATAAAATGAGAGAGGAGGGATGTAGGAGAGTTGAGCAGGAAAAACCTCACCCCGCAACTGTGGTTTCCATCTTTTTCTCTCTCTTGGAACTCCTTGGGCCAATAAGAGCAGCAGAGAGCCTCTAAGGAAGTAATTTCTGGTTGCCTTGAAGTTTCATAAAGCTATCCTTCACCATCCAGTGATTGACACAGGAGATTCACTTGCCAGCTTGGGGACCTAGGGATAGCCTTGCCTTTCTTTCAATTATATACATGGTAGCAGCCAGTGCTGAAAGCAGGTGGATATCTTCAAGGTGAGAGTAGTCATAATTCAGTGGCTTTTGGAATCCTCTTGCTTCCTTTTCTGGGGATTCATCGTTCTCTTTACTGCTCCAGCTGCGCTAGACAGAGACAGAGACTGTGTCCCAGTAACTGCTTCAGGAACGCCGAGTTGGAACTTGAATGCATTATCAGGAGGTAATAGATTCCTGGTCAAGATTCAGCACTAAATAAATCAGGAAAAATACAACGCAAAAAGGATTGATTGTGGGAGCCTATCTTCCATCATCAGTAGTATCTCACACTTTCTACCAAGCTTGCTCTCCTGTGGAAAAATGGATGTGGATAAGGGAGGGTGGCTCAAATGGCTAATAGCATCTGTTTTTTTTTTAATTTTATTTTATTATGTTATGTTAGTCACCATACATCATTAGTTTTTGATGTAGTGTTCTATGATTCATTGTTTTTGTATAACACCCAGTGCTCCATGCAGTACATGCCCTCCTTAATTATCTCCCTCTCAGATTATTCACAAACTTACATGTAGTCTATGAAAAACCCAAGTGTTTATGTTCCAGAATTCAGGTAGTCATTCCACACTATACTTCCTATTAGTGATTTATTTAAAATACATTTAATGGATACCTACTATAGGGCAGGACATCCATAGCATTCCCATAGCTGATAATGGTGTTTCAAGTTACTGTTGTATTGACTTGTATGCTTGTATCATCATCATCTAACCCACCTATTTAGCTCTTTTTTGTAGACCAACACTTCCCCCCCCCCCCCCCCCCCCGCCCCAAGACTGGTATTTGTTTTTGATGTTTTGTTTTTTTTGGTTCTCAACTCTGAGTTCCATGTCCTGTTCAGGTTTACCTAGAGGTCTCAGTCTCATCTGGAGCCTGAGATCCCCCAACTTAACCTATAAATGAATGATTTTTTAAAGTTGTAACTGTGTATAGACATGAGCCAAATATATTAGAAATTTCTGACTGTGGTGGGTTTGCGATTTACTCACAGCAACTCGGGAATCACTCCCTGCTTCATAATAAAACAGATCTCAGTGTTTAAATATTCTGTAACTATTTTTTTTTTTCTGGAATCCCCATCCCTGCTTATAATCAGGAAATAAAGCAGCAAAAACCACCATAGCAAAAACAATACATTTTCAGCTTGTTTATTAGAGGTAAATTAATGTTTCTCAATTTTATTTATTTATTTATTTATTTATTTATTTATTTATTTAGATTTTATTTATTTGACAGAGAGAGAGACAGCGAGAGAGGGAACACAAGCAGGGGGAGCAAGAGAGGGAGAAGCAGGCTTCCCACAGAGCGGGGAGCCCAATGCAGGGCTCGATCCCAGGACCCTGAGATCATGACCTGAGCTGAAGGCAGACGCTTAACGACTGAGCCACCCAGGTGCCCTGATGTTTCTCAATTTATAATAGTATCTTTTGGGTAAACTGCTTCTCCCAGCTTAGGAGTTTCCATTTGGTAAACTCGATTTTTTTTTTGAGTAACATCTCAGTCTTTCAAGACTTTCCTCTTTCTTTCCTTTTTCTTAGAGAAATTTTACCCAACCTCACATACTTGGGTGTAGGGGCTGTGAGTCCCAGTGTTGATACTGTATATGGCCCTTGGTTGAGGTGTAGCTTGTTTAAGCTGAGTATTTGGGTGTTGCTGTCTGTGCTTGTGTCTTCAGGTGAGAAGTTTATGGCTGAATTAAAGCATGGCTTAAAGTTTCCCAGCAGCAATCATGGTGAACCTAAGTATCTTTCCCTGCTGCTTGGCTCTTTGCCTCAGCCTCATCAGGTGCTACTGCCCTGTTGTGACTCAGATGCTTCACCTCCCTCCAGGTATTGAGCAGTCCAGTCCTCAGCCTGGACTGTAGGAGGTCCTTGCTCTGTGATCCTTCAGGAGGTACACTGATTTTTAAAATTTCACCTGCCTCTTATATCTTTCATACAATTATGTGGGGACTTCCGAATTTTTAGCATGCATTGAGCAAGCATAGGGAAAGAGGGAAGCAATATTTCTAGATCATAATCTAGAAACCCCCTTACTCACGGACAACGTTATACCATTTGCGCAATGTGTTGGACATGATGAAAGGGAAGCAGAACACCAACAGGGCTGTGCTGAGATTGTTCTTGAAGTTATGTGGGATTTTTGCTGTTCAGTTTCTATTACCCTGAAGTTTTTATCATCAAGTATCTATTGCCCCCTGGGCCTTTGTTCAGGGCATTAGAACATTGAGTTCCAGAGAAGCGACAATCTTACCCTGGTTCTATCTCATCAAAATTTATTTCTGAAATTGTGCTTTTCTTCCCAAGGCCAGAGAAATTTGTATTTTTCCTTCTGTGACTAGAGCTGTGACTCCATGAAGTTCTCTATCTCCTATAGAATAAAACTCTATGCTCAGATTTCCAAGCTTTGCTCTTGATAAGTAAAAGTCAGGCTTTGGAATTTACAAGGCTTTTGTCTCTAAACAGAACCTGGACATTCAAGACTTTTATTATGCTATGGACTCAAGAAAATTTATATATTTTTTAAGTTTAAAGCTGAGCAATGATTTCTTTATTCTAAGCAGCATCTGACTTCCCTCAGAAATAAAAGGCCATTAAATGAGAAGCCAGAGGCAACATGACTTATGGAGATGGAAGAATCATTGTTTTAAATATCTCAAAATAGAAGACTCTTTACAAGAGCAAGAATCATGTTTCATTTCTAAATGCCTAGTGCATAGCTCAGTACTGCTACACAATAGGCACTCAATAAATGTGTGGTGGATGAAGGGATAGTCTCATTAGCTTTTATTCAGATTACACTGTATTGCATACTTTTGGATATCCTAGTATAAGGGAAATCAACTGGAGGATGTACATGAATGAATGAAACATGTTTGTACTGGACCTGTTTGATGTGTCTCTCCACATTTACTCAGTCCTACCTAACTCCTGGACTTAGGCTGTTGTCACCTCACTCCTAACACAACGATTCTTTTATGTGTGGTATCTGGATAAGCAGTATCAGCATCATCTGAGAGCTTGTAACAAATGGAAAATGTCATGCCCCATACTAGAACTGCAGAATCAAAAACTCTGAAGTGGGGCCCAGTGATTTGTTTTGACAAGCCCTGTAGGTGAGTTTGAGTGATAAAATATGAGACCCACTTCTCCAAGTACCTCTATTTGTTCAGCTTTCCCAGGGATGAGAACGAGGATTTATCCTCCTCTGAGCCCACCTGGAAGTAGCCTTAGCCTCTCCCATACCCAGACTCTGCTGGGCCAGATACTCAGAGTTTCTTAGAAAGACCAGATAACACATTCCCAAAGTGCCCAGGGGGTTAATTCCTTGTACAGATATGTTGAGGTCATGGTGAGGGTCTATGTGTGAACTCAAGTCAATGAGTTTGGTCTTCTTGTGTTTGTAGTTGAGATGAATTTAAGGCAATATGAGGGTAAATATATGGTCTAAGACCCACATCAAAGTTGAACCTCTGTAAAACAACATTCTGTAATGGGGACTAGCAGTTCACCTAGCAGTTGAAGTAAGCATGATTATAAATTATATACGACATACTTCCCCAACATATAATATGGTTCTGAAGTTAAAGCTTCAGTACATTTTCAAGAAAGAATTGGTGAAAACCTTAGGGAAATATCTCTGCCCTGCTCCTATTTTTCTCCTTCTGGTTGTTAGTCATTCAATGAGTCGCTTCTAAGTCCCATCTGTTCCAAGTCCCAAGATGTCTGTGTCTGAATGGTTTCCTTCTTCATCCTGACTGCAGAGACCTTTCAGTTCTTTGTTGGTCACGTTCAAAGTTTCTGTTGATAGTACAGCAGCCTCATGAACTGTGTGTGCATTGCTTTTTCATCTGATTAATATCTACTGTAAATTTCAATTTAGTTCTGGAACTTGAAGAAATTTGCTTTTATAATGGCTGCTCTCTGTTCCTCTGAGGTCTTTTGTCTCTGAGGGTTTTATCATGGCTTGCTCTCTCTTTGTTCTGAATGCTTACATCCCTGAAATCTGTCCCTCTGCATTGAACAACAGTGGTTTTTCTTGGATGGAAAAAACACTTTTCAACCTGATACAGCTACAAAAATTCTTGTCTCTGCCCTCCCCCTCAACATAGATAACATTTCCGGATAGTTGTTACATATTATTGTGAAATGTTTTCTACCTCCTTAGCCATATAAAGTATTTTTAACTCTTATGCTTGCTTATGTAAAATTACTAGAGGAATAATATCATTAGTAACATAAGATATCTACTGAACACAGACCTGGGAAGAAGGTTGTGGGCCTGGAAGAAGGTTGTGGGCCTTTTAAAGGGGGATAAAAATGAAGTTAGTAGGTTTGGGTAGCAAGCCAAGGAGTCAAGGTGCACTTGCCAAGAGGGTCAAGGTCCAGGTTAAGACTGAATGGCATGGATGTAATGGACTTTGGGTGCATGGTTTGTCAACCCATTTGGTAAAACTGTGATCCACAGGAGTTGAGACCAAGATAGTGGAAGATCAGCTGGTTTGGTGGAAGATGTAGACATCTAATCAAGGTTACTGGGACTGAGTTGGTGCTTGCAGAGCCCAGGAGGGGAAAAAGTTAAGGACAGACAAGAAGAGAGCAGTTGGGTAGAGGAGGTGACTGAGCAGAGTCCAAAGTGAGATTTAAGAATTCTTTCATGTTCCCATAAACCACTTTAAAACCCTTTGTTACCAAATAAATTGCTCTCAAGCTTCAGAAAATAACTCTTGTTAAAAATTCCTAGTGTGGGGGCGCCTGGGTGGCTCAGATGGTTGGGCGTCTGCCTTCGGCTCGGGTCATGATCTCAGGGTCCTGGGGTCGAGTCCCGCATCTGGCTCCCTGCTCAGTGCAGAGCCTGCTTCTCCCTCTCCCTCTGCCATTTCCTCTGCTTGTGCTCTTCTATCTCTCTGTCAAATAAATAAATAAAATTAAAAAAAAAAAATTCCTAGTGTGCAACACAAAGATTCTGATGATGTATATGTACAGTCAGGCTTAGAAGTCTCATCTTTATCTAGTAGCCCAAGTGATTTTCCCACACTTTCAGAAACACCTTCTGGCTAAAGTCCAAATTCCTGACCATAAAAAAATGAGTGTCCTCTAAGATTTTTCAAGGCTGTTTAAGCATTTGTTGTTGTTTGAAGTAATTCTTTTTTTTTTTTTTTTTTTTAAGATTTTATTTATTTATTTGACAGAGAGAGACACAGTGAGAGAGGGAACACAAGCAGGGGGAGTGGGAGAGGGAGAAGCAGGCTTCCCGCGGAGCAGGGAGCCTGATGCAGGGCTTGATCCCAGGACCCTGGAATCATGACCTGAGCCAAAGACAGACGCTTAATGACTGAGCCACCCAGGCGCCCCGTTTGAAGTAATTCTTAATGACTATGAGATTGAAACTTTTCCTTTCTATAACGTTGCATTTGACACCAGTATTGTAGAGCATTTGGACATAAGAACAGCTACTTGTTTACATTTCTGTCCTCTTCTGCAAGATAGTGAGCAATTTAAAGATAAGGACTGTCACTTGCCTCTGATTTCCCAATCCTTAGCACAGCGCTTAGTATAGAACAAGCCCTCAAAAAATCAGTTCTTGTTTATCTATAAATGTAACCAAGTGAAAGTTATTCCCATCTCTTTAGGGGAACAGATATTGCTAACTAATGTTAAAAGATCGATTATCCTCCCCCACAAAATCACCAAATGATACTATATTGTCACCGTTGCTCTCCTTTCTTGTGAAGTTTGGCTTTGTTATCAGGGTAATCTTAGCTTAATAATTTTGGGAAATGTTCATTCTTCTATCTCTCACAGTTTGCTTTGAATTGGGATGTGTGTTTGTACATACACATATACATACTTAAATGTTTGATAGAATTCACTAGTAAAGTCATCTGAGCTTTGATTTTTGTTTGTGGGAAGATTTTTGGTTACCAAGTTCTTTAATATATAGGTGAATTCAGATATTCTATCTCTTCTTGGGTCAATTTTAGTCATTTGTGTTTTGCTAGAAATTTCTCTTTTTCATCTAAACTGTCCAGTGTATTGGTATAAAGCTTTTCATGGTGTTCCCTTATAACCCTTTTAATTCTCTGTGTTCTGTAGTGATAGACCCTTTTTTTTTTATTCCTAGTTTTGGTAATTTGTGTCCTCTCTTTCTTGATCAGTTAAGGTAAAGTGTTATTTTGCTTTTCAAAGAACTTAATTTGGGTTTCATTGATTTGCTTTGTTTTCTGTTTTCTATCTTAGTGATTTCTGTTCTGATCTTTAGTTTCTTTTGCTTATCTTGGCTTTGATATTTTTTCCTTTTTTAGCTTCTTAGGTTAAGTCTAGGTTATTGACCATAGAGCTTCCATTCTAATATAAATGTTTAAAGATATAAAGTTTCCTCTAAACACTCAATTGCATCCCATAAATACTGATATGTTTCTATTCAGTTGTTTTTATATTTAGTTTGATGTTTTAAAATTTTCCTTGTGATTTCTTCTTTGATCTATTAGTAATTTATAACCAGTTTTAAGTTTCTAAATAATCAAGCATTTCCCAAATTTCTTTTGTTGTTTGCAATTTTATTCCATTATAGTCAGAGAATATTCTTGTGTAATTTAAATCCTCTTAAAAATGTGACTCGTTTTATGGCCTAGCCTATGGTCTACCCTAGAGAATATTCAATGTATGCTTCAAAATAGTTTGCAATATGTATTCTTTTGTTGATGGTGTAGGGTTATATGCATAGCAATTAGGTCAAGTTGGTTGGGGTGTTATTTAAGTCTTCTATAACCTTAGTGTTTGTCTGTCTAGATGTTACAACAGGTGTTTTCGTTGAATAGTAACTCACAGAAATATAAATTGGACTTTTTCCAAGATCTCTGTGATGATTCAGGATATAAACTGATAGAAAAGGAAAGACATTTTTAATATTACTTTGTTAAAAGTTAACTATACCTCACATAAACTTCTTGCAATTTCTGCTGTCATACTGTTGAAATCCTCAGAATACCATGTTCTGAGGAAGCCTCACGAAGCCTACTGAGTGATAAGAGACCACGAAGAAAAACAGGGAGGCAACCTAATTGATAGGCAGATGAACTACCAGATATGTGGGTGACACCATGTTGGACCTTTAGCCTAGCCAATAGGGGTTGGCAAACCTTTTCTGTAAATGATCTGATAGTAAATATTTTAGGCTTAATGGGTCCTCCACTAAACCTAATACTACAATGCATAATAAGTGTCCCTCCTAGGTGCTCCTATAGACCCTGCTCATATCTTCCCACTATGTAATAGGTGCCGGGGAACTTTGTGTATTTCCTAGTAGACTATAGGGTCCATGGGGCCAGTGATCACATTTCCTGAGTTTATAATTGCATTTGAATGTCTAACATACTTACTGGCATATAATAGACAAATAATGTTTGTGAATGAATGAAAAAGCTAAGGATACAGCAGGGGGGGAATTTATTCACACTCTTGTTTCATGAGATATTTAGATAGAATTAAAAAAAAAAAACCTGGATGGACTGAACACTTAACTTGGTCTCTTTTTAGGTTATAACGTTACAAATCAAAAACATTTTCTGCCTTTAAGAATGTTAAAGAAGCTAGACCTAGAAATAGATATTACTACTAGTAATGGAATGACAGGCAATTGTTGAAATTGGTTTATTGAATAGACTTTGAATTTGAAATGGTACAAATAGAAAATGGCTTTATTTCCCTCCAGAAAAAGGCCTTCAAGCCTCCTATGTTGGATTATACTTCCTGATCCCTGAGTGATTTTTTTTTTTTTTTTGAGGTAGATTCTGTAGGTATTAAAAAGCTGAAGCTGGGGTGCCTGGGTATCTCAGTTGGTTAAGCATCTGCTTTTGGCTCAGGTCATGAGGGATCGAGCCCCATGTCTGGCTCCCTGCTCCGAAGGGAGTCTGCTTTTCCCTCTGCCTGCAGCTCCCCCTGCTCGTGCATGCTGTCGCTCTCTCTCTCAAATAAATAAATAAAGCTGAAGCCATTCAGAGTGGAGTCCAATATAGATTTTAAGTGCTAAATGAGGGATTCTGACTACATTTTGTACTAAATGTTAAGATTTCTAAAGTTCCATTCAACATAAACTTACTGGGCAATCAACTAGACTGTGACTATACAAAGGTTTATAAGAAAAACTGTAATCTGTGGTTAGAGAGAAAATGAAGAGTGCTACAGTATGTGTCTGTACACGTTGCCATGACTGCAGAGAGGAGAGGTCACCTATCTGGACTGGTGTGTGTTTGGAAGGGATGCCTAATCTGAGTCCTGAAAGTTACTAAGGAGAGAAGGTATGAGGAGGCACTTCTAGTATAAAAACACAGCCCAAAGGATTAAAATGGGCTTCACGTATTGCTGCATTAGTTTGCAGTTATTTGGGAAAGTATTATGAAATTTTAGGGTTGGTAGAGATCCTAGAGTTAATTTAATGTAATTTTCCAATTCAGTTTAAGCATTCTTACTCTAAAATCCTAGTATACTCCATACAATGTTGTCTCTGTTACTTCTCTACATCTAACTAGTGTTACTGAGATTCTAAAAAGGAAAGAGAACCAAATAAGAAAAAAGAAACTCTAGTCCCAGAACATACTGCTAAGGACCGTGCCTTCTGTTTTTTGGATTCCCCATGATGCACAAAACTTTCCTTGGGGGCAAAATTAAGTATTCAGTATATAAGAGCTTATTGCAAGGCACATCCTAGAAGCAGTTCAAAATGAAAAGCAATCATTTCAGTGACTACATGGAAATCCAGCCTTGCTCATTTTTTTTTGTTTGTTTCTTTCTGAGTTACTAATGCTGAAGGATATCTGAATGCATAAGCAACCTGAGGCAGCCCATAACACAGATTTATTTCTAAGCCAGTGTTTCATACATGTAGAAAAGTCCATTGTGCTCTGATTAAAATAGCAGAGAAAGGAAAGAATAAACTTTGAAGATTTCATGTTACCTGCTTCTGGAATATTTGCCTATAAAATACGTATGTTCGACGCAATAGTTTTAATTGGTTTAACTCACTATACTTTATAGTAAGAAGATCTAAGTATCTTGAGAATGGTACTAGCATTTTAAAAGATTAAGAAATAATCATTATTGATGGCAACATAAGCAGATCTTAATCAGTATATTGATAGCAACATAAACAGCTCTTAGTATAAAGCTATTTTCCTTTTTGTTCTCTCATAAACCCATACCTCAAACTCAACAAAAATACAATACTACTATATATTCTTGAATATTATACCCTGAGCATAAGGAAATTTACTTTTTTTGCCAGTGAGAGATTAAAGGAGAGTTTTAAGGCAACTATTTTTATTCAATAAATACTTGAATGCCCAGCATATGTCAAACACTATCTGATGTGCATGATATCCAACAGTAAACAAAACATGCATATATCTCCGGTCTCATTGAAATATAAGCTTAAAGTGATAGAGATGGAATTATTACATTAGTATAATGTTTAATTCACTTGGTCAAATATGCATATTTAATAGTATATACATTATAACATGAATTTTGAATATTCTGTTTTTCCAATCTCCTATTTCAAAAACAATTTTGTTCAACTTTTGTATGCAGTTTTTAAAGTAATTCTTAAAAAAAATGATTCACTTAACAGTTTTACAGAGTACGAATATAGTTTTCACTTTTATAGAAATTGAAATAATGAAGCTATGCTCCAAGAATCCATATATAATCCATGTATAATAGTAGCGTTGTTTTCTATTTTTTCCTGTGGGTAGATATAAATGGTTTCCACAAAGTAACCACTTATTATAATGCCTTTTAAAGTAATTGTTGAAGGGCACCTTCACAATTACATTCAATGATGCAATAGTGATGTCATATCCCTATGAATAATTACTAAATTCATGTCAAATTTTTAAATCATGTTTTACTGATTCTGTCAGATGACCACTACTGACATTAAAACTACCATTGATTGGTGTTATTTTATGGTAAAGTATCTTACCCAAATAGTTTTGTTCTTTAAAAATAAATGAGAGGGTGCCTGGGTGGCTCAGTAAGTTAAGCATCCTGCCTTCGGCTCAGGTCATGATCCTGGAGTCCTGGGACCTAGCCTAACATCAGGTTCCCAGCTCATCAGGGAGTCTGCTTCTCCCTCTGACCCTCCCCCATCTTGCATTCTCTCTCTCTCAAATAAATAAAATCTTTAAAAATAAATAAAGAAAATGGAAATAAATGAGAAAGTTTCCCCAAATATTACCACTACTCATAAAGACTTAAAGATAATTCCTTTGACAACTGATATTTTTTTAAAGACTATGTTTATTTATTTGAGAAAGAGAGAGAGAGAGAGAGAGAGACTTTGAGTGGGGGGAGGGGCAGCGGGAGAGGGAGAAGGGGATTCCCCGCTGAGTAGGGAGCCCTACATGGAGCTCAATCCTGGGACTCCAGGATCATGACCTAAGCCGAAGGCAGAAATACCCATAGTTAGGATTGTCCCTTCTCTGTGAGTGATCTATTTCTCCCGCACTCTTCCTTTGGGACTCTTTTTACAAAGAAGATTTAAAAAGGTAATGCCTTGACTTCTGTGTCTTTATAGAATTCCTTTTTTCCCCCCATAGAATACTCTAGGGCTGTTTTCATTAGCGAATGGTGGATGATACCTCTAGAGGCCAATCATAGCTCACAGAGAGCTGGAGGGGTTTATACCTCACTAGGTTTCCTTGTGCATCTGGCAGAGAAATGACCCGAGTCAACAATACCCATGCAATAGAATGAGAACCTGGCTTATGTAAGTTGCTGGAGGGATTGTTTTCAGTATCAAGTCTGTATGGGGTTGTTCCATCAACATATGTTTCTTGAGCATCTACTGGAAATGATTGAAAGAATTTCTGAGTACTTAATCACTGTGTTCTGAGCCTGGGTTTGCTCCCTTTCATGCTCTTCAGTGTTGACAGGAGCTCTTTCCATCATTTTTAAAAGGATGTAAAAGCCATGTAGAGTAAGTGTCCATCACAATGATGGGTTGTCCCAGGAATCAGCTCCAAAGCCAAAGTATGAATGACATTTTTTTTATGATACAGCATACCAATATTATAACTGTTTATTTATATGCCTGACTGTGTTCTTGCTAGCCAATGAACTTTTTTTTTTTTTTTAACCATCAATATGATGTTTTATCTATCAGAGTATGAATGTGATAGAATTAGTCTTCAAACTATTCTTTTTGACAGGTGACTTTGCTTGATTAACACATGGCTGTTGGAAAAATCCCATGATTAACACTGTTAAAAATCAAACATTATTATATGTTTATGATTTGGAACACTCTAAAGATTAATTTGGTAAGGGAATAGGGGCATTGTTTTGAAAAATATATGCCTTCTGTTTTATCTTTATATACAGATGAGCCATAAATAACCATTACCAAAAAATATAGTTATGTTGCTGAGATGTTATGACATCTTGCCCTTCTGCATAAAAATTTTGCATGTATTTTCTTCCATAAATATATGTTGCTTCACAGTTCTATAGATCATAGAACTATTAATGGTCCATTTTTAGAATTATGCAGATTTAGGTGTATAATACGGAATAAAGTAACTTTTATTTCTTCAAGCCATAGAACTGGTAAATTGTTTCCTAATTTGTTCTTGCTAAAATAGCTTCTTTTGAACTGATAGCCTATTTTCAAGGCTTCTTGTGAAAGTAAGACTATAAATCCAAATGGTTCACACAAATGAGATTTGTTTATTTTGCATATTTTGAATTTTGCTAGAAATAAAACTTACTCTCTCATAGTCTTTTGTTCTAGAGTTACAAATAATGCCACAATTTAATAGAATAGTACAGAGTGACTGCAATCCCCACAGAGTACATGGCAATGTGTCCTATCAATCTGCTAAAAAGAGAGCTAACTTTCAAAAGATTTTAGATTACAAGATGCGTATTAAAAATTACACTTCTTGGAGGGATGACGTCAACAGATGAAGATTACACAGCAGAGAAATGAATGTTAAGTGAACATACTGAAATTGTATTCATACAACAGCTATTCCCTCAGAGCTCCTGAAAGACACTCTGATTAGCCTCAAGGAGAAACTTGGGGTTTATTTTCTAAACTCACAAATGGGGTTGTGACTGCCAGACTTACACATAACCTTTGCCAGCACCCTGATTGCTTGGGGCAAGGTTTGGGTCCTGTGGCTTTGACAGTTGGGCTCAGGTACCTTCTCTCATGTGGCAAAGATGTATCTGACAAGCCTGGGTTCAAATCTTGTGTCCTTCCCTGACACTGCAATCAGAAATAATTTCTCTTTCTTATGAATTCCCGTAACAACAGCACCAGTGGTTCTGTTGCAATGATATAACATCTTGTCTTGAAATAAGGTATTCTGGCTCATATCTTACTTCTGTTACCAGACTGCGTATGCTTTGAAGGGTCAGGAATGTACCTTGTTCATTGCTGTGACTACCAATACCATCCAATCTAGGTGCCTCTGACAATTCAACAAAAAGAACAACAAAACCCAGGGGCTCCTGGGTGGCTCAGTTGGTTAAGCGTCCAACTGTTGATTTTGGCTCAGGTCATGATCGCAGGGTTATGAGATTGAGCCCCGCATTGGGCTCTGCCCTAGACGTGGAGCCTGCTTAAGATTCTCTCTGTCCCTTTCCCTCTGCCTTTCCACCCCTCCCTCTCTAAATAAAAAACAACTCCAAAAAACAAAACAGCAAAACCCAGCAATCAACCAGAGAAAAATTATGAAGGTATTTAGACTATAGAAGTTAAGTTACAGAGAATGCTATCAGGTTGAGAAATGCTAGTCAGATCTTACTCAATTCTACCATGACGGCCAAGGTGTATGGAGCAGTAACACAATAGTTCAAGACTGTCCTTCCTCCTAAGTCTTTTTTTTTTTTTTTTTTTAATACCAGTGCTTATACTTTGACTCCAAAGTATTTAAGCAAGCTAATAATAAGTAACCAGACCATTACTTCCCAATTATGCCTCATGGCAACAATCTGCTAGGGCCTTACTGCTCAAAGTGTGGTCCTTTTACTAATAGCTTCGGTGTCCCCTGGGAGCTTGCTAGACATGCAGACTTTCAGATACGACCTCAGATCTATGGAGTCAGAATCTGCTTTTTAACAAGTTCCCCAAGTGCTTAGTTTTATATTAAAGTTTGAGAAATGCTGACCTGGGACATTTGTTCAAAATACTGATTCCCAGGCCCTCTCCCATAGATCCCTCTAATACATCCCTCTAATACACTAGAGGGTTTGTGCAAATCCATATTTTTAGCTCCAGTGACTTTTTAAAAATCATAAATCAAATTTTAAAAGTAACAAACTAGTCCAATCAGGGACAGAATGTTTTAAATGAGGACCTAACAAGTTTACTTTTCTTTACACAGTTCCAGATGTTGTGTAGGTAGAAGGGAAGAAAAATGGAACAAATATCTATTATGAGACTCTTGGGCCCACATTGATAATCTACAATAGGGGTGTTCCATATTTTTGTAGAGTAAACCTGTGCTTTTTTTTTTTTCTACCTTTAGTTCTTTTTGATGGAAATATTGTAACATTGCATTTTTATGCTTCCTTACTTTGGCAACGTAATTCATTCTTTGAGGATGATGTTTCAGTTTGATGTGTATATTTGTGCAATGGTATAAAACAGCATTCTGGGGCATCTCAGGTATGCAGTGATGGCTGCATACGTAAGGGCTGATCCACACAGATGGATAGAAAGCATATTATATGTATAGGGGGTGTGTGTATTATTTTATATGCACCAATTTTTGAATATGCACATGTATATTCACAAAAATTCACATGTACACTTTGACATTTGTGTGTGTGAATATATGTCAACACAAAACATTTTACTAAAGTGATTGTTTTATCCAAAGCCTTGGGGGAAGGAATGGCTTTAAAGCTGCCTTTTTTTCCTTTCAGATTTTAAACATTAATTTAAAGCTATGACACATTTATTTAGTCAGACCTATTGCCAAAATAACAAAGGGTAGATCTGAACCAAATACAGGATGAATTTTCTTTGAGCACTTGCCATGGAGAGAATAATATGTTTCAAAGCAATTCTGTGGCATCAAGGTGAATAGGGAGTTCTGGTGAATCAAGGGCCTTCGTGAGAAGGATGTTCAGAACTGAAAAGCAGTTAGCACAGAGAATATACTAGAAGATTTGCTCGTGTAAAAATAATGACCTGACAAACAGACTATGTGCTGAGAATGAATCTCTTTAAGCTCAGCAACAAAGACTTTATGGAAATAATGCCAAATGGTGACTGTAAACAAAACCTTCTCCCTCACCACCTCCGTGAAAATTTTTTTGTGTTCTCCACCCCATGGTTGTCATGTTGCCAGTGTGGCCTCTGTGTGATGTTAGGAGTGTTCTGTTCGGATTTATAGTTCTGAATACTGATGTTTTAGGGCTTTTAGGGAAGAATGCCTCAAACTTTCCTATTTCCTATAAAATGCTTCCTTTTTTATCCACATGCAGTATTACTTGTCTGTATCATACATCCTCGGCTTATTCATAAACATGCTTTCAGTATTATGTAACTGTCTTTTATATATAAATCTTAATACTCTTTTGAGTGGGGATCATATGGTTTAAATTCCTTGCATGCTACTTATGAAGTATTCAGCACTCAATACGCTTGGTCTAGATAAAATGAGATGGAGATAAAACATTTGGCAGGTTAAAATTCATTCCACAAATATTTATTCAGTATCTACCATATAAAGTGAGCTGACTTAAGGTAATATAAGTGAGGGATGGGGATATAAAGTAAATGTGATCCCTTCTCTTAAAAAGCTTAATTTTAATGTTGGGATGGGCACATAAGTAAAGCCGAGATAAATATTCTGATGGAAGGAGAGGACATAACAGCAACTAAACTAGAACTGGGACTGAGGGAATGTTTTCAGAGAAGATGCTCATGGCGGTAGTCTCCAGGACAGTAGTTAGAATAGAATGTGGGGGGGATGGAGTCCCAGGCATAGGGAAGAGCACGTACAGGTCTCCTGCACTAGAGAGAACATGGTAAGTTTAAACACCCAAAGGTTCAATGTGCTGGAGTGTGTGTTCTTGAGTAAGCACGTCTGGTATTTGTAGTGCTCTTCAAATGTTGCTAAGTACTTTCTCATGCATTATCTAGCTTATTACTCACAACAACCTCAGCTGACATAAATAAGGTCAATAGGGATGAAGTAAGTTCCTGGCTCAGAATTACAACTGAGCCTCAACTTTCTCATGCTGAGTTCACATTCCATAATATTGTTAATTTATGCATTCTAATATATTGTCATTCAATGCATATAAACTTTGAGATCATCCTCAGAGTTTGGAGAAATCTAGTTCTTTGTTTAGCAGCCTATTTTATCTGAGAAAACCGCTCTTTCTCCATAATAAATATATGTGTATATATTTACATTATAAAAAATACATAATACATTTTATATTATAAAATATATAATGCACTCTAGTTATAAAATATGTATAATATACTTTATATTATAAAAATAATACATTTTATAAAATATATATTATAAAAATATAGATCATAAAAATATGTAATACATTTTATATTATAAAACAGGACTATATAAGATATTTTAAATATTTTTATAATATAAATATATAACATATATGTTTTATAACATAAATATATAAGAAAGACTCTAGGGCCTTTAAGACATTCAAACCTCAGGGGAGACACCTAGATAGGTTAATTAACTCAGAACTGACAATAATTAAAATATGATAAAAAGGATGCTTTATTGGGCCATAAATCTCACAGAAGAGTATAGATTTAATGGGTGTCAGGAAAGAGCAGTGTTAGCAATTCTTTAAGGAGGGACTCTACCTTAATTATAATTTTAAAGAACTCTCAGTTATAGAGTTATTTAGCAAAATGATTTTAACTATCCAGTATTTTTTAAATCAGATTGGCATTTAATCTATAAACAAGATAAACCTAAATTTTAAATGGAAAACTTTAATCCTCATGCTTAGAAAAATAATAGCTTAAGGCAATGAAGCCAATTGGAAAATACACAGGCTTCGAAACCTTTCTACTTACTTGTTAGGAAATTACGTTCTTTGAGCCTCAGTTTCTATATCTGTAACGAAATCTGTTTTGTAAGGCTATTGCAAAGATTAAGTAAATGACCATTTTATATATTCATTTTATATTTATAGAAAATCTGGTTACTGAATAATAACTTTTTGAAATCAGTTCTTTCTGAGTTGCCCTGTTTCTCCTTAAATACTAAAGAAAAATGAAGCTGTTACCATCAAGGAATTTTGGGAAGTGTAAACTTATTTTGATGTATCTAGAACATGGCCTGGGAAATGGAAGATGGTAAAAAAAATGATTAGGTGAAGGAATTCACCATTACTAGAAGGGCAGACTAAAGATGTAGAAGCTTAAGGTATTCATTTGGAAAGAATGATGTGGATACAAGGAGATTTCCCACCTATTTTGGTAAGAAAAGTCAACAAAAACTTGGAAATAAAACAAAAGGAGGATGGCATATGTTCTCCATGTCATACCTGAGCAATGTTTAACAAACCTGCCCAAGGGCTATTTAATTTTCTAGGATAACGTAGCTTTGTTTTACCATTGATTATGGCTGGTCAAGACTGTGAAGTTACATGTTAACTGGTAGATTTTTGTCTCCTAGAGAAGCAAAAGATTTCTGGTACAGTTGCAAATGAATGGGTAACCGTAGTGGTTACACTTTTATTATCCTGTAGAGCATTAACCTGTCCTTTCTTGAACTTAGCAAAACTATTTCAGCACATTTTCTCTGAGAGGCTCTCAAATGCTGTTTGAACCAGCTTTACGATCCTGCTGGTTCCTTCACTTGTGAAATAAGTAAATCTTTGACATATATATTCTACTTTTGTAGAATGGCTCTTACTTTTTTGAAAATTAAGCTTGACAGTTTTAAAGAAAATAAAGTTGTGGGTTTCCGAGGACAATGTAGGAAAGAGAAAAGAACCTATTTAAATGCTCGACTATTAAACACTCCTTCCTTCATGAAGAGGGGGAGTAAAGACACGAAGTATTATTTTATTTGCAAAATTTCTTTGGCCTCATATACCTAGCAGAAGGATGAAATAACATTTTCTATAGAAAGAAAACAGTAACAAATTACACAGCTACTTTGATATAATAGTACAAATTAGGTAAGTGGGGATATATGAATTGTTTAAAATAACATAAATATTCTACTTATTATATGTAAGGGCATGCACTCTGGAGATTTACATTTTGCTTTTATTTGTCCATTAGTTTTTCTTTGCTCTATGGAGAGGGACAGGAAAGTTACTATCTGAGAGCAGACAGGGGATTCTGGATAGTAGAGAATCTTGGAAGAATTTAGAATGCCTACTATTAGGAAATGGCCAGGAAGTCAATTTCAGGAACCTGATACATGGATATATAAGATCTGAAGGGAGAGAAGAAGCTCAGGAGGAGATTGGGAAAAGGAAGGTGTATATTGCCTCAGGGTCTGGACTTATGACTTCGTGATTACTTAACTCACTCTGACCAAGAATTCTGCAGTCGGCTGTGGCTGAGGCTGGGACGGTACACGGAAGACCATCCAGCGTGTGGACCTGTGTGAATGGTGCTGTGTCAGAGCCCATTGCGCTCCCTTGTGGTTGCCCTGGGGGAATCCATACTGATGCCTCTAATGCCCTTGTTATTTGAGTGAGAATCTGGGGTCAGGAACTAATTCTCTGGTCAGGTTTAGTACAATAAGAACCCAGGAGATGATATTGGGAATAATGAGGATGTTAGAGAACTGTACTTGTTGAATGCATTCTGTAAGAGATCAGAATACTGGGAGTGAATGGAAACTTTTAAGATAACCTAAAAATTGGTTCAAAAGATAAATGAATGGTAAAGAAATGAATCAAAAGTATAAGTGTGTGTGTCTGGACTTTTAGATTTCCAGGTAAAATGATAGGTAATAAGATAAAGGCTAGCCCCCTGATGTAAGGGTATGTTTCATATGTATGACAATAATCTATTAGCATTAATTAACATTCAGGGGGAAACAGTCTTTACATTTAAATTTAAAATCACATGAAAATCACATACCTGTACCTCTGAAACAAGTAATACATTATATGTTAAAAAAAAAAAAAAAAAAAGATAGTAGGAAGGGAAAAATGAAGGGGGGGATATCGGAGGGAGAGATGAACCATGAGAGACTATGGACTCTGAGAAACAAACTGAAGGTTCTAGAGGGGAGGGGGGTGCGGGGATGGGTTAGCCTGGTGGTGGGTATTAAAGAGGGCACGTACTGAATGGAGCACTGGGTGTTATACGCAAACAATGAATCATGGAACACTACATCAAAAACTAATAATGTAATGTATGGTGATTAACATAACATAATAAAATAAAATAAATAAAATCACAGGAAAATATTAAGGCCTGTATTAGTTTCCTATTACTACAAATTACCACCAATTTGGTGGCTTAAAACAATGCAAATTTATTTAATATCTTACAGTGTTGGAGATTGGAAATCTGAAGTAGGTCTCTCACTAAGCGAGCATCAAGATTTTGGCAGAGCTGAATTGCTTTTAGGGGCTCTAGGGAAAAATCTGTTTCCTTGCGGCCCACTTGAATAATCCAGGATGATCTCACTATATTAAGGTCAGATGATGAGCAACCTTAGTTCATCTGCACCCTCAATTCTCCTTGACCATGTAACAGCATATTTAATGGCATATTTACAGATTCTCAGGATTAAAATATGGGCATCTTGGAGTGGGGATTGTTATTCTTCCTACCATAGGTCACAAAGACAGGAAAGCAAGATGAAATAAGAGAAATATAAGTCTCACTGGATCATAAGATATAAAAAATTTTAATTTTATTGACTTTATTGAATGTTTTATTAGTGCATCATAAATGTTTATAAAAATCTGATTACTAGTAGGAATTTTCAAGCCAGGTTCATTATGATTTGATGTTGTTTATAAGTTAATTTTGGACAAATACTTAAATAACTAGCTTTTTCTAGATAAAAATAGTTATCCTTTTAGTGATTAAAAATAATACCTTCTCTTTATAAAAAAAAAAGATGAGAGAAATATGTAAAGAAGAAAGTGTTTTAAAAAAAAGTGTAATGCATTCATAGTTTTGTCATACAGAGAAAACTCCAAGTGCATTTTGGAATATCCTTCAGGTATTTTGCTAAGCCTAAAAATATATAGCAATATGTTTGTTTAGATAAATGAGGTTATCTTTTGTTAATGATGATATAGATCTGCATCATGGTTTTTAATTGTTTTTCAGAATCCTTTTTATGATGTATCATTATTTAAATGATCTCTAATTGTTGGACATTTCACATAACTCCCATTTTTCTTTTTTTAAAAAAAACATACTGCAATTAAATATAAAAAATACTGTTGACATTTTTGTACTTATTTCATACATTTTCTGTTGATTTCCTTAGAGTAAACTCTAGAAGTAGATTGAACGGTAACAAGTTTCAACTTAAAATAGTTCTTGATTCTCAAGGACATGAAGAAAACAACTAACAAGCCTAGAGAGTAGAGATCTTAGTGGATAATTTAAAGTAAACTGTATTGAAGAATAGTAAGAATGACTTTCACATAAAAGTTTGCTTATTATTTGTATGGTTGCATTGCATTCTAGTACAAATTGATCCTCTTAATTGTTTAAAGCTCCCTTTCATTATTTCCTTGGGATTTTATGGATCCTAAGACTAACAGGCAGTGAGATCCTTACATAGGAAGTAAAAATGAACCACAAAAGGTGATTCCAACTATTTTGAAGAAAAGGAGACAGGCATGTAGCTAGGCCCCAGGTATATGCTTCAGGTCATTTGGGTTACCTCTCCGGGCCTTGCTTATCTAAGGGTAGGGCTGAAAAGTGATCGATTTCCATCTGGCTCTAACATTCTATCAGTATTTAAGTGCTCAGCCCTGTATAAAATGACGTTTAGATGTTGAATTTACTGGTTTACTTTATTTATGTATCTTCTTTACTTCCAAAAAAGGTTTGTAGCAACTTATAATGAAAACTTGAATATAACAAGGCCACGAATAGCTATATAATAAAAGTCAAGTTACTCAAACTCTATGCATCAATTTTATTGGTAGAAGCAGAATCTGGACAACTGCGCTACATAGCTGTCAAGCAGATGGTGTGAAATATTGTATATAAAATTCCCTGCACAGCTCATGGTCTATAGTTCCCATCCCTATCTTCTCAAATAAAAGAGGAAAAGCAGGGAAATACTGTAATAAAACTCTGGTTGAAGAACATTGCACCAAAACTGGTCTCAGCTTCTTAGCATCTAGAGCAAAGAAATGTGGGGGTAGACGAAGCTGACACTGGCTGGTAGCAAAATTGAAAAAGGGACAGATATCTTTCTGACCATGAATTCTGAGTGGATCTCATCTTGAGTCTTTATATATGGCCTTAACCTATTGCATATCTATAATAAGAATCACATAAAAGTGTTCTTCTAAATAAAATGTTGCCTGGGTGGCTCAGTCAGTTAAGCATCTTGCTTCAGCTCAGGTCATGATCCCAGGGTCCTGGAATGGAGCCCCGCATCGGGCTCCCTGCTCGGCGGGAAGCCTGATCCCCACTCTGCCTGCTGTTACCCCTGCTTGTGAGCATGCGCATTCTTTCCCTGACAAATAAAATAAATACAATTTTTTAAAAAAGGTAATGGATAAACACTGATATACATACTTGGCAAATTTTTAAAAAAAATTTTAATTGTGGTAAAATATAATAACGAAATTGGCCACCTTAACCATTTTTAAGTGTACCATTGAATAATGTTAAGTGCACTCACATTTTTGTTCACGCAATCCCCAGAACACTTGTCTTTTGGCAAAACTGAAACTGTACCTATTAAATAACTCCCCATTTCTTCTTTACCCCCCATTTCCTGCTAACCACCAGTCTACTTTCTATCTCCATGAATTTGACTACTCTAGGTACCTCATGTAAGTGGAATCATACTATATTTGTTTTTTTGTGGATTTTTGTTTTTTGTGTGTGTTTTTTGTGTTTTTTTTGGTAACTGTCCTCAAGGTTTATCCACGCTGTAGCATGTGTCAGAATTTTTTTTCCTTTTTAAGTCTAAATAGTATTCTATTGCATGTATATGCTACATTTTATTGATCCAGTCATCCATTGATGGATACTTGGGTTACTCCTACTTTTTTAGCTTTTGAGAATAATGCTGATATAAACACGGGCACACAAATATCTCTTCAAAACTCTGCTTTCAATTATTTTGGGCATATACTCAGAAATGGAGTTCCTGGAATATATAGTAATTCTTTTTAATTTTTAAAGTAACTGTCCCATTGTTTGCCATAGTAGCTGTACCATTTTACATTCCCACCAACAGTATACAAGGGTTCCAGTTTCTCTACATTCTCACCAACACTAATTATTTCTTCTTCTTTTTTTTTTTTTTTTAAATAGCCATCCTGCTTTGGGTGATGTGTTACCTCATTGTGATTTCAATTTGCATTTCCCTCATAATTAGTGATGTTGAGCATCTTTTCACATTTTTAATGGCCACTTGTATATCTTCTTTGGATTAACCTCTGTTCAAGTCCTTTGCCCATTTTTTGATTGCGTGTTTTTGTTGTAGGTGTTCTTATGTACTGATTTACAGGTATATGATGTGCACATATTTTCTCCCATTTTGTAGGTTGTCTTTTCACTCTCTTATGTCTTTTAATGCATAGAAGTTTTAAACTTTGATGTAGTCCAATTTATCTACTTTTATGTGTGTTGTTACCTGACATAATTTATATACACATTACAGTGATGGTTATGAAAAATGTATAACTCATGAATATAATCATATTACTTGAAAAGGCAAGACAAAAATTGTATATAGGAAATCTCTAACAAAACGTAAGTGCCACTTAATAGTTTTAATGATACAGTTATATACTCAATCCTTATTTCTTATAGATACAATGTGATGTGCACTGTACTTGAGTTCTAAAAGCCCATTTCACACCATATATTAATTGATCATAAAATAACAAAATATTTTAAGGAATGTATTAACTATATGCTACCAAGTATTTAAATTATAAGGCACATTACATTTATTAATCTGGTACTTTTGTTTGCCAAAGTCATTTGTAGCTTCTTAAAATACTAGAAAGTTTTTATTAGAGAGGACTTTCTTTTCCTACTTTCTTTGTAGTGGACAAGCATTGTAAGGCTGCTGCATTCAAATTTCACTTCATAAACCTACTCTTTCACCAATTTATTTGTTTAGTGTTTATTATGGTTATAAAAGTGATTATAGCATATCTTGATGGAGCTGCTATTGGGGAAAGATAGATATTATGCAGGGGAAGTACATAAACAAATGAGATAATGTCAGAGAATAAAAGGTTCTATGAATGAAATAAAACGAATTGTGACTGAGACAAAGGAAGAGCTATTCTTTGGAACATTGGCATTGTTTATTTTACATGCATTTATAACTGGAAAACAGTAGAATGTTTTACCTTAGCTATAGTTTTCAAACCTAGTTAGTTCTTTTATATCTTTAACTATTCCATGATTTCCATTTCAATAACAATTTCAATGCTAAGCTTTTTGAATCCAACGACTCAAACTTTGAAAATGAAACTTTAATTCCAGTATGCATGGGACATTTGTCACAATGGCACTGATACTTGCTAATATGAAATGCAAAGTCTTTAAAATCCTGACCCAGTTAGGGTAGAGTTTCTTCCAAATTCCTTTATGATAAAACTCTGAGCTGTGATGCTAGGCCCACCAATTCTCCTATTCAGGAGGCACCTGAAAACTTGGTCATGTCTGGATCACCAACCCTGTTTGAATTGTCTTGTTTAGAGGTATGTTAATTTACATCATTAGATTCTAGAAATATAGAGTAAAGTTTTCTCATTCTATGAATTAGCACAACAGCTTTCTTATTAGTGATTGTCTTGGCTTGGCACTCTTCACTGGCTTCAAGTTTTTTTCCTTGGAGGAGGTGCTCACTGTGGAATGGGACAATTTAATCTCACTGGGAGTTGGGTTTCTTTTTCACCCTTGATTCATGTTGACTCAAATCACCAGAGATTAATTTTACAGATAAAATACATCACTGACTTGTTTTAAATTTTTAATTTTAAGGGTTATGCATTGTGTTAGTCATTGTAAGTATAGTTAAGTGCAAAAGAAATTCAAAAATTGAAGAAAATCCACAAAAATAAAAGTAAATTATGAAATAAGTGTCTCCACTGTATATACATGGCTTTAGATGAGCTTTCTATGTCCCAGTATGGAATATGTACTTAAGTGGCAATCTTTCAGCAATGGTAAATGCAAGATACGGTTAGTAACTGAAATTTTAAGTTAAAAAAATTATAAATAAAACGGTCACAAATCAAGCTGTCTTAACGTAGATCCTTGGCTTTTAAAAAAAAAATCTGCACATATAACAAAATGTAATCTCAGATTCCTAAGAGAAAGAGTGATGTTTCTTGGTTCTATGCCCTCCATTCCCCCTACAACATGCCTTCTTAAAGAAAATACACACTCATTAAAAAGTAAATGCAGTATAGTAGCAAGTATGGAGGATGCGTAATTAGGATGAAATACCCTGAATTATATGGAAGAGATTGAAAACATATTACTAGGAAAACTAGGAACAGGGAGAAGGGCAGAGTTCTATTTGGTCTTTTTCAATTTTAATGTAAATAATTCATGTCTTAACTCCCATTGAAAGGAGAAAATAAAAGTATCAAGTCTTGTAAAACTAAGCTAAATTAAAAAACTAAATTATTAGAATATTAGAATTGATAGAAACCATAGAGCTCATGTCCAATTTTTTCATGTCATAGATGGGAACTTAGAGGCTCAACCATAACGTGACTTACCCGTGGTCACACACAGCCAACTTGACTTCCAACCTGGAGTTCTTCCACTGCCTACCCTTAGGAACTGTGGGCTCATTTTCCAGCTGTAGGAGAAAGTTCAGCCTGGGCAGAAAGGGCCCCACTCTTCTATGTTTCAACCCTTTATGGGGGAAGGTAGAGGGGGAGATGGCAGTATCTGTGACATGACTATTGTCTTTTCACTGTCTCTATAGAAGCAAGCTATTTCCATTTGTGCCTGATGTCCTTTATTTTAACATAAAATGAATGATCCTTGGAACTCTTGTGTATTTTGGTTTTATATTCTGCTCCCATTAGTATATGCAAGTTATAACCATTTCCAAAGCATCTGAATCTCTCCTTTCTATCACAAACATAAAGGCTGAGAGGCAGCTTAAATCTTTTTTTTTTCCTTATTTTATGAGCAACTCATCGCACTCCAGGTCACTTGTCAGTAACGTTTATTTAGCTGAGGTTGTCTTTCTGAGCTGACTGAGACCAAAAAAATTGTTGATTGAAAAGTCAATGCACATGAGTTCACCACTCTGCAATCAACAGGGTGATCAAAGGTGCTGAAGTATTTTTCCCAGGTTCAGATTGCACTGCATTGCGCCTGGATGCATGATTCTCAGCATTTGTACTTTAAATATTTTTGGGCCTAAAAGGCCACATAAACATTACGTGAACCCTGATTGCTGCTGAATTGGAGGCAAAACAGCATGTCTAAGGGTTTTAGAGTCAGCCTTGACATTTTTGTGGCTTGGGAGATTTGTAGAAGATTTATGAGTGTCAATAAAATGTGAAGTCTCACTGAAAATCTTCATGAATGAAAGAATGCACATCTGTGTAGGCGTATCTATAGCCCTACACATTTCACAGTAGCAAAATGACTGAGCAAAACTGTACTTTGAGAAGATAGAAGGTGAAACACAGGTATCTTGTAAGTCACAACTGAAATCCAGGAGGGGATGTAACTTATTTTCTCACCTTTTCTGACCTTTTAGTTGGAGGTTGTTTGGTTGAGATTATTGGCTTGGGCACAGACTTGTTTCCTTAGGCTATGGTGCAATAAAACTCATTTAGTCACCACCACCACCACCACCACCATCACCACCACCACCAAGATCACCACTGACACCCTGCCAACAAATCACTGTGCAATTAGCAAAATTGCAATAGTCCAGTGACCTGTTCCCACAAAACCATATATCTACACACAGTCATCTAACAAGCAGTGCTTTTGAACACCTACTTACAGGCATTGGGCGTATATACTGTTGACTGTGATAATTATGGTCCCAGCTCTCCTGGACCTCAGAGGATATAAGCTAATAAAATAATTTTAAGTATTAAGAACTCTGAATTTGTGTAGTCCAGAAAATGTCACCAAGGAGAAGTCATTTGACCTGAGTTTGCAGGTCCTAGGCAGCCATCATGTTGAAATCTGGGGAAATTCTCTCCAGGCAGATGAAAGAACAAGGGAAAAAGCTTTAAAATAGGAATAAGCTTGAAGTGTTTGAGAAACATAATGGCAGCCAGAGCAGTGGAACTATTGGAGGCAAGGAAGTGGGTGGAATAAAATGAGGTTGGAGAGGCCTGGGTGGGTTGGGCTATGGAGAGTGTTGTAGGGGATTTGTGTTGGGACACCACTGGGCAGGGAGGTTAAGTAGGGGGAGTGAGATTGGATTTGTGTGTTGGAACTGTAAGGAATAGATTATTATTATTTTTGGGGGGCCTGGATTGATTATAAAAGGGATGAGAATGAAGTGTTCCATGAGGGCAGAGATTTGTATCAGTTTTATTCACCACTACATCCCCCCCCCAGAATGGTACTTGGAATGTAATAGGTGCTCTATAAATATGTTGAATATACAGATAGGGTATGTGTGTACATGCATTCCTATGATTGTTAATCATTTTTGCCCTAGAGTTCCTCCATCTACATATTAATTTTCTCTCAAAAAAATAGCTTTATTAGAAGTTTAACTTCGGGGCGCCAGGGTGGCGCAGTCAGTTAAGCAGCTGCCTTCAGCTCAGGTCATGATCCCAGGGTCCTGGGATTCAGCCCCACATCCGGCTCCCTGCTCTGCAGAGAGCCTGCTTCTCCCTCTCCCTCTGCCTACCGCTCTGCCTATCTGTGCTCTCTATGTCTCTGTCAAATAAATAAATAAAAAATCTTGAAAAAAAATAAAAGCTTAACTTTGTCTTCACAAGAAAATTGATAATTTGTTTATCTGCACATTTTATACCTACAAACGGGACATCCCTAAAATTTCATGTAAAAACTATGCGTTTTGTATTTTTCAATCTGCTATAAATTATATTTTATACCTTTCTTTTTTTGTAAAACAAAACTGTGCACCAAGTGATTTTTCCCTTACAAAAGCTTGATTTTCTTTTCTTTTTTTTTTTCCTGGTTAATACCTTAGCTGCTTAAAAACATCCTTATCAGTCCTTACACATTCACCTCTATCTTATTTGCTCATTTTATCTTTTATTGTTTTACTTGATTTTGTATCAGGGTGTTTAAATTGTGCATCTTCACCTTGTCTCACCCCTCAAGGTGTATTTTAGATTTCTAGAGAGGGCTATTTCTTCCTTTATATGACTAACAAAGATGCTTACTGCTCCAACAGCATGTTGTTACCTTGCCTGAGGCTGTGACTACACATCTAACGGTGAAACTTAAACATTTATAGATATGTTAATTTTTTTTTTTAAAGATTTTATTTTTATTTGACAGAGAGACACAGCAAAAGAGGGAACACAAGCAGGGGGAGTGGGAGAGGGAGAAGCAGGCTTCTCACCAAGCAGGGAGCCTGATGTGGGGCTTGAACCCAGGGCCCTGGGATCATGACCTGAGCCGAAGGCAGACACTTAAGACTGAGCCACCAGGCACCCCTATAGATATGTTACTTCTAAACACATGCCTTACTATCTTCCTGCAAGAATTTCAATAGTTTGAATGGTTTCAGTAGCTTCTCTGTTGACCTCATTGTCTACAGTTTCTTCTCCAATTTATCCTTCAGCAATGTCCCAATTGCCTAAAATACTGGTTTGTTGAGCAAAAAAACATTTGCTTACTTAAAGTAGGATCTAGAAAAGGTTTTTATCTATAGAATAAATTCTAGTTATAATAATGTACAATTTGAGGTCCCTTACCATCTGACACTACCTACCACATTATTGATAATTAGTAATTTATCCTTGCCACCCACCCCACCACCTAGAGTCAGACTGTCCTTGACTGCCTCCTCTTTCACTGAGCTCACCATGCCTTGTTCGTTGACATAAATCTCCTTCCCCTGGCTTGCTCATTTCATTGAAACCCTACTCCCACTTCCAGTGTCTCTCGAGTGCAATTCCTAAACTTTTTGGTCCAAGTTGGTGCTCATGAAACTTTGCTTATGCTGCTGTTTTCTTAATTCTCCTGTCATAATTAATTGGCCCCTTAACTCTTGTTCTGGTATTAGAAAACAAAATTCAAAGCTAAGTGAATTTGAAGATGTAATTGGTTTTATTAAGCAGTTCATGAATTGGGCAGCATCACATCTAGCAAGTAGAGAGGGGATCTCTGAAGAGTTGTACAATTTTTTTTGTTTTTGTTTTTATAGGAAGGAGGGTGGGACAAGGAAGTAACTAGCAAAAGAAAGTAACTAGCAAAAGAAAAAAAAAGATTGTTTCAGGGAAGTTCACTTTTCCTTAGGTGGATGAGTAAGTAGTCTTGTTATTTGGATTACCTCGTCTTCCTTTAGGGGATGGAGAAGGGTCCATGTGACAGATTACCGTACTGACGGCGGAATAGGAATTTCCTGCCTGATCCTTTCTGGGGGAGGTTGAAAGTATAACTAGCTTAAATATTAAAGCCTGATTTGGGGATGTGGCCTAGAATAAGTGACTCCATTTTGGGCCTGTGGTTTTCTTTTTGACACTCGTCTTTGAGCATCTTGAAGGTGGAGGAAAAATTGTCATTTTATCACCAGCACTACACACAGTACTAAGTTCTCAGCCAATACTTGGTGAACAAGTGAGTGAGTGATCAAATGAATAATTATATTTGTGAGCATGAGTTGAGCTGCCTTGCCAACAACATTCTCCATATTGGCAAAACTTTGATGTCATGTCAGGAACTTAGACACTGTTGTTGGTGAAATAAGCAGTAGCAAATTGAGTTACCTTGAAACTTGAGCCAGAATAGTTGGGGAGATAGTTTTGACGTTAAGTGCAAGGCATCTCAATTTTTATTTTTCTGAGAGGACACTCTCTTCGTAGCTCATATATTTCTTATAAACAGTATTTAAACTTTTTAATTAAAGTGTAGCATACATATGTTAGTGGACAGACAGTGAATTTTCGCAGGGATAACACAGCCATGTAATCAGTATGCAGGCTGTGATAGACATCCCTGATGCCCCAGCACTGTGTCTGAATTAACTGCCATTTGGAGAAGACAGTGCCTCACATGCTGACAGTTTCTCTTGCACCATGGAAGCTTGTCCAGGAGAGAAGTGGTGGGTAGTTAATACCCTTGGGGGAGCCCTCAAACATTGTGCATGGAAGTCTCGTAAATTGCACAGCCTCCCCATCTTGCAATGGGGCAGTCTTGAGGTGTGCTCCACATGGGTTCTCATAGAGTGATTAGGTCATTCTTGCAATAATGCATTTAGAGCATAGCTTAAGATTTGTCCCACACAAAATTTTGTTAGAAAAATTGTATTAAGTTTCGTGGACACAAAACTTTATATAAACCTCACACATAACCACTGTATTGAGTGGTATTTATGGTAAAGAATTTTGGATATTAAACCATAAAAAAAATAACAATAAGAAAACACTAGCCCAGAGTGGTATATCTGTATATGCTGCAGGAGCAAGGCCACAATGCCTCCCCGGAAATATTATCAAGGCCAGGTATATCAGTACCACAATAAATGTAAAATGATTAAATTCACCTATTAAAACAAAGAGTTTTAGATAGGATTAAAAATAACCAGCCATGCCCAGGTGGCTCAGATGGTTAAGCGTCTGCCTTTGGCTCAAGTCCTGATCCTGGGGTCCTGGGATCAAGTCCCACATCAGGTTCCCTGCTCCTTGGGAGCCTGCTTCTCCCTCCATCTCTCTCTCTCTCCCTCTCTTTCTCTCTCTCTCTCCCCCTCTGTCTCTCATGAATAAATAAATAAAATCTTAAAAAAAAAAATAGCCAGCCATATAACCTCACTAAGACTGGTACCTGAAATCTAAGACTAGAGAAATTTTGAAATAAAAATTTTGAAAATAAAAGGTTGAAATGTAAAGTAGATAAGAACCAAAAAACAAAAGAGTTGAAGAGGAATATCACTTTATGTTAAAAGAAATAGTCTGCTTAGAATATATAACTCCCAAGACTTTTGTGTATTTAACAACCTAGCCAGGATTTATGAGGCATAAAATGAAAATAATTATACTTTGGGAAAATTCAGCCCAGCTTTTTGAGAAATGTATAGGTAAAAAATGCAAAACCAGACAACAATATTTGGAAATATTGGAAACACAGGATTAATAAACTTTAATACATGTGCACAAAATCTTTCATCTAACAAATAGAGATTATACATTCTTTTCTAGTACTTAGTAAACCTATATACACTTACTTATCATAAGTCCATAAGTGAGTCTCAACAAATTTCAAAAAGTCAGTATTATGTAGATTATATTCTCTGACTGACATTAATATAATAAATATTCATAGCTGTAATTGACATAAACAGAAACTCTTGGAGGTCCTCAATAGTTTATAAACACATAAAAAGGTCATGAGATCAAAATGCTTGAGCACCAGTGATGTATTTTAAACTTCAATCCCCTTTCCTCCCCTTCCTCCCTTTTTCCCCTTTCTTCCCCCCACCCCATTCCCACATAAAAAGAAAATTCATCAAGGTTCAGTAAGTTTCACAGTTTCATTTTACAAGAATAAGCAGAGTGTTTGCAAAATGAATTCTATTTTTTATGTTGGTAAAACTATCTTATCAAATTCTGATAAGGATTGTAAAGGAAAGGAATATTTAAGACAACTCGTGAATATAGCTGCCAACTGTTTAAATGAAACATAATAATTAAAATGTATCATTGTATAAAATAAACATCAGGTAGAGTTGATCCCATAATTACAAGGATGATCCACATGAAACATTAATCTATTGATTAATATATTAAGGAAATATATATCACTTAAGTAAAAAAGCATTTGGTATAATCCAATAATATACTTGTTTAAAACCTCTTACCAAACTAGCATTAGAAGGCAGTTTCCTTAATCTTGTACATGGTGTGTATATATATATATATATATATATATATATATATATATATATATATCAGCATCATAGTAGTCTAAGTTTAGAAGCATCCAGTTAGAATCAGAAATAATACAAGCATGACTGGTATCACCTCCACTGTTCTTCAGTCTTGGTAGTTACAGCCTATATAATAAGAAAAAAAATGTTTAAAGGAAGAGATACAATCATTATTTATAGATAAAAAGATCTACGTATAATCCACAAAATTTACTAGCCAAATTTATAAATTAATCTAAATTTTAAGTGTCTTTTTCATGACCCTTGACAAAAATGCCTTTAAAATTTAGTACAGATGATAGAAGTTCCAATCATAGTTGAGATAATTTTCATGGAGAAAACCAGAAAAGTCCTGAGTTCCTCCAGCCTGGGCTTTGTGAGTCTAACCCGTGCATCTGTTCGGGGGAAGGGAGAGTGGCAGGTTTGGGTTCCAGCTCAGTCAGTGACAGGTTTCAGTCTGTCCTTGTGTAGCCGTTGATCTGTGAGGTGATCAAAAGTGCCAAATAGCCTGAGAATGAATGGCTGCAATTTTCAGTGTTCTTGTTAGCAGACACGATGTTCCTGTAAGTTGCAGGAGCCAGGCCAACTCGATACAGCTGACTTATTTTTAATGTCTTTTTGTCTCTGTGTGTGTGTGTATGCCTGTATCTGTGGATATTGTGTTCAGATACAGATGTTCTCATGTAATCGAATATGTTGGTCACATAACAGGGACCAAAGAGATCATTGAAAAGAGGACAAAACCCCACAGTGGCCCACATATGGGACATGTGTTGAACAGTAACTGCCAAAGAGAAAAAAAAAAGGCAAGATTATAGTAAAATACTGTATGTTATCAATCAGGGTATACCTTGTATCTTTTCTAAGCATACTGGGCGTGCTAGATTGCTCTAGAATTTGTGAAAGAAGAGACTTTGTTTGGATTTTGGGAGCCTGAGGTATGCCTGGTAAGATTCTAGTCAGCTATAAATAATGTCCATTTAAGATGTGGTATGAGAAAATGTGATTAAAATTCCAAGTGGAAGTTTACAGTGTGAAGACAGACTTACAATTTATTTGAATCTTCTGGCTTGTTTTTAAGGGTAAGTTTTCCTAAAGTGATCAGTGTCTGCGAGTTCAAAGACAGAGTATCTCTGGTAGGTGAAGGCTATTTTTTTTTTTTTTTTTTTTTTTGGGTGAAGGCTATTATAGTCAGAAAAAGAAATGTTGTTTTGCTGTTCTCCATGTCAGGTGCATAAGTGCCCCAGCCCACCCAGCAAGAAGCTGGTTTCAGTATTCTGTGCTCCAAATGACATCTTCAGCTCATGGTGAAACAAAGCATTCTTGGCAGCCCATAGCTGTTGCATTCCTTCGTATTCATCTTGGCATGTATTTACTTTCTTTCGTCTGCACAATCACCTTTGCTAGGTAGGTAAGAAAACTGAGTCTTAAAATAAACTGAGAGATTTGCCCAAAGTCACAAAGCTGGTAAATGGCAGAAGTAACTCTTGAGCTATTTTTTGGAGGAGCTCATACATTTTTTTTTAAAGATAAGTCTACAGAATTAAGTTACACGGTATTTCCAAGAAATGATTAGAATTTATATATTACTGATTTGCATGAACTTGTCTGTCTGATGAGAGTATTAAATAATTTTCCTTTAGATGTGTTTGTCACATATTCACAATCTTAATTCATAAGAATTGCGGTGACCTAAATATAATGATTGTTCAGTTCTTTGCATATGGCTTTTGATATTCTTTTGTGTATTTGTTATTGCTGTTGTACTTTTTTAAGCCACAAGAAGTTGTTAGCACTCAATTTAGGCTCCTTATTACCATTGGGTTTTGCTAAGCATCAGATAATAACCCAAAGATTAAAAACCTTACTTTAAAAATTCAAGCCTATATTATGCATTTTCCCACACATACTTTTAAGTAGCAGCAGTATGTTCTAATGACAGGAGGTGCTTGGTGTGTTTTGCTTTCATTATTTTTCTCTGTGTTTATAATTACACCAAGCTCCAATATAATTTTAATAACTTTAAAAAAAAAGTTGTTGCAAAGGCACAAAGAATAAAATGGCAGAGATTTGTGGCATAATAGAATTAATTTCAGTGTCCTTTTCATATGGCTCCTAACAGTTGCCAGGTTTAATCACAGCTATCCATCCCCAAGGAACTATTTGGTTTGCAACAATTTTAGATATGAAAGTTCTTTGACCTGAATGCTTGGCATCCTGGAGTGGAGAAAAATGAGGGTTATAGTTAAAAATGGTATTGTCATATTTTTTAAATAAAAAAATACATATACTATGAAATCACTAAGAAGCATATTCATAAAAATTTTAAGTTTTATTTGTGTGTGTGTGTGTGTGTGTGTGTGTGTGTTGTGGGGAGGGAGGTCGTTTTGTTGCTCATTTTTCCCCTGAACAGGTGTGAAGAACATGCTTTGCCAGTGGGAGCCTGGGTGATTCATTAATTTCTTTTCACTTCATGCAAGGGAGCTTTCTTTCACACCTGAGGTGCTTACACTCTGACCCACTCTGGCCTTATCTAAGGCCAGGGAAGCCACCTTCAAAATACCAAAAGAGGGAATATGTATAGCCCACATCCCGCCCCCCCGCCCTTATGTGGTCTCCAGCCCTTTACCCATTTAAAGGGGCAAGACACATTAAAAAATAAGGAATTTGTAGCCAAACAAAACTCCATTTGAGTCCCAGGTCTACCACTGGTCGTTTTGTTAAAATGCAAAAGTTACTTAACTGCTGTGAGCATTAGTTGTTTCATCTGGACAATGTAATTAGTGGTCTCTGTCTTGCAGGATGGTTTGGGAATGCAAAATCATGACATACACAGTGTATGGCACACAGAAAGCCTTTGATATATGGAACCTGTTTGCATAGATGTTGCTGTCTTTGACTTCTCCATTAAATTCCAGTCAGTCTGAATTGTGGATGTCCTTTTATGTAAGGTGGAACTAATAGGGTCTAACTTGCTTGGGAATATTGCTTCAAAAAGAAAAGCAGTATGTCCAGAGTAGGGTCCACATGAGAAAACAAATCTGGCCTTTTCTTACCATATTGAGAGAACCAAAAATTTATCTTTTAAATTGAAGTATAATTTACATAGAATAAATTGCACAAATCTTAAGTATACAGCTTAGTAAATATTTCCATATAAATGTACCTGTGTTATCACTACCCAAATCAAAATAGAGAACATTTTCAGTACCCTGGAAAGATCCCTCCTGCCTCTTTGCAGTCAGTCCTCCACTGTGCTCAGAGATAATCACTATTCTGACTTTTATAACTACAGATTAATTTTGTCTGTTCTTGAACATCATACAAAAAGAATCCTATAGTATGTCTTTTGGGTCTGGCTTCTTTTGCTCAATATAATGTTTTTGAGATTCAACCATATATTAGTAGTTCATTTCTTTCTCCTCTGAATAGTTGGGTTGTTTCCAGCTCTTGACTATTCTGAAAAAAAATCTATCAATCTTCTCTAAGTATTTTTGAGGACACAGCCTCTTATTTCTTTGGACTATATACATAGAATTGGAATTGCTAGGTCATAAAGGAAGCATATGCTTAAAATTGTTAGAAACTGCCAAGTGTTTTCCAAAGTGATGTTCTACCTTCTGTTCCCACCAGCAGTATATGCAAGTTCTAGTGCCCTACATTCTCACCAAAACTTGCATTCAGTCATCCTAATTTTACCCTTTTAAAAAAATTTTCTGGTGGCTTCTTATTGTGTATTTAATATATATCTCCCTGCATACCCATCAAGTTGAATATCTTTTCACATGCTAGTCATTCAGATATCTTCTTTTGTGAATTGCCTATTGATAGAACCAAAGAATTACTGACCAATTGCACTTTTGAGGAGTCCTTGTGTGTTGATGATAAGTGTTTTTTAAAAATATTAAACCAATGCAAATATACTTTGATTTTCTAGACCAAGGCTAATTGGATGTAAAGACCTATGTCTTTCTTTAAGAAAAATAAGACTGATGAATCACAGACCTGTACCTCTGAAACAAATAATACATTATATGTTAAAAAAAAAAAAAAAAGATAGTAGGAAGGGAAAAATGAAGGGGGGCGGGAATAGGAGGGGGACATGAACCACGAGAGACTATGGACTCTGAGAAACAAACTGAGGGTTCTAGAGGGGAGGGGGGTGGGGGGGTGGGTTAGCCTGGTGATGGGTGTTAAAGAGGGCATGTACTGAATGGAGCACTGGGTATTATACGCAAACAATGAATCATGGAACACTACATCAAAACTAATGATGTAATGTATGGTGATTAACAGAATATAGTAAAATAAAATAAAAAAAAATACACAGGGGTCTCCTTCAGTTGGTTCCCAAAAGATCCTGTAATAAGATGTTCCTATTGCTCACAGCCTGTTGGAACATAGACATTACTGGGGAATGCTTTATTGTTAGCCTCTGTTTTGTGCCTGGGGCTGGATGGCTGCTCGTACATGGCAGATATGATTAGGTATTTTCGCGGAAGATAGCTCAGAAGGGAGCTGTCTGACAGCTTCCCTTGCATCTGTTGCTCCACTGAGGTGTTCAGAGGCCCTCAGGGTGACATCCGGTGAAAAGGGTGGTTTAAACAGAAAGTGTCTGGATGGCTATTATTTGGTGGCTGTTATTGAAAACACACTTCGGGAAGCAGAATGTCATAATCAGAAATGAACACATGGCACATAGAATTATAGGATTTTAAAGTTAGAAGGGGCCCTAGAGATGATCTAGCCTAAACAGCTCATTTTTTGAATGAGGAAATCGAGGTTTAGTGAGATACTGGACTGTCTGGAGTTTGCAGTGCTAGTCAATGGAGGAGCTAGATTTTTTATAGTCTTTATAAGAATTAGATTATCTGGTGAGTAAAATTAAATGGAATGCAAGGACTTGGGGCTACACTTTGTTTCATTTAAGAGGTACTGCTAACTCTTACCACTGCTATTTATTATATGTCCCTGAGCTCCTTCTAGTGGGAATTTGCTGTGTTATTCTTCTGTTCTGCAGCACATGCATAAAGCCTTGCATGGGGTCTGAGCCCCTCCTTCTAGGAACAAAACTGAAAAGCAGGCAGCATGTTTTAGCCACAGCAAGTGGAGTTGAAGAGTAAATCACAGAACTATGCCTCAAGAAAAAGTTCAGGATCAAGCTGAAGTAGTTTCTTTCAAATTCTGTAAAATTCAAGAGCCTTGATGTTAATTTCAATGTATTGAGCAAGTAATGGAAATTTTAACAAAATGTGGCCCTTTATGATCTCCTACAACAGTAAGCCTGGAAGCAGGAACTTTCCAGGTTCGGTTAACTTAGTGAATCAATGGCATCAACAAGGACCCGGACATCTGCCATCATTCCATATGAAATCCTCAGTGGACTGGCTTGCCCTGTGGTAGATGGGGAGTTGTGTTACCCAGGTCCTTCTTCAAGAAAGGTCTCACTGTGAGGAGACCTTCAGAAACTGTCTACTGTCAGCTGTCCACTCCTTCAGTAACCTACGCCTCAGCTAAAGAGAGCTGCCTCATTCTTCAGATATCTGAGTAAAGTGAGGGTGTAAGAAAACAGCAATTTCAGCCTAAAGCAGGAAAACTTCTATGGGTAATGCTGGTCTAGAGCTCTTCGTGTGGTTGGCTGAAGCTTTGTTGGGGCTGCATTACAGTTCATTTCTCCCTTACCCTAATCCTGCTTCTTTCTACTTTCTTTCCACTTTCTTCCACAGGTGCTGACCCCTAACAAACACATTGTACTTTAGTGTGTGTGTGTGTGTGTGTGTGCATGTGCGCATAACAGTTTCATGTATTCTAAATTATTTTCTTAGTCTAGGTTTTCAGATGTAGAATTACTGGGTTAAACAGTATGCCATTTTAAAGGCTTTTTGATTTTACAGCTTATTGAGATACAATTGATATACAAAAATTATAGATTTTTTTATTATGTAAATCTCCATACATCATTAGTTTTTTTTATCAATATTACCTTTATTTGACTGAATTACTTCAATAACATCTTATAATTTTACACCTTAACTGAGATAAAAATGTGCAGTCTGTGACACGTTAACATCCTTTCATTTTCAAGTGCAGCTCTGCTTTTGTATGAAATGTGCCTGTTTTGTTTTCGCAATTCTGTAAAAACAGACATGCATATATTTCAGAAGAAAGAATGTATCTAACTGTACAGAGATTGCCATCTGCATTCAGTTTAGTTGAAACCTATGCTCATTTATTTTATATGGCCAAACTGAGGATTGCATATTCAGATTAATTTAGTTCTCTATTTTTATTTTTTTAATTAAAAAAATTTTTTATTATGCTAATCACCATACATTACATCATTAGTTTTTTTTTTTAATGTTTTATTATTCATGAGAGTCAGAGAGAGAGAGAGAGGCAGAGGCAGAGGGAGAAGCAGGCTCCCCGCCCAGCAGGGAGCCCGATGCAGGACTCGATCCCAGAACCCTAGGATCATGACCTGAGCCGAAGGCAGATGCTCAACCATCTGAGCCACCCAGGCGCCCCTACATCATGTTTTTGATGTAGCGTTCCATGATTCATTGTTTGCGTATAACACCCAGTGCTCCATTCAGTACATGCCCTCTTTAATACCCATCACCAGGCTAACCCATCCCGCCACTCCCCTCCCTTCTAGAACCCTCAGTTTGTTTCTCAGAGTCCATAGTCTCTCACGGTTCATCTCCCCCTTCGATTTTCCCCTCTTCATTCTTCCCTTCCTGCTATCTTCTTCTTCTTCTTTTTTTAACATATAATGTATTATTTGTTTCAGAGGTACAGGTCTGTGATTCAACAGTCTTACACAATTCACAGCGCTCACCATAGCACATACCCTCCCCAATGTCTATCACCCAGCCACCCCATCCCTCCCCCGCCACCACTCCAGCAACACTAAGTTTGTTTCCTGAGATTAAGAATTCCTCATATCAGTGAGATCATATGATGATCATGACATGATACATGTCTTTCTCTGATTGACTTATTTCACTGAGCATAATACCCTCCAGGTCCATCCACGTCATTGCAAATGGCAAGCTCTCATTCCTTTTGATGGCTGCATAATATTCCATTGTATATATATACCACATCTTTATCCATTCATCTGTCGATGGACATCTTGGCTCTTTCCATAGTTTGGCTATTGTGGACATTGCTGCTCTAAACATCGGGGTGCACATACCCCTTTGGATCCCTACATTTGTATCTTTGGGGTAAATGCCCAGTAGTGCAATTGCTGGATCATATGGTAGCTCTATTTTCAACTTTTTGAGGAACCTTCATACTGTTTTCCAGAGTGGCTGCACCAGCTTGCATTCCCACCAAAAGTGTAGGAGGGTTCCCCTTTCTCTGCATCCCCGCCAACATCTGTCATTTCCTGACTTGTTAATTTTACCATTCTGACTGGTGTGAGGTGGTATCGCATTAAGGCTTTGATTTGGATTTCCCTGAGCGATGTGGAGCACTTTTTCATGTGTCTGTTGGCCATTTGGATGTCTTCTTTGGAAAAATGTCTGTTCATGTCTTCTGCCCATTTCTTGATTGGATCATTTGTTCTTTGGGTGTTGAGTTTGATAAGTTCTTTATAGATTTTGGATACTAGCCCTTTATCTGATATGCAAATCTCTTCTCCCATTCTGTCGGTTGTCTTTTGGTTTTGTGGGCTGTTTCTTTTGCTGTGCAAAAGCTTTTTATCTTGATGAAGTCCCAATAGTTCATTTTTGCCCTTGCTTCCCTTGCCTTTGGTGATGTTTCTAGGAAGTTGCTGCGGCTGAGGTCGAGGAGGTTGCTGCCTGTGTTCTCCTTTAGAATTTTGATGGACTCCTGTCTCCCATTTAGGTCTTTCAACCATTTGGAGTCTATTTTTGTGTGTGGTGTAAGGAAATGGTCCAGTTTCATTCTTCTGCATGTGGCTGTCCAATTTTCCCAACACCATTTGTTGAAGAGACTGTCTTTTTTCCATTGGATCTTCTTTCCTGCTTTGTTGAAGATTAGTTGATCGTATAGTTGAGGGTCCATTTCTGGGCTCTCTATTCTGTTCCATTGATCTATGTGTCTGTTTTTGTGCCAGTACCATACTGTCTTGATGATGACAGCTTTGTAATAGAGCTTGAAGTCCGGAATTGTGATGCCACCAGCTTTGCTTTTCTTTTTCAACATTCCTCTGGCTATTCGGGGTCTTTTCTGTTCCATACAAATTTTAGGATTATTTGTTCCATTTCTTTGGAAAAAAATGGATGGTATTTTGATAGGGATTGCATTGAATATGTGGATTGCTCTAGGTAGCATTGACATCTTCACAATATTTGTTCTTCCAGTCCATGAGCATGGAATGTTTTTCCATTTCTTTGTGTCTTCCTCAATTTCTTTCATGAGTATTTTATAGTTTTCTGAGTACAGATCTTTGCCTCTTTGGCTAGATTTATTCCTAGGTATCTTATGGTTTTGGGTGCAATTGTAAATGGGATCAACTCCTTAATTTCTCTTTCTTCTGTCTTGTTGTTGGTGTATAGGAATGCCACTGATTTGTGTGCATTGATTTTATATCCTGCCCCTTTACTGAATTCCTGTATGAGTTCTAGCAGTTTTGGGGTGGAGTCTTTGGGGTTTTCCACATAAAATATCATATCATCTGCAAAGAGTGAGAGCTTAACTTCTTCTTTGCCGATTCGGATGCCTTTGATTTCTTTTTGTTGTCTGATTGCTGTGGCTAGGACTTCTAATACTATGTTGAATAGCAGTGGTGATAGTGGACATCCCTTCCGTGTTCCTGACCTTAGGGGGAAAGCTCTCATTTTTTCCCCACTGAGAATGATATTCACTGCGTGTTTTTCATAGATGGCTTTTATGATATTGAGGTATGTACCCTCTATCCCTATATCTGAAGAGTTTTGATCAAGAAAAGATGTTGTACTTTGTCAAATGCTTTTTCTGCATCAATTGAGAGGATCATATGGTTCTTGTTCTTTCTTTTATTAGTGTATTATATCACACTGATTGATTTGTGGATGTTGAACCAACCTTGCAGCCCAGGGATAAATCCCACTTGGTTGTGGTGAATAATCCTTTTAATACACTGTTGGATCCTATTGGCTAGTATTTTGGTGAGAATTTTTGCATCCATGTTCATCAGGGATATTGGTCTGTAACTTCTTTTTGATGGGGTCTTTGTCTGGTTTGGGGATCAAGGGAATGGTGGCCTCATAAAACAAGTTTGGAAGTTTTCCTTCCATTTCTACTTTTTAGAACCGTTTCAGAAGAATAGGTATTAATTCTTGAAATGTTTGGTAGAATTCCCCTGGGAAGCCATCTGGCCCTGGGCTTTTGTTTGTTGGGAGATTTTTCATGACTGCTTCAATTTCCTTAGTGGTTATAGGTCTGTTCAGGTTTTCTATTTCTTCCTGGTTCAGTTTTGGTAGTTGATACATCTCTAGGAATGCATCCATTACTTCCAGGTTATCTAATTTGCTGGCATAGAGTTGCTCATAATATGTTCTTAGAATTGTTTGTATTTCTTTGGTGTTGGTTGTGATCTCTCCTCTTTCACTTGTGATTTTATTTATTTGGGTCATTTCTCTTTTCTTTTTGGTAAGTCTGGCCAGGGGTTTATCAATCTTGTTGATTCTTTCAAAGAACCAATCCCTAGTTTCTTTATCTGTTCTACTGTTCTTTTCGTTTCTATTTCATTGATTTCTGCTCTGATCTTTATTATTTCTCTTCTCCTGCTGGGTTTAGGCTTTATTTGCTGTTGTTTCTCCAGCCCCTTTAGGTGTAGGGTTAGGCTGTGTATTTGAGACCTTTCTTATTTCTTGAGAAAGGCTTGTATTGCTATATCCTTTCCTCTTAGGACTGCCTTTGCTGCATCCCAAAGAGTTTGAATAGTTGTGTTTTCATTTTCATTTGTTTCCATAAATTTTTTAATTCTTCTTTAATTTCCTGGTTGACCCATTCATACTTTAGTAGGATGCTCTTTAGCCTCCATGTATGTGAGTTCTTTCCGACTTTTCTCTTGTGATTAAGTTCTAGTTTCAAAGCATTGTGGTCTGAAAATATGCAGGGAATGATCCCAGTTTTTTGGTACCGGTTGAGACCTGCTTTGTGACCTAGGATGTGATCTATTCTGGAGAATGTTCCATGGGCACTAGAGAAGAATGTGTATTTTGTTGCTTTGGGATGGAATGTTCTGAATATATCTGTGAAGTCCATTTGGTCCAGTGTGTCATTTAAAGTCTTTATTTCCTTGTTGATCTTGTGCTTAGATGATCTGTCCATTTCAGTGAGGGGGGTGTTAAAGTCCCCCACTATTATTGTATTGTTGTCAATGTGTTTCTTTGCTTTTCTTATTAATTGCCTTATATAATTGGCTGCTCCCATGTTAGGGGCATAGATATTTACAATTGTTAGATCTTCTTGTTGGATAGACCCTTTAAGTAGGATATAGTGTCCTTCCTCATTTCTTATTACAGTCTTTGGTTTAAAATCTAATTTGTCTGATATAAGGATTGCCACCCCAGCTGTCTTTTGGTGTCCATTAGCATGGTAAATTGTTTTCCACCCCCTCACTTTGAATCTGGGGGTGTCTTTGGGTCTAAAATGAGTCTCTTGCAGGCAGCATATCGATGGTTCTTGTTTTTTTATCCAGTCTGATAGCTTGTATCTTTTGATTGGGGCACTTAGCCCATTTACATTCAGGGTAACTATTGAAAGATAGGAATTTAGTGCCATTGTATTTCCTGTAAGGTGACTGTTACTGTATATTGTCTGTGTTCCTTTCTGGTCTATGTTGCGTTTAGGCTCTCTTTTTGCTTAGAGGACCCCTTTCAATATTTCTTGTAGGGCTGGTTTAGTGTTTGCAAATTCCTTTAGTTTTTGTTTGTCCTGGAAGCTTTTTATCTCTCCTTCTATTTTCAATGACAGCCTAGCTGGATATAGTATTCTTGGCTGCATATTTTTCTCATTTAGTGCTCTGAATATATCATGCCAGTCCTTTCTGGCCTGCCAGGTCTCTGTGGATAGGTGTGTTGCCAATCTAATGTTTCTACCATTGTAGGTTACAGATCTCTTCTCCTGAGCGGCTTTCAGGATTTTCTCTTTGTCTCTGAGACTTGTAAGTTTTACTATTAGATGTCAGGGTGTTGACTTATTTTTATTGATTTTGAGGGGGGTTCTCTGTGCCTCCTGGATTTTGATGCCTGTTTCCTTCCCCAAATTAGGAAAGTTCTCTGCTGTAATTTGCTCCAATATACCTTCTTCCCCCCTCTCTCTTTCTTCTTCTTCTGGGATCCCAATTATTCTAATGTTGTTTCATCTTATGGTATCGCTTATCTCTCAGATTCTGCCTTCGTGATCCAGTAGTTGTTTATCTGTCTTTTTCTCAGCTTCTTTATTTTCCATCATTTGGTCTTCTATATCAGTAATTCTCTCCTCTGCCTCATTTATCCTAGCAGTTAGAGCCTCCATTTTTGATTGCACCTCATTAATAGCCTTTTTGATTTTCACTTGGTTAGATTTAAGTTCTTCTATTTTTCCAGAAAGGGTTTCTCTAATATCATCCATGCTTTTTTCAAGCCCAGCTCGTATCTTTAAAATCATCATTCTGAACTCTAGTTCCAACATCTTACGAATGTCCGTATTGATTAGGTCCCTGGCAGTCGGTACTGCCTCTTATTCTTTTTTTTGAGTGATTTTTTTCCGTCTTGTTATTTTATCCAGAGATTAGATGAATGAGAGAACAAAATGCTAAAAGGGTAACAACGACCCCAGAAAAATATACACTAAACAAATCAGAAGAGACTTGGAACCGGGGGAAAAGAAAGGGAAAGAAAGGAAAAAGATAAAAACAAACAAACAAATCAAAAAAAAAAAAAAAAGAATATGATCAAATATGATCAGGCTGGTGCATAGATCAGGGCCACACACTAGATTTTGGGTGTATTTTGGTCTGTTAGAAGCAAGTGTCTCCCAAAATTTTAAAGAAAGAAAAACTTATATATGTACAAAAATAAGGGTTAATACGATGAAGGGATGGAATATGACTGTAAAGATGAAAATTATAAAAAATTTTATAAAAAGGAATTGATAAGTTGGTTGATAAAAGAAGAGGATTTAATCATAAAAAAGGGAGAGAATGTGATCAGGCAGGAGACTAGAACAAAGCCATACACTAGAGATTTAGGGTATATTTTGGTCTGTTAGAAGAAACTGTATCCCAAAATTTTAAAGACAGAACAACTTATATATATGTACCAAAAATATGGTTAACTACTATGAAGGGATAGAATATGACTCTAAAAATGAAAAATAAAAAAGATTTTTTTAAAAAGGGATTGATAAGATGTTGGTTGATAAAGGGAAAAAGAAAAATTCAAAAAAAAAAAGTTAAAAAAAATTAACTTTGAAAGACTAAAGAATCATTGGAAAAAAGCCATGAATTCTATGTGCAGCATTCCCCTAGCACTGGAGTTCTGCCGTTCTCATTGATCGGTAAACTTGGTCTTGGCGGGCTGTTCTTGCTGATCTTCTGAGGGAGGTGCCTATTGCCGTGGTTCTCAAATGTCTTTGCCGGAGGCGGAATTGCCCCGCCCTTGCTGGTCCAGGCTAAGTAATCTGCTTAGGTTTGCTCTTGGGAGCTTTTGTTCCCTGCAAGCTTTCTGTTCGGCTTTGGAGGATGGGAGTGAAAATGGCGGCCTCCCAATCTCTGCCCTGGAGGAGCTGAGAACTCGGGGCCCCACTCCTCGGTGCACCCCCAGAGAAAAGCAGTCAATCACTCCTTTCTCCCCGGTCTCTGGACGCACTCCGTGCTCAGCCAGTGACCGAACGTTTCTATCTCTGGCACATGACCCCGTTTGGAATCTCCAAACCCAGCAGATCCTTGCGGTGTGCTCCTGCGCCATCCTCCCGGGGAGGGGGGGGAAGGGGAGTTTCCCCTCATCTTCCGCTTGTTGGGTCCCTGCTGGAAGAGCAGTGGCCTGACTGTGCGGCGGATCATGGTTTATGGCAACCCCGAGCTGAGAGCCCACTCCTGGGCTCCGTCTCTGCAGCCGGCTTCCCTGCTCCTATACCTGGGAGCTCTGCCGCACTCAGGCACCCCCGGTCTCTCTGTGACCCCGAGGGTCCTGAGACCACAGTGTCCCAATGAGGGTTTCACCCCCCGCTTAGTCACTGGAGTGACGTTGCTCAGCAGAGCCGACTTCTAAAAGTTCCAATTTTGCGCTCTGCGGCTCTATCACTTGCCTGAAGCGGCCGATGGAGGTCCCCTCTCCCGCCATCTATCTTCCCGAATATCGCCTTGGATTCACTTCTCCCCATGTCCTACCTTCCAGAAAGTGGTCACTTTTCTGTTCAGAGAGTTGCTGCTATTCTTTTCTTCGATCTCCTGTTGAGTTCGTAGGTGTTCAGAATGGTTTGATCTCTATTTAGCTGAATTCCTGGGACCAGACGAAATTTAGGTCTCCTACTCCTCCGCCATCTTGCTCCTCCCCCAAAATTATAGATATTTAATGCATACATTTTGATGAGTTTGGACAAATGCATACACTCATGATATCATCACCACAATCAAGGTAATATATATATTCATCACTGCCAATAGATTCCTTGTGTCCCTTTGTTTTTTGTGTGTTTGTGGTTAGATCACTTAACATGAGATATACCCTCTTACATTTTTAAGTGCATACCACCATTAACTACAGCCTGTATGTTGTACAGATCTCTAGAACTTATCTCCTATAACTGTAGCTTTATTACCATTGAACAATAACTCCCCATTTTCTCCTCTCCCTATCCCCTATTTCATTATCTGCTTTTATAAATCTGTTTTAGATATCTCATATAGTAGACTCATGCAGCATTTATCTATCTGTGACTGACTTATTTCACTTAGCATCAGGTCTTCCAGGATCACTCATTGTCATGAATGCTAGCATTTTCCCCTTTTTCAAGGTTAAGTAATATCCCAACTTCTGTCTTAATGTCTGCTTCTGGCGTATCCAATTCACTGTAGCTTCTAATGCTGGGGCTTCTTCCCAAGATTGCTATACCAACTCCAGGTGGCAGAAGCTTGTAGAAAGGTAGAAAAGAACATACCTCTCTTGAAGTCCATTTAAAGAGTGCAGAAATCCATCCTGGAACCACTCAGCAGATTTTGTCTCATTGTTATTGGCTGTTATTGTGTCACACACCAGTGCGAAAAGCAATCACTTAGGAAGGTGAATGAGACCATCATTATGGGCTTAAACCAGGCAAGACTTAACCCCTGGGGCTTGGGTTGTGGCCTACCTGCTTCTTAGGAACAAGACTGTACTGAGGACAATGAATAAAATTTCAGCTCGGAAGAAAAAAGACAGGGAGTAGGTGGGAGGGAGGAGGATAGGCAATAAGGCTTGCCTTGGTATACAGTCAAAAGTGGCCAGGAATCTCAGGGCCAAGAGGGATGTGTGAGAGTCATGAAAGGCAAAGGAAGAGCAGTTTTATTGGAACACACACATGACATGGCCTTAAAAGGACACAAAATAATTTGGCCAAAGAATACTTGCTGAGTCAGTGAGAACAGTTTTTATGATTTATTGGTCCCTTTTGGGTAATGGTCTTAAATCTGCCTTTCTAAATCATTCTTTCGCCATAAAACCACACATATGATACTCTAATGGACATGTGCACATTTTAATAAAACCACATCAAAATTCGTAAGAAATAAGGCATATCCCTATAGACATTTTCCTCTTTTGGCTTGGCACTTATAAAATACATTCTAAAAGCACATGAGGGGTGCCTGGGTGGCTCAGTCATTAAGCATCCGCATTCAGCTCAGATCATGATCCCAGGGTCCTGGGATTGAGCCCTGCATCGGGCTCCCTGCTTAGCGGGGAGTCTGCTTCTCCCTCTCTCACTGTCTCTCTCTCTCTGTCAAATAATTAAATAAAATCTTTAAAAATAAATAAATAAAAAATAAAAACACAGGAATCACAAAGTTATTTATTTCAGGGTTTAAGAATAGAAATTTACCTGAAAAAGTAAATATGGCTTTAAAGAATAAAAATGAATTACTATACTTTAATTTCTTTTGATAAAAATGTGATGTTTTTCACAGATAACATTAATAAGGCATGTATGTCTATAAAACAATAAGAAAATTAATTTTCATAGTTAAAATTTAAATATATTGAATTTATAGATTATTTGAATTTAGATTTTAACACAATTAATATGAATAATATTAATATCACATGCCTCATTAATTTGTCTGCTTTTTGATATATAAAATCATTTTGTATTTACAGAGATATCCTAGCATTATTCTTCCTGAAAATTAATGTGAATATATGTGCACTAATAACCCCGCTTTCATATTTATTTCTGCCTATTTCCTTACTAGCTTTTTATCCATGGATAAAATGAAAATCAAATATAAAGTCACAGCTAAGATACACAGTGATAATTTGCAAGCAAACTACTGTAAGCTGTGCCTATGGAGTTCTGTCCCTAAAATGCATGAATAAGACAAACTGCAGATTATGTGCAATTGTAGCTGGTAGCTGCTATAACTCTACCCTTTCTCTACCAGTTCAGAAAGCATACTAAGATGCAAAAAGAATGGTAATATTCCAAGACTAATCTTGAATCAGTACTGATTAATGTAAACACCAGTCTTCACAAATGTTTTACTTTGACGACTACTGATTACAAAATATTAGTGACCTACCTCTCAATATTTAGTAGGGGGTTGAGAATTGAAGTCATAATTAGAACACAGAATAGTTTATTTAACTCTAGGGCACCTCTTGTTTTAGTGTTTTTTTCTTTTTTAAATTGAGATGAAATTCTTATAAGATAAAATGAACCATTTTAAAGTGCACAATTTAGTGGCATTAGTGCATTCACAATGTTGTGAAACCACTGCCTCTATTAGGTTCTAATCCCAAAGTTTTAGTATGCTTCTGATCCCTTATGCTAAATTTTACATAAATCTTGTATTAGATAATGGAGAGGCACTAGGTCGAGACCATTTAGGAATGACACTTCAGTAGAAAGTGAGTACATCCACCTTCTAGGAAAGCCGTGGATTTGGAAAAAGGCCACTCCATTATTCCATTCTTTTGGCAAATTGATAAATACTGTTGATCAGTCATTCAGTCATCTACTTTGGGTATTCAGACAACTGAAATGAATGTCTCAGTACACAATACACACACACACACATGCCTCCAGACATGTCTACTGCTGCTAAAATGTGGAGGTATTTGTTCCAATCATAGGAGTGGCAAGTAGCAGGATAGATGGAAATTTGTATAGTCTTAAAGATTATTTTATTTTGTTGTGCTATAGCATTTCAAAGATGGCTTTTCCATAGGTTAAGTTGCCAATCATTGATCCAGAATGACTGCTCAGATATCTCCATGGCATCAACCATCTGTCAGTGGATCCAGCTTTTGAGGTGTCAGGATGATGGTTGTTGATAGACAAGAAGAATCTGTTGTAACTAACTGTTCATCTCCTTTTCTTCTCTGGCAGATATTCTCATAAATGGGTTAGAGCTATTATGAGCAAATTGCAGATGTTCAGTGGAGGAAAAGCTCTGTGCTCTGTGTTTTTCTACTTAGGTTGCATTCTGATTTATTTACAGTACGAATTTATTTTGCAGCCCTGAACTCCATTAAGTTCCACTGCTATCCTTCTTGTATTATGTTTTCTTGAAAATCTTCATAGTAAACTAAAGAAATATTTCTGAAAAACTATTTGCAGATATTCTTTGTGGAGAATGAAAGGAAAGTGTTACTGGATAGGAATCTTTACATTTAACCTGAATGCTAGAACTGTCAATGTATGAAAAATACTAAAGAGGAGAGAAGAGGAGGATACTTTCTCAAAGAGTCAAAACATACCAACCACAAAGGAAACAACTTAAAAATTTGAGGAAATAAAATTTTTAAAAATAAAAAACCCCCAAACTTCTTTAAAAGAAACAGAATAAGCAAAGTGAAAAAAAATACATAGGATGAGAATCAAGTATATATAAAGTAAATTACACATGAATGTGGAAAACAAAAGCCACTAAATAGGCAACTCACTTAAAAGGAATCTCACTGCTCTAATAAACACAAGAAACTCAAGATCACTAATAAACAAATGTATGCAAGTCAAATCCCAAGTCAGATAATTAACACCATTTCAAACTGACAAAGTTGAAAAAGACTCAAATACCAAATGTTGGAGAAGTAGGGAAATACCAACTCATATTATGATATTATGGGTTGTAATAGCAGTTAGTTATATTTAACCACCTCAGAGATCAATTTGACAATATCAAATATAATTGAATGTTTACATCCTCCGTTATTATTCTCCTGGCTGTAATTCAGGGAAACCTAATATAGGTCACCAGGAAAAACAAAAGGATGTACATTCCAGAATTATGAGCAGCATCAATATTTTACAAAGAACTTAAATGTCAACCATATGAGTGATGATAATATTCTGCTTTTAACAGTAGGGAAGATTAAATATGAAGGGCTTTGTGCTGAGATAAAGAAGATATTGAATACAATTAAAACATATGTATGAGGGGAAGGGTTATCAGGAAGGAGTGAAAGGAGAGGGAAAAGGTGGTCCAAATAGTGAAATCATGGCCATAAATATTAATTGGTTAAACTTTTTAATTAAAACACAGTGACTACTGGCCACCTGGGTGGCTCAGTCAGTTAAGTGTCTGCCTTCAGCTCAGGTCATGATCCCAGGGTCCTGGGATCCTGTCCTGCATCAGGCTCCCGGCTCAGCAGGGAGTCTGCTTCTCCCTCTCTCTCTACCCCTCCCCCTCTGCTTGTGCACGCTCTCTCTCATGCACTCACCTGGGCTCTCTCTCAAATAAATAAAAGCTTTAAAAGAAACCCCACAGTGACTACCAAATTGGGTTTTAAGAGGTAGAGGAACAAAAATAGAACGACATCAAAAAGCCCAATTTTTATGCTATTTGTATGAACCACACTTTAAACATAAGACCATAGGAAGGTAGAAAATAAAATAATTAGAAAACCAAAGTGCTTCTGGGGGTTTAGTGTTGGCAGAATACCTTTCATATACTCTTTCTACTTTTCTACAACTTAAATTTAAGGTATAGATCTTAGGAACAACATATATTTGTGTTTGGGTGGTCACCAAGAGTAGACAGATATTCCAGACATAGAAGCATTCATAACATCTCCATCCCTGGGAAGGTATAGTAAATCTTTTTTATGCATAGATGTAATAATATAGCTTCAATAAACAAAGGAACATAATAAAATAATTTTAATTTTAATGTGTATCTCTCAGTAGCCAATAAAATAAGTGCATACAGATATCAAGAAGGATAGGATATATGTCATTTGAGCAATACAATCAGCAATTGATATATATAGGACACCACACCCAACAGCTGCAGAACACACATTCTTTTCAAGTACATATTTGAACATTTATAAGCATTGGCTGTGGGTTTAGCAAGAGTAAGTTGCAATGAGTTTCTTAAAAAATTATAGCATACAAACTATATTCTTTGATAATTGTGAAAATGAAAATCAAAACCAAAATGACACTGGAAAATTTCCAAATAATCATTTCTAAATAACCCATAAATCAAAGAGGATGACAAAATGGAAATTAGAACACATTTTGAAATAAATAATATATGATATGAAATTATGTGAGATATAAACCATAAATGTATATATTAGAAATACCTGCTGCATGCTAATATTCTAAGATCCAGCTCAAAAAATCAGCAAGAGAATAACAATTAAAATCCAAAAAAGAAAGAAAGAAAAAAGTATTAACCAGAAATTAATGAAATGGAGAACACAATAAAATTCACAAAACCCATATTCACTTTTTTGGAAAAGACAAATAACTTGAAAAACTTGGTAAGACTGATCAAGAAAGAAGGCACAAATAAATGATATTATATAAATACATTGATACATTTTGGACAAATTCTTAGAAAAACATAACTCACTAAAATGACACAAGAAATATGGGAATGTTCTATAGCAATTAAAAATTATTATTAAAGATCCTCCTACAAAGAAAAATCTAGACTTAGATTGCTTCATTTGTGAATTTTTCTAAACATTTAAGGGAGAATTACCACAACTCTTCCAGAGAATGAAAGATGATGAAGCCACTTCCTAATTCATTTTTTTGAGGCCAGCAGAAGATGGTCATGAAATACTATTGAGGAAATTTCATGAAAGAAAAATTAGTCTTTCTCATCTACATAGATGGAAAAATCCTAAACAAAAATATAAATATAATATAAATCTAGTGTTACATAAAAAGGCTAATATATTATGATCTATTTGGTTTATACTAGGAATATAGCAGTAGTTTATTTGAAAATGAATCTATGTAATTCACAATTACAGAAAAAGAAGACAAATTATATAATTTCAATACATGTAGGAAAAACATTTGATAAAATTCAAGTCACTGTTCAATAAAAATCTTAGGACCAGAAGGATACATTCTTAATCTAATAAATGACATCTTTAAAATTTTAGAGCAGTTACCATACTTAAGAGTAAAATTTTAAAGCTTTCTCCCTGATATCTGGAGTAAGACAATATTTGATATAATTCTTTTTATTGAATGTTGTACTGAGTATCCTATTAAGCATAGTTTGCCATTAAAAATAAATAAAACTTGCAAGAACTAGAGTGGAAGAAGTGATAATGTTATTTGTAGAAAACATAATTGTGTATCTAGAGAGTCCAAGAGAATCTGCAGATAAATGTTACAATTATTAAGCAAATTAAGTAAGGTTTCTGGATACAGTAGAAAAACTTTGAAAAATCAATACTACTATTATGTACTGTCAACAAGCAACTGGAAAATTAAATTTTAAAAATATAAGGTAGTATTAAAACACCAAATATCTAAAAATCTAACAAAACATGTTTAAGAACTCTACACATAAACTATAATAATATAATTGAGAAAAAATAAAGCAGGCAAGTAAACTGAGGAATATACCTTGTTCATGATTTGAAACAATATATGTTTAAAGCTACCCATTCTTCTCCCAAAGTGTCTAAAGATAAAATGCAACATTAATCAAAATTCAACAGTTTTTTATAGAAATTAACAAATTTGATCCTAATCTTTGTTGGGAAATTCAAGGGGCCAAGATGATCTTTTAATTTTATTTATTTATTTGACAGAGAGAGACACAGCGAGAGAGGGGACACAAGCAGGGGGAGTGGGAGAGGGAGAAGCGGACTCCCCGCTGAGCAGGGAGCCCGATGTGGGGCTCGATCCCAGGACCCTGGGATCATGACCTGAGCTGAAGGCAGATGCCTAACGACTGAGCCACCCAGGCGCCCCGGGGCCAAGATGATCTTAAAGGAACAAAGTTGGCTGTTTTTTTTTCTACTGACCATCAAGTCTTACTACAAAACTATAGTAATTATGAGCATGATATTAGCACAAGTATAGATAAAAAGAACAATAGCAGGGATTAGAGAGCACAGAAGATTTTCACAATCATGGATAATTTATTTATAGGAAAATGGCACTTTTGAACAGCATTTACTATAAGGTCAATGTAACTTCCAAATGAAGAAAAGGATATTGACTTCGAACATCATGCACAAATACCTGTCCCCACATATATACAATTTTGAGGAAAATACAGATCCAAAAATGTGTGATTCCATTCATATAAAATTTAAAAATTAGTTAGAAACCTTCTATGAATCAGAGGTCAGGGTAGTGGTTGCCATGGTGAAGGAATGAGGAGTGGTGAGTGAAGATACGCCCAAGAAGTGCTTCTGGGTACGGATGGGGTTTAATTTCTGGAGGTTCGTGGTGGTTACATGGGTATGTTCATTTTATGGAATGTCATTTATCTATGTTTTTAATTAACATTCTTTTCTTTTGGTATGCTATACCTCAATAAGAGATTATTTCAAAATATGGTTAATATTTATCAACTATGTGTGTCTGATAGGTAGGTGTATGCTTTATTCCCTGCACTTTTCTCCATTTCTAAAGTAATTCTTAATTTATAAATGATAAAGAAAAGTAAAGCAAAACCATTGATAAACAATCATTCTCTTGAAAGGATTGAGCCTTAGTATACAGATAGACTTTTCCTAGTGTCAGTAATCAATTTATTAATTCAATGAGTTAATTTAAGAGTTTAATTCTCCATTTTCCTGTTCTGCCCACTTCCTCTCTTACCCTCTTAAAAATAACCATCAAATTATTTTTTGAGTATGTATATCTGTATGTCAATATCTATATCTTTTCCCCCCCATAAAATGATAGTCTTTGTGGAATGTTCATGCTCAGGACTTTCTGTGAAATATATTTTCAGAGCTAAAGAAGAATCCAAGCATCTTAACTCCTGCCCCTTCTCCCAGAAAGCTGTTTATCAATGAGCTACGAATTGAAAGGCCACAGGAAAGTAACACTTAATGCTGTTTCTTAAGATCATAAAGGACTTATATATTTATTATATGAAAAGATAATTATCCATATGCTCAGATATTCTACCTGTCTTTTCTTATATGCTGGTTTTTTAAAGAAACATAAATAGCTAATTATAAAATAAGGACTATATGTAAATAGTTTTATAATCTTTTTTTTTTATTTAGCATGAACTTTTTCATGTAATTATATATGATGGTATTCTTTAATCCAGTGTTTTAGGATCTTTAGAAATACAATGAATGCATAGGATGTAAAGGGAACATCATCCTTATAATGCAATTATTTACCTAATATTCATGAGGATTTGCTTGCTTGGGTGGCAGTGTTCACGGGTAAACTGTGAATTTTTATTTTCCTTGTAAAACAGGTCCAAATCTGTAGCAAAGTTTGGATCTCTGATCCATTTTAAAGAAATGACCTGTAACCTCTGAAACAGAGAGTGAACCTAATCAATCCAGAGGGAGCAGTGCTTTCTCTGAGGAGGTTGCATAGTGAGTGACTCTAGAGCAAATCTCCAGTCTTACTTTCCAGGGTTGCTGCCCCATTTCTGTTTCTGAAGTTACCTTTTCCCCTCCTGTTTACTGAACTCAGTGGGTTTTTATTTCCTTTCACCCCTCAGCACACAAAACCATGATCAGAATTACTCTAAGACTTACTTATATGGATTTGGGAAAACTAAGCTCACTTCTTTCCAAACTTAATTATAGGAACAAACAGTATTCCAAAGTCATTTTTTGGCTGTCTTTCACTTAGTTTCTGTATTTACAGCCTCAGTTTAACTTTAGAAGTCTTTAGAAATGCTGATTACATTCTTTGTGCTTAGCTTGACAGAAGGATGGATAAACTGGTTTATTAATACCACATTATTTTATGGTTATAATATACATGTTTAAATTGTAATTTTAAGCCAGCTTGTGCATCAATCCAAAGATCTTAATGTGCTGCTTCAGAGTATATCATCTGCTTTAAATTAAAGCATAATTTGGAAGCCCCCTCTGGTAAATGTACAAAAACCTACTTAGAGGACCGTAACCAGAAAAAGTTTTTGTAATTGAGCTACAAAGAGAATTATCCTTGGGCTTACACTCTCAACTTACTTTTTTCTTCCTGCTAGATTGAGTCTGTAGGTACTTTAAATGAAATAATCAGAAATTAAATACATATAAATAAACTTCTGACCCAATGTGTACAATTCATAATAAACCACTAGAACATAATGGAATTTAACGATTAAATATTAAAGACGATGTTTCAGTTTATGATGTTCTTTGGATGAAATAATACTTTTTTAAAGGAGTTCAAAATGATCTGAAATGCTGCTGTTCCTTCCTGGCAAAGATGGGATGTCTAAGTGAATTCTGGCAATTGGCTTTAGAGACTTCAAAGCTTCATGTTATCTATGAAGTGCTTCATCATCAATGCCCTGATATAGCTGGTAATGTTTAGTCTAAGTGGATTTAAATAGCTTATTGTGGGAAGTTTTCATTTGAAGTTATTTTTACAGCCTCAGCGATAATATCTTGAGCTACTGAGTGTTTTCCTAAGAATCTTTGCTGGGAGACAAACAGTTATATCTGATCATTAGTTGATGATGGGATAGATTAATAACTTTATTAATAATAATCTTAATTTTTCCTAAGTATATGAACGTCAGAGAGATCTAGTTCTTTTAGTTGTTCAATCATAAGATGATAGGCTAGCCCTGTGAGGTTGGGGTGAAGAGAAAGGGCTGCCAGGAAATATATCTACCTCTATCTCTACAAGAAATCTCAATATCCTTGATTCTGCCCCACTGGGGTAAGACAAAACAGGGACTGCTGGAAAACTAGATTGGGACAGGATCACGGTATTCCACAGCTTACAAAGTCATTCACCAGGAAAAGTGAATGACATCTATCTATCTATCCATCTATCTTACATGGAGTCTCACTATGAGCCAATCATTGTTCTAAGTGCTTTGAAATAATAACTCATTGATGAGGAAGCAGTATTTATAATGGGGTAAACTCTGTTTTGTATTTATGGCTTAAAAAGAAAGACCGATGGTAACATCATAAAACAAGACCTAGCTGTAGTTATAACATCATAAATCATGAAAGGCAGGCAGACATGGGAGGTTGGAGCTCGTAGAGATTCCCTTCAACCAATCTCGACTGGGAGATAAGCTTTCTGCTATGAGCATGGTACATTGTGTATGTCAAAGGACTGGACAGCCTCTGGGAATAACTGATCAGGAACAATTAGGAAGGTCAGAAGAATAAATGAACCCAAATTTTGCTACTTTGCTCTATTGATTAAAGCATTTTACAGGTGTGGGGTGCCTGGGTGGCTCAGTTGTTAAGCATCTGCCTTCGGCTCAGGTCATGATCCCAGGGTCCTTGGATCGAGCCCCACATTGGGCTCCCCACCCCAGTGGAAGCCTCCTTCTCCCTCTCCCACTCCCCCCGCTTGTGTTCCCTCTCTCGCTGTGTCTCTCTCTGTCAAATAAAATCTTAAAAAAAAAAAAGCATTTTACAGGTGTGATGGAATTCACTGGTTATTTTGGAAAGTCCCTCTGGTATTCAACAGAAGTCAACAGACTGTCTGTTCTTCACTTGTTAAAGGAATACAGCATGGGCCCCAATTCCATAGATGCCCTGAAGTTACAGTAGGAATCAGTGATGATTTTATTGTTACCAGACCTTAAGCATTTTGAAATAGAGTGAAAATTATTTTACTGCAATGGCCAGCAATTATCTCAGGGACTAGGAGGCTGTCAGGGTCACTAGGCAACACCTGGAGTTATCTTAAGCACATCAATTCTAAAAAATCAGGTTTAGAAGAAGCCATCTCTGTAACAGGTGATTATAACAGTTATCACTGGCAATATTATTTTTCTGCATTCAGATGAGATTTTTAGAAATAGTAGTATAAATCTAAATAATAACTAAAATACTTTAAAAAGAATTTAAAAAGGAAGAAATGAGTCCAAAAGTAGAGTTATCTTATGTACTCCAAGACTGAAAGTCGATTTCTCGAATAGTGCTGTCCAATAGAACTTCTGTGATGATGGAGGTGTTCTGTTATCTCTACTGTCTAATATCCTAGCCACTGGCCACGTGTGGCTGTTGAGCAACTGATATGTGGCTAGTGGGTTTGAGGAACTGAATGTTTAAATTACATTTAAATGTAAATTTAATTTAAATGTAATTTAAATGTAAATACATTCCAAGTAGTTACTGTATTAGGGCAGTTCTAATTCCTTTTCTAAAATTATAAATCATAATTGTGTATGATAAAATTTCACACTGAAGAAAAATTGTATGTATTTTATGTTATACACTATAAATCATCACGTAATTTATATGAAATATGAAAAGCAAATATTTGGTTAAATATATGAATTTCCAAAATTACATTTGGCACTGTTTTAGTATTTCAAATATTTTTCCTATTGACATTATGCATTTTTAATTTTTTCAAGAAGTGTGATTTTTGCTAAAAACATAAAATATGGGGCACCTGGGTGGCTCAGTCATTAAGCGTCTGCCTTTGTCTCAGGTTATGATCCCAGGGTCCTGGAATCGAGCCCTGCATCTGGCTCCCTGCTTGGTGGGAAGCGTGCTTCTCCCTCTCCCACTCCCCCTACTTGTGTTCCCTCTCTCGCTGTGTCTCTCTCTGTCAAATAAATAAATAAATATCTTTAAAAACATAAAATATAATTCTGGCAATATTGAAACATTTTTAATTTGGGGTTTTATTCATTTGCTGAGAAGAGCATATTTTTTAAAGTTTCATTGAGATACAATTTACCTACCATAAAACTCACCTATTTAGTGTACAAGGCAGTGTTTTTTTTTAGTGTACTTGAAGAGTTGTGCAGCCACCATCATAATCTAAATTTAGAACATTTTCAATACCCACAAAAGAGACCTTATTCCTATTAGCAGTCACTCCCCATTTTGTCCCCAGCCCCTTGCCACATCTTTATTGATCTGCTTATTCTAGATAACTGATAGGAATTGGAATTATATAATATGTAGTAATTAAATTCCAATATAATTGGAATTATATAATATGTAATAATTGTAAAAAAAGTAATATGTTTGTATGCCCAAATAAAAAACATGAAGTATATAATATGTAGTAATTTCCACTGAGAGATGGATTTCTTCACCCCAAGAACCTTTTCTTTGCCTGAGACAAAATAAGAAAATATAGTTTAAAAATGATAAATTTTATTTATAGGAATGTTTATAAGATCCTGGAGAAGAGGAAAAAAAAGTCCAATAAATCTTAATAGAGAAGTAGCTTAATTAATAAAACATCTACAAAACCAGCACTAGAAACCTAGTCCATAAAGTACTTTCTCTTTCTTCTGCCTATAGTCACTATACCTGAAGGTGCCCAGTGCAGACACAGTGACCTAAGGAATTGTCCTGGGAAACTGTAGTCTTCTTTAGCATGTTGTTGTTGTCTCTCAGGTTCCCTGTGCAGTCTACCCTCCTTTTCAGGTGCTGCCTGTTCTGTCATGGGAGTTCAGAAAGATTGCGTCTAGCATACCGAGTGTTGTGGTTAGTGAGGGAAGGTGTCCTCTTCTGATTTTCTAGTGGTTTATTCTTAAAAAGGAATACCAAGGCAGATCTGTTTCTGTCTCAGTGTTTTAGGGAGTTTTAAGTGGATAACTTCTTATAACTTTTGCCTATTTCTTTTTTCCCTCTTGCATTTCTTCCACATGTATTCAGATAGGTATATATTGAAGGGGACTAGAGGGCAGATGCCTTCCCCAGAAATGATGACCTGGTCAGAATTTCTCCTTTTTGCTGTGGAATAAGACCATACTCCTGGGTCCATCCAACTTATTGTGTCCTGCTCTTTCTTCCTTATAGTATGTTTTTATCTAGAAACTGCCTCAGTCCCTCATGAAAGTTTGTTTCCAGCAGGTCAGACTCCCCAGTTTGTCAGACATGTCCAGCTATTTTGGAACACCAGATCTTTGTGTAGTTAAACTAAAGTTGGGAAATCCACTAAATTTCTCTTTGTTGTGCCGTAGGACCTCTCAGTAGAGAGTAGGGGTGAAAATCTGTGCGTGGAGCAATCTTGTGGTAGGACCATCTACACACACCTTCTGCCACCCCAGATTTTGACTCCTGTGGAATTCTCATGTTATATAAATAGCTTTTTCCTTACATCTGGGATGGTAGTTCCCAATTCTCCAGTAATGCCAAAAACCATCATGTTTCTCATATCCAGTAAGTTGACTTCTTAAAAGTCTATTTTACAATTAGAACTAAATATAGTCAAATGCTTGTCTAGAAAGTTTATCTTAAGGGCTGTATGTCAGTGGTAGCAAGACAAGTAGTTGGAAAAAAGTATTGTGTGAAACATTACAAGTAAAATGTTCAACCCATTCAGAGTTATTTGGTGCTATGTGATCCAGAGATGGATTAACTGGTTTTTGCTTATAAGAATTACCATATTCTGTCAAAGAGGAGTGTTATGTTTGTATGCCCAAAGGTACTTACTATGCTAAAAATATGATATAAATTGAAATTAAAAAATTGCTCATTCTCATCACTGACACCATGAAAAAAGAGAAGGATAAAGAGTTTGGACTTTCTTGAAAAACTATGTAAGTCAGTATTAAAAAAAAATTTTATTTTATTTTTTATTTATTTATTAGAAGAGCGCACAAGCAGGGGGAGCAGCAGGCAGAGGGAGAGGGAGAAGCAGGCTCCCCGCAGAGCAGGGAGCCCGATGCGGGACTCGATCCCAGGACCCTGGGATCATGACCTGAGCCGAAGGCAGATGTTTAACTGACTGAGCCACCCAAGCACCTCCCCCCCAAGAAAAAACATTTTAAAGGATCCAATATATCCAGGCCTATGAAGGAAAAAAGAAAATATCTTCCTTCAAGCGCTATGGAATGTAGCAGACACTGTTTCTGACTTGAGGGTTTTTTTTTTTTTTTTTGACTTTGGGAATATTAGAAGTTAGATTTTATCCACAATATTTTTTTTGGCCTCTAACCTTACTGTATGGAGAGATGTGACCAGCATACAAAAGATGACGCTATTCTGGGGGTAAAGCAAGGCAAAGAGCAATAGCTGTTCTGGGTTGTGTCTTCACAGGATGCTGATTTCAGGACAGAGATACTTATTTCCCCTGTTTGAGAAACTTCATGTTTTCTAGATTAGTGGTTATAAGTATTACTCAACTGTTTCCTTTCTCCTTTCACTTCCTTTGTCCTCTAACTGTAAAGAATGTATCAGGAGTAGAATTCACATAGATAGTCTTCTAACTAATATACTTATTATGGCATGAGACTTAAGCCTTCCTAAGTTCTTTTGATTATTATTATTTTTTCATTCTACAAACATGTACTGAGTTTAGAAATGATTGGAAATAGGAGGAGAGTTAGTAAAACAGATGAGTGATAATGGATAGTTTGACACTGGAGGAAACAGAGGCAATGTTTTCCTGCACCTTGGAACCATACACTCTTGGTTGGAAGGAGGGACTTGAGATATTTTTAAGAGAAACTGGTGCTTTTGCAGGAGCAGTGGGCCAGTATGGTGCTGAAAGTTCTAATATAGTCTGTGAATTCTGATATCAAAGCCAATTTTTTTTTAACCTAATGAATACTCTCCCTCCCTGTGGCCCTGGGTGAATTCCAACTGAAAGCAAGAACAGTGTCTCTTGATCCATGATTATAGATTTGGGAAGCCACATTAATATCCTGACAGGCACTGAAGATAAATTGGGAGAGTGAAAAGCATAATCCAGTAGGTTACATTTGACCTGGGTATTGAAGGATGAACAAGAATTTTCCAGGTAGTATGGAACAGAAAGGGAATAGAGTTGTTGAAATAACACCTTGGGAGAAAGGTATGCACATAGGCAAAAACACCCCCTCTCCCCCCCCGCCCCAGCAAACAACAAAAAACAAACAAAAAAAACTCCATTTTTATAATCCTTGGCTCGATGAGACCTTTGAAATGTGAGTAGGAGCTGGGTTCTTTCTTATTTTCTTTTATGCTATTCTGTAAGTTGATCTATGTGCAATGCCAAATGGAGTTTGTGCTTGAAATTTCTTTTTTTTTTTTTTTTTAAAGATTTTGTTTATTTATTTGACAGAGAGAGACACAGCGAGAGAGGGAACACAAGCAGGGGGAGTGGGGGAGGGAGAAGCAGGCTTCCCACGGAGCAGGAGCCCGATGCAGGGCTCGATCCCAGGACCCCGGGATCTTGACCTGAGCCGAAGGCAGACGCTTAACGACTGAGCCACCCAGGCGCCCCTGTGCTTGAAATTTCTTAATCCATTAATCTTCAGGTGTTTTTCACATTTTCCATTTGAGTGACTGCAGTAGATCCACTGACCCCTCAAAAGGTTGGTAAGGCAAAGAGAAAACAGCAGACTCCCTGAATGATAAGTATTTATAGAAAAGGCAGTTCATTTAGAGTAATTACTCAGGAAAGTTAGGGGGAAGGTATGGAGTGAATGCCCATCATTTATTAGTTTAGAATTAAACCAAGTATAATCTATGGATAATGGATAGAGATGACTTTTTAAAGTAAAACCTTTCACCCTAGTAATGCAAACCTCTGACACCAGGGCCTGCTTCTGTGCTGAATCACTCAAACTGTGGCTCAATGCCCAAAACTCAATTTCTTTTGTTCAATGCCCTCTAAAGCATGGTCTCTCTGAGACTCAGCTTATCCTGGCAGAACTTTGCCTTACTGAATGTTGCTTGATTTGCTCGTCCTTTTTGAGTCCGATTAAAGTTTCCTACTCTTTCCAGCACCCATTTGTTTCTGCTTCAGGCGAAGAGCTTGCTTAATTAGCTCGATTTGTTTTCCCTTGTGGGTTTTTCTCCTGTATGTTTCTTTATTGCAGACGCCCTTTCAGATAGAAGTGTGGCCTCATGAGCAGATAATAACAGCCCTTGTTAACTAACAGTACTAACCCTTACATGGCTCTTATTCCTCGCTGGATACTGTTCTAAATGCTTTTCATAAATTCCATCGTCACAAAAACTGGCAAGTATCATTATTCTTCCCATGTTGTAGATAAGAAAGGGAGGCACAGAGAGCAGGAAGAGCTTGCCAAAAGCTGACAGAGTTGGTAGCAGAGTTCTGCTTCCATCCCAGCTGTCTGTGCTTCTAACAATATACACTATAACTTGTCATAAAAAAAAAACAAAAACAGGGACTTTGTGTAAATTCGCCTTCTTACTACTCACACCCTCCATGGAAGGAAGGTGGGTAGTTTAATCTTAATTTACATATGAGAAAGGTTCAAAAAGCGTAGGTAACTAGCTCAAGTTACCCACTGGCTGAGATGTGTTTCAATTGCTGGTGTCTCTAACATAAAATCCCTTGCTCTTAACCACTGCGTTGAGCATTTTTTTTTTCTCAAAGCTGTGATCTAGAGCTCAGACCCAGACCTCCCCTTCTTCCTTGCATGATCTTATCTCATGGCTTTAAATAGTTATCTGTCCTCTGATAATTCCCAGATCTGACATCTTCCCTGAGTTTCACATTCATATATCAGGGGGGTTGTGTCAGGAAGTACTTTCTGTAAGACCCAGCTAGTAAATAGTTTAAAGTTTGTGGGTCATAGGTTATGTCTCCAATAGTGTGAGCAACTTGAGTGTAGGAATTGGATCTTGTTTGTCCTATAGTCCCTGGTGCCTAGATCAACATCTGGCAAACGTGGTCTCAGAATTTGCTTGTTAGCTGAACAAATAAATGGATATAAAATATTGTCCTTGAAAAGATGTTGCTGAAAACCTTGCTTATAGAAACTGCTGACATACTCCTAATACACATTAGCTGCTCAGTGCAAGGGAACAAGTTTTTCTCAGAATCCTGATACCTCTCAAAGAAATGGGTTCTTTCTCCCTACTCCTAAATACAGTACTTTGAAAAATATTATATAAAAATACAAGTGGCTATCATCACTGTTGGTATTAATTTTGATGTGCATAGTTGGTTAGAAGAGTACTTGGAGCCAGACGAAGCTGGTATCAAATGGTAATGCTGCCCATTAGTAGTTTTATGACAATATGCAAATATTTAAGCTCTTAGCCTCAGTTATAAAAGATGATGTGAAAGTTTTACAGCCTCTGTAAAAGGTGCATTATGTCATAAGTCATATAAAAGATCATAAGGTTATTATGATTAAAGAACGTATGTTCAAAGTAATACAGTATCATACACTACTAGTTGCTCAATTAATGGTAGTTGCTCCTGTTGCTGTCCTCCTGTTAGTGTTATCCAGGTACAAGAAATCATAAACACTGTGCCAAGACGGTGACGCTAGCCATGAAGAAGTTACTGTTCAAGTGGTTACTAGGAATAGAATATTTAACATCAGTGTGGTTGATTTTGATTCATGCCAAAAGGCAGGGTTCTGACACGCTCTTCAAGAGAAGCCAGCTGAGATCATCAATCAAAGGTACTTACTGAGTCAGATGCCCTGCTAACAATTAGGGCAAATGAAGAGGGACCCTCCACCTTGAGGAGCATGTCACCTAGTTGACGAGATGGTATACCAAAGGGAGACAAAGGAGTGTAGATTCTAATATAGTTTCTTGGTTAAAAAAAAAATGTGGCCTAGCATTTTAGAAGACAAAAATAACCCATCTAGTAGTAGGATCTTCAGAGGTTCCCTTCCTTTTGTTATAATCCTCATCCTAGAAAACTATCCATTATTTTCTTATATTCAATATTTAGAGAAGGATGGCAGATGAAGCTAAGGAACACATTCCTCCTCAATGTTCCCAATACCAGGCCCAGTGCCTGACATATACTACATGTTCAATAAAATCAGCTGAATAAATAAATGAATGAATAAAAAAGTGCTCAGCACAGAACATGGAAGGGATACAGGATTGCAATAATATGGATAGACTCTCTTCTCCCTTTATATTACATATTGAATTTCATTATCCATAACTAATTCATGTAAAAGAAAAGTAACTTCATCAGCATCACCTTTATCACAGCATAAAAGCCTGAGAGATATTAGTGAAAATTTAAGTAAATTATCTTACCAAATCTTACCAGGAGCATGATGGTAGCTGAAATAAATATCTGGTTAGAGCCATCAAATTCTTACTTGGTTCAAAGTTTCTTTCAAAAGCAACATGATTTCTTCTTTCTTTCTTTTTTTTTTTTTTTTTAAACATACTGAAAATATTTTCTTTTTCTTTTTTTTTTTTTTTTTAAAGATTTTATTTATTTGACAGAGAGAGACACAGCGAGAGAGGGAACACAAGCAGGGGGAGTGGGAGAGGGAGAAGCAGGCTTCCCGCAGAGCAGAGAGCCTGATGTGGGGCTTGATCCCAGGACCCTGGGATCATGACCTGAGCCGAAGGCAGACGCTTAATGACTGAGCCATCCAGGCACCCCATGATTTCTTATTTCTAAAAATTTTTACTTAAATTCCAGTTAGTTAATATACAGCAAAATAATAGTCTCAAGTACACAATTTAGTGATTCAACACTTCCATACAAGATGTGGTGTTCATCACAAGTCCACTCCTTAATCCCCATCACCAATTTAACCCATCCCCCAACCCGCCTCCCTTCTGGTAACCATCAGTTTGTTCTCTATATTTAAGAGTCTGTTTCTTGGTTTGCCTCTTTCTCTTTTCCCTCCACCCCTCCCCTGCCCCCACTGCTATGATCGTTTGTTTTGTTTCTTAAATTCCACATACAAGTGAAATCAAATTGTATTTGTCTTTCTCTGACTTATTTCACTTAGCATAATATCTCTATCCATGTCATTGCAAATGGCAAGATTTCATTCTTTTTGATGGCTGAGTAACATTCCTCTGTGTGTGTGTGTGTGTGTGTACCACTTCTTTATTATCCATTTATCAGTTGATGGACATTTGAGCTATTTCCATAATTTGGCTATTGTTGATAATGCTGCCATAAACATCAGAGTCCTTGTATCCATTTGAATTCATATATTTGTATTCTTTGGGTAAATACCTAGTAGTGCAATTGCTGGATCCTAGGGTAGTTCAATTTTTAACTTTTTGAGGAATGTCCATACTTTTTCCCCACAGTGACTGCACCAGTTTGTATTCCCACCGACAGTGTAAGAGGGTTTCCCTTTCTCTGCATACTCAACTCTTGTTTCTTATGTTAATTTTAGCCATTCTGACAGGTGTGAGGTGATATCTCATTGTAGTTTCGATTTGTATTTCCCTAATGATGAGCGATGTTGAGCATCTTTTCATGTTTGTTGGCCATCTGTATGTCTTCTTTGGAAAACTGTCTGTTCAAGTCTTCTGCCCATTTTTAATGGGATTATTTATTTGTTTTTTTTTTAATCAGATATATCATTTGCAAATATCTTCTCCCATTCCGTAGGTTGCCTTTTAGTTCTGTTGATTGTTTCCTTGGCTGTGCAAAAGCTTTTTATCTTGACGAAGTCTCAATAGTTTATTTTTGCTTTTGTTTTCCTTGCCTCAGGCAACATACCTAGCAAAAAGTTGCTAAGGCTGATGTCAAAGAGTGTACTGACTGTGTTCACCTCTAGGATCTCGATGGATTCCTGTCTCACATTTACATATTTAATCCATTTGAATCTATTTTTGTGTATGGTGTAAGAAAGTGATCCAGTTTCATTCTTCTGCATGTGGCTGTCCAATTTTCCCAACACCATTTGTTGAAGAGACCGTCTTTTTTCCATTGGATATTCTTTACTGCTTTGTTGAAGATTAATTGACCATATAGTTGTGGGTTCATTTCTGGGTTTTCCATTCTGTTCCATTGATCTATGTGTCTGTTTTTGTGCCAGTACCATACTGCCTTGTTGATCACAGCTTTGTAATGTAGCTTGAAATCTGGAATTGTGATACCTCCAGCTTCGCTTTTATTTTCCAAAGTTGCTTTGGATCTTTGGGATCTTTTGTGGCTCCATACACATTTTAGTATTTAGTATTTTTGTTCTAGCTCTGTGAAAAATACTGATGGTATTTTCATAGGGATTGCTTGAAATGTGTAGATTGCTTTGGGTATTATAGACATTTTAACAATATTTATTCTTCCAATCCATGAGCATGGAATGTCTTTCCATTTCTCTGTGTCATCCTCAACTTCTTTCATTAGTGTTTTACAGTTTTCAGAGTACAGATCTTTTACCTCTTTGGTTAGGTTTATTTCTAGGTATTTTATGGTTTTTGGTGCAGTTATAAATGGGATTTATTTTTTTATTTCTCTGTTACTTCATTATTGGTGTATAGAAATACAACAGATTTCTGTTGATTTTGTGTCTTGTGACTTTGCTGAATTTGTGTAACAGTTCTAGCAGTTTATTCGTGGAGTCTTTGGGTTTTCTATATAGAGTATCGTGTCACCTGCAAATAGTGAAAGTCTGACTTCTTGCCAATTTGGATGCCTTTTATTCCTTTTTCTTGTCTGATAGCTGTGGCTAGGACTTCCAGTAATATATTAAATAACAATGGTGAGAGTGGACATCCCTGTCTTGTTCCTGGATCCTAGAGGAAAACCTCTTAGGTTTTCCTCATTGAGGATGATATTAGCTGTGGGTTTTTCATATATGGCCTTTATTATGTTGAGGTATGTTGCCTCTAAACCTGCTTTCTTGAGGGTTTTTATGATGATGTTAAACTTTGTGAAATGCTTTTCTGCATCTATTGAAAAGAACATATGGTTCTTATCTTTTATTAATGTGGTATATCACATTGACTGATTTGTGAATATTGAACCACCCTTGCAGCCCAGGAATAAATCCCACTTGATTGTGGTGAATGATTCTTTGAATGTACTATTGGATTTGGTTTGCTAGTATTTTACTGAGAATTTTTGTATACATGTTCATCAGGGATATTGGCCTGTAGTTCTCATTTTTAGTGGAGTCTTTATCTGGTTTTGGTATTAATATAATGCTGTCCTCAACATGATTTCTTTTAGGTCTTAATCCTAATGGCTAATTTTGTACAACTGAATGCTCAAATTTTAACGTGCCAAAGAATCACCTGGGGATCTTAATAAAAGGCAGAGTCTGATTCCAGAAGTCTAGGGTGGGATCCCAGATTTTTCATTTCTCAGAAGCTCCCAGATGATGTCGATCCTGCTGTTCAGGGACCATATCTTGAACATCAAGGGCATGGCTATGATTCAACATATTTCAGGTGGTTCTTTTTTTTTTTTAAGATTTTATTTATTTGACAGAGAGAGAGAGACAGCGAGAGAGGGAACACAAGCAGGGGGAGTGGGAGAGGGAGAAGCAGGGAGCCCAAGGTGGTACTTGATCCTATGACCCTGGGATCATGACCTGTGCTGAAGGCAGATGCTTAACGACTGAGCCACCCAGGTGCCGAAGGTGGTTCTTTTCTTCATGGAATTAACTGCTGGCCATTTTGATGACCCTGTCATTATCTCAACTAATCTCAGAACCATCTCAAGCTGAAGTTCATGTATATACTTCAACATACTAATTTCTCATGGAGTGTCTAATTCTGTGGAGCTCTGTCTTTTTGTTTGGAAAGCCCTACCAAATGAATGCAACGCTCAGGGGCTTCTGCATTTGAGAGTAGCTTTTGTGCTCTCCAAGATTATAGTATATTTACACAGGGTTTGACTACATAAATATCATAATTACTCATTACAGATTATAATCCTTATGGGAATAATGAAGGATTGCTTGAACAATAGGGAACTTCAGAATTCTTATCAGATCTTACACAGCCAACTTAGCCACAAAGAGGTCAAATATAATCCTGTGATATTTTTATATTACATCAAGAATGAGTGTTACATTAAAAAATGAATGTTATAAACATTATAAATCAATGTTGTTAAATTAGGTCTGAGTCTATGTGCATATATAATGCAATTTTTTCAATTTCTTTTTATAAGTAATTCTCTAGCTATAAGCCAGCAATTTTACCTCCTAAATTTTCAGTGAGTCTTACAATATGATTTAAAATACACACATTTTAAAACACTAGCAATTTATTTAAAAACATTGACATTTTTCATCAAAATAAATTCTGGGTTGGATTTTCCCACTTTTATCCCAACATTTTATTTGGGATTTCCCTTACCACTGTGGGTATATTGCATCATTATTTTGAATATTTTGTCACTTGACAATGTGTTGATATTTTTTAGAAATAATTCTAATATACAATGCCAAGCATTTTTAGTGCTGGAAATAGCCAGTCCTATAAAATACTGAAACGGAAAGCTATTTAACCATTACCTGGAGAGAAATAGAAAGTTTTCAGGGAAGGACATGGTCAAATGCTTTGAAGAGGATGAATATGCATTTGTGTGTGTTTGTCCCATAGGCTATTTTATTGTCTAGCAATAATGTGTTCTTTCCACATAAGGATTTCAATAAAGAGTTTGTTGCCAGATTGAACTAGAAAGACAAATTAGCCCCAGAAGAGGATTCCAAACCTTTGGCTTCTTTCAAGCTCAAAAGATCTCAGGTCACTAACTGCCCAAGGGAAAGACAAAATCTGTTATAAAATTGACAGGCCAAACTTTGAACTGTAGTTTGAAGAAACTGGAAAAGAAAGGGAAGCATGAAAATAATCTTTTCTCTCTTTCTGAGGCATTAGTAGGTCCGATCCTGGAAATGTTCAGTTACATCATAAATGAGAGATGTATAAAGAAAAATAGGGAAACTCATACTACATGATATTAAAACATCCAGTGTTTATAAAGGCTTATGTTATCTAGGGCATTGCAAAAACAAAACAAAAATATGCACTCAGTTTTCTCAGAAGAAATAGGCAATGACTGACCAAGGGAGAGAATTGTGGTGGGAGGGGGTGGTATTTATACTTCAGGTCATACTTTGAGTATAGTTGACACACAAGGTTACATTTGAAAAAAATCAAAGTAAAGTGATTTTATTTCCAGCACATTATTAGTATGGCTATTTTATTTATGAATAAAATAACTATATTGGGTAGATAACTTCAAAGTTTGAGATTTAAAATTTTTGCTTTAAAATTATTAAGTATTTTATAACAATGTTAATCCATGTTCAACATTTTTGTATTAATCCTAGATTTTTGTATTTTACTTAAATCTATACATAATAAAAAAGAAGTAAAATAATTTTTTACAAAATCTGCATTATACAGGCTAGGCTAGGTTATGCTGCAGAAATCATCTCTTCCCCCTCCTGCTATCTTCCCCAGAAAGTGGTTTGGCATAACACACAGTGTTCATTGGGAGTCTGAGTTGCTCTCCAGGCAATTCTGCTGGAGGATCAGTATTTCAGGGTGTTTTGCTTCTGTGGCTCTTGCAAATACATGCCTGCAGGTTGTTGACGGCAGAGAGGACATGGAAAACCTCCCACAAGCTCTGAATGTTTGTAACCTGGAAGTTACAAAATCATTTTTACCCATGCTTCTTTTTGTTGAAATAAGTCCCACACTTACATGTATTTATCTTCAAAGGGCAGTTAAGTACAACCATCCTCTGTGCCAGAAAGTAACATTTCCTACAGAGCTCTCTATTCATGTGTCTCTGATTAATTCTTCCTTTTCTTTCCTTATGTCACTTTGCTGGTGAGGCCTTTTTAACCTCTCACTTAGACCACTGTCCTAGCCTCATCCATAGACCTCTTCATTACCATCTCCTAACCTTTATCCATCTTGCCCATAGTCACAAAATAAGTTTCCCTAAACCAAAGAGGTTTCTATTCAACCTCTGCCCCATATCACTCATTCTTTCCCTACTGGCCCATCTCCTAATGTGGCATGACACTGAAGGGTTAAGTGTGGTTGGGATCCAGTATAGATGTGGAATCCTAAACCAACCTCATCCACTGTAGCTGAGAAAACACTGGGAAGAAAAGTCCAGGAAGAACCTTAACGTATATGTGACCTGAGAGAGTAATGATAGACAGAATGTGACATTCATCCAGACAAGCAGTTGGCATTGAAAAAGCTCAACCAAGAGAGAGAAGGGTCTCTCTTCAGTTAGGCAGACCATAGGCCTAAGAATTTAGGAGCACTGACTAAGAATAGCAGCAGGAAATCGAGTGCCAAATAGAAAACTGGGGTCTAGGAGTAGACTACAGTCACTGAGCAATGTGGGAGAAAAGGTGTCTGTGTTGGAGCACTGAGTTATGACAGGTGAAGAAAGTAGGAATTCATGTTATAGAAGACAGCTAGAACTTAGGGACACATAGTCATCTACAAGGCACTAGCTTTTAAATCTTTTGCTGTTGTTTCAAAGGAAATATTCAGAGCCCTAATATATAAGTTAGATGACAGCAGAAATTCTCTGGTTGAAGTAACCATAGTCTTCACCCCTTCTTGCTGTAGAGTAGCAACCCCAAAAGTAATTTTTTCAGCATCCATAGGGTTCCACTGAGCAAAAATATAGCCTTAGTTTAAAGGAACATAGCAGATGTACAGGTGCCAAGGATGGGGCAAGGCAGGGAGGAGGGAAGAAGGCAGAAAGTCAAAAGAGTGCTAGCAATAAGAGCAACTGACCAGTGTTGCACTGTGACCTCTGTGTGATGAACCAGATCAGACTTTTAAACCCCATCTGACTGCTGCAGATTGGACTTAGATCTGGGAGCAGAGGGAGCCTATAGAGAGGTGCTAAGGGATCCTGAATGTGGGGAGCAAGGGCAAAAGATGAGGTGGCACCAACCTCTCCTTTCTTCCTTTTCCATGGAAGAAATGTCCCTGCTACAATCAAAAGCATTTGTTCTTTGGATCCTAAGCCCTCACACATTTTCAAAACTTTACTCCTAAAGTTCTTCCCGTCTTTTATCACCAATGTCTTTCTCTATACAGGCCCATTTTCTGTAGCACAAACACATATTCTAGGGCATGGTTCTCAAAGTGTGATTCCTGGATCAGCAGCAACAGCATCACCTGGAAACTTGTTAAAAATGGGAATTCTCATGTTCCACCAAAACCTACTGAATTAGAAACTCTGGCCCCACAATTGTTTTTTTAAAAAGCCCATCAGTTAATTCTTATGTAAGGTATAAATTCTGAGAACCATTGTCCTAGCATAACACACTTAAAGAAATTTGGCCTCTCATTTTCCTGTAACCACTGCCCATTTTTCTGTTCCCTTCTGTGATAAAACTCCTCCAACATGTTGTCCACACTGTCTTCACCCCCCACATAGCTTTTAATCTGACTTCAGTCCCTACCACTCCACAGAAACTGTCCTTTTCAAGGTCACCCGAAATCTCAATGCTAAAATTAATGGGCACTTAAATTTACAAATGGAACTCAGTCTTTTATCAGGATGTTTCAGTCAATCTCATCCTTTCTAAAGAAATTTACCTTCTTGATTTTCATGACATGACATTGTTCTTTTTTTCTTCCCTGTCTCCTTCGCTGACCTCACCTTCTCTATGTCATCTCTAAATATTGGTATTGTGTGGGTTTTGGAATTTTGCCTGTTCCTTTCCCTCTTTTCACTCTCAGCCAAGGTGATTTCATCCAGTTCCAAGGTTTAAATGACATCTATATTGGACAACCTCCAGATTTAGATCTCTAATCTAGATTTCTCTGAGCTACAGATTTACAAATTCAATACATCTTCCTCTGTATCTTAAATATAACATAATATAATCCTATATTATACATTATACTATATATGTACAATATGTATACATATATATTATATATCACAGTATAATCAGAAATACTAAATCTCCCCCACAGCTCTGTTACTCCACTCTAGCTTTGCTTACATCATATATTAATACCACCATTCTTTAGTACCACCCTTTGCCTCTGTCCAAGCAAAACATCTAAGCATTGTCTTAGAATTCCCCATTTCTATTTCCCTCTTCCCATCCATCTGATTGACTGATAAATATTACTGATTATATCACTAAAATATATTTCAAATCTGTCCATTTCTCCCTATGTCCACTGCCATCATCTTGGTCGGGATCATGGTGATTTCTCATTAGCACAAAGCCTACCACCTGGCCTCCCAAATATCATTCCTGCTCTGAGCAAATCCATTCCCTACATAGAACTGAGAGATCTTAAAATAGAAAATTCTATCATCTAGCCCTTCAGCTATAGTTATCTCCACACATCTTTCACTGATGCTCTAGTATTGTTATTCATTTTGTGTGTATACGTCTTATCCAACTAACCCGTTTATTGAGAAAATGCCCTGTATCGTCTGGTGTATTTGGAGCTCTTAATATGTATTGTAGTGGTCTTGAGGGCAGTGATATACTTTAAAACTTCACAGTGTTAGGGGGTTTGCTCATAGAATGCATTCAACAAATGATTGATGATTAATTGAATCCATCCTTGATGGATGTTATCCATCAGCATGGCTGTTAACCAGTGCTTATAACCTTTAAGGTAAGTGTAAGAATTTTAAGTTTTGTTTTTATAATAGAGAAGATTTAGCTGTCACTGGGGTATTCTAGAGTCCCAAGGGCATCAGAATGAATTATCAGTTGTCAGATTTTTTTTTAATAGTAATAAGTCTCACAGTTTTTGCTTCAACATCTAGAAAAGGATTCCTTTCCTTATTTCAAACCAATTAAATATTCTGGATGAAACAAGTTACTCATTTGCCTATGACCTTTTGGAAAAGTTGTCATTTTGTTAATATATTGTACCTATTGCTAATCTGAATTTGCAGTGACTATGTTTTATTGTACTTATAAATGGTGAACTCAGTTTTTGAAATTAAGCTTTTTTTCGCAATTAAATTTTTTTTTTAAATCTAAAATTTTCATTGTAAGTTTTTTTGTGTGTGAAATTCACACAAGGTCATCCTATACTTGATAGGGATTTTGAGATCTATCTCAGACAGATCTTCCTTTTTATCAAATATTTACTTACTTTCTGGGTCTGTATCCTGGCTCTATCACTTAATAGTTGTATAACCTTAGGCAAATTTCATAACCTCTTTGCCTCAGTTTTATCATCTATGAAATGTCTATGTACAGGAGATATAATATACCTACTTCATAGAATTGTTACAGATTAAGACATGTTTGCTATTTAGCACATACAGTTCCTGGCATAGAGCATTAGTCGTAATACTATTTTTATTTTGAATATCTGTTGTATGCCAGGCATTAGTGAGGAACAAGACCTTTGGCTAATGATTGTTCATTGTATGTTGAGGCTGATAGTAATTATACATGTGATTCTGCCTTTTGGACCACCTCTGTTGTGAAGACATTTACTCTTGTCTACCACATGGTGTTTAGAGATGGTTAACACTGTCACCACTCTTAATAAATATTTCTTTTGTCTTAAGGAAGCTGTGACCTCACTTTTTCACCTTCCCTGAATCCACATTCTTTGTCATATAACTGTGTATTACCCTCCCACTCTGACACTGGGCTTGATATTATGACTGGATTTGGTCATTTTGTTGTTAAAAAGTACTTTGAGTGGGCTTACCTTCTCTCCTCTGCCATGGCAAGAAAATTCTTTTAGTTGTAGTAGGGAGAACAGCCCTCAAGGTTGTCCACACTCTAATCTCCAGAACCTGTAGATGTGTTAGGATACATGGCAAAAGATTTTGCAGAAGTAATCAGGGTTAAGATAGGAAGATTAGCCTAGATTTTGGGGGTAAGATCAATGTAATTACAGTATAATATCAGAGAACTTTCTTAGTCTGGGGTCAGAAAATGGGCAGAAGAGGCAAAAGATTGATGTAGCAAAAGGGGAAATAAGAGATTCTAAACATGAGAAGGATTCAGTGTCTTGCTGTTGGCTCTGATATGTAGGGGCTCACATGTGAGGACCAGAGGAAAACCTCTGGGAGCTACAACCAGCAAGGAAATGGGACCTCAATTCTACAATTATAAAGAAATAGATTCAGCCAACAAACGAATGAGCTCTGAAGTACATTCTTCCCAGAGCCTCACAGTAACAGCCTAGGTAGCCGACAGCTTAATTTCAGTGTTGTAAAATCTGGAGCAGAAAACCCAGCTAACCAGGCACCTGGGTGGCTCAGTCAGTTAAGCACCTGACTCTTGATTTCAGCTGAGGCCATGATTTCAGGGTCAGGAGATCGAGCCCCGTGTCAGGCTCTGTGTTGAACGTGGAGCCTGCTTAAGATTCTCTCTCTCCCTCTGCCCCCCCCCCCATTCTTGCTCTCTATAAAACAAAACAAAACAAAAAAACAGCTAAGATAACCCAGACTTCTGAACTGTAGAATCATGGGATAATAAATTGAGTTGTTTTAAGATGCTAAGTTTGTGGTAATTTGCTAAGACAGCTATAGAAAATTAATATCCAAGGCTATGATAAAACAGGGATGAGTTACCCTCTCTTCCCAAATGAGGGCAGCATAGATGAATTGACAGCTATACAATCCTAAGGTAGATGATTGTGCCCAGCCACAATCAGCAGCCCCCCACCCCAGCCAACCACCCCATATGCATGAACAATACATGATTGTCTCTGCCTCTGATGTTTTGTTGGTGGTTATGCAATATTGTGGCAGTGGGTATCTGATGTGGAGGCCAAGGGGCAGTTGGGTGGATGTCACGTTTTTTTTCATGAAATGTTCTCTTAGAATGGTGAGTGAGAAAAATCTGATTAGTTATGAGAGTCAGCCATGGAGCAAGATTCTCAGGTAGGTTCTGACAGAAATACTCTATTAAGGAAAAGAGGTAGAAGAGTTGGATTATTTATCTGTATTATTGATTTTATATTTATGAGAATACTTTACATACAAGGGGAAGTGGAATTTATTAGAACTTCACTTCTATTGCAAGCTTTTTATGTGTGGCCTAGTCAGTCCAAATGATCTTCACATTTTGAAAGGTTTGGAATTCATTAAAAGAAAGTCCCAGCCACACTGCTTCTTTGCCAAACTAGTAAGTAAACAAAAAATCCAAATGAAGCAGTTTAATACTTAGACTTAAATGAGATAGAAACTCCACAGAGTTAAATAAAGCATAAAATGGATATTTCCACTAAGGCTATCTTAACTGAAGCAGCGATTTTTTTTAAGACAAAATTAATGTAATTCTGGCTTAATTTAGTTTTGTTTTATCAAGTCAGCAGAGTTAATTCTATGTCAATAAAAAAAGAAACTCAAGCTGTGCAAATCATTTTACACTCTATGTGAATTTCTGGAGGAAATACTGAAAACATATTTAAATTGCACCACAGGAACTGTGAGTACATTTAATTTTACATTAAAAAAAGTGTCTTTTGTGTTTCTTGGAGAGTAAAACAGATCCAAACAAACCAAACCATTCCATAATTCAGTGTTTGGGACACAGTGGGTTACCAGTTGAAGAAATTCTCTCCCAGGCCAAAAACAAACAGTGCCTAACATATTGTTCTTCCAATCGATACCAGACTCAGCAAGGCTGGGGGTTTGTGACTGCCTGTTTTCTCTCTAGCAGTTTAAGGTAAGTATCCATACTGTTCTATGAATGAAGGAGATGTGGCTCCTGGTGGAGTGATAGCAGGCAAGTGTTAGTTTTGACCCCCTAAGAGATGTCTGGTTTGCGCTTGTCCCTGTAGGTAAATAATTGGTTAAAGAGAACTAAATAAACCAGTGATGTGAGTGTGTTCAGCTCAACTTCACCTCTGAATAGCCTCCAAATGGTCTCGAAAAAGAAGAAAAAGCAACTAAAGTTCATATACTCTGTGCTTTAAAAAGATGAAATGAAAGACAATCATTTGCTTTACAGATTGTTTTAATTGATTACGATTTGTCCTGGAGTGTATGTATGAGGGGTTTGTGTAGAGTGAGATTTGAAGTCTGATCTATCCATGGTAGTCCAATTTTCCTGTATTTTGAGAAGGGGAAGAATTGATCCAAGTCTTTCCAGGAAAGGTAACTTTATTGCTTTCTCCAAGATGGAAAATAGAATTGGTATTAAAACATCAATTCTGCCAGCAGGATGAGACTGGAACCTTGGTAAGGAGACATGCAGGAGAATTCATAAACATAGCTGATACTTCAGAACATATATTACCTAACTATGGGAAAGGAAAAAAATCATTCAAATGTTACTTCCCTGTGGTGTTTCTGTGTGTGGCATCTATTCCTACAGCTCCAAAGATCTTGTCATCTGATAGGATCTCTCTGAATATTTTAAAGTAATTTCCTCCAAAAGTACATGATTTATTTATTTCAAATGAGGATTAGATATGTTTTTGACATTGTTATTTGCATTTTGAGTTTATTATTCATTCATTCATTGCATTCATTAGACATTTATTAAGGCCTTGCTGTATCCAACATATTTGATAGCTGGAGCAAACCATTTTCAATATCCTCCCCCCACCATATATTTCAGCATCATGTTCAGTAATAATGATGACACAGATACACACATATAACTGAAGCTTACACTTACCAAACAAAAACATTACAGAATGCAGTTGGCATTCTACTTCACTCTTCTAAAATTTAAACATAAGTAAAAATCCAAGTGGTCATATGGAATGATAGAATCAAATTAACCCAGGTTCCATTTCTTTCTTTCTTTTTTTTTTTTTTTTGCATACTGGAGCCAGATTCCTGAGTACTCCAGGGTGCAAGCCTCAGCTGACACACACTGCCAAGTTCCATTTCTTTATCTTTACAATCACTATGTTACTGTTAATTTCAAATCTGATGTTTAAATGAAGGAATCTTAGTACCATAGGGATTGGAGAGACAAACTGTGTCTGAAGTGTGTTCAGATATTCCTGTTATGAACTTACTCTTAAAATGAGCACAGGTAGCTGAGTCCACATATGTCGGGGCACACTATATAATGGAGATTTCTCCAAATTAATTCCATGTAGAATATAAGGCTTATTAGAAGATAATAAAATTTTACTAATTTTAGGCATACACACATAAATATACACATGTGTATTGTTATATATGAAATATTACATAACCATATTTAAATGCTTGTATATTATCTATCTGTCTGTCTAGTTAAATCTCAACATTACCTGCAGCAATTTTTTTTAGAATTTAAAGGAAAGATATTTTGGGAAGGATGGAGTATTTTGCTGGCATTTTTAAAACTGCTGCAGTACAGTGATAATAAAAAAACAGCAATTTTTTTCCCCTTCTTTCATTGGGGCAAAATATATATTACATAAAATTTACTGTCTTCACTGTTTTAAGGTATAGTTCAGTGGGATTAAATACACTCACACTGCTGTGTGGTATCATCATAATTCATCATTAGAAATTTTTCATCCTCTCAAACTGAAGCTCTGTACCCATTAAGCAATAACTTTCCTTTCCTCCTTCCTGCCAGCTCCTTGTTGTCACCATTCTGCTGTTTCTGTGAACTTGAATACTCCAGGTACCTCATAAGTGTAATCATGCAGTATTTGTGCTGTTGTGTCTGGCTTATTTCACTTAGCATATTGTCTTCAAGTTTTATTCATGTTGTAGCATGTATCAGAATTTCATTCCTTTTTATGGCTGAATAGTATTCCATTGTATGTATATGCCACCTTTTCATCATTTATCCATTGATAGACATTTGGGTTGTTCCCACCTTTTGGCTATTGTGAAAAATACTGCTATGAATTGTTTAAAAATATGTTCGAGGTCATAAAGCAAACTGATTTTAGTTGGGTTTATTATCTTTAAATCTCCACAATGCTCCCTCTTATCATCTTCACTTACCTGCCCTCTGCACTTGGTACCTCAATATATTGAGACTCTGTGGTGGTAAGAAAAGGTACTGTGGTAGGTAGGAGATTCAAATTTTTGTATCAGTTCAGTGGCTGTGTGAATGTGGATGTCACATCCAAGTCTCTGTTTCTTCACTGCTAGAATGAGATTGTTTGATGAAATCTTATGTACTATTCATTCCATCTTATGATTTTATGGGTATAGGCAATGATGACACAACTCTATTTGGAAAGTACTTCTGCCTTTAAACATCTCATTCTGATGTTAGTTTTATGGTCATTCCCATCCTATGAGGATAGTGATCCTTTTTTTGTTTTGTTTATTACTGTCTCCCAAGACTCTAGCATACTGTCTGGGTTATAAAAGGCTCACAATAAATATTTGTTAAGTGAATGAATTTTCAAATGATATTAATAGAGTTCAGGGAGGTTGAGTTACTTATCTTGAATCTTTTACCCAGTAAATAATGTCTGTTCTGGAACTTAGTCTTCTAATTCCAATTTCTATGCAATTTTCACCATTCTATTTTGATATATTGTATTTCCAGCTGTAGGAGCAAATATTTATTAGTTATGTGCCTTGCCGAAGACTTCACTTTCATTATTTCATTAATTTTACAACGTACCTTAAGTATATAAAACTGTTATAAGTTTTATAGATGAGGAAACTGAGCTCAGGGAATTGATGAAGTGATTGGTCCAAATAGGTAAGGGGCAAACCTGGGATTTAGACCCCAGGCTTCCAACTCTGGAGGGAAGTCCTTTAAATAATTAGAATGAGCAGACTCTGCTACTTGAGAAAAGGGATTTGAACTTAGCCTCAAGAGAATTGCAGAATAACTTTAGCAAAGTTATGGGAACAGTAGGATAAGTAAGATTAGGGCAGGAAATGAATGGGTCTGTTCAGAGGGGTCTTCTTGGGAAACAGAGTGGTACCTGGAGTTGCTGTAAAAGTTCAGGGCTGATACAGTAGGTATGGAGAGATGGAGGGAAGTTTCTCACTATTTCAGGGCACAGTTGTAGTGGTTGGTAGGTTCAGCTGTCTGTTACTTAGCTTTACACAATAAGTCATTCAATTCCATGAATACACCAAGACATAATCAGCCTCTGGCAAGTTGATTCATACAAACAAAATCATAAGAGAATGACTCATAAATCAGAATTATTTTACGGTAGGAAATTCGCTTCACCTGAGAACTAGTGGGGCCTGGTGGGTGAGGAAAGTACAGTGGAGATTTGGTAGGGGGATGGCAAACATGCTAGAAGTTATTTTAGCTCAGGAGATAAAGCGAATTGTTTTTTTTCTCACATATTAAATCCCATCAAAGAGAATTGATATCCTTTCTTGCCAAAGTAAGTTGATGAAATGCTACTTTAAACTCTAGAACTCTCTGTGTAAGGACCTGAAGCTCGACTTTTCAAAAATCTCATCTCCTGTAGCTGCTACAAGATAAACACTCATTCATTCTTGCCCTCTGCTGTTCTCCTTTTTAATCCCAGGATGACATTCTCATTTGATCATTTTTTCCTCATGTGGCAATCTTGAAGTTAATAGTTGCAAAGCCAGTGTGTTGGGAGTTGAGGCCCATCTTCAAATCTCAGTTTTGTCAATAATTAGACAGTGGACTTGAGCAAGGCGCTGCCACAGATAGGCCTAAATTTCCTCATCCTTATCAGAAGTGTTGGAGTAGAGAATAATAAAGATTCTGTTTTACTCTAATGGATTGTAATATATTTAAAACTGCTAATGGCACGTATTTATTTTTAAAGTGAGTTTTCTATAATGGATTTCTGTTTTTTTTGACTTCTCAGTGTCCATTCATCTTGTCAGTTGGCTTCGTTGGAAGAGGAGAAGTGACCTAGGGGAGTTCCTTATATGGGTTTTTAATAAGTCATTGTTAGAGACTGAATTTTTGTGCTCTGCCTCACACAAATTCATATGTCAAAATTCTAACTCCCAATGTGGTGGTATTAGGAGGTGAGGCCTCTGGGAGTTGGTTTGGTCATGATAGTGGAGCCTTCATGAATGGGATGAGTGTCCTCATGAGAGATCCCCAGAGGGCTGTCTTGCCCTTTCCATCATGTGAGAACATAGGGAGAAGATGCCTCGTGTGAACCTGGAAGTAGGCTCTCCCCAGACATGGTCAATACCTTGATTCGACTTGCAGCCTCCAGAACTGTGAGAAATAAATACTGTTTAAGCCACCAAGTCTATGGTATTTTTGTGATAGCTGTCCAACAGACTAAGATAGTCCTCTTATTTCAATCCAATCAATCACCCATCTCTGCTTTTTCCTCTTCTTGGTGGTTAAGTTAAGGAGACTCTGAGGTTCTGGCTGGCGTCCATCTCCCACAACCCTAGGTGCTTATATTCAATGCTCTGTGAAGTCAGATGTCACTCCTCCCTCTGCTGCCCAGTGTCCCCACCCTGGTGGACATCTCTGCTCTTTTTCTCCTGTTCTCATGGTCCTTGCTAGTTACATTTTTTGAAATGTCTCTGTTATTTTAATGGAGTTTCAGGAAATAATGGAGATAAACACATGTATTCAATTTGCTGGGTTTAGCCAGAGAAATCACCTCTGTAATATTTGATTAAAGGGATGAAATGAAAAATGTTGGGGGAAAATTATTTTGGCAACCATGTGTGAATAATGGACTGGAATAGGTCAGGAACCAGAGCCAGGGAATCAAAGAAGGCTGTTTCTGTAAATATAGTGTAAAGCAATGAAATAGGGGTTTCCTGATGAGAACAGCTTGAGTCAGAAAGTTATATTTGGAGAAAGAATAAAGTAGGGTTTAATAAATTTTAAGGTGCTGAATAACCATGGTCAAATGGGAGAGAAATTGAAGTAAACTCCATGATTTAAAGCTGTTTGAGTGCTGTTGATTGGAGTCAGGGAGACTGTGTCAATGTTAAAATGAAGCCAGACCTACATGAATTGTCGAAAAGTTTAACAGTGAGAGGAAAAAGCACCAGGGCAGAAATTAAAGGCAAAAGAATTCCGACAAAGATTTCAGTTTTATTTTGAGGCAAGTGAGACCTGCCCTGAGCATTAAACCAGTGAAGAGATAAAATATTTTGGCATATGGGAGGAAGTGGGTATCTGGTGTGAGGACTCCTGGTTAGGTAACCCAGAGCTCTTCCCAAAGTGTGTATTCTGGTGGTACCATGAAGACTGGTTTGCTTACAAGATACTTTGTGAATTTAATGGGTGCCTGTCAGCAATGGCCTGGATGCAAAAGCTGTTGCAAACACTTGGAATCATCCTCCTCCTTCCTGGCTGGTCACCTTTGGTTTTGCCCACTGGTTCCTACTGTTAAAATGATCAGAGCTACCTAATCAGATGGTTACAACTAGTTATATATTATCTAACCTATATTTCTGGCTCATTTCTGTTGCTTTGTATAGATTTTTAAGGGGACACTAATTGATTTCCCCTGAATTCCTGATGAATCCAATTTCAGGTTCTGTGCAGCATGTAGCATCCGCTAACTCATCCCTGAACACATTGGTTCTAAGATTGTAAGCTCCATCTCTGTTCCAGAACACCCTCTTACAACCCCCACTAGGAATTTATGACTTAGGATCTGCATATATTGGATACTTCATTTTGTTTTCAGATATTTTATTCATATCTCAAATCTTGCTTTATCATTTTAAAAACCACTTGAAAACTCTCATAAAATTATAGCATTTTTGATGTGGTTACAGTTACACTCTGGCAACTTCCAGCTTCTGGGATTAGTCTTTTGCCCTTTTTCTGATCCCTCTGAAAGGACAGCTTTCTCTTGACATGGACATATTCTAACTTTAGAGGTGGAGAGGTGGATTTCTTTCCTTTCCTTTCCTTTCCTTTCCTTTCCTTTCCTTTCCTTTCCTTTCCTTTTTCCTTTCCTTTTTCCTTTCCTTTTTCCTTTCCTTTTTCCTTTCCTTTTTCCTTTCCTTTTTCCTTTCCTTTTTCCTTTCCTTTTTCCTTTCCTTTTTCCTTTCCTTTTTCCTTTCCTTTTTCCTTTCCTTTCCTTTCCTTCTTTCTTTCTTCTTTCATGGCTCTGTCTCAGATGTTTCAGTGGGAGCAAGGTGTTTTTGGTAGTGTCATTCTTTTAATTTTAGGATTCTTCACACTTTGCAGAATCCTGCTTTGTCAGCTGCTGCTGTGTGTATATTCACAAGGGCAGTGTATAGGCATGGTCAGAAAATTGCCATAAGAATTAAGAAATTAAAAATTCTGAGAATAAATTTGGAGAAACTTGGGACATACAAATAGGAAGTTACTTATTGTATAGTTTCATTTAAGAATGAAGAAATACTAACAGTCTTAGAAAAAAAATTGAATACCAAGTATAGATTAGCCAAAGGTGTTTATGACACTGATGGGCACAATATCTACAGTTTATGATGAAGTAGTCAGGAGGAATGACAAAGATGAAAATATATTTCTGACAAGGAACTGATTAGGGACAATAAATAAAATACAAGAGAGTATGTGTTGTGGTTTGAACTGAATAAATTGTTAATACAGATAGGAGACAAAGAAGTAGCTGAGTCAGAGTACAAGAGTATGGTGAAGTAGCAGCATATTGATTCAAATACTAATACTGTTCTTTTTTTCTTGGAATTCTTAAAAAGTGAATTTTTATTGACGGGTAGTTATTGTTGGAGAATATTGTACTCTAGAGTGTTTACATAAGGGATAGAGAAAGGAGGTATTAATACATTATCTTATGAGTCTGACAGAGGTCTATAGATGGTGTGTCTGGGGAGCAAACCAGGAGACTTCTGGAACATATTTTAAATGTGTATAATTAAAGGAATTTCAAAGGAAGGCTAAATGCCCAGACCTTCAGGGATTCATAATTTTCCAAGTTTTGTATCAATAAAGAAGTACTGAATTAAGTATTTATGAGTGGGCAAATGTTGAGAAATGGTGCCTATGAAGCAAAAAAGGTTATAAAGTAATAATTCATTTTCCTCCTCTTTATGTTAAATCTGTGGACATGTAAAATAGCAGTGTGAGTTTCTAATGACCACAAGGGGAAGTGAATAACAATCTTAGGTGGTGGTGACAGTTAGTCTGCCTATCCTCAGCTTGGAAAAAATAGCAATATTTATTAAGTCTCTGAAATAATAAAAATAAATCCTCAGACCCCCATGTTTTGCTTTAAAGCCATCTAGATATTTGAGCAGCCAGGCTTAGATTCACAGATGTTCCATGTTGCACTGGATGGGAAAGGTGCTTTGAAAATGATACATAATTTAAAGTTAAAAATGAAGAATCTCTCTTCCTTCTACATTTCTGATCATAAGGAATTAGAGTTTTTAAATGAAATTTTTCAAACAGAATCTTGGAAGAAATCCAAGTTGTTGGCTATATTGTTACCAAGACCTAGTAGGTTTTATTGTTTTCCTCTTAATCTAATTTCAAGAGCATATGTATTCTGACAAGGTCTTTGGATACCCTCATTCTTCTTGTGAGGTTCATTTCTATAAAGTAGCCTGTCAGTTAAGCTAGAAGTACCAAGGAAAAAGAGGTGGAGAAATACTATTTTTGCGTGATAATAAAATGCCTTTGTTGGATATATTGAGTTGAAAAAAATTACAGGAAAGCCAGTGAGTGGATAGAAATAAGATACACATAGAGGAATAAAGAGAAAGAAGCCATCACATGTAATTTAAAGGAAATCAGGTTGTCAGAGGAAAGCAAGTATTCAGGAAAGATGTGATTAGAAAAACTTCTTGCTGTAAGTAAATTGTTGGAATATTTTATTTTAGTCCTGCCATGATACACTGAGTATATAGGTATGTGGTCTGTGTGTATACTTAAAGTTCTGAAATAAATGGACAAAAGAGGGTTGATTGTACCTAAGAAAGCAAAATAATAATATGTGATTCTTTCAAGTGAAAAATTATTTAAACTGGCAAATGGATAAAGGAAATGTGAAAAATCAGGCTTACTCTAAGTACCTGAGAAGGAATAAACTTGTAACCTTTGTAAATGATGATCTGTCAGGATTGAAGAATGTCATAGTACTCTTTTGCTAAATTTTAGTAGTGTGAGCCATCAGCACAATTGGTTATAACTTCCTACTTTGGGGGCATAGGCTGTAGATTTCATTTCCCACATGGGCTAGATAGCTAGAACATCTGGGCTACTCGATAAAGAGTTTTGTAGCATGGCTCCTTACTATAGCCAGATGTGAGCTCTGGGTAACTGATATGTGGCCATCCTTGTACGTACAACCCAGAACTGAAGCTGTAGGGTATAGACATGAAGCTGTAGGGTATAGACATGCCATAAATTTAAGTGTATAAGGTCCTGTCTTTGGATAGTGGTGCAGATAAAATCCCATTGCAATCTGTATATTGTTTTGTCAAGAAACAATTTTCCACATAGTATATATAACTTGCAGCAGAAGTTGATGGTGCTAACCCATGGTAAGACCCATTCTGTAAGTGGTGCTGCTTGCTTATCTAATTAGTTTGTTATCTCCATCTGTCAACTAGGTATTGTCTACCTATCTCTATCTCTCATCAACTTTGGACTTCATAATAGTCACTAAACCTCAGTAAGAATTGAGGACTATAGAAGCTTTCTGTACATTCAATGTAATAAGCATGTATCAAGATGCTTTTTTCAGTGCCAGAGAATTTTCAGTCTCTGAAAAGTCTAGTGTTAAACACAGAGTTTCAACAACTGCATTTTTGCTGTTCCAGCTATTGCATAGGTGTTTACTTGTAGAATTTTAAGATGATTCCATCTTTAACATACTTTTCAAAATGCCTGCTCCAGTTGCTAATGTCTTTAGGAAGAGTCGTACTATTTGTGTGGCTTCTGAGTCCTTTCACCCTCTCTAATCTTGAGAACATCTGTACTGTTCCTCCCTGATTTGGGGTGAGAAATAGTTTTGGTGAGCTTGAATTTTACCTAATGGTACAAACTTACAACAGTAGTAAATAAGGCATAGAGATCTAATACATAGTATAATGAATATAGACAATATTATATTATTATTTTTTTTAAGATTTTATTTATTTGACAGAGAGAGAGTGAGAGAGGGAACACAAGCAGGGGGAGTGGGAGAGGGAGAAGTAGGCTTCCCGCCGAGCAGGGAGCCCGATGCGGGGCTCAATCCCAGGACCCTGGGATCATGACCTGAGCCAAAGGCAGACGCCTAATGACTGAGCCACCCAGGTGCCCTGACAATATTATTTTAAATATCACTACGTACTATGATAAATATCACTACATTGGCAATCATATTATGATATATAAACATATCAAGGTAACACCCTAAACACCTTAAACTTATGCAATGTTACACATCAAATTTATTCAGCAAAAGATGAAGTAACAAATAAAAACAAGAAAAGACCTGATTTGAACAACATGAGAAACCCTTTGTCTCCTGTCGATTTTTCCTTGCCTTTTGTCTTTCCTGAATGGAATCATCTACCCCTTCTCTCCAGGAGGAGCATCAGCTCTCAGTCAGGAGCTCCTGGTGCCTTATTTAATAATCCCAACCAAGTATTCATTCAGTTACCCTTGTCTTTTCAGCCAAGTCTTGTGACAATGCCTCTGTATTTCTGGAAAAGAAAAAGAATGGGAGAAAGGAAAATAACCATCTCTTATAGTATATTTTATGGCTTATATGTTTGATTTCCTGTAGCTCTCTCTCTAGTCCTATGAAATAGACCATTTTACTGGTGATAATTTACTTGATAAACTAAAACTCAGGGACACATGTAAAATTGTAGGAAACAAAATCAAGAATTGTAGCATCCTTTTCTCCTTCCGTGCTATCCCTATAAACCTTCTTAAAATGGTTGCTTCCCCAAGAAGGCTCTTGTATGATTTTAACTAGGACAGGAAAGGGTTATCACTTTAAGAAGGGAGAAGAGAATAGGTCCAGAAGCCACTGCCCATAATCTCCTATTAGGGATCATGCAGGGCTTGAAAAGGTGAGGGCTGCAATTATAACCTGCAGGAATTATAACATTTTCAAGTGTTAATTACCTCAGTGTTCCTGAAGCCCTGAATTATTGCTTGGCACAACTGAAACTGTTGAGTGTACAAAATAACACTGTCATAAATTTAAGAGTATAGGATCCTGTCTTTCAGTGGTAATACTGATAAAATCCCATTGCAATTTGTACATGGTATATGTTGTTAAATACTTTCTGCATAGGTGTAATCGTCTGTTTGTCTATTTGTAGTAACAGAAAAATAGCTACAATAAATTTCCTAGGCTCCCAACAGGGATGTGTGTTGGGGGAAGGTAGAAGGAGTATGGAAAGAAGGTGTGTATAATTATGCATCTGTAGTAAATAAATGCCTAGCAAATAAGCAAGGCCTAGAATGTAAGCAATGACAAGAATGTCTTAGACTTATGGTATCTATTTGGATATGTCCCAGCATTTTAAATTGAAAATATTGCTGACTCTATACTTTGTTCTCCATTGTGTGTGATAATGTCAGTTGGGACATAAATGCAAACTTTTCAATGAGACTCAGCTCAATACAGGACAGCTTCACTTGGTGCAGGGACAGTTCAAATAGAATTATTTTAGGGAGTGGCCCATTTGAAGACATGGTGCTCATTCATCTCAGGAATCTTAAAACCCAGAGAACTTCATACTTTTTGTTGCACTATTTTATTTTTTAATTTTGCAGGCTTCTATTGACTGAATGTGTCCCCTTCAATTTCAAAAGTTAAATCCTAATGTTCCATGTGATGGTTTTAGGAGGTGGTAGGTCATGAAGGTAGAGCAGTCATGAATGAGATTAGTGACCTTGTGAAAGAGACCCTTCGCCTCTTCACCATGTGAGGACACAGCAAAAGGATAGCCATCTCTGAACCAGGAGCAGGCCCCCACCAGACAGTGGATTTGCTAGTGCCTTGATCTTGAACTTCCCGGTCTCGGTGAGGAACTGTGAGAAATAAATTTCTCTTATTGATAAGCTACCCAGTCTATGGGAGTTTGTTATAGCAGCCCAAACAGATGAAGATATGGAGTAAAGGCTTATGTCAACTATGTGAGCTTAATATCCAAATAAGAGGAAGTGGTCTCTGATTATGATAAATGCACACTCATGTTTGGGCACGAAAATGATACATTGGCCACATGTAGACATTAGTCAAATTAATAATTATCTTCCATTCTTTTTGTTATGTTACAGTTCTCACCTCCGTCCTTGTCTCTTATCTGGTATCTTCAGCTATTGTCACCTAAATGAACAGATTGTTCAAAGAATGCAGAATAGGCTCCAGACAACTATCCCAAGCACGCACCCACACATCGTCAGCAGTGTTATCAGCCTTAGCAAGAGAGTGCGGCATTTAAATCAAATTGATTTTTTGAAATCATGAGTTATTCATTGGAAAATGGGGAATGAAGATAACCAGAATTTTTTTTATCTTCTATTAAGGTAGATAGCATAGTTCTTTTCTATAAATGGTTTGTTTGAAGATAACCCAGCAGTGGCTCAGAAACTATCTCTTGGTTAGACAAACAGGTGGTATAATCTTTTTTGTTATCTTAGTAAAATAATTATTTGCAAAAAAGACATGAGCACTTTCTCTTCTTTGTTACTAGGCTTCTTCCTTACTCTTATATAACTTAATGCTTTTCAAAATACTTCCACTATGGTATTTTATTTGATCCAAAGGGATGTTTTCCAGCTCTCAAAAGAACAGCAATAACAATAAAACCTTTCACAGTAAAAAGATAAATACAAAAGGCCTGGAAATGAAAACACAACTAAATGTAGCTGAAACTATTGAAAAATAAGGACTGTGAAACCTCCATCCCATGTGATAGGATGGTTCTTTAAATCAGGGCTGCATTAATTTACCAATAGCTATGTTTTAGGCACTGTTTACGTACTGTATGTGAGTTTTAAGTCATTTCATTATCAAAACAATCCTATGAGTTTCAAGTCATTTCATGACGAACACAACCCTGGACAGTGTCACAGTCTTTATTTTACAGATGAAGAAACTGAGGCACAGAGATATTAAGTAAATTGTTCAAGTTATGCAGCTAGTAAAGGTAGAATTCAAACCCAAGAAATCTGTCACTCAAGGCTGCCTTTTCATGCATAGCTTATCAACAGAATTTGGTTTGGAGTGGAGGAAGAATTTATCTTTGAAAAACTCAACTGAAACACTGAAAATATACTTGTTCTCATCTAACTTTAATCTTTCTTTCCCCTCCTTTCTCTTCTAAGCAACACTGTTGAATGTTAATGAGTATATATTTTATTCAACCTCAACCAGTCATTTGGGGGTAATTAATCTGAGTTTTATACATCTAACCTCTCTTTTAATGAGTAAACTTTGAGCAAAGCATGCTTCTACCAGTGAGTATTTGCTTCTGCTTATAGAGGTAAATGAGCAGCACATATTTGGTTCCTGTTTTGTTGTCCTTGTTACTGGATTCAGTAGTAAAGAGGAATGGTGAAATCATTAATCAGAGCATAACGATTCATTTTAGCAATGGATTGTGGGAACCCTGACACACACAGATACCTAAATGCATCAACAAAAGACAAACACAGACTGTGATTTGCACAACTGACACGTAGGCACTAGTCATTCTACAGCACAGACAGTGGTATTCAAATAGAAAACTGTCAGCAAGCCATTTGCTCTTTCAGGAATGACCAGCATAAGTATTAAGTATAATAACAGAATCAGGATGCTTTCCCCATCTCTGTTAATTTCGCTTACCTTTTTTCCTTTTTACCTTGTTTGAGGTTTTGGGGCATCCTTGAGTTTTGTTTCACAGTATATCTGGTCATAGTTTCCCAAGATTCTGCAAATTTCTAGGAAATTCTTAAATTGCTTGTACATGTTTAAAAGAGATGAGGGAACAATGCCTTGCTTCAGAGTATAGTGCTTGAGTAGCCTGGGGTACAGGATTGCCCAAGGGGCTGTGGCTTGGGCTTAGGAAGAGATGCCTAAGCCTTTGACTAAGCTTTTAGGAAAATTTACACTGGAGGGCTCAGTGCCCCCCACCCCCTTTTGTGATGTGCACCATGTTTGAGTCATGGTGGATATATCACAATCCCCTAGAGATTGAGTATATACATGATAGACATACATGTGTGCACGCACATGCAGTCAGCTTTACCTCCAATCGTTCCAGCTTCACCTGCTGTTGGGGAGGGCTGAGAAACAGCTGTGAGGGAGGCACTGGGTTGGGGGGGAAGGCAGATCTGTCATGGTATGTGACTTTTATACTCTAGTTGTAATCCTTGCACATGACATATAAAGGAATGCAACATGTCAGGTAAAAAAATTGCAAAAGCTTTGGAGCCAGATAGTCAAGGGCTTCAACCACAGCTCGGCGATTTGCTCCTTGTTTGTCACCAGGCAAGCTTCTCTTTCTAAGTCTCACTTTACTTTTTTGTGAAATGGGAATGGCACCACCTACCTTGTAATACTGCTGTGGGGATTTCATAAATATATACAGGGCTAAACTAGACCCCGATAAGTGGCAGTCATAAAATTAAGGAAAACAAATATTAGGATTTTTAAATTATACCTATTAAAGTATACCTATTAAGCAGTTTACTCAGTTGACTATTAAATCTTTCAAATGGGTAAATTATTGACTATTTTGACAGAATTAACTGGATAATTAAGTCAAAAGATTGAACCTGACTGATTTTTAAAAATTTAACTATTTTTTCCCTACTACACATATAAATCATTTGACAGATGGTGATTTTTTTTTTTTTTTTTTTTTTTTTGGGTTCCTTATTGATTTAGGCTTAGCACATAGTACACATGTTCTGATAGTTACCTAGCCACAGGAGTATAGCAACATGCATGGTTTTAAAAATACTGGCTGAAAGGGTTTATTTCTTCATATGTTTTTATAAATAGTGTATGGTAAGGAACCTTCTAAATCAGAAAGGAGAACATACCCTGGGCAATATGTGAGTCATTGTCAAGAACGAAGCACAGGACAAGAAACAAGTATCGGCAAGGGTATGGAGAAAAAGGAACCCTTGTGTACTATTGGTGAAATGTAAACTGGTACAGCCACTGTGGAAAACAGTATGGAGTTTCCTCAGAAAGTTAAAAATAGAACTACTTTATGATACAGTAATTGCATTACTGGGTGTTTGTCCCCAAAATATAAAAATACTAATTCAAGGTGATACATGCACCCCTGTGTTTATTGCAGCATTATTTACAATAGCCAAATTATGGAAGCAACCCCAGTATCCACTGATAGATGAATGGATAAAGAAGATGTGATGTATGCATACAATGGACTATTATTCAGCCATAAGAAAGAATGAGATCTTGTCATTTGCAATAATATAGATGAAGCTGGAGAGTATAATGCTAAGCAAATTAAGTCAGAGAAAGATGAATACCATATAATTTCACTCAAATGTAGAATTTAAGAAACAAGTGGAAAGGGGAAAAAAAAGACAAACCAAGAGGGCGCCTGGGTGGCTCAGTTGGTTAAGCGACTGCCTTCAGCTAAGGTCATGATCCTGGAGTCCCTGGATCGAGTCCCGCATCGGGCTCCCTGCTCAGCAGGGAGTCTGCTTCTCCCTCTGACCCTCCCCCCTCTCATGTGCTCTCTCTCATTCTCTCTCTCTCAAATAAATAAGTAAAATCTTTAAAAAAAAAAAAAAAAGACAAACCAAGAAACAGAACAAATTTATGGTACTGGAGAGGAGTGTGGGGGATGGGTGAAATAGGTGAAGGGGATTAAGAGTACACTTATCACAATGAACACTGAATAATGTATAGAATTGTTGAATCATTGTACTGTACACATGAAATTAATATAACACTGTATGTTAACTATACTGGAATTAAAATTAAAAACAGGGGTGCCTGGGTGGCTCAGTCGTTATGCGTCTGCCTTCGGCTCAGGTCATGATCCCAGGGCCCTGGGATCCTGCATTGGGCTCCCTGCTCCACGAGAAGCCTGCTTCTCCCTCTCCCACTCCCCCTGCTTGTGTTCCCTCTCTCAATGTGTCTCTCTGTCAAATAAAATCTTAAAACCTTAATAAATTAAAAAAAAGGAACATGCTAAGCATAGGATAGATTCTTAGCCTCCCCACCTTTTATCTTTCCCAAAGCAAACCAAGATAGGAAAATTGGAAAACATTATAGAATGAAATGATTAGAAATAAATAATGAGTGGTCTCCCCTACCCCACCCAGGATTATTTGGAAATATGAAATGTGCTTCTCATGTGTAGCACGCATGTGCTTTTTAATTACAAAATAAAGATAGAAGCATCTGAAACACTCAAAAGAGCTAGTTTATGAGTAATTCAGAAGGCTCAGAGAGGGATAGTATATGTATTATATGTAATTCACTGCACATGTAATGATTGTGCTTAGTGTCAGCCCATTAAGAAACATCTGCCTTCACAACTGCCACCAGACTAAATTATGTTTGTGCCTCAAAGGACATCTTCAGTGTAGATAAATAATATATGTTTAGAGATTTTATGGATTAACTTAAAATGTGTCTTATTTTTCAATTCTTTTGGAAACACACTACTCAGGAACATTTGACTTAACTTCAGTTCATTATGATTACGCTGTTTCTGACTTGAAAGTCTCATCCACAAAACCATTTCAGATCATTTCTATTAGCATGTCCTTAAAATAATTATTTAAAAAACTAATAGTCAGGCTCTTCTAAATTCATTTTCTTGGTACATTTTAATTGTTTCTACTATGGATTTTTGAGAACCATTTTAAGGCGAAGTTTAGGGTGTTACTTGTCAGAACTTGTAAAATGCTTAGAAAAAGCATTTCCAAAACATGCTATCATGTTGATTGTGACTAGTGAGGGCCCACATTTACATTAAAACAGCATTTTGTGAACAAGGCAAAATATTTTCCTCTAATCTTTGTTCCAAGACTATACTAACCTGTAAATGAAGGAGACTGTTTTAACCTCACCACATTTGTAATATTGTTACAATCAGTAGAAATCATATAGAAAGCAAATGGATTTATTAAAAGCACATGTATGTGTGTATTATGGTATCATATGTTATTTAATAATGGCTAAAGTTATTTCAGATATGAAAGGCAAAAGGTGTATCTTGGAGAATTTCTCAGATGGAAATTTTATAAAGAGATGTTAGTGAAAAGAAGACCTGCCTGGATCAGGCCGAGAACCTGAAATAATTTATGGGAATGAAGAAGAAGGAGGGAAGGAGTTTTCTTGGATTGGCCAAGGGTCTGAGAGAATGAGCATGTGCCTGGAGTCAAGGTGAATTGAAAAGAGCTGGCTTTGAGAATGGGCTCTGTCTCTCACTAGTTGTATGGTCATGAGGAAGTAATTTAGTTTTACTGGCCCTCAGTTCATTTATCAATGAAGAGAGAAGAGTTGACTAGTGATCTCCAGTGTCATGTCCTACGCTACAGTTTGTCATGACATTATTCCAACATCCAAGGCTAGGCCATGCTCTGCATCATTGCTCCTTGGTTCTGTTAGGATAAAACCTGGGATTGTTTTTCCCAACACCCCTACTCTTCAATTGCAGTTTGCATGCTGCCACTTGAATTATTTGATTCATACCACCACTGCTTTTCATACTTTATAAAGTGTTGTTTTCAAGGACAATTTGGTATTTAAATGACTTTGTTTCCCAGAGAATGTATTATTCAGATATTGCCATCATCAAAATTACAGAATCATGGAATATTAGAGTGTAAAGGGCCCTTAGAGGAAGCTGTTGTTTAAGGGGATTTGCTTTTTTAAAATTTGGATCAACACTTATCCAGTGTGATAAAGCTCCAAAATAGAAATAGCTACACAATCACTGAGTTGAAAATGGAAGTGTCAATTTGGATACAATCTACTAATTAAGCTGATTGTTAGTAAAGAGTAGCCAGTCATAATTGTCAGCAGTTCTACTTTTAACATGGAACTTGTCCTACACTATTAGAGAATATAATTTAAGGAAACCGTTTCTGTGCATGTTAAAGATCAAATTTTACTGAAAGAAAACAATCAACTTCATCTTTCTATACCCCCTTCCGCTTCACAATCACAGGCATCATCAAAGCTAATGTTGATCAAGCCTTTTCTAGGTAATAGTGTCTTAGGTCAGCTTTCCCTTGAAGTAGACTTTAAGATGGAGATGGGTGTGCATGAAGTTTGTTGGGAAATGATACTGTGATCATCATCTGCATGAAAATGAGGAAAGCAGGATTAGACCAGAAAGAGAAGTTGGGCTTTAATGCGGTCTTCTCTGCCACTCCATGGGTAGCTCAGGACCTGGCCTTTCCGAGTTGTCTTGAAATGATACAGTAGATGTCATTGACCAAGCTTGGAGGTAGGATACCCCCAGGAAGAGACAGCTTTTTGACTGAGGGCAATTCCCAGAGAGTGACTCAGCTGAGAGCCATTAACTGCCAAAAACAGTGGAGGGAAGTCTGTGTGCCTGTTCAGAGATGGGAGCCCCATAATCAGGCACTGGTTATGCCCCTTACATGACCTATCTTGTATAAGCATAACAGTAACTATGGAATTAGCAATTATGATTTTCCCATTATTACCATGAGGAGATAAAGTCTTAGAGAATTAACTTGGTCAAGGTCATACAACAGTAAGTGGGTGTGACCAGATTCTTAGCTGTCTGACCAAAGTCTGAGCTCTTCCTTCTCTCTCTTTTAAGGATATGACCACCTGGATAATGTCCACCTGAAATTATGATATCTTGAACTAGGTAATAGCTTTATAGTTTAGTTCCAGATTCATGACAATACCATAGCAGAGTTATGCCAATACTAAATACAACTTGATCATCTTGAACTATTTCTTTGAATCCGTATTACAGATCTGAAATAATATGGCACATTATTTATAGTAAGTAGTGGCCTTATCCCATACGGTAAATTATTTCCCATCTAACACTCAGTTTGTATACATATTTTGCTAAAACATGGCTCTTCTATTAAATCCCTGAATATCATTGTCTATAGTTCCAGAATTTGGGAAATGGTCCTTGGCTGGAACGGGGGGAACAGGGCTATTGATGTGGAATGTATATAATATCCATCTCTTAATTTTTAAAAGTAAGTCTCAAATGGGGCACCTGAGTAGCTCAGTCAGTTACGTGTCTGACTCTTGATTTTGGCTCAAGTTATGATATCAGGGTTGTGAGATTGAACCCTGCTTTAGGCTCCATGCTGAGTGTGGAGCCTGCCTGGGATTCTCTCTCTCCCTTTGCCCTCCCCCCATCCTCTCTCCCTCTCTCTAAAAATAAAAATAAGTCTCAAACAATATAATATAAAATGTCTTGATAAAAACTTACTGGATATCAGATGGATTTAACTTTTACAAAGTTAAAAAAGAATAATTGTGAGAGAGCTAGTGTTCAAAAAGTTGACACTAGCCCAACTCTTCTTTTGATTATGTCAAATCTTTAAATAAAATGGCATTTTCAACAAAACCAAAAGACAACCGACAGAATGGGAGAAGAGATTTGCAAATGACATATCAGATAAAGGGCTAGTATCTAAAATCTATAAAGAACTTATCAAACTCAACACCCAAAGAACAAATAATCCAATCAAGAAATGGGCAGAAGACATGAACAGACATGTTTCCAAAGAAGACATCCAAATGGCCAACAGACACATGAAAAAGTGCTCCACATCACTCGGCATCAGGGAAATCCAAATCAAAACCTCAATGAGATACCACCACACACCTGTCAGAATGGCTAAAATTAACAAGTCAGGAAATGACAGATGTTGGCGAGGATGCAGAGAAAGGGGAACCCTCCTACACTGTTGGTGGGAATGCAAGCTGGTGCAGCCACTCTGGAAAACAGTATGGAGGTTCCTCGAAAAGTTGGAAATAGAGCTACCCTATGACCCAGCAATTGCAGTACTGGGTATTTACCCCAAAGATACAAATGTAGTGATCCGAAAGGGTACGTGCACCCCAATGTTTATAGCAGCAATGTCCACAATAGCCAAACTATGGAAAGAGCCAAGATGTCCATCGACAGATGAATGGATAAAGAAGATGTGGTATATATATACAATGGAATATTATGCAGCCATCAAAAAACCCCCTGAAATCTTGCCATTTGCAACGATGTGGATGGAACTAGAGGGTTTACGCTAAGTGAATTAAGTCAATCAGAGAAAGACATGTATTATATGATCTCACTGATATGAGGAATTTGTAATCTCAGGAAACAAACTGAGGGTTGCTGGAGTGGTGGGGGGTGGGAGGGATGGGGTAGCTGGGTGATAGACACTGGGGAGGGTATGTGCTATGGTGAGCGCTGTGAATTGTGTAAGACTGTTAAATCACAGACCTGTACCTCTAAAACAAATAATACATTATATGTTAAAAAAAATAAAAAAGGTAGTAGGAAGGGAAAAATGGAGGGGGGGAATGGGAGGGGGAGATGAACCATGAGAGTCTATGGACTCTGAGAAACAAACTGAGGGTTCTAGAGGGGAGGGGGGTGGGAGGATGGGTTAGCCTAGTGATGGGTATTAAAGAGGGCACATATTGAATGGAGCACTGGGTGTTATACGCAAACAATGAATCATGGAACACTACATCAAAAACTAATGATGTATGATGATTAAAATAAATAAATAAATAAATAAATAAATAAATAAATAAAATGACATTTTTTAGTTGTAATTTCCCTCCCAGTAAATATGCTTATATAATCTGTGTTGATGTGACTTCCACACACACTGTTTTCATAACCAATGTGTATATGTCTAAATGATACCAAAACAATTAGCTTGCCTTTTAAATAATTGAAAAGATCTTTGGCTCATAGAGATAAAATTGTGAAAAGGAAAAATATTCACATTTAATTATGTTATTTTTCCATGTTCTCTAAACATTGGTAATTGAGGATTTTGCCTAGGTTTTGTACATTATGAGATGGATTGTGTTTCTTGTATATTCTCAAACTGCATTAATTAGTATTCCTCTTGACTGTATGTGTCCGAAAGCCCAACTTAAGCTGGCTTAAGCAAAAATGGGATTTATTGATCCAGGTAAATAAAGAATCAGCCATAGGGCTTGCCTCAGGCCAAGAGCTCAGGCAACTCTCAAGCTTCCTTTCCACCTCTCACTTACACTTTCTCTGCCTTGATCAAAATCTCTGATTTGCCCTTCCTGCCTGATGGCAAGATGGTTGGAGCAGTTCTAGCTTATATTCTCTCCTGTTCAAGATCAGGAAAGAGCACTTGCCTCTCTCTTGGGAGCCCAGTAGAAGTCTCTTTTCTCATTGCTTCTGGATCAATCACTGTGGCCAAGTCAAGCCTAACCGAAATGCAGCTAGGAGTAGAGTCAATAGCAGCTAAGTTCCACAAGATGTCTCCATGAATGGGATCTCGGGGCAGCCTTTTCTCAGAGTGTAACTGGAATTTTTTTTCTTCCAAAGAATATGAGGAAATGAATGCAGAATAGTTAAACCCAGTGCATATCCATCATTACTACTTAAATCTATAGTTTACTTTTCAGAAAGCTGTTGCCAACAAACTTACAGCCTAAATCATGTGATATATTATATGCCCTAGGGGTCTGAAATGAAAATAAAGCAAGAAAAAATGTAAGAAATAAACTCTAACAGGAAAAGGAAGCTTCAAGAGAGAGGAAAAATATGCACAGAAGAAAGTCTCAAGAGCAAGTGTGAGTTATATGGAAAGCACTTTTAACTATTCATGAATGGTGAGTTTCTGTGAACCTTAAGAGATACTGTTTTATTAGGATGAGAAACTTCCTTTCAATCTCACTGTGAGTTGATAATTTTGCAAACTGTCTTTTAATGTTGCAGGAAAGATGTGGAATACTCCAGTCAGTTTAGAAAGTGTTGATGGGTGGCAGCTTGTCAAGGTTACTCCTGTCAATTGGAAGAGTCATGTTTAAACATGAGTGCATTATTCTCAATGTTTGATTTTTGTCATGATTTTTAATAGCTTTTGTGTTTGTTCCAGGGCGGGGGGGATGGAAAATATGTATATATAGTAGATGACACTTTCCATTAACCTTGCCAGAATATAATCTTATAATCTACCTACAAGTAACAGAGCTGATAGGTTTCTTTCCCTAGCAAGTTTTCAGAATTTATACATCCAGCTCTTTTGAAAGTTACAAGGGTGATTGTAATGGGTGGATTAGAAAAGATAATTCTAAACCTTGTTCCAGAGTTCTGCATAAACTAGTTTATATAAATTTCATGTTCACACATTGAAGACTGCTTTCAAATAAAGCATCTGCTTATGAATAAACACATTACGGGTGGCATACCTTTGATGGGTTTAAGCATCTTTCTCCTCTTCCAATCTTGAAATGGTTTCTCTTGCCACAGATGGGTATGAAAGCATTGGCTGTCAGAAAATGGTGGTGGTAAAGGTATTACAGGTAAAGGATCTTGAGTGAAACTACCCACTGTGGTTGAGAAACACTGGGGGACAAATCATGTGGGCAATTGGAAGATTTTCCTTTGGGCACATCCACACTGTGCCAAGACCACCTGTGGTGCTTCAGGGAAGCATTTGGTGCCCACTTTAGCGTAAGGAAGAGAGGTGCATGTAGGGATAATGAAGCAGTTGAGGCAGCATGGCAACAGTGGATTTAGAAGAATAAATTCTTCAGGGATCCACAAAGGAAATCAGAGTCTGGGGCCTTGTTGAGAGTGACTTCTATTCCCAAATTTAGGAACAAGTTTGCGGACTCTGAGAGTAATTGTTGGCATGTATCTAGGACTTCAGTCCTGGAGGGATTAGAATTACATAGCCAGAGACTCAGAACAGGAGAGTAAAACAGAAATCCAGTAATTGGAAGAGGGTACAATTGGAAACTTAGTCTCAGAAATAAAGCAGAAGTCAGGGTCTGCTTCATGAATTATGATCTGTGGTCCAGCGGCTTCAGCATTACCTAGATGCTTATTAGAAATGCAGTGTCTTGGGACTCTCCAAGATTAACTGAATTACAGTCTGTACTTCTGCATTTTGACAAGGTCTTCAGGTGTTTCATGTGCTCATTAAGATTTGAGACATTCTAGGACCCAAGGCCAGGGCTAGAAGGCCCAAATTTTGGCCTTGGTGCTGGATCTTTAATTGGTGAACTTGAAGGGCACTCATGTCTATAGAGCTCCCTCCTCATATGGACCCTGTCCCCAGTCCTTTTCTTCTATCTTTTCACTTAATCTTTACATCAACTTTGTGAGGTGAACATTTCCCTTATTTATTAAATCAAAGAATTGGTATTCAGAAGAGTTAAATAACTTACCTAGGATTAAACTACTTGTAAGTGATGGAAGGTGGACTTCTAAAAATCTTTCTTATTATGGAAATTTTCAAGGATGCACAAAAGGAGACCAATATTAAGAACCCTGTGTCCCCTCACTCAGAGCTTCAGTAAGTATCAACAATTTGCCACTTTTGTTTCATCTTCCCACATCCCAACTCATATACTTTCTTTCCTCTTACAATTGCCACTGCACTTGTAGAACCTAAATTGAATGTGGGCCTGGTTGACTCCACAAAGATTATATCTACCATGCATTTGACCATGCTAGTTACCTATTTGGAATTGCTATAATTGTTACAAGGATTGCCTCAGAGGCTGATAGGGAACAAAGCCCAGAGCCAGTATAAATGGAGCAAATGTGGGAGGGAAATGGAGAGAGGGAAGCTTCTGGAGCAAATGTGGGAGCAAAACGGGGGGGGGGGAAGCTTTTGGAGCCTGAAAATCAGACCCAAAGACAGTTACTTAAAAGGGGTTCTATAGCCAAGGCAACCCTGTATGAGTAACACACTTCTTGCCTCCAGAAGTAGTTCATTTCTCAGTCTATAAACATTTGTGAAAATCTACACTGACACTCAGTTCTTTGGAGGTCATTTGAAACTTACGGTCATACATGGTGTTTCCTCTGTCTGGGATAGTTTGCACCCTGCCATCTAATTAAGTCTCTCTCAAATCCCAACATAAATCTTACAACAGCTTTCCTTGACCACTGTTCCCCATGCCTTCCCACCATCATATACAAACATGGATTAAGTTGTATTTCATTCTGTGGACTCATCATACTTAGTAATTATCACAGCCTAGAATCTGAGCTCTGAGGGTTAGTGACTGGGTTTATCTTTTTTGTCACACAGTCTGCATGGCTTGTAGAAGACTGGCCCTCACAGGGACAGGACAGACAGAAGGTATGAGAACTTGGGGGTTCTTATTCTTTCCTTCATCCATCTATGAGAGAAAATTGTGGCATTGCTCATTTACTTTCTTCTTCTCCCTTGCTCTCCACTGAGGGCTCTCCCATTGCCAGACCAGCTCTTTGGGATGTTTGTTATACAGATTTCTTAGACAAATTGTAAGCTCCACAGGGAAATAGAAGAAACTTCTATAGGTGATTTTGGAGGAGCTGTAGAGTGTGAGGAAAACTAATAGTTACTACAACTTATTGCTTATGAAATGTCTAGCTCAATGTTAGATGCTCATGTGCTGTGTTATTTAATCCTCACATCAATTCTGTAAGGTAGGTATAATCACCATACAATAAATTGACTGTATCATTACTGATAAAATGGCAATACATTTTTGCTTCTGCCTGCCTCTTGACAAACCCTTATTGGCTAAAGCTTGATCTTTTAGTGAAGGAGACATGTGAGGAAATAAGAGAAAAGGCTCTAGGAATAGAAATAGGAAAAGTAGATTTCTATTCAGATATTACAGTTAGGCTACACGGTCTCTACTTAGCCCTGTGCAGTGATCACAGTATTGAATATAGAATGGTTTATCAGCCATTTACTGAGCTCCTGTATTGGGATAGAGGTTTGTATATAATTTAAGAAGCAATGGGGTAGAGCACAGTGAATGATTTATTTTCAACTCAATTCTGAGCAGGAACTGCTGTGGTTCTTTAATTCTTGAAATACCTTGGATACTTTTAAGCAGTTCTGATATTAGGATGAACTTGACACTATGTGCATATTTACTGTGGCAGTGCCCATCCCCCAAACAAAAACAAAGCCACTATTGACTAAACTGGTGGTGAATCTTAGAATTGATAGCATCTTAGAGAGGGGAAAAAGTAGTTTTTAAGAACATTTTCTAACTTGATTTAATATACCCTTGCTATAGATATAGAATATGAAGAAGGCTCAGGTTAGAGGAGAATAGAGAGCCACGTCGTAGTCATTACTGGGCTTAGCAAATCAACCAGTTAACATTTGAACCTTTCGTTGAGACTCAGTAAGTTGTCAACAGTTAAGATCTGAGTTACAGAGTACAGAAATATCTTTGATTAACCAAATTTATCCTTTTAGGCATATAGTATAGGGGGTGCACAAGTTCTGTAGTAGAGAACAGGAAATTGACTTCAAAGCTATTTTTAAGGTCATTTTATATAATCACATGTATGATAAGCTGCCTCACAGTCTTTATTCCAAAGAGTAGATTGGTCATTTTGAACATACCTATTGCCATCTTCAAATTGTTTCTCACATATATATATCATTATATATATTCTATATGATGGTGCCTGAATTTACTGGCTACTTCTTGGCAATTAGTCAAGATGATGATGCTTAGAGTTGGAAAACCATGTGAGTTGTCTTTGCTTTTTTATTGTGTTTTGTTTTCAGAATAAATTGTCACTATCTTTTTAAAATTCCCTTCATACAAAGTGCACCCTTTGGAATTATTGATCACTATAGTTACAAGCATTTGAAACTTATGTGAATGCTATAAGCATGTACTCAGTGCCACACTATGCTCCCAGGTCAATTGCAAACATAGAGAACTGGTTTGGTACTATCAACTCATCTCCTGTATGCTTACATTTTGTATACATGCATGGATATAAATTTGTGCAGATTGTATATGTTCCTGCTGGTTCTGGTTAGTTCTGAAACTTCTGGAAATTCTGAATGAATGACTCTATGGAGAGTAGAGTTACCAAACTTCAGTGTAACTCAAGAGAGGCTCCATTTCATTTAGACTCAGGTATTTTTTAGAGATGCTGGAGGTGAACCATCAAAGGGTAGAGAATTATCAAATGGATCCTTTTGACTTTGGAGTCTCTTACACCCAAATTGGCGGCACTCTACCCAGCCTTGACAATCTCTAAGGAATAGATTGGCATAAACCACCTGGTAGTACAAACATCTGGTAATTCTCATCCTAGGATATTCTTAGCAACCCAGCCTACCTTCTGATGTAATATACTTGCCATTCTGTCTTAAATTTTAAGCAGAAAATGCTGTATGTTGTTTAATGATAGGGAGTCCTTGCTCAGTCTTTTGTACACAAGGCTAAAATTTCCCAACAAATCAGTTTCAGGGCACTATCTTCCTCTAGTGTATTTTTCAAATGTGGGTCATTTTTACTATTTGTCTCTAAACCATCTCCAAGTTTCCTTTTTATTCAAGTGCTGGTTCTCAGAACGGAATACAGTCTTCTTTATGGGAATGATTTTCCCCAGCAGGAGATATTAGTACTCACTGGTGTTGGTTTGTCTGTGTGGAAGAGGCCTGGGTTTGGAGTTACATAATATGGTTTCCAGGGCTAGTCCCCCACTGATTTGCTTGGCCTTGAGTAAGTCCCTTAATAATTTCTTTTGGAAGCAGTTTCCTTGATGACAAATGGGAATGGTTATTTCCCCCATGACTACTTGATAGAGATGGTATAAGGATACATTTAGGTGGAAGTTATGAAAGTGCTTCATAAAAAGTTAAAATGCCTGCACAGGTGCGAGCTATTATTACTGAAAAGAAGTTTGAAAAACTCAGATCCTTCACCCAACCTTCATTTCTCCAGGGATAAGAATGCATTTTTAGATTATATGTGTACTTTATTTCATAGGATCTTTTTAATCATCACATTAAAGGGTTTCATTAGGACTGTCACTATTAATTTTATAACAGTATGCTGTACCAGATCAACCCTTAAAATTTTGATTGCCCCCTTTTGACTAAAGACTGCTGGAGGAGTTTACAATCTGCTTCCATATTTGTAAAGCACATACCAAAGCATGTCAGGAAGTCACACACTTCATTAAAAGACTTCTACCAGGTCTAATGCATGCTTATTATTTCATTAGTGGAAGAAATTATGTGTGATGCACAACCTACGTCTAGATCATCAAGTCAAATGTATGGAAGTTTGTGCTAATTGAATTCTAAGATCTTTCATAGCACAAAATTTTTAGCAAAAAACTTGGGCCCATTGAAGTTTGAAGGTGTTATTATTTTATATAAAATCCATATAATTTCAAACTATTTTCTTATGAAGAGCTGACAATTTCTAGCACATACTATTTTGGACAAAGGTTACAATATTACACAACTTTATTTTGGGGGATTCATTTTAAATTCCATTTAGCCATGCAATTAGAGGGTTTTTAAAAAAATAAATATGACAGGTGGATTTCTGAAGTATAAAGCAACAGGCAAGCTTATATATTTTCATAAAAGCACTTTTAGGGAAGTGTTCTATAATGTGAAGTTGAGAGCTCAAATTAGATATAATGAAAAGACGAGGTTTTATAAGAGTTATGTAATTCACATAACAAATATTTACATAAAAGTAAGTACAAAATTGCAAACATATTTGTTCTATCCTCTGAATCATCAAGTTCAGAAAATTTCTTACTGGAATAATTATAAAATTCCCAATTCTGAATGTTAATAAAGAAACACATATAGGCGCAATATGAGAAATGTAATTCTTCCTTCTGAGAAGCCATGAAGGAATAACATAGCTACCCCTTGGGGATTGTCACAGCATCCCTAGAACTCCTAGAAACAGAACTAAAACTGCCTCCCCTCACTGGCATCGAGTTTTCTTTTCACACTTAGAGATGCTTACAACTGGACCACAGGTTAGTGAACTATTCTTAAATGTCCCTACCCTCCAGTCCTCAAAAAGGCAGTAATATTTTAAGGTGCCTTAAGGAATATGTCCTTTTAATAACTAGTATTTATGCCATCCTAAGTTCCATCAATCTAGCTTATGTGTGAGATGATTACGTCCTCTCTTTAAGCTCATAATAGAAATTTTATTCCATCTGTTCAAGTGAGAGAAAGGTAATGTGTTTTGTTTTGTTTGAGCTGGTATTATTGTAATTGAATTATTTTTTTCTAAAATCTTTTTACTCTATTCAAGCCCTTTTGTTTGCTTTCTTGCCTTTTCTTAAATATCCAATTGATGTACAATCAACATACAGATTCACCCTAGTGTACATTTCAACGAGTTGTCTTTCTTCCTTTGATTTTATGCACCACTGCCAAGCCATGCCTGTACCTGAGGAACCTGGAACCAAACACACACCCAATATTTTTGTCTCTTCCCACAATGCAGCCCCAGCAAAGGGCCTTGACTAATTAGTTCTGACTAGTTCTTGTCCATCACCAAAGATTTTAAGCTGAATTTAACAGAATTGGTATGGTGAAGACATGTGTCTTTAGCTAAATAAACAATTATCAGAGGATGGAGAGGAGGGATGCTCTTTATTCCTTGCCATTTATGGAAATGGGTTCTTTATCTCATGACATGTTCTGCTTCAAAACTATTCAGAGTTGAGCACTCTGGAGATAGGCTTTGATCTTTGCTATCCTCATCTTTTACTGAAGACTTTCAACTTTAAAACATTTGATGCCCAGACCATTACCAAGTTCACATTATATGCTTTAAAATTAATCATTTAAAATTAATGATTAAGCCTCTATATCAGCCAGGATTCATTACCTTGTGTTGTGATCACAACCCCAAAATCTCAGTGGCCAAACACCAAATACAGCTTACTTCTCAAGCTTGTTATATGTCTGTTGATAGAGTTTTGTTCATTGTTAACATGCAGGGACCAAGGATGACAGAATTTCCGTTTCACATGTGTCTTCGTAATTACCATAAGGGGGTAAAGGGAACAAGACAATCCTGTGCTTGCTTCTACAGCTTCTCAGAAGTGACATATATTACTTTCACTTATATTTCATTGACCAAACAAGTCCCGTGGCCATGCCTAACTTCAAAGGGTTCAAGAAAATACGATGCCTCTCTCTGTCTGGAAAGAAAATATATGAAGAGCCCTCTTAGGAAGCATGATAAAAACAAAGAATTAAGCAAAAATATACATTTGGGTCATCAGCTTAAAATATTAGCCACACATAATGATACATGTTAATTGGAGAACTCTGATATTCTTAAAAAAAAATAGAATCAAAACTACAGCCTCACTCTGGAAAAGAAATACAACTTTTAAGTTACATGTCTTATGGTGATTTTTTCCCTGTGTTTTTTTCTTGTTAGATATGTGTTTCTGGCCCTGTCCATGTTGTTTCCTTTCAATTACATGATGACAAAGCTACTTGTACTCTAAGTTTTAGTCCATTATGGGGTATGTTACACAGCTGTTACTTGACTGGGATGGTGACAGACTATTATTAGCTTCCATAATGTATCGTTATTTTCTGATGGACTTGCCAGCAGCAGTGAGCCAGTAATAGCAACTGCAGGGGTAAGAACTGTGGAGGTCCATCTGGAAGTAGATCACAGACACACACAGTCATGAGACGGCATCTGGGCTGCAGAGAAAAAAGAAACTCTGGGTTAGTTTACCAGGGAGGGTGGGAAAGAGTCATACAGGAAGCACTATTATCCATGAAATTCCATGTTATTTTAAAATATTGTATAAGCAAAGGCTGGTATTTACACAAACACTTTTCTCTCTGAAAATCTCACAGGGCAGGTGCACACCCCATGACACCCTGGAACCTAACCTTGGGTTTAGGGAAAAGGAACTTTGGCAAGGGCATTCATCTTACTCCTTTTTCTTTTACTGAAAGTGACAGGGCAACTTTTTACTGAAAGTTACAGGACATTCTGTAGCGAAGGAGCCACTTTCAAAGTCTTATCTTAGAGACTTCTTTAAAGAATCACTGTCATCCCAGAGGAGATGAGAAGACTATCAATGTCTAATCCTCTTGTCTCTACAGTGAACAAACTTCAGCTGTTTATCAGGACGATACTCTCCAGTCAAATCCATTATAGTCATTGAGTCTTTACTGACTCAATTCGGGAAACATTTCTTGCATAACAGAGTTTTGATACCTTAATTTGTTTTATGAGTTTTTAGATATTTATTAGGAAGTTCTCATTTTACTGATTAAGAAATCTGAGACCCAGATTTTGGGCTACAACGTGTGTCTTCTTTTAGGAATTCAGTGTTTCTACTGCTAGGTGCTGCTGCGGTGAATATAGACCTGTTCTCAGGAACTGTGTATCTATGAGAGGAGGAAATGACAGGTGGACAAACAATTAAAAGTGCAGAATACTTTGCATGCAGAAGGCAATACTATATACCATGTATTTAGTTCTTAATATATCTAGGCATTACTTTTAGGTCCAATTTAAAAAATTTCCTTTACTCCCCCCAAAACCCACAACTGACTGATAGAAGCTAAGCTTTAGAGATGCCAAATAACTTGCCAAATTTATTAGTTCACAGCTAATAAATAGTGGGCCAAGGATTGGATCTTAGGTTTGAATCCAAATTCAGGTGCTTAGCTACTTTACTAAGCTGCCTTAATAAAGATTTTGATAGGGAAAAAGAAATATGAGGTAGGTAGAAATAAGAGCTGCAAGGTGCTATGGGTTCAGAGGAAAGATGGGTTCCTACAATCTACAACATTGTCTTTAAGCCTTTTTGTCCTCTTCTTACCCTGACTCTGGTCTGAATTGTCTTATATCCTGCATTGTTTATTAATTTATTATATCTACTGATTAGAGTTTTTCTCTGCTGCTTTCCATTCTTCCTCCCTCTGACTTGAATGAAAGCTCCATGCAGGCAGAGATATTTGTTTTATTCATGGTGAATACCAAATGTCTAAAATAATACCTGGCACATAGTAAGAGCTCCACAAATATTTGTCAAGTTTAATATCTTAATAACCTTACTTGGGAGAAATACCGCCTAGAAGGCATAACAGAATTTCCAGGTGGTCATGAGATTTTTAGTTTCAAAAATGGAGACAAAAGTATAAAAAGTATGAGAATTCTGCCCAAAGCAAATAATCTTCAAAATCTGGGTGTGACCAGGAATGTATTAGAAATGTATATATTACCTGCTGCTGGTGGTTGAGATAGCTGACAATGGTATCCTTATGTGATGTGAAAGAACAGCTGTCCAGTTTATATTTTCTTTTATATAACTTAGATTTTGAGTAACATTTTCTTTTTTTAGAGAGAGCTAAAAGGCAATTTGAGGAGTTTTTCCTTTGCTCTTGTCCTCCCAAATCTGTCTTTTGAGCCATTTAGATCTGTTGACACATAATTTCCTCTGCCTTTACTTACCATTAATGCAGAGTCCCCTTCTTGGTTTTCATTGCTGGTAACTAGATTCTGTTGGTGAACTTTCTTTGCTGAGTGAGTTCAGGCAAGTTGTTGTGACTTCCCACCTGGGTTTCTGTGCAGATCTGCAAAGAAACCAGGGATTGGCCATAATTCTTGGTTAGGTTTCAGAACCAAAGATGGCAATGGAATTGTGAAAGACACCATCTGTTTGAGTATAGAAATTACTTAGCTCTACTAGTAACAAGTGAAATCTGAAGTGTTTTCCATTTGTGTTGGAAATGAAAGTGTTGGAAGCCTTCTGAGATTTGTGGAGGTGATGCTGAACTCAGGGACTCAGTCAAAAGCCTCTAGTGCTTCCCATCCTTTATTTCTCATCTGTTTGGTTAAGGGATTAGAAATGAGGTCCAGGTGGTTACGTTTTTTGCTTAGATTTTGAGGCATTGGTACTTTGAGCTGTTGAGAACATTAGAAATAATTTTCTGAAGGATGACAGTTGAAGGCAGACTAGACAGTCCACAGTCAGATCACAATATTCAAGCAGCTAGACATGAAGCAGCTACCTAAACGCAGGGCCAAAATTGGGTGAACGTTTAGGAACCAACTATCAACAAGATTGAGTTGGGAAGACAGTTTGGGCCAGGGGAAGAATAGCTAGCTGTGGAATTCTGAGGCAAAGGCAAAATGCACTTTTGTGTGTTTCCTGTACAACCTTGTATGTGCACATCCGGTCCATATAAATTGACTTAAACAGAATAAAATGTATCTTGACAAGCAGAAAGAAAAATTAATGTCCTCCTCACTGAGATGACAGCCAACACAGACATTTTTCTTGCCACCTCCCCTGGAAAAGTTCTAGGATGTTCTATTTTAATAGAACCCAAACCTTTATTATTCATCCTCTCTCTCTTTCCTTCCACTACGAAGCATAAAGATTCCATTAGTAGGCTTGTGAGTTCAGACATGAAGGAAAAGAGAGCTCTGCTCCTTTATATCAAAGTTATGTATCTTGGTATTAGTAATTTTTAGACTAAATGCCAAGAAATCTGCTAATGGGATTTTCCCAAGATTATATGGGCAATAAACACCTTAACAGAACCTAAAGAGTCTTCGCAAAAATTAGGTGTTTGTACATAATGCTGTACTTTTAGAATAGGCCCTATTTATTGCCTCTCAGTGGATATTAAGCAGTATAAACTAGAAGTAGCATACACTGACACCTGGACACACTGGACCCCAGAGAGCATAAAGCAGGACTTCCTGAGGAAGCTGAGTCCTTTGCTGGATTATTGTCTGTGGTGTTATAGTAGGTTCCTCCTGCTTGTCATCTTAAGTCACTGACACAGAGGAGAGGAGAGTTGATACAGGAGTCAAATTCACATTGCTAATGCCCACTGTACTGTCTTTGCTTTTAGTACTAAGCTCCACATTTAGTGAAGTGTGTCTACAGCCAAGGACAGCCATAGGCTTCCTCTCGATTGCCAGATCAATTGATTTGCAGTCTGAGAGCATTTAGGCTCAGGGGATTGTGCTGTGATGGATTAGCAATTTGCCAAGGGTGTGGATGGGAAAGTGAGTTTCAGTAGCCCCTTAAAACTAATATCTAAAGTTAAAGGACAGAGCTCACAGTGCCACTCACAGGTCACAGACTCTGTTCCACTCCACTCGGCTCCACCTTGGCAAAAGTGTTCAGCCATACAGAGACTGAGCGGTGCATCGAGTCTCTGCTGTCTCCTGGAAGTACGCTGGATGGAAAGTTAACAGCTACAGACCCTTCAAGAGCAAGTTCTTCACCTTCATGAATACAGACCTGGTTGCCTTCACAAAGAACCAGAAGGATCCCAGTGTCCTTGACGGCATGATGAAGAAACTGGACCTTAATGATGGGCAGATGGATTTCCAAGAATTTCTTAATCTTACTGGTGGCATAGCCATAGCCTACCATGACTCCTTCATGATATCTGTCCATTTCCAGAAGTAAAACTGAGGAGCTCTTGGGCCTGGCCTCCAGACCACCCACCCCGTTTCCTTCCAGCCTTCCAATTATCTGTTCCTCACAGAGCAAACACCCCTGCTGGTAGTAATAAAGCAGTAGCATTGTTAGAAGTGCATGCACACACAAATAAAATAACTTTTAAAAAATAATAAAGGACAGGGGCGCCTGGGTGGCTCAGTCGTTGAGCGTCTGCCTTCAGCTCAGGTCATGATCCCAGGGTCCTGGGATCGAGCCCCGCATCGGGCTCCCTGCTCGGCAGGAAGCCTGCTTCTCCCTGTCCCACTCCCCCTGCCTGTGTTCCCTCTTTCGCTGTGTCTCTCTCTGTCAAATAAATAAATAAAATCTTAAAAAAATAATAAAATAAAGGACAGTTGCAAAGCACTCCCCCTGAACCTTGAGAGTTTAGGACCTCTCTTTAATTAAGTTGCAGAACATTTCTTAGAAAAAAAAGAAAATGCAGAATTATAAATTTCTTAGCTATGATACTGAATAAAGTTTCAATCACTGATCTTTGACACTTTTATTCTATTCAGTATTTAAAGTGGTTTTTAATAAAACATCCTTATCACTTGTGTTGTGGAGAGTCCAGTAAGTTTGCTCTCTATTTTAGAGGAAGCATTTTCTTTTGTTTAGCGAAACTTACTTCCTTTGAGTATCAAAGGGGTGCACACTCATTTCTAATGCAATAATACTTGATAAATAAATCTGTCTTAGCCTTATCCTTTCTCTTCAGAATCAGAAATATGTCACACTGCCTCTTGGCCTCACCAGACCAAAGCCTTGGCAGGGGTTAGGGCCACAGTGACAACTAGGCTTGCTATATCAACAGAAGAAGTATGGGAGTGGCTCCTGGATCCTGTTCCAGAATGGTATCTTTTAGCTCTCAGATCCTCATTCTCTACATTTTAGATTGTTGACCCAAATAATGGATCAGCAAACTGTACCCTATGAGCTATATCCTGACCACTGCCTTTTTTTTTTTTTTTTTTGTATGGCCAAGACCTAAGAATGACTTCTACACTTTGATGGAGGGAATACTAAATTTGGATACAAAGGAAGTTATATTTCTTGTTGGTCCATAAAGCCTAAAATATTTACCATCTGGCCCTTGATAGGAAAAAAATTATAGACTCCTCATTTAAATGCATACAAAATTAAATAATAATACATTTAAGTAATTTTGAAGCACACCTAATTACTGTTTTTATTCCCACATATGCTGGCTCGTGAGATACTCTGAATGTGAAAGTTTTGTTTTGTTTTTATAAATTAAGTCAAAGAATTTCACAATCAAAATCAGGCTGGATAATTAATTGGCAGAGTAGATCTAAGAATTGTACACACAAGAAAGTCATTTTGTATTGGATTATTTATGAGAGATTAATCCATCAATACAAATGACACAGTTCAAAAAATTTAAGATTCAGGCTGGGAGGGGCTGTTCTTGAAGTGCACTGAAGGCCTTTGAACTACTGGAATATATTGCACACTAGGGGGCAATCTTTCTAGCCCACTTTTCAAACATTAAAGTACATCCTGAATCCCTGGAAATGGCTAAAGTGTTGATTCTGATGTGGCAGGTCAGGGGCTCAGCCTGACATTCTGCATGTCTAGCAGGGGGTCTGAGGCTGCTGCTATGGGGTTCAGGAGTTGAGAAGAAAGACTCTGGTCCTTTCCATTGGCCTTCACCACTTTTCCCTTAAGCTGTGATGAAGACTGACTACAGAGCTAGTGCTTTGACCTTGAGAGTCAAAATCATAAAAACCACAAACACCTGGACCTTTACTAAAACATTTTATAGCTCTGGCATTCCATCAGTCAGAGGTTGGTATGGAAATTATAAAGAACAATTGCCTCAAACCGTGTATGTTTACCTCGCAGCCGAAGTGACAGTCTGATGGCTGTGCCTGTGAAATACAAATCCCATATATTAATCAGTACATGTAAACAGACAAGTGCTGATGGAGAAAAAAAGGCAATCCATAATAACCATAGATAACTCACGTATCATAAGGTAAGCTAATTGGTATTGGAGTTATACTAATGTTCAGCCCATCTGTGCCTTGTAAGTACTTCAGTACACCACCTTCCCATCATGGCATATTATGCAAAATCATAAAGCTTTGAGCTTTAATATTATTCTGGTTTCTGAATCATACATTATCAGTAATAAAAGTGCTTGTAAATAAACTAGCAGATCGAATTAACAACTTCTTTTTCTTGAGAATTGAGTCTTTTGGCATACTTGCTTCTGATACTTCTTTTGCGTGTTTAGATTTATTCATACAGAGGGTCTTCCTCTTTTTCTCCTCCCCCCCCTTTCTTTCCTCCTTCCTTTCTTGCTGTTTGCTTGATTCCTTCTACTTTTTCTCTTTTGTTTTCTTGGAAGGAGATTTTTGGAAGAGATTTTCTGGTATTTAAGGCAGAAAGACTTTGCTATATCTTATATTTATGTAATTCATAATGACAGAGGAAAAAAAATTCAGTCTTCTTCAGTCTTTTTTTTTTTTTTTTTTAGATCCACAGTCACATAAAGAAATGATTTGTGGAACTGAGAAGAATATGTCTATAAAGCAAACCAAGAAAAAAGAATTTGATGTTATTTAATGAAGCAGGTGGCACATCTTTTTCAAAATCCCATTTTAGCTGGGCAGTGATTTGCAATGAGAGCTGACATGTTCATTTTTGCCAGGCTAACAAACCCAAGGCCTATTGAAAGTCAGGGTAGGAAAAAAAAAAAAAAAGAAAGAAAAGGAAAATCTTCTTTAATAGGCCTGAATTTTTGTTGCAGAATTTTTGTTGCTTTCCCTTTAAAAGTTAATTCTTTGCTCTATGTGTCACTACAGGCTTGTTAGTATAATAAGATCAACCAAACAGAAGCTTTGCAGTTCCTTGTAAGAATCACCCCACGAAATGATGGTAAATGGTTATTAATGTGGGAGTGGAAAAGTTTGAGGCACTCTTCTTTCTGTAGTTACTCTGTATGACTTTTTTTTTTTCGACCAAAAAATGTAATAGGTTGGAGTAATCTGTGCTCAATATTTCTGGGTTAAGCTGTAAAATATTTAGCTGTCATAAAATGATGAACATGTTTGGTCTATTAATTATAAGTGTCCCATCACATGGTCCCTCTACTTTGATTAAATCATGTGACTAATCAAGGCGAAACAGGAGATAACTGACCTTTAAAAGTAGTTTCACATCAAATCTATCTGGGCTATAATTCTTTCTCATTTTAACAGAACAGATTGCAGTACTTATGAATATTTTAGAGTTCTACTTAGACTTTTCTCCCTTTAGTGATAGAAAGAGCTATCCTGAATTTAATTAATTTTTTTTTTCTTGGTAACAAGCATGGTCCATGCATCTAGGTAGAGGCAATTCACACAATAACTAATCCTACCTAATGCACTTGTAGGTAGGAACTGTTTAGAGCATTAGGTGCATCAAAAGTGACTGAGTAATAAGGATTGTATCTGATTTGGGGCTGAGATACTAAGACCCTTGTCTCATAGGACAGTTGCTTCAAATGGCACTTGAGGGCAAGTCTGATGGTGAAGTACTATTCTAATTTCTAGAAGAATTCTGTAATTCTGTGGGGGAACCCTGCTTCATATCCATATTTTAGAAAAATCAAACAATACTCTAGACCCTTATTATGTTCTTTTATACTGCATTTTTAAAAATTAAATGCTAGAAAGTAACACAGGAGTGTTAGCTTCAGTTTACCTTGTAGAATGTCGCTGAAGCAAATAAACATGTGCTACCAAAATGAGCCAGTAAAGCAGTTCTAAGAGTATTCTTCTTGGGGGACAGTTATCATGGGGTTCAGATAGTTCAGCATGTTTTCTCTCAATTATTTATTTTATTTATCTTTGTGGCTCCTAAGAAGGAGGAACAGAAAACTCAGATGGACAAATGGATCTTTTCCCATGATAAATTCTAATTTGGTCTGGAGTGTAGGAGAGAAGGCTGCAGCAGAATATTGGTGCTTTTTTTTTTTTTTATGTTAATCACCATACATTACATCATTAGTTTTTGATGTAGTGTTCCATGATTCATTGTTTGCGTATAACACCCAGTGCTCCATGCAGTACGTGCCCTCTTTAGTACCCATCGCCAGGCTAACCCCCCCCCTCTAGAACCCTCAGTTTGTTTCTCAGAGTCCATAGTCTCTCATGGTTGATCTCCCCCTCCGATTTCACCCCCTTCATTTTTCCCTTCCTGCTATCTTCTTCTTCTTCTTTTTAAACATATATTATTTGTTTCAGAGGTACAGGTCTGTGATTCATCAGTCTTACACAATTCCCAGTGCTCACCATAGCACATACCCTCCCCAATGTCTATCACCCAGCCACCCCATACCTCCCACCCCCCACCACTCCAGCAACCCGCAGTTTGTTTCCTGAGATTAAGAATTCCTCAGATTTAAAGACATAGTCAAGTCCCAAATGGCAAAATGAGAAGATTAGGGTAAGAGGTGTACTCTAGTCAAGCCAGGCAAAACCAGTGTTGGGTTAGGTTAGAAATGGAGAAGCAGGCTACTCAGGAACATCCAGGTATACCTAGGTTGTCTGTTTTCCACTATCTATTTAAATAGACACCAAATTACAGTTATTGGTGGAGAAAGAGAAAGAGTTATACTTCAAAAGAGAAAGTGTAATTAAGAATTCATGTATTAGAATATGTGAGGCATGTTACTTGGGTGGTGCCTATTTTGTTGGATCATCCTGACAGTCATTGGCATGAATTGCGAGGTACCTCATTTCAGAGGCTTCCAGAGCCCAACCTATAAAGTGAAAGCAAATTCATGAGTTGCATCGTTTCATCATATGAAACCTGTTATACGAATTGACATTTCAAATGAAAGATCTGTATCTGTGAATTTTATTTGATAATAACTGTTACTCTTTGTTTATATTTAATGACTTTCCTAGAAATTAATGTTTCTGTTCTCTATGGCTTGTCAGAAACAAATAGCCTTTAAAAGGGCAATTATGTTGCAGATAGAAAATGTGTAGGTAAGATTCGTTTAGGAAGGTTGGACTGATAGTTCTAGGACGTATTTATTGAAACATTTTGGTCATGGATTCATGTGCTCAGGAGCACAGTCACATGGACCTGAGCTTGCAGAGCTATGGTTTCATATGAAAGCTAGAGTGCAAAGTGAAGATGAGCGCTCTAAGTATAGCGAGGATCCTTGCCTTCCCTTTCATTTTATCATCACATGTTCTGTCTGAAGAGTCACCACCTGATACTCTGTTAATGGGTGAAAATAGTAACATTTTGCAAAGATTGTTTCCTATGCTCTATAGCTGTTTCTGGAATTTAGCCCTGTCTTTAACATAATCCTATATTCTTCAAAGATCTGACTTACCTTATGCTCCTCTGTTTTCCTCGTGTTATCTCAACCTATTTGTTTGATGATGCTGAATTATATTTTTGTGCATCCAAGATCACTTTCACATGACAGATCACTCTCACATTGGAATATAACTGCTCCTAAGTTCACGAACAAAAGAAATTCTTTATAGCAGACATAATTGACTCAAGCGGAATTTTACCATTACTGCCATCTATTCCCTTCTGTGCAGTGAGTTTTCTCACTTTTTAAAAAAAATTCTGTTTTGATGATTTTTAAAGATTTTACCTTCTGAATACGAATCCTTATAGACTTCTGGAATTTTGGCAGGTGAGTTTCATAGGTAGATATTTTGAACCGAATTCAAAGCTTTGGGAAATGACCTGACCCTGGAATTGCAGCGTAGGCAAAGTGGTGCCTTGTTGGGTCCTCAGTGGCTTGTTGGTGATCACAGCGAAGTTTTCACTGGAATCTATTCTTTATTAAGACACTAACACTGGTCTCATAGAATTATAATGCCTAGGAAAATGAATTCACCTGTAGGACATAGAATCCGACCCCTCAGGTCTTTCAGTTATTTAAATTGGGGTGATTGTCAAGGAAATGAAGTGGACAAAACATCATCTTCACTGAAGAGCCGTATTTTACCATCGTATTACGTAGCATATTACAACTTCTAATACTGTGTTAAGTGTTCTTTATCTAATTATGTTTTTGAATTGAAAGATGGCATACCATTCACTGTTTAATATCTACACAAATACCGAAAAGAATAGGTGGCTCAACACCCAGATTTTCACTTCTTTGGCATTTCATTTGAAATATGATGCTCATTATTAGCTATTCATACTGTGACATGTCACATTTTCTTCCAAAGACAGTCTTTTCTTTTTCTTCCACTCCTGTGCACAGTGTTGTTAGTTGATGAAACAATGTTTAAGGGAGTCCATTTTTAAGTCCATTACTTCCATAGCTTTATCCTTACGGAGCTCATAAATTAAGTTTTCTACTGGTTTGCATTCTTCTTTAGGTTGACCTCCACACACGTGAAGGAGAATCACTCAATCCCGTGACTCTGTGAACAAGGTTCTTCCTGACTCACCTGATGCTCTTGAATTAGAGCAACAACTCCATTAGAATAGCATCACCAGTATTTAAGATGCTATTAAATTGCAGGCACTTTGTCAATTGCATCTGAAGATAGCTTCTAACTACTGAACTAAGAGTGAAGTGTATAAACAGTATTAAACAACCAAACCCTGCCATGTCAGAAAAGAAATAGTTGTTTGAAAAACAGTTCACATGCAAAAAATGTCCAATATAATGTGAACCGGTTTAAAAACAGGCTCTAAACTAGTTGAAAATATAAGCTATGATACAAATGCATATGAAATGTTTCTCTAGACTATTCTCAAGGAAGAAAAATGAAAGGATAATTATAAACAGGTAATGAAGTGGATAGGTTGTGATCAATGAATTTGCTTAACCTGATGAGAAAATACAACTTCAATCTTCATGTTTGGGTAGGAAAGCTACACACCCCTCCCCCCGCAGTGAAGCACCCAACGTCTTACATTTGCATTAGGATTTATGGCAAATTTATTTGTTCACCAGTTATTCTGAGAATAATGGGTCCTTTTTTTAATGGCCTGTTTTTTAATATCTCCAGTTCTTTGCCACATCAAGAATCATTGCAATGGTGCTCACCAGCCATGTCTTTCTTGTTACCTAGTGTTCCCTGTTACATGAGCAATTGTTCTGCATGTAACCATGCAATGCCAGACATGGCTGTCAGATGAATTCTGGTAAAACTCAATATTGCAATGATTTTTGTTTTTTGACCAGCATCTGAAATCTTTTCTTGTGTTTGGCAAAACTAAAGTTACATAAATTATGGTAGGACGCAGAATTCTACCTCCCATTCCTACTAGAGAAAAAAAAAGGCTAGATGCCTGCTTTTCTTGACTTCCGGCATCTAGAGCTCAGCCAAACAGGTGCTCCTGCCTGGAATTTAAATGAGGAATGAGAACATAAAAAATAGGGATAGTCTAGAGGAGCAGTTCTCAGAGCATTGTTCAGGAACCTCTGTGGGTCCCTGGAACCCTATCAGGGGGTTCACAATATGAAAACTAATTTCATAAAAACATTAGCACATTATTTGCCTTTTTCCCACTGATTTTATCATGAGCATACAGTGGAATTTTCTAGAGGTCACATGACATGTGATATTGCAACAGACTGCTGCAGAAGCTAGGAGAATCCAGCTATTTTTAATGGAGTTAGACATGGAAGAGATTTTTTTAAAATGTAAAATAGTATTATTTTCACTAAATTTGTTTATTTTAGAAAATGCAGTTATTAAAAATATTTGTGCTAGGGGCCCTGGGTGGCTTTTCAGTTGATTGAGTGGCAGATGAAAACTTCACTCTTTTTCACTGCCCTGGCCCATACCACAAATGAGTACACTTTTTTCCCCATTTTCCAAATACAGTTATATCATAATTTTGCTTAGATTAATAGTCTTTGTTTTTATGACTATGTAAATGTTATTCAGCTGAGCTAAGCTGTTTGCAATGATCACTTTTCCTTTCTGGCCCAGCTCTTTCCCTTTGTTAATAATAACTGCCTAATTTTATTTGCTTACTTTTGTGAGTACTTAGTCCTCATCTCTTTCTCCATTGGGTAAAATTCATTTCAATATTTCAGGTACTTTTATCATTTTATTTTCTTAGTCATCTTTGGGATTTTTTTTATATCTTTTTTATTGTTATGTTAATCACCATACATTACATCGTTAGTTTTTGATGTAGTGTTCCATGATTCATTGTTTGTGCATAACACCCAGTGCTCCATGCAGAATGTGCCCTCTTTAATACCCATCACCAGGCTAACCCATCCGTCCACCCCCCTCCCCTCTAGAACCCTCAGTTTGTTTTTGAGTCCATCATCTCTCATGGTTCATCTCCCCCTCCGATTCTCCCCCTTCATTCTTCCCCTCCTGCTATCTTCTTTTTTCTTTTCTTAACATATATTGCATTATTTGTTTCAGAGGTACAGATCTGTGATTCAACAGTCTTGCACAATTCACAGCACTCACCATAGCTCATACCATCCCCAGTGTCTATCACCCAGCCACCCCATCCCTCCCATCCCCCCCCACTCCAGCAACCCTCAGTTTGTTTCCTGAGATTAAGAATTCCTCATATCAGTGAGGTCATACGATACATGTCTTTCTCTGAATGACTTATTTCGCTCAGCATAACACCCTCCAGTTCCATCCACGTCGTTGCAAATGGCAAGATCTCATTCCTTTTGATGGCTGCATAATATTCCATTGTATATATATACCACATCTTCTTTATCCATTCATCTGTCGATGGACATCTTGGCTCTTTCCATAGTTTGGCTATTGTGGACATTGCTGCTGTAAACATTGGGGTGCACGTACCCCTTTGGATCCCTACACTTGTATCTTTGGGGTAAAAACCCAGTAGTGCAATTGCTGGGTCCTAGGGTAGCTCTATTTTCAACTTTTTGAGGAACCTCCATACTGTTTTCCAGAGTGGCTGCACCAGCTTGCATTCCCACCAACAGTCTAGGAGGGTTCCCCCTTTCTCTGCATCCCCGTCGACATCTGTCATTTCCTGACTTGTTAATTTTAGCCATTCTGACTGGTGTGAGGTGGTATCTCATTGAGGTTTTGATTTGTATTTCCCTGATGCCGAGCAATGTTCAGCACTTTTTCATGTGTCTGTTGGCCATTTGGATGTCTTCTTTGGAAACATGTCTGTTCATGTCTTCTGCCCATTTCTTGATTGGATCATTTGTTCTTTGGGTGTTGAGTTTGATAAGTTCTTTATGGATTTTGGATACTAGCCCTTTATCTGATATGTCATTTGCAAATCTCTTCTCCCATTCTGTTGGTTGTCTTTTGGTTTTGTGGGCTGTTTCTTTTGCTGTGCAAAAGCTTTTTATCTTGATGAAGTCCCAATAGTTCATTTTTGCCCTTGCTTCCCTTGCCTTTGGCGATGTTTCTAGGAAGAAGTTGCTAGAAGTTGTTCTCCTTTAGGATTTTGATGGACTCCTGTCTCACATTGAGGTCTTTCAACCATTTGGAGTCTATTTTTGTGTGTGGTGTAAGGAAATGGTCCAGTTTCATTCTTCTGCATGTGGCTGTCCAATTTTCCCAACACCATTTGTTGAAGAGATTGTCTTTTTTCCATTGGGCATTCTTTCCTGCTTTGTCAAAGATGAGTTGACCATAGAGTTGAGGGTCCATTTCTGGGCTCTCTATTCTGTTCCATTGATCTATGTGTCTGTTTTTGTGCCAGTACCATACTGTCTTGATGATGACAGCTTTGTAATAGAGCTGGAAGTCTGGAATTGTGATGCCGCCAGCTTTGCTTTTCTTTTTCAACATTCCTCTGGCTATGCGGGGTCTTTTCTGGTTCCATACAAATTTTAGGATTATTTGTTCCATTTCTTTGAAAAAAGTGGATGGTATTTTGATGGGGATTGCATTGAATGTGTAGATTGCTCTAGGTAGCATTGACATCTTCACAATATTTGTTCTTCCAATCCATGAGCATGGAACGTTTTTCCATTTCTTTGTGTCTTCCTCAATTTCTTGCATGAGTATTTTATAGTTTTCTGAGTACAGATCCTTTGCCTCTTTGGTTAGATTTATTCCTAGGTATCTTATGGTTTTGGGTGCAATTGTAAATGGGATCGACTCCTTAATTTCTCTTTCTTCTGTCTTGTTGTTGGTGTATAGGAATGCCACTGATTTCTGTGCATTGATTTTATATCCTGCCACCTTATTGAATTCCTGTATGAGTTCTAGCAGTTTTGGTGTGGAGTCTTTTGGGTTTTCCACATAAAGGATCATATCATCTGCAAAGAGTGAGAGTTTGACTTCTTCTTTGCTGATTTGGATGCCTTTTATTTCTTTTTGTTGTCTGATTGCTGTGGCTAGGACTTCTAATACTATGTTGAATAGCAGTGGTGATAGTGCACATCCCTGCCACGTTCCTGGCCTTAGGGGGAAAGCTCTCAGTTTTTCCCCATTGAGAATGATATTCGCTGTAGGTTTTTCATAGATGGCTTTTATGATATTGAGGTATGTACCCCCTATCCCTGTACTCTGGAGAGTTTTGATCAAGAAAGGATGCTGTACTTTGTCAAATGCTTTTTCTGCATCTATTGAGAGGATCATATGATTCTTGTTCCCACTTGGTCGTGAAGAATAATCCTTTTAATGTACTGTTGTATCCTATTGGCTAGTATTTTGGCGAGAATTTTTGCATCCATGTTCATCAAGGCTATTGGTGTGTAATTCTCCTTTTTGATGGGATCTTTGTCTGGTTTTGGGATCAAGGTAATGGTGGCCTCATAAAACGAGTTTGGAAGTTTTCCTTCCATTTCTATTTTTTGGAACAGTTTCAGAAGAATAGGTATTAATTCTTCTTTAAATGTTTGGTAGAATTCCCCTGGGAAGCCATCTGGCCCTGGGCTCTTGTTTGTTGGGAGATTTCTGATGACTGTTTCAATTTCCTTAGTGGCTATAGGTCTGTTCAGGTTTTCTATTTCTTCCTGGTTCAGTTTTGGTAGTTGATACATCTCTAGGAATGCATCCATTTCTTCCAGGTTATCTAATTTGCTGGCATAGAGTTGCTCATAATATGTTCTTATAATTGTTTGTATTTCTTTGGTGTTGGTTGTGATCTCTCCTCTTTCACTTGTGATTTTATTTATTTGGGTCATTTCTCTTTTCTTTTTGATAAGTTCTGGCCAGGGGTTTATCAATCTTGTTGATTCTTTCAAAGAACCAGCTCCTACTTTCGTTGATCTGTTCTAGTACTCTTTTGGTTTCTATTTCATTGATTTCTGCTCTGATCTTTATTATTTCTCTTCTCCTGCTGGGTTTAGGCTTTATTTGCTGTTCTTTCTCCAGCTCCTTTAGGTGTAGGGTTAGGTTGTGTACTTGAGACCTTTCTTGTTTCTTGAGAAAGGCTTGTATTGCTATATCCTTTCCTTTTAGGACTGCCTTTGCTGCATCCCAAAGATTTTGAACAGTTGTGTTTTCATTTTCATTGGTTTCCATGAATTTTTTTAATTCTTCTTTAATTTCCTGGTTGACCCATTCATTCTTTAGTAGGAGCTCTTTAGCCTCCATGTATTTGAGTTCTTTCCGACTTTCCTCTTCTGATTGAGTTCTAGTTTCAAAGCACTGTGGTCTGAGAATAGGCAGGGAATGATCCCAATCTTTTGGTATCGGTTGAGACCTGATTTCTGACCTAGGATGTGATCTATTCTGGAGAATGTTCCATGGGCACTAGAGAAGAATGTGTATTCCATTGCTTTGGGATGGAATGTTCTGAATATGTCTGTGAGGTTCATTTGGTCCAGTGTATCATTTAAAGTCTTTATTTCCTTGTTGATCTTGTGCTTAGATGATCTGTCCATTTCAGTGAGGGGGATGTTAAAGTCCCCCACTATTATTGTATTGTTGTCAATGTGTTTCTTTGCTTTTGTTATTAATTGGCTTATCTAATTGGCTGCTCCCATGTTAGGGGCATAGATATTTACAATTGTTAGATCTTCTTGTTGGATAGACCCTTTAAGTAGGATATAGTGTCCTTCCTCATTTCTTATTACAGTCTTTGGTTTAAAATTTAATTTGTCTGATATAAGGTTTGCCACCCCAGCTTTCTTTTGGTGTCCATTAGCATGGTAAATGGTTTTCCACCCCCTCACTTTGAATCTGGGGGTGTCTTTGGGTCTAAAATGAGTCTCCTGCAGACAGCATATTGATCGGTCTTGTTTTTTTATCCAATCTGATAGCTTGTGTCTTTTGATTGGGGCACTTAGCCCATTTACATTCAGGGTAAGTATTGAAAGATATGAATTTAGTGCCATTGTATTGCCTGTAAGGTGACTGTTACTGTATATTGTCTGTGTTCCTTTCTGGTCTATGTTGCTTTTAGGCTCTCTCTTTGCTTAGAGGACCCCCTTCAATATTTCTTGTAGGGCTGGTTTCGTGTTTACAAATTCCTTTAGTTTTTGTTTGTCCTGGAAGCTTTTTATCTCTCCTTCTATTTTCAATGACAGCCTAGCTGGATATAGTATTCTTGGCTGCATATTTTTCTCGTTTAGTGCTCTGAATATATCATGCCAGTCTTTTCTGGCCTGCCAGGTCTCTGTGGATAGGTCTGTTGCCAATCTAATGTTTCTACCATTGTAGGTTACATATCTCTTCTCCCGAGCTGCTTTCAGGAATTTCTCTTTGTCTCTGACACTCATAAGTTTTACTATTAGATGTCAGGGTGTTGACCTATTTTTATTGATTTTGAGAGGGGTTCTCTGTGCTTCCTGGATTTTGATGCCTGTTTCCTTCCCCAAATTAGGGAAGTTCTCTCCTGTAATTTGCTCCAATATACCTTCTGCCCCTCTCTCTCTTTCTTCTTCTTCTGGGATCCCAATTATTCTAATGTTGTTTTGTCTTATCGCTTATCTCTTGAATTCTGCCCTCATGATCCAGTAGTTGTTTATCTCTCTTTTTCTCAGCTTCTTTATTTTCCATCATTTGGTCTTCTATATCACTGATTCTCTCTTTTGCCTCATTTATCCTAGCAGTTAGTGCCCCCATTTTTGATTGCACCTCATTAATAGCCTTTTTGATTTTGACTTGGTTAGATTTTAGTTCTTTTATTTCTCCAGAAAGGGTTTCTCTAATAAGTTCCATGCTTTTTTCAAGCCCAGCTAGTATCTTTAAAGTGATGATTCTGAACTCTAGATCTGACATTGTACTAATATCCTTATTGAGTAGGTCCCTGGCAGTCGGTACTACCTCTTGTTCTTTTTGTTGAGGTGATTTTTTCCTTCTTGTCATTTTGTCCAGAGGAAAATAGATGAATGAGAGAACAAAATGCTAACAGGGTAACCACGTCCCCAGAAAATATACTCTAAACAAATCAGAAAAGACCTGAAGCTGGGGGAAAAGAAAGGGAAAGAAAGAAAAAAGAAAAAGAAAAAAAAAAGATAAAGATAAAAACAAACAAAAACAGAACAAAACAGAAGAAACCAGAATATGATCAAATATGATCAGGCTGGATTATAGATCAGTGCCACACACTAGATTTGGGGTGTATTTTGGTCTGTTAGAAGAAAGTGCCTCCCAAAATTTTAAAGAAAGCAAAACATATATATATACAAAAATAAGGGTTGATACGATGAAGGGATGGAATATGAGTGTAAAGATGGAAATTATAAAAAAATTTATAAAAGGAATTGATAAGAAGTTTGAAAAAACAAAGAAGAGGATTAAAAAAAAGAAAAAAAAAAAGGAGAGAATGTGATCAGGCAGGAGACTAGAACAAAGCCATACACTAGAGATTTAGGGTATATTTTGATCTGTTAGAAGAAACTGTATGTCAAAATTTTAAAGAGAGAACAACATATATATATGCCAAAAATAAGGGTAACTACTATGAAGGGATAGAATATGACTCTAAAAATGAAAAATAAAAATGTTTTTTTTAAAAAAAGGGATTGATAAGATGTTGGTTGAAAAGGGGAAAAAGAAAAATTCAAAAAAAAAAAAAGTTAAAAATTAACTTTGAAAGAGTAAAGAATCATGGTAAAACCATGGATTCTCTGTGCGTTATTCCCCTCGCGCTGGAGTTCTGCCGTTCTCACTGATCGGTAAACTTGGTCTTGGCTGGCTGTTCTTCCTGGTCTTCTGGGGAAGGGCCTGTTGCCCTGGTTCCCAAATGTCTTTGCTGGAGGTGGAATTGCCCCGCCTTTGCCGGGTCTGGGCTAAGTAATCTGCTCGGGTTTGCTCTCCATAGCTTTTGTTCCCTGCAAGCTTTCCATTCAGCTTTGGAGGCCGAGAGTGAAAATGGTGGCCTCCCAATCTCCGCCCCGGAGGAGCCAAGAACTCGGGGCCCTGCTCCTCAGTGAGCTCCAGAGAAAAGCAGTCAGTCACTCCCGTCTGCCCGGTCTCTGGCCGCACTCCGTGCTCACCTGGCCTGTGACCGAGCGTTTCTATCTCTGGCACCCGACTCCCTGTGGAGTCTCCAAACCCAGCAGATCCCTGCAGTGCGCTCCCGCACCGCTCCTCCCGGGGGAGGAAGGGGAGTCTCTCTGGATCTGCCGCTTGTTGGGTCCCTGCTGGAGGAGCAGTGGCCTGACTGTGCCATGGATCACGGTTTATGTCAACCCCGAGCTGAGAGCCCATGCCTCGGCTCCGTCTCTGCAGCTGGCTTCCCCGCTCCGATACCTGGGAGCTCTGCCGCACTCCTCAGCGGAGCCGACTTCTAAAAGTTCCGATTTTGTGCTCTGTGGCTCTATCACTTGCCAGAAGCGGCCAATGGAGGCCCCTTCCCCCGCCATCTATCCTCCCGAGTATCACCTTGGATTCATTTCTCCACATGTCCTACCTTCCAGAAAGTGGTTGCTTTTCTGTTCAGAGAGTTGTTGCTATTCTTTTCTTCGATCTCCTGTTGAGTTTGTAGGTGTTCAGAATGGTTTGATCCCTATCCAGCTGAATTCCTGAGACCAGAGGAAATCCAGGTCTCCTACTCCTCTGCGATCTTGCTCCGCCCTTTTTGATTGGAATATTATCTAAATATATTTTATTGGAATATTGGAGCATTCAACCCATAATGATTGCTTTCTGTATGGATGCACTTTCTCTTTTTTGAGTTATCTTTGATATTGCTGGAATCCTCCAGTTATTTCCTAATAAGCCATGTATGGGATGGCAATTTCTTGAGACGTTTTGATTTTCTGAAAATTTCTGTAGATTACCTGCCCATGTGTGGTAGTTTGGTTCAGTTGGAAATAATTCTTATTAAGAATTTTGAAGTTATTTATCCATTCTTTTCCCAGGTTTTAGTGTTGAGCCAATTCTGATTTCCATTTTTCCTATGTAGCCATTTTGTTTTTGAAGTGTTCCTCATGTATATTTTTGATGATGTTTCTCTCTTAAATTTTCTCTAATCTTTCTTTCTAGAACTGCTATTAATTGAATGTTGGACCTCCTGGTATATTTCTCTAATTTTATCTTTTCTCTATTTTTCATCTCTGACATTTTCCCTTTGTTGTGGCTATACCTCAAGTATATATTCCAACTCTTTAGTTGAATGTTTAATTTCTGTTCAATTCTAAATTAATAGATCATATTTTTATTTGAAGATTATTTCTCTCTGTAAAGTCTTTATTTTACCAATGTAGCTTGCCTGCCTGCCTGCTTTCCTTCCTTCCTTCCTTCCTTCCTTCCTTCCTCTTTGTGTTTTCTTTTATGTTCAAGTTTTTCTCAAATGTGTAATCAATTTGTCTCTTTGTAGTTAAGAGTGGCTAATATGTTATCCATGATGAAAGATCTTTGGACTTCTTCTTTAAAAAAATTTGTTTTAATTTAAATTTAATTTAGTTAACACATAGTGTATTATTAGTTTCAGGGGTAGAATTTAGTGACTCATCAGTTTTATATAACACCCAGCACTCATTACATCATGTGCCTTCCTTAATGCCCATCACCCAGTTACCCCATCCCCCCATCCTCCTTCCCTCCAGCAGCCCTCAGTTTGTTTCCCATAGTTAAGAGTCTTTTATGGTTTGTCTCCCTCTGTTCTTATCTTATTTTTCCTTCCCTTCTCCTATGTTCATCTGTTTCATTTCTTAGTGTCCACATATGAGTGAAATCATATGGTGTTTGTCTTTCTCTATTTTACTTAGCATAATGCACTCTAATTCCATCCATGTCATTGCAAATGGCAAGATTTCATTCCTTTTGATGGCTGAGTAATATTCCATTACACACACACACACACACACACACACACCCCACATCTTCTTTATTCATTTATCTGTCGATGGACATCTGGGCTCTTTCCATGTTTTCGCTATTGTAGAAATTGCTGCTATAAACATTGGGGAGCACATGCCCCTTCAAATCAGTATTTTTGTATCCTTTGGGTAAATACCTAATAGTGCAATTACTGTGTCGTAGGGTAGTTCTATTTTTAACTTTTTGAGGAACCTCCACACTGTTTTCCAGAACGGGTGTATCAGTTCCCACCAACAGTGGAAGAGGATTCCCCTTTTTCCGCATCCTCGCCAACATCTGTCGTTGCCTGACTTGTTAACTTTAGTCATTCTGATTGGCATGAGGTGGTATCTCATTATGGTTTTGATTTGTATTTCCCTGATGCCAAATGATGTCGAGCATTTATTCATTTGTCTGTTGGCCATTTGTATGTCTTTGGAGAAATGTCTGTTTGTGTCTTCTGCCCATTTCTTGACTGGATTCTTTGTTTTTTGGGTGTTGAGTTTGATAAGTTCTTTATAGATTTTGGGTACTAGCCTTTATCTGATATGTCATTTGCAAATACCTTCTCCCATTCTGTAGATTGCCTTTTAGTTTCTTTCTTTCTTTTTTTTTTTTTTTTAAAGATTTTATTTATTTATTCATGAGAGAGAGAGAGAGAGGCAGAGGGAGAAGCAGGCTCCCAAGGAGCAGGGAGCCCGATGCGGGACTCGATCCCAGGACCCTGAGATCATGACCTGAGCCGAAGGCAGACGTTTAACCATCTGAGCCACCCAGGCGCCCGATTGCCTTTTAGTTTCATTGATTGTTTCCTTTGCTGTGCATAAGCTTTTATCCTGATGAAGTCCCAATAGTTCATTTTTGCTTTTGTTTCCCTGGCCTTTGTAGACATGTCTAACAAGAAGTTTTTGGGGACAAGGTGAAAGAGGTTGCTGCCTGTGTTCTCCTCTAGGATTTTGATGGATTCCTGCCTCACATTTAGGTCTTTTATCATTTTGAGTTTATTTTTGTGTATGGTGTAAGAACATGGTCCAGTTTCATTCTTCTGCATGTGGTTGTCCAATTTTCCCAACACCATTTGTTGAAGAGACTGTCTTTTTTCCATTGGATATTCCTTCTTGCTTTGTCGAGGATTAGTTGACCATAGAGTTGAGGGTCCATTTCCAGGTTCTCTATTCTCTTCCATTGATCTATGTGTCTGTTTTTGTGCCAGTGCCATACTGTCTTGATAATTGTAGTTTGTAATACAGCTTAAAGTCAGGAATTGTGATGCCTCGAGCTTTGGTTTTCTTTTTCAACATTCCTTTGGCTATTCAGGGTCTTTTGTGCTTCCATACAAATTTTAGGATTATTTGTTCCAGCTCTGTGAAAAATATTGGTGGTATTTTGATAGGGATTGCATTGAATGTATAGATTTCTTTGGGTAGCATAGATATTTTAACAATATTTATTCTTCCAATCCATGAGCATGGAATGTTTTTCTATTTCTTTGTGTCTTTCTCAATTTCTTTCATGAGTGTTTTCAGGGTACAGGTCTTTTACCTCCTTGGTTAGATTTATTCCTAGGTATGTTACACTTTTTGGAGCAATTGTAAATGACATCAAATCCTTGATTTCTCTTTCTACTGTTTCATTGTTAGTGTATAGAAATGCAACTGATTTCTGTGCATTGATTTTATACCTGTGACTTTGCTAAATTCCTGAATCAGTTCTAACAATTTTTTTGTGGATTCTTTTAGGTTTTCTACATAGAGTATCATTTTGTTTGTGAAGCGTGAAAGTTTGACTTCTTCGTTGCCAATTTATTTCTTTTTGTTGTCTGCTTTTTATTTCTTTTTGTTTTCTGCTTGCTGAGGCTAGGACTTTCAGTACTATGTTGAAAAACAGGAATGAGAGTGGATGTCCCTGTTGTGTTCCTGACCTTATGGGAAAAGCTCTCAGTTTTTCTCCATTGAGGATGATGTTTGCTGTAGTTGTTCATATATGACTTTTATGATGTTGAGGTACCTTCCCTCTATTCCTACATGGTGGAGGGTTTTTATCAAGAAAGAATGTTATATTTTGTCACATGCGTTTTCTGCATCTATTGAGAGGATCATATGGTTCTTATCCTTTATTTTATTAATGTGGTATATCACACTGATTTGTGGATGTTGAACCACCTTGGCAGCCCAGGAATAAATCCCACTTGATCATGGTGAATAATCCTTTTAAGGTACTGTTTGATTCTATTGGCTAGTATCTTGGTGAGAATTTTTACATCCATGTTCATCAGGGATATTGGTCTATAATTCTCCTTTTTGGTGGGGTCTTTGGTTTTGGGACCAAGGTAATGCTGGCCTCATAGAAAGAGTTTGGAAGTTTTCCTTCCATTTCTATTTTTTGAAACAGCTTCAGAAGAATAGGTATTAATTCTTCATTAAATGTTTGGTAGAATTCCTCTGGGAAGCCATCCAGCCCGCGACTCTTGTTTGTTGGGAGATTTTTGATTACTGCTTCAATTTCTTTGTTGGTTATGGGTATGTTCAGGTTTTCTATTTCTTCCTGTTTCAGTTTTGGTGGTTATATGTTTCTAGGAATGCATCCATTTCTTCCAGATTGCCTAATTTGTTGGCATATCGTTGTTCATAATATTCTCTTATAATTGTATTTCTTCAGTGTTGGTTGTGATCTCTCCTCTTTCATTCATGATTTTATTTGGGTCCTTTCTCTTTTCTTTTGGATAAGTGTGGCCAGAGGTTTATCAATCTTACTAATTCTTTCAAAGAACCAGCTCCTAGTTTCGTTGATCTGTTCTACCATTCTTTTGGTTTCTATTTCGTCTGATCTTTATTATTTCTCTTCTCCTGCTGGATTTAGGTTTTATTTGCTGTTCTTTTTCCAGTTCCTTTAGGTGTAAGGTTAGGTTATGTATTTGAGATTTTTCTTCTTGAAGAAGGCCTGTATTGCTATATATTTCCCTCTTAGGCCCACCTTTCCTGCATCCCAATGGTTTTGAACGGTCATGTTTTCATTTTCGGTTGCTTCCATGTATTCTTTAAATTTTCCTTTAATTTCCTGGTTGACCCATTCATTCTTTAGTAGGATGTTCTTTAAACTCCATGTATTTGTGGTGCTTCCAAATTTCTTCTTGTGGTTGATTTCAAGTTTCATAGTATTGTGGTCTGAAAATATGCATGGTATGATCTCAATCTTTTTGTACCAGTTGAGACTTAATTTGTGACCCAGTATGTCATCTATTCTGGAGAATGTTCCATGTGCACTTGAGAAGAATGTGTATTCTGTTGCTTTAGGATGAAACCATGCTAATCTCTGTATCATTCCAATTTTAGTATATGTGCTGCCAAAGCCAGCACCAAATCTTTGAGCCTCTGCTGCTATGAGCCAAATCACTTAGCTACATGGAGTGACAGGGCATCTTAGGTTCAAATTCTTAACTCTACTTTCATCTTTACCCCCTCTTCTGGTGATAGTCATTTCATCAACTCCTTAACCATTTGGAGATTCTGTAATGTGAGCTATATTGCTTCCTGCTCTCCCCTTCTGCTGGTTTGGTATTCTATTTTATCAAGTCTGTTAAGCTTGTTACCAATTTACCCATCTGAAATTAGGCTTCCCTAATATGGTTGCTATCATTTATTCCCATCATTTTCTTAGGCCTTATAGGTTTTTGCTGTGTGTGTATGTACTTTCCTGTAATTTTAGAAATGTTTTAGGTGGTATTATAGTTAAATGAATGTATGCGTATATACATATTCAATCTATTACCTTTAACTGAAGGATTTGCTGTGTACTTTGAGTCTCATTATCAGTTCTTTCCTGATTCTGTGAGTCAACCAAATCCCAACTAGTTAATTTTTTTTTTTTATCTGCTTAAGGCCACCAGAGCTGGTTTTTGTTGTTGCCAAACAAGAACTTTGACTGATACACAAATTCCTGCATTTTTACACCTACCAAAAAGGTCATATTATTTTATGATCATTATAATTTCACTATTTACAGAGTTTAAATTCCAAAACTGTAATACATAGAATTTACATGTCACTTAGTATAATGTGTATGTGTGTGTGTGTGTACATAATTACATTTCTCTGTTTATTGAGATTTAAGTGTAAGGGTTGTTCCAAATACAAAAGGAATATTATCCCATTTCCTTTTTCTTCTATCAACACAATGATGGTCAAACAAATTAGCAATAGAAAGTTTTGATATCTGTAATCAAGATTAAAATTTTTAAACCAAAAATAATCATTTCCATGAAAATAATAAAACAGCAAACTACGCTATACTAATTATTGACTTCATTTAATAATTTACTTATTAGCATAAGAAAAAAAAACTAAGGACATTTTGAAAAATATTTTTAAAATAATGTTAACTTTGCACCAAGAGTTTTTGAATAAATGACAGTTGTGGAACTGCTATCCTTTATGAGCTCAAGAATTATAATACTCAGTGGGTCAGGCTATGAGAGATGCCTCTTACACAGTAGAATATGAATTTTAAAAGGGCACTGAATTTGGCCTCATGTCATTGAAATAATGTTAGAAAGTCTCTATCAAATCTCTAGATATCCAGAGATTTTCATAATGGTAACCATAGCTCCATCCTGGGAGACAGTTAGGTGTTTTCACTTTATTCTTCTTAATTTCAAAATGAATGCTTTCAGCACTTGCAACTAACCTCCTTTAACAGGTACAAACTTCCAGTTATAAATAAATAAGTCATGAGGATGAAAAGTACAGCATAGGGAATACAGTCAGTAAGACTGTAATAACTTTGTATAGTGACAGATGGTAACTACACTTACTGTGGTAAACATTTTGTAATGTGTGTCATTGTCAAATCATTATGTAGTACACCTGAAACTAATATTATATGTCAACTATACTTCAATTGAAGATTAAAAAATAGAAATTAAAAAGAGAGAGACAATTGTAGACTAAGATATGATTGGGGGTGAGGGAGGGGAGAATTACCGTCTCTGTAATGTCTATCAGCCCTCTTCCCACACAACTACCCACAAAAATGAAAGCACAGCTTCAAGATAAGTTTTCTAGCCCCAGTCTTCTTCAAATAGCTTGTCATCAGTAATTTAGAGGAATTCTGAAGTTGCCAGTCTTTTGTAGAAGGTCCTAACATTTGACTTTGTTTGCTGCTTCCTCAAGCTTCCTTTCAGCTTACATATTTTTGGCAGAAATGGCAGAGAAGTGATGGTGTGTCCTTATCAGCTCATTGTTGTATCAGGAGGCACAATATCAGGATATTGTGTTCTCTCATTAATGGGGTGAAGGAAGTATGAATTTTGATCACTTAGTAAAGATGTTATCTATTGGGTTTCTCCATTGCAGGGTTATTTATTTTTTTTTTTTTTTAAAGATTTTATTTATTTATTTGACAGAGAGAGAGAGACAGCGAGAGCAGGAACACAAGCAGGGGGAGTGGGAGAGGGAGAAGCAGGCTTCCCGCCGAGCAGGGAGCCCGATGTGGGACTCGATCCCAGGACCCCGGGATCATGACCTGAGCCGAAGGCAGACGCCCAACGACTGAGCCACCCAGGCGCCCAGGGTTATTTTTTTCTATTTGTAATTGTTAACTATTGGAGGATATAATTTGAGAATATGTAGATATTCTGTTTTTTCAAACTTTTATTCAGTAGTTAAAGAACCCATTGACAATTCTAAGCTAAATTTTTACCGTGGTGTTTGAAAAATATTTTCTAATTCTATATTTCCTTCTATACTTATTAGCTGATATTCTAAGTGAACAAGCATTTTCTTCCTATATATCTGTATTTATCGTTAGTCTTGCTGTTTGAAGGAAATCATACATAAGAACTTCCCAACATATAAATGCTTTATTTTTGCATGTCTTGTGTAATGCAAAAGCTTTCAAGTCTTCTTCACTAGTTGTGCCAGTAATGTGGCCCCCAAAACTTGGAAATCTCAAATTCCCTGTTTTTGCTCCTGTCGGCTTACACAAGTCCTCCAGCTAGCTACCCCCACTGCTCAAACATCCCTCAGGTATTTCTGGCAGTCATGGGGGTGGAGTGTTAGTGTTTAATGACATGTTCATACATCTATCTGCCAGTGGTAGTCACTGTATTGCCTACCCACATTGTTATCAATCTGCAGCCCCAGCTACCTTCTGAAGTTGTCCTCTTCACAAAGTCATTTGTGGAAACTGTGTATGTTGATGATTACCATGTTTAAACTACTAATGCTTAGGTTAAAAACGTTCTTAAAATGCTAGATCCCTGTCAGGATCCAAGTAGAAGGGGGAGAAAGAGCCCTTTCCCCAATCCTTGGTTGCATTTTGTTCCTGGAACCTCACATAGCAGTGCTCTGGCTCACACATTCCTATTTCTCCTAAAAATAACTCTTTCAGTTTCTAGCCCCAAATCCTTTCTATGCAGGAACTAGAAATTTATCTGAGAGACTGAGGGGAGGACAGACACCATTTAATTCCTTCCATCAGTTCCCAAACTTTACTCTGAGTGTCCTGTATCTATACAAGCAAAGAAAAAAGTAACAGACTCCCTAACTTAAGAGTTCTCAACAGTGACACCATTGACACTTCAGGCTAGATAATTCTTTATTTTGAGGGGCTGTCCAGTGCATTGTAGGATGTTGAGCAGCCTTTCTGGCCTCTATGCACAAATACCAGTAGCACTTCTCTCTGAGTCTCAACCACCAAAAATGTCTCCAGACATATTCAAATGTTCTGGGTGGGGATGGGGACAAAATCACCCCAAGTTGAGGACAAATATTTTAAAGGCATTCTCTACCATGTATATTAATTTGCAAAGATATTTAAGCATCGGGGCCCACTTATGCCATGGACAGGCATTCTCTTCTCTCATTGAGTGGCCATGAGGGTTAGTAACTTTTCATTCTCCTATTCCTTGTTGGTCTTCAGTTTTCGTCTCCCTTTTCTTTAATCATTTCAGGTGCTGAAGCTAAATTCTCAATCCCTCTCTTTACTTCTAGACTTATCTCAGAGTCTTTTATAAGTGGCAAAGAAAAGGAAAAGAAAAATCCTAACATCTGCTAGTTCCTTCACCCCTCTCCCAGTGCTAGTTTCCCTGTTTCAGCTTCCTCTTACAGGCAAATCCCCAACTTGACTGTTCCCTGGTTTATCTTCTCAGTGTACATACACCCAGAGATTCATCATTAGCATCTATGAGTGCTCACATTCACTTTTATCATTCTCTATAGCACCTTGAATAGAGAGGCAAAGGACTAGGTCTTTTACCATACCTGTTGCCTGTTCCTCTTTTTATTTCTTTGCTAGCAATAAAAATATCAAAGTAAGTTAGTGTATACATGGCAAAGAACCTTTACAGCCCTGGGTTGGAATCCCAGCCAAATTTACCAGCTATGTAACCTTGAGCAAATTTCTTTTCTTTTCTTTGCTTCCTCATCTGTAAAGTGGAAATGACAAACCCTCCTCACAGGGTTGTTTTGAGTATCCAACTGTTTATTAAATCTATTATTTATCACTTATGTGTTTATTATCTATATCTCTGTCTACTTGTAACTATCTCTCTTCATCTCTAATCTATATTGTTTGTGTATCTCTCTAGATGATAAATATTCACTTAATGATTTTATAACAACAATAGTAATAGTGGATAACCAGCATTTGATATAATTGTACAAGCAATATTCCTTTTCTCATACTTTCCTTTTTTAGAAAACTTCATTGACTTAGCTTCTAAAAAAGGAAAATAGAAATCTGGGTTTTATCTCAAAAGGCCTTAGGGATATTCTCCTTGAGATTTCTACTGCATTAGTAGAAGTACATCATAAATTGAGGAACACTGGGTTAAAATCACATGTTTCATTCTGGCAAAGTGTTTAAACCAGTGATTCTAAAAACTTCAAACCTTAAAATTGGGTAGATATAGTTATTGATATATATGTATTTATTGCCATTTTATTACTTGTTTGGTCATTGTTTCTGGAGATTTTCTCTGATCCTTTCTTGTCTTTGTCACTTTTGGTCTCTCCTTGGAACTCAGAGTACCCTTTAATATTATGTGGTGTGTGTGTGTGTGTATATATATATGTGTGTATATATATATATATATATATATATATATATATACACACACACACACACAATAGGATATTACTCAACTATAAAAAAGAATGAAATCTTGCTATTTGCAATGACATGGATGAGCTAGAGAGTATTATGCTAAACAAAATAAGTCAGAGAAAGACAAATATGATATGATTTCACTCATATGTGAAATTTAAGAAACAAAACAAAAGAGCAAAGGGAAAATGAGATAGAGAAACAGAGGGGCAAACCAAGAAACAGACTCATAACTATACAAACTGCCAGTTACCAGAAGGGAGGTGGGTGAGGGGATTGGGTTAAATAGGTGAAGGGGATTAGGAGGGCACTTACTGTGTTGAGCACTGGGTGTTGTATGGAAGTGTTGAATCCCTATATTGTACACCGGAAACTAATATTACACTGTATGGTAACTAACCAGAATTAAAATAAAAACTTAAAAAAAAACATTGAATAGATATGAAATCATGTTTCCTTGATGGGAATATAAGATTTCTTCTATGGCTATGAAAAGTTTGCTGTGACTCGCTTTGGACTCTTGCGGTGGTGTTATCTGAATGTCTGCAAACTGTTTGTTTTGGGTATTCGTTAAGTATAATGTATGGGTTATGAGGACCAATATTGGAGTCCAGTTGTGCCTGGGTTTGAATCCTCGTTCTCTAGTCACTTGACATGACCTTGAACATTTCACTTGAATTCCTGTTAATCAGTTTCCTCATCTGTAAAGCAGAGTAAGTAATCATACATATTTCATAAGGTGTTTGTGAAGATTAAACAAGCTAGTATATGAGAAGCCCTTAGAATATAGGAAATACTCATTCATTATACTATTTTATTTATTTAGAGAAATTTGGTATAACAAATCAAACTTTATGCATATAGTACATGCAGTTTGCATATATTTTGGATTATATATATGTTATTTGTAATAAATTATATTTCACAAAAATAAAATTTGGAACTTCTTTTCTACCTGAGTTGGATATAGTAGCCCTATGAATAAGAAAGAAAAATACATTTTCCCATATATTTTTGGATAATAATTGAACCTATTCTGGGATTGACTAAATCTCTTTGGATTAGTGGTATCTAAGAAAAACTTGTGTGATGTTTTTGGTTAACCTACTTTTAATTATTCTAACAGTAAGATGAATATATTTCTCTGCTCTGTGATTTAACATGCATTTGATTAATCAACAAAAGCCTCCAGTATAAAATGTCTGTAAACATCAGCAAGTGCTAGATAAACACCCAATGTGACAGACATCTCATACTATTACTAAATATAATAAAAATTAGTGGGACATAATGTCAAAAGAGAAGACAAAATATGACACAATTAGTTTATTGTCATCAGTGTTGCGTAAAATTTATTTATGCAGCATGCAAGATAAAGAAAACAGCTTTTCTTTTCTTCCTCTTAGCTTAAACAAAAGTGTCTGCTACTCATTTTATGTTTAGGGCATGAATTTTTGTATCTCAAAAAATCTATTACAACACCGTGGTTGACTTTTTAAGAATAGTACTATTCATCTGAGATGAGAATTTGGATCAGGAGGGCTTTTATTATGTTGGACAAATTGTTTTTTTCCGTTTTGAAACTCTTACATGTTCTGCTATCTTGCTTATCATCTGTGAATAGATGTCAATGGGTAACTGCAGGACATATGGACACTAGGCTGTATCTTGTAGGAAGGGTCTCTCCCAGTGCCTAGAAATGACAGAAGTTACACATCTCTCTAGTGGTGATCATTTCAATAACATTCTTTTCAAATGTTAACTACCTATTGTCAAGAAATGAGCAAAAAGGAAATATTTATTTTCAACTTTACTGAAAGAAAATAATACACTGATATACTTAGTGGATGGAATTATATGGGAAGTGGGGTCTTCTCTCTATATTTTTTAAATTAATAGATGTTATTTTTTAGAGAAGAAGTCCACAGAAACATAGGTGGAGAGTAGAATTCCCATGTACCTTGTCACCCCCTTCCATTTTCCCTTATTAGCATTTTGCATTAGTGTGGTGGATGCATTTGCTGTAATTGATGAACCAAAATTGATATATCATTATTAACTAAAGTCTATACTTAATATTTGGTCTCACTGTTTTTGCAGTACATTCCATAAGGTTTTTTTTTTTTTTTAAGATTTTATTTATTTACTTGACAGAGAGACAGCTAGAGAGGGAACACAAGCAGGCGGAGTGGAAGAGGGAGAAGCAGGCTCCCGGCCGAGCAGGGAGCCTGATGCGGGGACTGATCCCAGGACCCCGGGATCATGACCTGATCCGAAGGCAGATGCTTAATGACTGAACCACCCAGGCGCCCCAATAAGGTTATTTTTATTTTTAAGACTGTATTTATTTGAGAGAGAGAGAGAGATGAGGGAGAGAGAGAAGGTAAGCACGAGTGAGGGGGAGGGGCAGAGAGAGAGAGGGAAAAGCAGACTCCCCACTGAGCAAGGAGCCCAATACAGGGCTCAATCCCAGGATTCTGAGATCATGACCTGAGCCAAAGGCGGACACTTAACTGACTGAGCCACCCAGGCTCCCCTCTATGAGTTTTAATAAGTATGTACAGGCATGTGTCCATCATTATATAGAATGGTTTCACTGCCATAAAAATCCCGCGGTCTACCTGTTCATCCCTTCTTCCCTTCCTCCTCCTAAACTGAAACCACAGTTTTGCCATCCATAGTTTTGTCTTTTCTAGAATGTCATATCTTACAGTACATGACCTTTTCAGATTGATTTCTTTCACTTAGCAATATGTATTTAAGTTTCCTCCATGTCTTCTTGTGGCTTGATATCTTATTTTTTAGTGCTGATTAATGTTCCAGTGTATGAATTCCACAATTTGTTTATACATTCATCTGTTGAAGGACATCTTGGTTGCTTTCCAAGTTTGGAAAATTATGAATAAAGCTGTTATAAACATTCATGGGCAGGTTTTCTTGTAGACATAAGTTTTCAACTTTTTAGGGAAGATAGCAAGGAGTGTGATTACTGGATCATATGATACAAGTATGTTTAGTTTTGTAAGAAACCATCAAACTGTCTTTAAAGTGGCTGTACTGTTTTAAGTTTTCAACAGTAATGAATGAGAGTTCCTGTTGCTCCACATCCTCACCAGTATTTGGTGATGTCAGTGTTCTAGATTTTGACCATCCTAATAGGTATGTAGTGGTATTTCACTGTGTTAATTTTCCTTTGTATTTTTAATTTTTTTTACAAATTATTTTTATGAAAAGCAGTGTTTTCATTTAATGCCATGAAGGGGAGTGACTTAAAAGTGATGCATAGAGCTACGCCAGTCACACATACAGATATTATTTCTTTGTAGGACAGTGCTAAGTGGGGGAAATTCATAAAAACAAACATCCTTCTAAATCTTGATTCAATAGGTATAAAAAAGCTAATTTGACTTCAAAGAGACTTAGTCCAAGATAAGGATTTTTTTTTTTTGTAAGATTTTATTTATTTGTCAGAGAGAGAGCACAAGCAGAAGGGAGTGGCAGGCAGAGGAAGAGGGAGAAGCAGGCTCCCCACTGAGCAGGGAGCCCGATGCAGGGGCTCGATCCCAGGACCCTGGGATCATGACCTGAGCCACAGGCAGCCGCTTAACCAACTGAGCCCCCCAGGCGCCCTAAGATAAGGATTTTTTAAAATTGTTATTTTCTTTGAGAGTCATTCACGTTTAGTATCAAAGTTGGAATAGCTTGTGTGACGTTAACACCTGATTCATTTTAAATTTCTCATGGTCCCAAAGTCATTAACTTTTAATCAAAGCATGTCACTGGAATTCAGATTAAATTTGAACATACAAGGAGGAGAGAATAGCCAAATCATTAAACTAGGTAAACAAACCAAAGTGTCCTATAAGACTGTTTAGAATTTTAATACCCAACAATTAGAATACTGAATGACAGGAAAATTCAGACCCTGCCTTCAATTGAGCACTTCCTGGCTCTGGACAGTTAAAACAAAGCAACCTGACTGGTAAAATGGTGGGATTTGACCAAATTCTCTCAGGCAGGACTAGGAATTCAGGCCCATCTTGACCTGTGGCTCACTAAATGGTAAACAAACTGAAGTTAAACTCCACTCACAGAATTTCTCTAGGGTAAAAGTTTAGAAATGATAACATAAATAGCCTAAATTTGACTATCCTAATAGCATTTCCCATGCCCTTTCACATTAGCCTTTTAAATTTTTTTCTTCGTAGCTCATTCTGCAGATATTTGCTGGGCAATATCACCTACTGGGGCTTCAAGAATCAGGCACCACATGTATGCTGATGGTCCTCTCTGCTGAGCTCCCAGACACAAATGTCTTCTGTTGATTTCTTGATCCACTGATTGACCAGTAGAGAAACTCATTCATGCATATGTTCCTTAATGGTCAGGTAGATCGATGTATCAACTATGAGGTTTTGCACAATTTATTAAGTTTCTCTGAACATATTTTTTTACCTACTTTGTAGGTATAATAGTACATGCCATTCAGAGCCACATAGTTGTTGTTGTTGTTGTTGTTTTCAAGATTTTATTTATTTATTTGACAGAGAGACAATGAGAGAGGGAACACAAGTAGGGGGAGTGGGAGGGGGAGAAGCAGGCTTCCGGCGAGGGAGCTGGATGCGGGGCTCGATCCCAGGACTCTGGGATCATGACCTTAGCTGAGGGCAGACGCTTAATGACTGAGCCACCCAGGCACCCCTATTATTTTATTTATTTATTGTTAAATAAAACAGTATTTGTAATTTTTGTGTCTGGATTCCTACCACCACTTCCTTAGTAAAGAATATCTCCATTTCTTTCCTGGACTATTACAATAGACTTCTGATTAGTTTCTTTACCTTTTATATATTTACCTATTTATATAAATTCTCTGCCTGTTGATAGACAGTCTCCACACTTCCACCAGTGGTGGTGGGGGTTAGGGAAGCAGAGGCCAAGAGACAAAGGCAAAGTTCACCTGTGGAGGGAAACAAAAGATACTTCAAAAGACCTGCATGAAAAATGGGCAGATCTAAGATCTTATTCATGCCCCGGAAATATGTAATAAGCCCTCCCCACTCCAAACCTACTCCTGTATTTACAGGTGCCATTAAGGAAGGGAAAATGGAGTGGGAGAAACTTTGAAAACGGACAGCATTTTCCTGAAAGGAATTTTTTTAAGGTAAGAGGACACTATTTGACTAGAATGAGGTAGAAATATCATTAATTGAGAGCTTTATATTTCCCTGATAGTTAATAAAGAGTTCCTAAGAGGATAAATTAGTCAGGAAATGTGAAGAAATATATTTTATCTTCACCTTGAATATGATGTTTGTAAATTTGCATCCCTGCAATAGACACAGAGCGGTGTCTCAAGGAATCATGGTCCTTCAGTTTTCTAGGCAGTGGAACTTCGCCCAACTCTTCTGACTGATGATTGTTTCTTAGAAACCTTCATCTTTTACATACTGTCCTATTAAATATATCAATAAATTTAGTTTGCTAGCATGATAAAAGTTTCCTCAACATTCAGTAGAAAATTTGATAAGACAACCAACCATATCAGACAATACAAATCTGGCCTTCAGCTTTCCGACACAAGAACATAGTGATAAAATGCCTTCAAAATCTTTAAGGAAAAGAAACATGACATATTCTAGAGTTTATAATTAGCCAAATGGACATTCAAGTATAATGGCAGCAAACACTTTTGATCATAAAAATTTTCTCAAAGAAACCAGATGTTAAACATTACCCAGCCAAAGATAAAGAGACTATGTTGGAAGGACTTGGGATGGCTCACAAATTCATTCAACTGTAGGTCGAGATTAATAATGTGGGTATTATGGTAAGAGAAAAGAATAATAGAATATAAAAACTCAGTCCCTGCTTTAGTTCTTTTCCTTCCTGCTTCATCATTGTACTCGAGGCCCTTTCCATATAAAATTCTTTTTTTTTTTTTTTATGAGAGAGGGAGAGAGAGAATCTTAAGCAGGCTCCACGCCCAGCCTGTGAGCCCAATACAGGACTTGACCTCACAACTCTGAAATCATGTCCTGAGCTGAAATCAAGAGTCAGAGGCTTAAATGACTGAGGCACCCAGGTGCCCCCATACTAAAATTCCTAAAATCAATGATGGTTTACCACTGAGCCTTTACACAATCTCTTCACTCTACCTGGGACAAGCTCACCCAAGTCCCATCATATATTCAGCCCTACCCAGACACTCACTCTTTTCCTGTTCCCCACCTCTTCATCCTAAGGACTCAGCTTCATCATCATTGTCCTCAGGAATTTCCTATACCTTCCTCTTTGGTGTTTTTGCATGGCATCACTCACCACACTTATCGAACTGGAGGAGAAATTTCTTCCTTCTAACCATTCTCCCCAGTCACTGCATTGTCTAAAAGACTTAGTTTTATACTTGCAGAAACAGGATCTGTTATGCTTATTTGTTTTTAAATCCCTAGCATCTCTCAAAGTGCCTAATCTATGTAAGCACTCAATAAGCAAATTGATGCACATCAGGATGTGAATATGGTTTTTAGTTCTTTTTCGCTTCCTTTTGTCTTGTAATTACACACACACACACACACACACACACACACACTATTGACATGAAAAATATTTTGCTTAAACCCAGATACATATTTTTTAATGTTAAGTAACACAGTTCACAATCTGTTTTGACTGGCCCAGATCAAGATTTTAGGTAAGACCAATGAATACTTTTTTGGTCATTAAGCTATGTCATTTCAAGTGATGATTTTATACCATTGAAAGATTAATTTTAACACATTTGCATAGCATACCATTAACTTGATTTATTATGAAACAGCAAACTTACTTAATTTGACCAGACACCATGCTGTCAGTAATTTGACAGTAATGATACTGTTTTCCCCCCAATGACTGAGATTAACAATATCAATTTGCTAAGTTAATGCTTGTGTGGATATTGTCAATAAATAAATGAATGAATAACTTGGATAAATAAAAGGCAGATTTTGATATCAGGACTACTGAATTGAAGAGTTCAAGTTTAGCCAAATAAGTTACATTTCCAAACTATATATATATACACATATATATGAAATATAATTATTTATTTTTTAATAAACAAATATATTTTTATTGCATATTGAAAAACATTGCATGTAAAAGATCAAATATCAGAATAAAAGATGAAATCAAATTATAGAATATTATTATCCAAATGGCTCTTTTAGAAAGCAATAATCATCTTTCCATAATTGTTATTATAAAGGTTTTCACCTGAAGAACTCCTAGTATTATTATAATATCTTGATTTGCTAAAATTCACTTTAATGAATTATTTTTGAAACAATGTAATGAAGCTCTTAAACATATTTTATCATCTTTTGAAGCCTGTAAATATCATATAAATATAAGGAGAATAATATGTCTTTCAGGGGCATTTAATTGTCATTTCACTCCCTTTAAAATTAGAGGTAAATTTAGAGATAAGACTTTTTTTTTCTACTAATTTTTTATTTATTTAAAAAAAACTAACTTTGGGGTGCCTGGGTGGCTCAGTCATTAAGCATCTGCCTTCAGCTCAGGTCTTGGTCCCAGGGTCTTAGGATCCAGCCCTGCCTCAGGCTCCCTGCTGGGCAGGAAGCCTGCTTCTCCCTCTCTTGCTCCCCCCGCCCCCCCCACCCGCTTGTGTTCCCTCTCTTGCTGTGTCTCTCTCTGTCAAATAAATAAAATAAATAAAATCTTAAAAAAAAAAAAACTAGCTTCAATGACTCTATGTTAAAACCAAATAAGGAACAGTTTGCTTCAGATTGGAAGCATGATTTTCCAGCTTAATGCTATTAAGTATGCCAACTACACTCAAATTTTGGGCAAAAGCTCATCCTTTTCCTTGGGATTATTTCTTTGTTGTATTCGGAAAAGGAAACAGGTATCTTAGTCACTTAATCACTATTTAAATGAAAACAATATGTACTTAATTTAGTTCCATTTTGGGGCACCTGGGTGGCTCAGTTCGCTAAGCGTCTGCCTTAGGCTCAGGTCTTGATCCTAGGGTCCTGGGATCGAGCCCCGCATCGGGCTCCCTGCTCTGCAGGGAGACTGCTTCTCCCTCTCCTCCCCAGTAGTGCTCTCACTATCTCTGTTGCTATATCTGTCTCTCTCTGTCAAATAAATAAAATCTTTTAAAAAAATTAATTCCATTTTGAGAAAAATATACAGAAATTGAAGAAATATTTAAAAAATTGAAATGTGTGAGTTTTGAAATTAGAGATCACCAACTCTTCTCTCCTTTTGTAATTGGAACTGAGAATCAGGGGTTTCATCCATACTGTGAGTTATTCTAATCAAGGTCTAAGAAACATACAGCCAGGAGCATAGCCCTCCCAAAGGGTGATGTGATGTGTGGAGAAATAAATGGGTAATCTTGTAATGCCCAGGATATGAGCAGAAGGGACTAAAAACAAAACTAGGAAATTTCTATGAATTTGATGGTCAAGGTTCCACCATTTACAAAGTTCTTCTAAAGTATGCATAGATGCACCTTGATTTAGGCTTTCTGAGTGAATCTAACAGAACCAATTACCCACCCCCCAATGTATAGCAGGGTGCCTATTTAGCTGTATCTATTAACATTGATGTTTGCATATCTTTGTCAATGGACATTTACATAAATAACATGTAGGATTGTTTATTTACATTGCATATAATGACATAGTAATGACAGAGAGATTTTTTTTTTTCCTTAAGCAGAATCCTTTGAAGGAGAGACTTGCTTATGGTTAGAAGAACACTTTAACTTACTTGGGGTAGGAAGTGAAACCCCCAAAGAGCATACTCACTGACCAATAGGCTGTCTTTTAAGGAAGAGGAGGTACTCCATTAATTAGAGGGCATTTGTTTTGCTAGACAACAATATGAATGTGGTAGGTAAGTGTGGGACCAAGTTGAAACACAGGACACTAAATGGCTGAGAATGAGTACCTCTGGTGGCAGGGTATGTGATGAAGAAACTTTGGATACCTGCCTTATCTGATGATGACTACTGAGGTGGATTTTGTGTGGGATTTGCTCTCTTTTGGTAAGCTCTCTTCTATGTTGCCCTGTGAAATCTTTGATATCTTTTTCATTCCTCCATAATGATTTTTGTAAGTAGAATACCTAGAAGATTTGTGAAGAACTGCTTCAAGGCTGGTGATAAGTGATAAAAGAATACAAGCAGAGATTGTTTAGGATCTGGGTCATAGGTGCATAGATTCTTACTCAGTAACAGGATTGTTATCCATACAATTTATCTTATAAGTGATGTTCTTGAGAAGTATTTTTTCACCAGGAAGTTTATTCTGGGGGTATATTCTATTTCTACCTATTCTTGCTACATGTGTGTATACGTTTCTGTAAAACACACATGTATTGCATCTTGTTCTCTTACTCTTGACTAAGACAACCCATGCTCTGTGCAAGAAAAAAAAAAAAAAATTAAGTCCTTCAAATTTGTTTGAATAAATGGAACCAGAAACATAACCCCCCACCGTCTGTACTCTGTTTGAAAAATATGTACTACATGGAACCAGAATTTATACCTTAAAGATTCCTGAGTTCCCACACATCCCTTGAGGTTTTATATTTGAAAGTTCTGCTTCAATTTTGATTGGGATTGTATTGAATCTATAGATCAATTCAAGGAGAACTTATGTCTTAACAATATTGGTCTTCTAACCCATGAACAAGGTATAACTCTTATTTACATCTTCTTTAAATTCTTTCAGTAATGTTTTAGTTTTCAGTACATAGACCTTTTGCTTATAATATTTATCATTATTTTTGAGGCCATCATAAATAATACTTTCTAATTTGAATTTCTTATTATTTGTTGTAGTATATAAAAATATAGCTGATCTTTGGTTGAGTCCATTACATCTTCTATGTAGATGATCATGTTGTCTGTGAAGAAAGCCTGTTTTATGTCTCCCCCTCCCCCCCTTATATGGATGACTGTTCTTTTTTTTCTCTCTCTCAATTTACTTTCCTTATTTTATTTTATTTTTTTATGTGACTACACTGGATGGAACCTCTAGTGCAATGTTGGATGGAAATAGTGAGAGCAGAATTTTTTTTTTTTTGTGCCTAATATTAGGGGGAAACCATAGAATTTTGTAGAACCATTTTTCAGATTGAGATAGTTCCCTTCTATTCCTAGTTTGCTGAGTTTTTTTTTTTTTTAAATCAGGAATGGATTTGAGATGTGTCCAATGGTTTTTTGTTTTGTTTTGTTTTTGTTTTTGTGAGCTTGTAGAGATGGTTATATGTTTTGTCTGGATTTCTTTCTTTTTTTCCAGTTTGTTAATATGGTAAATTACATTCATTGATTTCCATATGTTAAACTTAATGTGCTTTCTCAAGACAAATCGCATTTGGTTATGATACATTTTTGTATAGTGTTACATTCAAATTGCTAAAATTTTGTTTAGGATTTTTATGTCAATATTCAGGAGGGATATTGGTCTATAGTCTTATTTGTAATGTTTTGGTATCAGGGCAATGCTGATCTTACAAAATGTGTTAGGAATTATCCTCTTTAATTTTGTGGAAAAATTTGTATAGACTTGGTAGTATTTCCTTCTTAAATAAGTAAAGACATATTAGTCTGGAATTCTCTGGGAAGGTTTTTAACTATAATTTGGGGGTACCTGGGTGGTTCATTCAGTCAGTTGAGCATGGGACTCTTGATTTTGGCTCAGGTCATGATCTCAGGATCCTGGGATCAAGCCCCAGGTTGATCCTGTACTCAGCACGGAGTCTGCTTGTCCCTCTCCTCTCGCCTCTGTCCCTCTGCTCTCTCTCTCTCAAATAAATAAATAAAATCTTTAAATAAAATAGACTATGATGTGAATTTCTTTAGTAGATACAGGACTTTTTAGTTATCTGCTTCCCCTTGAGAGAGCAGTGATATCTTGTGTCTTTCAAAGAATGTGTCCATTTCATCTAAGTTGTCAAATTTATAAGCATGGGCTTGTTACAAATACTTATTATCCTTCTAATAATGTCTTTAAAATCTGAGAGCTGTCACCTTTCTCATTTCTGATATTGGTCATTTGTGTCTTACATTCCCCTTTACCCTCTGATTAGTCTGTCTGGAGGTTTATCAATGTTACTGATCTTAAAGAAGCAGCTTTTAATTTCATTGACTTTTCTCTGTTTTATTTTTTATTTCATTCATTGCCACTTTTATCTTTATTATTTTCTTTCTTCTCATTTTGGGCATCATTTGCTCTTATTTTTATAGTATCTTAAAGTATAAAATGAGGTCACTCACATGAGATGTTTCTTCTTTCTGGATAGAGGGGTTTAATGCTTTAAAGTTTCCTCTAAAGCAGAGTTGCACAGCGGAAGCGTGCTGAGCCCATAAAATTTCCTCTAAGTACAGTTCAGTGGCACTTCACAAGTTGTGACATATTGTGTTTCATTTTTGTTCACTTCAAAGAATTTTCTAATTTGCCTTTTGAATACCTTTCTGACCTATTGGTTATTTAAAGTGTGTTATTTAATTTCCAAATATTTGGATATTTTTCTACCATCTGTATGTCATTGATACCTGATTTATTCCACTTTAGTCAAAGAACATGCCTTGTATGACTTGAATCTTTTAAGACTTACTAAGATTTGCATTATGAATCAATGTGCTGGTAAATGTTCCATATTTATTGGAAAAAATGTGTATTTTGCTGTTGTTGGGTAGAAAGTTTATTTAAAGTCGATGAGGCTGAGTTCGATAATGTTGCTCAAGTATATCTTTGCTGATTTTTTTCCTATTTTTTCTATCAGTTATTGAGTGATGGTATTGAAATGTCTGATTATAACTAGATTTGTCTATTTTTGCAGTTCATTTTTGTTTCATGTATTTTGAAGGTCTGTTATTAATACTGATGTTCTAATATCCCTAATAACATTCTTTCCTACAAAATCTACTTTGCCTCTTATTAACAGCCACTGCAGCTTTCTTTTGAGTAGTGTTAGCATGATATTATAGGTTCTTTTCTTTCTTAGTACTTAGTACTTTAAAGTTGCTTCACTGCTGTTCACTTGCTTGTGTTGTTTCTGATGACAAATGTGCAACCATCTTTGTCTCTCCTCTGTACATAACGTTTTATTCTGGCTGATAGTAAGTTTTTCTCTTTCTCACTGGTCTTGAGTAATATGATTATGAAGTGCTTTTATGTTTCTTTTGCCTCAGATTTGTCAAGCCCCTTAGAACTTCACATTTATATTTTTTACCAATTTTGGAAAATTTTCAGCCATTATTTCCTCAAATATTTTTTCTGTTCTTTTCTCCTTTGAGGATTCCCAATTACATATAAATTAGGCTGCTTAAAGTTGTCCCACAGTTTGCTGAAGTTGTGTATGTGTGTGTGTGTGTGTGTGTGTGTGTGTTTAATTTTCTTTTTTCTCTGTTTCAGTTTAGATAGCTTTATTATTAGGCTTCCAAGTTCCCTATTCTCTTCAAGAATGTTTAACCTTCTGTTAATTCCACCCAATATATGTTTTACATCAAATATTGCAGTTTGTACCTCTAAGAAGTTCAATTTGTTTCTTAAAAAATATCTCCCATTTCCTTAATGCTTTGAACATAGGGACTTCAATTATAATATTTAAATCTCCTTGTCTGTCAATTATAACACCTGTGACAATACTGAGTCATTTTTATGTACTTCCCTCACAATGGGTCATGTTTCCCAGCTTCTTTGCATTCCTAGTAGTCTTTGGTTAGATGGCAGATAGGAATTTTAACTTGTTGAGTATTGGATATTTTTATAGTCTTAATATTCTTATGCTTTTTTCTGGCATAAGTTAAATTACTTGGAAACAGTCTTACCCTTTCAGATTTGCTTTATGATTTGTTAAATGTGTCTGATTTAATGCTCATCTAGAGCGAGGTATTTCCCACTGTCGATGCAAGACTTTCCCGAGCATGCTACCTATGCATGATGAATTTTTCCAATCTGTCTGGTGAAAGCAGAAGCAGGCATTGTTTTTACCCCCATGTGAGTGCCAAGCACTGTTGCATTTATTTCTTTCAGATGATTCTTTTCCAGTTCTTGAGTAATTTCCTCAGGTACTTTTGTTGATTAGTATTCAGCTAAATAGTCAAGACCCTCTGTAGTTCTCTAGAGTCCTTTTTCTGTGCAATTCTCTTCTCTCTGGAACTCTAAATTGTCCTGGTTTCTTCAGACTCTCACTTCCATCTCCTACATTCATTGACATCATCAAGTTCTGCCTAGTTCTCGCTCTCTCTTTGCTATAGCCTTGGAACTCTCTCAAGCTGGGGCATTTATAGGACTCATCTTGTTTCTCATTTCTGAAGGATCACCATCCTTCAGTACCTGACATCCATTGTCTTGAAAATCATTGTTTCAGATCTTTTATCTTTTGCAGGGGGAGGGCCTGTTTCAGATGAGAGCCGAAATCTACTTCTGATTTGTCTTTGTTGGAAGCAGAAGCCCACGTTTGGATTTTACATTTCAATCCTTTCATAGGAGTGGAGGTAGTCTACAAAATAGACCCTACAGGACTGATCAAGAGACATGAAGGATTCACATGTTATGTGAGTCAAGATTATGATCTAGTTTATTAACCTTGAAAATATACACTCTCCCTCTGAAATCATTATTAGACTAGATTATACCCAAACCCACCTGAGATTACACATGGCATAATTTACTGGTATCACCAAAGGTATTAGAATGGGAAGGAATTTTCTTTCATAGTCTGTAGCCTTGGGAAGGTAGTTCAACCCCCTTTGTTCCTTCTGCGTAAATCATCGGATACATTGCATTTGAATAGTCCTTCAGAATATATAATGAAGAATGTTGCATAGATCAAGGATTGGTAAGGTTGGCTGGCTTCTCCTCTCAGTTCTATTCATTTTATCTTTCGAGTGGCCTTGCTTTTTCTGTAAGCCCTATGCCTCTGGGGAAAGAAGTAATAGATTGTTAATCTTTCCTCTTTGGATAACTGAGTTGGTCCTATTCTAAGTATCCAACTTCAGTCATTAATGACATGATGAACAAGAATTTACAATGCTCTGATCTGCTCTCTTCAGGTTTTGTTCTCTTCAATGAGCTAACAACAAAAAACAGTACTGTGGACTTTTATTAAAAAACTTTTATACCTATATTCCTTTGCAGAAAATTTCTAGCCATGGCATTTTCCTAATTATTCTTATTTTAACAATTTATCCACTCCCACTGAACACATGCATGTGCATTCTTAGGGAACAAGACCATTTCCTATACATCTGTCACCTGGCTTTCTATTGTCCCATTTAACAATTTTTAGAGAATTTTCTACTTCTAAAATATAAAAGCCTTCCAATTATGTTATAACCTAAGTGTTTTTCACCTAATTTTCATATTTTAAGTTTCATTGCTTCCTATTGGTAATTTAGACCGCAGAAGATTTTATTCCTGTTTTTAAACTTTTGAGTTCATACCTTATCTGGGCAAAGAAAGCTGTTTGCACAGATTTAAATTACATTTTCTATGCTATGTATCTAATACAGAAAACCTCAAAATTTTATACCATATTCAACACACCACATGTTAGCTATACTCTTAAAATATATCTTCATTGCTTTTTAATGGATGTACTATTTGCCTATCAATTTTATTATGAAAGAAAACTATGGACAGTTTTTTTTCTGCAGATGTTATTAAATTAAAAAATGGGTTTATCTTTGAGATTTTTAAATATACATTACAAATCTTATATCAATAGTAGATATCTAAAAACATCTCTTCTTTATTTCATCAAAATGATGAAGCCTTTAGAGGTCTTTATTTTATTCCACAAGATCAAGATCCCAGGAAGACTACCAAAGACTTTTTAATGAGAGGCAAGATTCAGATGTTCTCAAGGGGGAGATGTAAAACAGTTTTAGCTATTAAAAGATAATATCAAAGAGAGCACAAGTGCATAACCTGAAAAATGGATCAATTAGGAATCTATTGTATCCTTGGTAGCAGGAGCACTTCAATTAAAAAATTAAGACCATGGCTATTAATATTATTAAATGTAGACAACAAAAGCTGTGATACATTTTCATTTACTACTGTAATACCCAAGGGCCAACTGCAGCTAGCATATAGGTCATTTCCTCATGACCACATGAATTCTCTAAAAGTAGCTTTGATCACAAAAAAACTTCATCCTTTTGAAGAGTTTTCTTGATTTGTTTAAAGCTTTGACCTCCCTCCTGCATGGTCTAGAGTATTTATTGCCAATTTGCTGGAGAAGAAGAGAGAAGTCTCTTCTAAATGTTATAATTAGGATGTGATACCAACATATCTATCATACATATATGCAAATATGTATATATATTTTTTCCAGGACTTTATTTATTTATTTATATGTATTTTTAAAAGATTTTATTTATTTATTTGACAGAGATACAGTGAGAGAGGGAACACAAGCAGGGGGAGTGGGAGAGGGAGAAGCAGGCTCCCTGCTGAGCAGGGAGCCCGATGCGGGGCTCGATCCCAGGACCCTGGGATCATGACCTGAGCCGAAGGCAGACGCTTAATGACTGAGCCACCCAGGTGCCCTTTCCAGGACTTTATTAGCTTACAGTGAGACATTATTAATACTAGATATCAGAAAATTCTGTTAACTCTATCTTCCAAGTTGATGGATAATCTGATCACTTTTCATCACATCTGTTATTACCATTCCAGGCCCAGACATCATCATCTCTCCCTGGATTATGCCAGTAGCGTACTAGCTGCACTCCCCTGCCCCTTTTTTTCTACCAAGAAGTCAGAGTGATTCTTTTAAAGTCATGTCTGGTAATGTTCCTCTCTACTTAAACCTTTAGTAGCTTTCCATTTCAATCTAAGTAAAAGCAGAAGTGTTGATGATCTGTAAGGCTTTATGTGATTTTTCATGTTGTTACCACTCTGGCTGCTTCCAAAATCTCTTTCCCAATTTCATTTGGCACCAGCCACACTGGTTTTCTTGTTCTTTAACACACGAGGCAAGCGACCATTGTGAAGCATTTGCACTAGCTTTCCCTTCTTCCTGGGATACTCTCTCCCTGAAATGTTCTCGATACTACCACATTCACCTATGATATCTGAATTTTTGCTGAAATGTCTACCCTCCAAAGGAGATTTGCATTTGCCACCCTATTTAAAATTGTCAATCTCATCTACCTCCAGCACTTGTCCCTTGAATGGTCTTTTCTTTTTCCATAGTAAATAATAGGCACTTAATTCATATTTTTAAAATGAAGTAGATGCATTAATTTATCTCAGTGATGTTGCAATCAATGCTTTGTATATTGGAGAAGGCAAGCCAGGACAGAAGATTTACTTTACATTTATAGGACAGATAGTCCTTTATGTAAATCTAATTTCTACATAGACTCATTTATTTTGCTTTATTAGCATCATTTTAAGCAAATGCATTTATGAATAATGAATGCTTTGTTATACATCTTAGATTAGATCATGCATACACAGGATTTGTATTATTTAAGTAAATTTATTGAATTCACTGGGGTGGGTATGGAGGAACTGATAAAAAGTATAGTTGCACAGTTTGAATCTAGTTTTAATTATCTATCTGTCCTTAGGTTAGAGTGTGAACTCCATTTCTGTATACCTAAATAAGATATCCTTCTTCTAGTCAGGATGAGCCATAGAAATTCTTAATAACATAAAGCTTCAATAGCCACTGCTTTTGTATAGAAATGTTGGATGCTGTTGTTCCAAAGGAAAGAAAAATGGATTATAAATATGTCTCTTTTAGCTTACACATCCATGTTTTAATTAGACTGGACATCAGTATTAGGAACACAGCTAATGCTTGAATATTATTTATTTGAATTGATTTCTGTTGCTTGAAAGGAGTCCTAGAATGCCCTTTGGTATGTAATGAAGTCAATGACTACACTTCCATGAAACAATTTTAAGGTTTAACAATGTTTTCCTTGTGTAAAGTGGTTTTTAAAACAAAACATTGTTTACTAATCTAGAACACTTGACAATATTTATCTAATCTGAGTGTTAGAAACATTTCACACTTGTAAAAATAGTTACTGACCTTGAAGGTAAGTGAATTCTTAGTTTGTCTTACCAGCATTTTTAATACATGTTTATTTTTCACTCACCATATTTAGGAAGAAGGGTTGGAGGAACTGAAAGCTATTGCCAAGATGCTCTTAAAGTCTATTTTGGAATTGTTTTATTTTTATTTTTCCATTCCAAAATGTAATGGTGATTGCAGTATGTAGTCATACATGATAAAAAAGTTATATATGCAAACAATTGCTTAAAAACATCCAAGTATAATGGCCTTAATTCTAGCGATGGAAATGCAACTGTGTGTGAACAAATACAGTTTTACTCTGTCGTCATCATTATTACTAGAGCATCTGGGTATCATTACAGATCTAGGTGGGGTACTCTGGGTTTGTGCTTTAAGGTCACCTTCTCAGTAATATTTCAATGCCTCATACTTCCTATTCCCATTTGTTGTTTGAATAGTAGGAATTTTGGTATTTTTAATGCTTTCTCTTCTTTCATTTATTCAACAATTATTTAGCACACAGTCAAATCTGGGTATCACTTGAAATTCTTATATGTTTAACTCAAGTCCCCTCTAGGTAGTAGTTTCTTGGTCATAAGTAAGGTCACTTCCAGATCAGTGCTTATCAATAGAGTTTTTTGTGATGATGGGACTGTTCTACATCTATACTATTCCATCTGGTAGCCACTAGCCACATGTGATTATTGAGCACTTGATATGTGGTTAGTGTGACCGAGGAATTGAATTTTTAATTTTATTTAATTTAAAACAATTTACATTTAAATTTAAATAGTCATATGTGGCTATTGGACCTCTCAGGCCAGGATATTATTTCTACAGGGTTAATAGACCCTACAAGGAATTTAGACCAAAATGGCTATGTTCTCTCTCCTTCAGCTCTTGGTCTCTGCTTGATTTGGGCCATTGCAGGTCCTTTTGAAGCTTTAGTGTACCACTGATTGTTATGCTAACTGTGGATAACTGCTTAACCCACTGCCAGTCAGCTCCTTAATCACTAGTTCTCTACCCACACTGTTGCTGGTGTCCTTTGACCCCTAGAGTGACCTTGGAGATTTTGGAGTCTGAACTTGCACCTTGTTACTACTTAGTGTTTATTGCTACCTCTTGTCTTCCCAAAGATACGGGTCAACTCTGGTCTGCCTGGAGAGCTCAGTCTCTTAGCATGAGGCAGATTCTGTGGAACTTTTTTAAAGGTATCTGCTATTCCACCATGTTCATAAAACCAAGCAGGAAACCAGTTGGATGAGTTACATACTGGGTGTCATTTAAAGATTTATTCCAAAATTTATTGAAAAGTTTCAAAGGGTGTTTCCTGAAGCCTGTTGACTTCCACACTAATTCTTGAATGCTGGGCCTTGTTCTCTTATTTATATTTAACTTGTTACACCGATATGTAGGTATATTATTCAAGATGATATTCAGTATGGGTAGAAGACTGTCTTGACACCAAATTTAGAAATTTCTCTTTTACTTCTCCTTTTCTTCTATCAGGCTAGTAGGATGACAGATACTTCTAGGAATAGGGCATAAATATGTGGGTTTTGTGAGGGGGCACTCACTAGATTTTATGCTCTTGTGGGCCTTATCTGAGCTGTCTACATAAACTTGAGCTGTCATGTCAGAGCTTCTCAGGAAAGAATCTGTCCATGAAACATAGGCACTCACCCCTTTTTCTAGCCAGCAAAATAGTAATAATAATAATAATAATAATAATAATAATCTTTCCTTTTCTTGTGTCAAGTTCTATGAGAGGGTGGTCCCCCAGCACTTCAGTTTGTGCTCCTGAGGATACAGTTTTCATTTCTACCATGGTTTCTACTTTCCCAGGGTGCATAGGCATTTGGTAGGAGAAGCTGATCTTAGGTCTGGTTACATGTACCCTTGAACTGTACTTGGAATCACTCCCCTCAGAAACCCAACTAACTCTAATCTGTTCTGTCAGATGTCTTCTTCACCCACATGGATTTTCCTTTTCAGGGCCTCTTTGCTCCTCTCAGTGGCTGCCTTTGGTAATTAAAACTCCCAAAGCCCCAATCAGTTGGTTTGTATAAGTCTGAATCTAAATTGTGGACAAAGTTCAAGATCTTTCCCACAGGACTTGTGAGCCCCACATAAATCATTATGTATTGATTGATGGGGGTTTAAATATTCCTGAATTGGTTACAGAACCCTGTCTGCCTAATGTATCCATAGACCTCTGACGGCTGTTGTCCTAAACTCTACATGGTAGGGTAACAGGCTCTTCTGACCCTCACATTTGACTGAGCCAAGATGTTCTACCCTTAAAAAACTTTTAATAAAAATGCAAGTTACACCAAAAACCTTAAGCCAGAAAAGCCACAGATGTCGTCTTAACATAAATATTCTATTAAGGAAGAAGATGATGGGCCTGGATCATACCCATACCGTATACCCAGTACATTTGTACTCTTGTCTTGAAGATGCTGTAGAGTGGTAAGGCAAGTACATTCATTCATTCATTCATTTATTTATTTCTTTCTTTATTTATTTATTTAGTGCTTTCACATACCTTGACTTACTTAATTCTGATGGAAATTCACTGAAGTGCGCAGGAGCAAAGAAACTGGGATCCAGAGAGGTCAAGTGACGCACTCAGTCAAATTATGTTAAAAATAAATTTTCCTAATGGAAACTGCTCCAAAATCACTCAAAAGAGTGCAACTTTATATTTTGGGGCCCTTATTAACCTTTTATCACAAACATAACCCTCCTGATTGGGTTTCTTTGCAATATGTTTCATGAGTTCCTTCATTTGTTTCTAAGACAGGAAAGTCTGATGAATTCACTGGAGGTCTTTTTTTTTTTTTAATAAAGTATTTTTCCTTCATTTTTTATTGCGAATTTGAAATACAAAAGGAATCTGATCCAATGATGTCACACCTCCAATTGTTAGGCAAAGCAGATGCTTGACAGTCTGTGCCCCTTTGACCTCAGAATGTAGTTGTCACATTTGTTCTGACACTTATTTTTCATTTTATTGGGAGGTATTGGTCTGACAGGGTTGCAAGAAGCAAGTTCAAAATAAGGTCTGCTGAATTGTCTTTGTTCCTTTCCCTTTATGGTCATTGTGAACACAAAGAGAATATGAGTCTGTGAAAGAGGCAGAGCATTGCTTCACCATCCTTGTCTGCCTAATTTTTCACCCTAACTGTTCTGGAGGACAGTGATTCCTTCCCCCCTTTTGCTCATTTACAAACATGCTGGCTGATGGTGAGCTCTGCTGATTGCTTTTCTCAAGACCTAAGGTGTATGTAATGGAGTGGAGACAAGAGGTAATGGAGAGTGTCCTGAAAACTGGCAGAAGAGTTCCTCTCTCTCCATCACCCTGTTCAGCTGAGCATCATTAAATGCATATTTACCTTGGGAAAGTTGCTGCTGCCGTAGAAGAAATATGTTCAGTAGAGTCAGGTGGTTTTTCTTGCCATAAAAGGAGAGTTTTAAAATAATGGCCTTCCATTAGCCTATAACTAAACTAGGTATGGTGTACATGCTCATGTGGAGTATATAAAATAAAAAAATAGTATTGATGGGAAAAGAGCAGAGTGGGATATTGGAAAGAGCTTTGGAAGAGGTGCCAGTGTTGCCTCTGATTAGTGATGTTACTTTCGGATCAAGTAGAAAATGCTGAATCTGATTGGCTTACAGAACTTGTGTATGTACAGGAAGTGTGGAAGTATTTTGAAAACTATAAAACACTATAGGAAAAGATTAAGCTAATTACATTCACATTTAGGGTATCTCATCTGGAGAACAAAGAGATATTGAGTATGCAACATCCTTAATTTTAAAATAATCTTTTAATTTGGAGGAACATAAGTTTAATAAAATAGATTATTCCAGGGAATAAATTACATCTTGAGAATTAACTGGGCATTTTGGAAGCTACATAAATTTGAACAGTAATTTTCTAGATGAGGTTCTGGTATTCTTCTCAACTTGATGCAGCTTATGAATTGGTCAACACACAATCAAATAATTTATGAATGATAAAATCTTGGACAGTAGTTTTAAACTCTTACAGTCAATTAGTCAGCAAAATGAATGCAGTGATCTTTAGGTGTTGAGGACTATATTAGGCAGTAATGGGGCACAAAAAAGAGATTACATATAATGAAAAAGACATTCTCTCAAGGAAAAGGCTTAAGTCATTTAAAAAGAAACAGATGAGACAAAGTCAACTAACAATGGTGAAGATGTAGAGAAATAAAGTAAAAATCAAGGTGAGCTGAAGCTTGTCAAGGAAAGCTTTTGAGGGGTGGTTTTTTAAAAAAGATTGCATTCTTTGATCTGCACTATTACCACAAAGCAAGTTTACTTGCACATGAGAACTTTGTATACTTTATGTGATTTTGGACATCTATCCATTTTCTAAATACCAAAATTATAAAAAAACAAACAAACACATAAGTCCAGACTGTATTAACTATGAATTCCTTAGCAAAATGTTTTGGTCTAATTTTTCTCTTCTTCCATTAAAGGAGGATGTGTATGGGTAACTTAAGTTGCACAAAATCCTTCCACAATAAAGTCTGAGGATAATATACATATCCCAAGGAGTGAGGTAGAAAAACACAACATTTTTAGATAAGGTTGTTCCATAAAAGTCAGTTATTCACTTTTAGCTAAGTATGCAAGCTGCCCAGGCAGCTTTTGCCTGAACTGAAGTGTTGCTTTATAGGAGCTACCAAGGGCAGTGAGATAGTTTCTCCATCTTACTGCCCTTGGGGTGTGTCCACTGTCCAGAGGATAAAGCAGTGAGCATCTGGGCAGTAGCTAGGGTGGCAGGTCCCATGGTCCATAATGGGTAATTCTCTTGATATCCTCTATCCAATGTTAGCTGAGACCAAAGGCAAAGCCTCACTTTCCCTTATGCTCCTCCACTTCGTAAAAGGACATTTATGAAGCTTGAGTTTTGCCATATCCTATGTTTGTATTTTAAAGATTTATTTTTAATTTATTCATTTGAGAGAGAGAGCACAAGCAGGGGGAACTACAGAGGGAGAGGAAGAGGCAGGCTTCCCACTGAGCAGGGAGCCTAATGCAGGGATCGATCCCAGGACCCCGAGATCATGACTTGAGCCGAAGGCAGGCACTTAACCTACTGAGCTGCCCAGGTGCCCCCTACATGTGTATTTTAAGTAGTTTTTTAGAGATCTAAAATACCGAACTAGGATTTCTGACCCACAAAAGCTGAGATAATAAACATTGTTGTTTTCAGCCACTAAGTTTGGGGTTATTTGTTATGCAGCAGTAGTTAACTAATACAGATATTAAGGAGCATCTCAGAATATCTCATTGTTTGCTTTCAATACTCATAAAACTCAGGATAAATTTTTTTTTTTAAAGATTTTATTTATTTATTTGACAGAGAGAGACACAGCGAGAGACGGAACACAAGCAGGGGGAGTGGGAGAGGGAGAAGCAGGCTTCCCGCTGAGCAGGGAGCCCGATGTGGGACTCGATCCCGGGACTCCAGGATCATGACCTGAGCCGAAGGCAGTCGCTTAACCAACTGAGCCACCCAGGCGCCCCTCAGGATAAATTTTTGACTATTATTTTAGATGATTTTCATCAATTATGCCAACTACACACCTGTGTGCTACTTCTTGCTATTATTTTCAATGTCCAAATCGAGTATAACTTGAGAATAATTTTATTTAACAATTTCTGGATGCACTCCACAGAGTATTGCTAAGGTAATATGATAAATGTTCCATTGAAAAACATGCAATTTTTTCTATCATTTTTGGACAGATAACTTATATTGGTTTTATAAATAGCCTTAATTCTTCAGGTACTATGCCATTTGCTTCTGCATAGTATATCTTTTATTTCCCCTGACCATGCCATAAGCCCTATTATCATGCTTCCTTAGACATAGAAAATGAGGTCCAGAGATTTGCCTTTTATCAAACGCATGCAGCTAATAAGTGTTAGCAGAGTAAGGATCTGAACCCAGATATGACTAGTTCTAAAGCCTGTTAAACTATTTGTGCTGCTCAAGGACATTATGTTTTTGTGGCCTTCATAAAGCCCATCTTACAAAGCATTAAAAGATACTGCATTCAAGGCGGAGAGAGTTCTTGGGACACGTGCTAGTGAATTTCCATGTGCAACTGATTCAAGGGTGCCTTCTTGGATTAGAGGCTCAGAGTAGTCCCTAGTTTTATTCCTTCAAGCATCACATATGCCATGAGAGTTCAAGTAATTAGTGCAAAGCCTGGATCCAGATGGAATTGTGCTGGATTCGTTGTCTAGCTGAAGTTGTCAGTTCTTCTGAGAGTAATTTAAGAAATCTAGTGACAGTTTCCTTCAGTTGAATTGTTTTAATGGTAAAATGCTTTGTACTCTGATTTTTTTCCTATTTTTTTTTCTATCCATTTGTACTCCCCCTTGCTGTGATAAGTGAAATTTTCCCTGTGAAAAAGTTCTGCCTCATAGTCACTTGAAAACACCCAGCTATAACATCATTTTGATCGTAGACACATTTGAGAACACACAGTGTGTTCAGTCACCTTGGTAGAGGCCCTCCCTGAGAAAATACGAAGTTGTGTTAAACACAGCATGGACGAATATCTCCATTACATATTTGGTCTTAAGGATTCTAGAATCTTATACTTTCAGAATTCATAAAATTCCTTTGTTTGACATGTAATCATACAATGTGATGTAAAACTGCTGCTTTCTAAGAATTTCGAATGAAGTTTAAAAGGTTTAGTATCTGAAATTTTTGTTTCCCTGTGCAGAGCGTATATATCTTGCCTTTTAGAAACCATAAAGAAGGCATGGGGCTGGTGTATCCAGCAGCTACTACAGAGGGCACGTTTCCAGTATTCCAATCTTTTCTTTCCTTCCTTCAAATGTAAGGCACATTTTAGATTATCTGTTTGCAAGTTTGCTTATTGCATGAGTGTAGTATAAGCTACTTTTAAAATTTGTCTGGCATATAAAGACATAGCCTTACTGCCTTGTGCTTTTTGTGGAACATTATAAATGTTGTGTATATTTCAGTCAGGATGCATCACTGAACTGCTGCATTGTAAATTCCACATGCAAGAGGAGCCTGCTGTTTATCGTTTGTGGACCCCTTAAATTGCAGGGTTTATACATATGGTATGATTAAATATTAGCAAGTTAAGATGAGAATTACGGGTACAGAGCCAAAATATTAATCATAAGGAGATCTTTATATTCAAACAAAAGTGGAAAACTGCAGTGGGTTGAACTCAGCCGGAAAGCTTGAATACACCCTCTCACTCGTTCTTTAATATTTTCTAAAGCTAAAAGGCCCTTTCCTAGGAAATGAACTTTCTAGTTTTACTTTTGACTGCAGATAATTACTTTAGAATATGTTATGAAACTGACTACACACTGGTGTCTCATGAGACAGATAAGGTTTTAAAAGATAAGAGGATGCAATGTACAATTTGGGTGAGAGGTTTGAAAAAAACTAAGTATATTGTAAATATTTTTATTTTGGTATAAAGTTTTTTTTAAAGAATTTAGTTTTTTCAGAGTTATATCAGAAATATCAATATGAATTTATCACCTTTAAAAATATTGTCTAACTATATTATTAAATGGGCCTAAAGAGATGTCATCTTTTTAAAAACTGTCATTAATCATGTGGAACAACCTATTTGCACTCAGATTTTAGTTTCTCATACTGACCTTTACCCAAAAGAAACCAGAGTTCCTTGTGACAGAGAATTTAGGCTGATCCAGGACCTTCTTGTTACCAGAAAAAAACAATAGTAAAAGAATAATTATAAATTAAAAAATAAAGGTGGTGGTGGTGGTAGTGGGATGTTGTTAAAATGATGGAGCCAGTTAAAGTGGCTTCACAGTGAAGTTGTTAAATTTTAAGCATCATAAAGAAAACAATAATTCCTCAAAGCTAGGAGTCCCTAATAATCCTGAAAATTAGGCAAATAATAAGTTTTTTAAAAGGAAAACAGCCATAAATTTCCAATAAATTATCATGTAAGGGTTTATATCAAACAACTTGAACTGTGCACATATTACATTCAAATTTTGTTAAACATCTAAAGTTAAAACCTGTAAAATTTTTGAACTTTCCATTGCACCTAGTTATTAAAAAATACTATCTCACATAAAAGACCATGGTAAGTTATGCTCCAGTACCCATGGTGCCGAGGACCCCTGTACTTTCCATGTCATTTGGTCATGAACAGTGTTGGCTTTCCTGTGAGGCTGGTTGTCTCATGATTCTAAGTGATCCTAAAATGGCTTCCAGCAGTTAAGTAGGAAGAGGAGAACCTCTCTGCCATTCCCTCTCCTCAGTCTGCTCTGGACAACTTTAGCCCCATGCTTGCTTCTAGGTGGCCAACAAGAGCCTCCTCTGCTTTTGCTCTGATTGACTTAGATTCATTAGGAAACACACTTGAATTAAGGATGGAAGCAGATTCCTCTGATTATCTGGAATGAATTCCTGAACAAAATCAGATTCTGGTAGGAAAAAGGATGGTGTAACGGGTGGGTGGGTGGCAGCTAAGCGTGGCCACTACCAGCTGTAAGGTGTTTTTTAACCCAGATTTGGAGTAAGAAAAGCCTTGGGAAGTCAAAATAAGTAACATTAAGTTGTGATAGAGGTTAAAGGATAAAGTTGTAAAAATTATCATCAAAGGCACAGTAATAATTATGTAGGATGAAAACCGAACAACATCGAGGGGATCTATGATGTGCAGTTTGGAGGGAAGAATAGGAACTTGGGAAAACCAGTTGTAAGGGTACAGTTATTATATGCCAGTTCTACTCAAATTATCCTGGAAAGTGTCCAGGTTTCTGTGTCCCAGTTACAGCTCTCCGATTTGTTTTGTACTCTTAAATTTTCTACTGATGGGGTGACTGGGTGATGGACACTGGGGAGGGTATGTGTTCTGGTAAGCGCTGTGAATTGTGCAGGACTGTTGAATCTCAGATCTGTACCTCTGAAACAAATAATGCAATATATGTTAAGAAAGAAAAAAAGAAGAAGAAGAATGTAGCAGGAGGGGAATAATGAAGGGGGGGAAATTGGAGGGGGAGAAGAACCATGAGAGACGATGGACTCTGAAAAACAAACTGGGGGTTCTAGAGGGGAGGGGGTTGGGAGGATGGGTTAGCCTGGTGATGGGTATTGAGGAGGGCACGTTCTGCATGGAGCACTGGGTGTTATGCACAAACAATGAATCATGGAACACTATATCTAAAACTAATGATGTAATGTATGGGGATTAACATAACAATAAAAAAAAATTAAAAAAAAAAAAAAAAAAGAGTTGGTTGAAATTGATATAGTTAATTCCATTCTTGGTAAGTGCAAAATAACTGTACAGCCCCTGTGAAAGTATGTAAGTAGGGATAGAGATGATGAATAAATGAGCCAAAATAATTCGATTTGATTATAATTATATTAACAATTTTTGTAAACATTTCATAATTTATGTAGATTTCTTTTCTGCTTCCTAAGGTGTTTTTAATCTCTTTGAAAATCATGATTTAAGTTGGAGGTATTTTAATTGCTTAGGAAAATTATGATTAATATTTAAATTATTTAAAGTAATTTAATCAATTAAATATGATAATGTTTAGAGAACATAAAACTGTCAGCTTCATAAGCTAATCAAGAAAAAAAAGTGAAAGTATTTTTAATTCCCAAATCACTAGGTTTATAAATAAAATAGCAAGTTTTGTAAGTTGAGCTTAAGGGATTTAAGATAAAAAATTGTATTTAGATTTTTAATAGAAATTAAGTATAATGATTATAAAGGTTATTTTCCACATACACAGTTTCCCTTCAGACAGTACCTAGGATCAAGTTTGGCATGCTATGAGCAAGGATATGATTTGGGGAAGGTGAAAAATGGATGCCTCCCCCAGCAGGTATATATATAACTGCATCTGTGTAACTTAGGACTTTGGATTTATTGACTAAGATGATGAGGATTCTGGCTATGACTCTTTGGTGGTGTAAATTATGGAAATCAAAGGACAAGAAAAGGCCCCTGAGTAAGATAAATATCCCAAACCTCACTTCTTCCCTCTTTATTATGTATGTGGTGATAAGGTTAGAAAGAAGGAATTGGGAGGGGCTGAAGACTATTTTGCCAAAGTGGAGCTGGTAAAATCTTTACTATCTTCTTTTATTCAATTTATTCAGCCTTGGACCAGGGTTGTGTTTGAGTTCATAGTGTTGATAGATATTGTGTTGTTGAGAAATGAATCAAGTATCTGTAAGTCAGCTGGCCTCTCCTTTTTAAATTGCCCTTAAATCCCAAAGGGCTCCACGTTTGACTGATGAGGATGGTGGAGGAAAGTTGGGGGTGGGGTACAATGGTGAGTCCCAGTACCAGTTCCTGATAGTTTGGCTCTTTACTGTAAGCACCTAAACCTATAGGTTTATCTTATGGCATTTAAAACGTACTTATAGTAGATAATGTTAGTGAAAAGATTATCTTGAATTTTATAAGCTTATCCAATATCTTGTTTCCAAGTGAAGGACGGATGGCAAATATATTATGATGTCAGTATGATGGACATTTGAAGGTTCTGCTCTAATAAAAGACAACCTTCTAAGCAACTCATGTGCACTTAGGTTGGATCAAAGGCCTTGAAACACTACTTAAAGTTGTTCTATTATAGAGCCTGAGAAGGCTTCATACCAGCCCAATTTCCCTTTAGTTTTAGGAGAATCCTTTCTCATTTGCTGTAGATATGGATCATACTGCTAACCAGATTAACACAGGTTGTCCATACTTTTATCAAAAGAGTGTGTTTCTTTGACTACAACAACATCGTAGAATTCATTCCTTCCTCTATCCCCACCCCCACTAACCATGACAACAATTTTCCTTAATAAAATAAAAACAGAAATTAAAAAAAAAATGACAAGAGCTGCTGATGGCCTGATCTACCATATTATGGCAATGGGAATAAATTCAGGACATATTTAGTAAAAAGGATCAACTGGACTTGGATAAGAAGGATAGTGTATTAGTCCAATTACTCCAAGAAGCAGCCTCAAGAATGGGATTGAACATGAAAAAATTTTATTAGAGGAAGGACCTTTGTAAGAGAAAATAGTGAGCTAAATGAGGTTGGGAGAGCCAGTGGATCATGATGCAAGTCTAACCCTAAGTGAAGGAGAGAGGGAGAAAGTTAGGTGCAAGTGTTTTAGATTACCATACAGTCTAACAGAATTCCTACAGAGTTGTTGGGGAGTCCTCAAGCTAAAGTGGCCATCTGAAGCATCACTTGTCTCCAGGAATGGTTCTACCATGTTAATCCTAATATCCTCCATCACTGGCTCTTGGGAATCATGGGCTCAGTTTAAATGTGGGAATGGAATTTCAAAGTGCATCACTGGTAGCCCTAGTTGGTGATCTGTGAGTGCTTCCTCTTGGTCACCATGGATGACATCAAGGATAACCCTCAGGTTTCTCACTTGAGCATCTGGAATATTTATTAAAATAGGGAGATACTCGAGGACATGAGTTCAGGCTTGTACTTGACTGAGGCACATTCAAGTAGACAAATTGGAACTATGAACATATAATTTAAAAATAAGGATATAGAACATACATAGTACAAAAATGAGCAATTTGGGTTGGAGATAAAGATTTGGGGAAAATTATCAGACAGGTGATAGATGTAGATGAGATGAGTGTCGTGATGTAGAAAAATACAAAACTAGGGTAATGGAAGGAATCCTCAAGGAAATGGTTCCTGACCTTGAAGGATGTGAAGGAGTTAGTTAGTAAAGAGGGTGGAGCAAAGGTGCTCAAGACAGAAGGGGCATCCTGTGCGAGGGTGTATGGGCAGCAAGAGCATTGTGCTTTCAAGGCTCTGAATTTCTTTCAGTGGAGGTACATATGGAAAAGTAGACAGAAATTACACTAGAGAAGTCCACAGTGCCAGGCCATAACAGGCTTGCTAGAGTTCGGATTTTGAATGATTTCAGGTCCAGGGTGACAAAAAATGTGCATTTTAAAAGATCGCGCTGGTGTTGGTGTTGACATGTGAATAGTGTGTCCTCTAGTAAACTAAAGAGGCCTACTTTGTCTAAAGGGCCTAGGGTTGCCAGGTTTAAATAAAGAAAAAACTCTAATTTTTATGGGAGATCCCTAATTATAAAATTATTAAAATAGTTCAAGTAAAAGTCACACACTTGTGCATTTTGTGTGGGCCAGTTTTCTTTGCCTTTTCCAATGTGCCTTCTGGCGGGATATAACTCACACCTTCCGTGTTGCAGGCCCTGGAACCAGAGTTCTGAGCATTGCTATTGCTCTTGCTGATAAGGAGCTTCACACCTACTGACTTGGTTTTTAATTCTCCTTATGAATGGAGTTAAATGTTACCTTCTCTGCTCTCTCTCCTCTTCCTACCTCCCAGCAATTTACAAGTCCCTCCCAACCCTGCCCCTCCATGGGTTACTTCACTGCAGAAATAGTTATCTTTTTCTGAAATTTCATTCACGGTTTATCTTGCTGTAGGATCTAATGCTCATGGCCCTGCTGCTTCTAATTGCCCCTCCATGCTCAGTCTCTCTGAGACTTCTGTTTTTCTACCCACCATCTTTGCTACTTTGCGCCCTGCCACTGCTTCAATCTGCCTCTCTAACTTTTCTTATTCCATGTCTGCATTTCTTTCTTTTTTTAAATTTAAATTTCTCAATCTCCCAAGTATCTGAGTTTCCATGTTGACCACCTTGTGATGGGCAGTGACAATGTTTCTGAACCTCTCATAATTTTTAGTTGGTGAACTAATCACTCATATAGAATGGGATAATCTTCATGTTTTAGCAATGTTTTTAATTTGCAAGGATTAGAGAATAATGATTAAGAGTATACTCTGCAGTCAGATGGCTTGAATTTAAATCCTGTATCTACTGCTTTCTAATTACTTAACTTGTACATATGTTATTTTACAGCTTCAAAGTCTCAAGTTTCCTCATTTCCAAAAATGGGAATGTTAATAGTAGTGTCCTATAGGGTTATGGTTTGACCCAAGGAAGTTAATCCACGTAAAGGGTATATCAAAATGCCTGGAATGGGGTACATTTTCAGTAAGCGTTGGTTTGATTTTCATTATTAAAGATTTTCCCCCTTCTACTTACTGTAGTATGTTCTCTCTTCCTTTCCCACTGCTTACTTCTTAGATTTAGAACCGTTCCAGAAGTTTCAAAACTCTAAATATCTGTTTAGGATATGTATGATTTCCTTACGTATGTTTGTTGTTGTTATTCTTTATGGGGAGGATGTTGATGAGATTGGCTTTTATCTTACGTAGTATCTGGATTTACTTAATAGCAAGCTGTGTTATAAACAAGTTTCCAGGTAAAACCGGAAGTAGAAACCATAGTTCGTGAATTATAGCCACATATACTGACCTGTTGGAGCAAAATGTGGAATAGAAGACAGAGAGACTGGGAGTCAACAGAGTCTTCGTTGTAGCATTACCATTGAGTAGCTGCTGGCCTTAGTCAAGTTTAGCTTAATCTCATGGGTATAAGTGGAGATTGGACCAAATCTATGCTTTTATTCAGGGATACTTTTATGCCAGGACTTTAGGGTTCTGTGACTGCAAGGGTTTAAACAAATCCATAGTATTAATATGGACATAACTTCTGGAGCACAGTTTTACTCAAAGGTTTGGGGAAAGACATATTATCTGAAAAATAATAGTAAGATAAATATATTATCACATTTTAAAGTAAAATATATAACTTCAAAGAAATTGGAATTAATACCTTGGCTCCTTTGGATTAGTTCCTCAGATACGCTGGAGTACATGTCACACCTTCAGATATATTTTGGAAGAAATTTGAGAAGTCTCAAGCTTCTAGGGCTAAAATGTATTAATTTTACAATGTCTGTTTTTATTACTGTCTTTATATACCCTCAATAATGTCTTTCACTTAAGATTATCAACAAAATGAGTATAATATTCATTCTTACTTATAAAATATACCCCTTTAAAATGGCTTAGTATAAATTACATTTACAAAGTTTTGAAATAAAAATATGTATGTAGGGGTGATGCCTGGCTGGTTCAGTCAGAAGAGCATGCTACTCTTGATCTTGGGGTTGTGAGTTCGAGCTCCATAATGGGTGTAGAGATTACTTAAATAAACAAAACTAAAAATTAAAATAAGTATTTAGAGTATATTATTTACATGCTTCTTACATTACAGGACATTAAACATATATTAAATAAAGTCACTGAGTCATTTCTTAAGACCCATCCCTTTTTGTTAGATTTTTAAAAATGCAATTAAACAAAATCTTGATTATACCATTGCTCATTTTAATGATGACCTAGTACTAATTTCTCAGTAATACTTTAGGGAAATACTAGCATCATTATTTTTTTTTATATAATTGCTGCTTGAACTGTTGAGTTTTGCTTGAAGCTATTAATAAGCCAAGATAGGATATATGGCAATTAACATAACATAATAAAAAAAAATAAGCCAAGATAGGTGAACAAGTATAATTTCTTTTTTCAGAGTATTTGAATATTTGTAGTCGATTCTCATAAAAACTCATGCAGATAGAATTCTGGACTCTGACCTTATCATCTACATTATTTTAATTAATTTTGGGATCAAATGAGAAGTTCCAACAGACTCTCATATAATGAGTAACACTTCATGTTATTTGTAAATTGTCATACTGACTTGAACCTGTAGTAGGTACACTGGCAAGAGATTAAATTTCTACAGCAATATTCACCATGAAAATTTGCTTTCTTTTCAAGTAGAAAATATCAGGATAATGGTGCTAGTATTAAAAACAAAAACAAAAACAAGTGTGCAAAAAGTTTTATAGGTAACAAAAAGATCACTTTTTATTCTCAAAGAGATGTCTTTTAGCCTGATTTTTTTTTTTTTTTTTTTACAAAAAGAGCAAAAACTTAAATCCTTTCCCCGTGGATATTTATCTATAGTAGTTACTGTTAATTTGGGAAAGATTATTTTCGGACCCCAAAACTTATTTGACAAAATTTGTTAAACAACCATACAATTCTTGGGTAATAATTTTCTTCAAATATTATACCATCATTTTGTACTTCTTCTGAATATGTCACATGGCATTTGGGTCTTCAAATGCAAAGTAAAAGTAGGGATAATTTCAGATATTCAGTTCTAAAAATATAAATAATATATAAATATATATAGATTATATAGACTATATATATATAAATATATAGATTATTACTACAAATTTTCTTTAAAGATTTTATTTATTTTAGAGAGAAAGAGGGTAGCAGAGGGAGAAGGAGAGAGAAAATGTCAAGCAGACTCCACACTGAGCAGGGAGCCCAACGTGGGGCTCCGTCTCACAGCCCTGAGATCATGACCTGAGCCGAAATCAAGAGTCACACACTTAATTGATTGAGCCACTTAGGCTCCCCATTACTGCAAAATTTTAAATATATATTTGTTATGTAAATTACTACCTACCAGAATATATGTAATATCTACCACTTAATATGTGAAGATGAAATGAGAAAACATGTGTTAAAGAATTTGTAACTTATTGAGTAAGTATGTAGTTATCATTGTCTTAACTCTGCCCTAAGTCTGTGTGTCTATGGGCATGCAGTTATAAACTTCAAGTTCTTAGAAATATTGCCTATGAAGCACATCAATTTCATCTTCATAAATATATGCTTAATGGCTAAAGAAATATTGTAAATCATAAAGGGTTTTCATGTGTGGAGTGCCTTTCTTTTCTGGTTAATAATTAAATATTTTAGAATAAGATAATACATTTTTTTCCTGGTGGTAAATTTTTCTTTGACCTGCACCATTGAAAATTGGTTTTTCTACATTGATATTTGAATGATTTGCCTATTTGTCTGATAAATGTACCAGAGCATTTTAGGGTGGACACACTAGTTTTGCAAATACACTTAGTGTTTTACATCTCCAACTGGGGTTTTTTGATTATTAAAAATACCAAAAAGTTTATTTCCTAAACAGGAATTCATGGAAGAATATGCATGTGTGTCAAGCTTTTAATAATCATAATTAGTGATAGGCTCTTGAATTAACTGTTCCAGTCTGAAAAATATTGGAAGGTAAGAAGATTAATTTTACAAATAAGATAGTATGTAGGCAGGCAGAATTTGATTGGAGATAAAGGTCAGTAGCCATCTGTTCCTCAGTCTTATTTAGAAGAGCAGAAGGTGTGGTATGTCATGCCCAAGCTGTTTTCAAATGCGTGAAACAAAAAATGTGAAACCATTTGGAAGGTGAATTTTCTGAAATTTCACCTTGAGACAAATTGCTTCCTAAGATAAACAAAATAATATGTTTAGTGTCTGCTAAGAATTTTTCCTATGGAATTTGATAAGTTGTACAGCTTCCTAACCTAAATGAATGTACCCTGGAATTAGTCTTTTGAAACAAATTACAGCAAACAGAAATATCAGTGAATAGAGGTATATTTAAGCTCTGTACAGTAAATTCTGCAGATCTGCCAATGATTGGCTAGTTTCTCACATAAAAATTTTATCTACCTGTTCTTTAAATAGATTAATCATTTATTATTATTCTCACTATTATTATTTATTCTGGGTATACATGCATCTTTGTAGAATTTTTGTGAGAACCTATGTGGGCAATACTTTTGAGCTGTGATGTCAGCAGACAGGCACCTTACTAGAAGTTCTAGGTGGGTATGGGCCTTAAAGCAATAAAATATGTAAACATGACAATTCTTTTTAGCTGCATCAACTCTTTTTGGTATTCCCACAGCTGATCTCAATTTTCTCTTTTTATAACAACTCAGTAAGGGGTTTTACCAGAGCAGACAAGCATGAAATTAATTTTCCATAGAAGTTTACTGATGCTGGGAAACTTGCTGGTCAGTAATATTGATATAAGTCCTATGCTGGCTTGGCTGTTTCATTTTCTTCTTTTTAATTGCAGTAAATTTTATCAACATCAATTCTACAAAGTATATGATATGTAAAAGTTTTAAGTGAAGGAATATGGGTTCTTTCCATATTTAATCTCCTAACTTTTAGCAAGATTTATAGTAGTATAACACTCTGGATTTTTTTGCTAATAGCAAGATAACTTAATGATTTATTTTGGTACTTGCTGCCCTTGACATACAGAATGTTGGAAGAAAGAAGGTACTCCAATACTCCACAGACTCCAATACTCCATTTTTTTTTTTTTTTTTTGCTATTTAAATGTATTTGAGAGCTAAGAGATGGGATGTGTAACTGGAGAGCTGAGACTCCTCTTAGGCTTTTTTAGAACTAGCAAAACTTGAATATGTTAACTCTAATTTGGATAATTTCTTTACCTATGTTAAGTCTAAAATGCCTCTGGTGTCTTGCCAATCTAATAGATATCTGTTAGATGTAATTGTTGCTTCAAGTTCTTTAGGAATTATATACTACCTATTTTAAAGGTATCAATTTTTGATTAATAGGAGAGGTCATCCCTAATTTTGTGGATCTAAGAGTTTTTAGTTGTTAGATACCCTCAATTGTAAAAGGGACTTGTAAAGCATTTATACAATCTGGGTTATTGTGCTGAGAGGTTTGCTATTCAGCAGATCTGGTTCTGGGTACTGGCTTCTAGAGACTGGTCATCTGGACTGCTCTTGAAGTGCCTTGCTCTTGAGGTGACCTTTCTTAGACAACCTCTGCCAAATGCATCACTTTCTTTTCTTAAAAGCCTCAGCTCAGTTCTCCCCTTTGCACCAGGTGCATCACCAGGGATGTAAGCTCCTGCTGACTTACTCTCTCCCTGTTAATAACATTTAAAAGGAAAAAAAAAATCCTCCCTTAGTTTCTGAGACCAGCATTTATTTTGTAAATGGTGTCCTGTGTATCTTTAGGAGAGTGAAGATTTCACAGATGTAGCAAATGTCCTGCTTGTACACTACCCCTGAATGGTAAATGGATATATTGTTTGATTTTTTTTTTTTTTTTTTTGCTATTTAAATGTATTTGAGAGCTAAGAGATTGGATGTGTAAGAATAGAAAGGTAAACTCTCTGAAAGGATTGTTACAAGGGGGAGATGAGGTGAGAGGAGGTGAGAGGAGAATGCTTCCTGCCTTCTAGCCTCCCTGCCCTACTCTGCCCAAGGGTTGGAACAGACTTGCACTGTCTAACAAATACTTATAGAACATTCATTAGGTGCAAGGCAAAGCACTAAGTTAGAGGGCTGCTAAACAAAAGAGCAAGAACAACAAAAACCCATGGTCCCTATCCTCAGGGAGCTCATGGATATACTCAAATGTGCACAGGGGCATTTAAACCAAAAATATGAGACTATGTACAAATAGGTAGCCATTTATTGAATGCTTAAATGTATTAGCTCATTAAATGCTGACAACTATTCATGAGGTCGGTACTGTTATTTTCAGCCTTTTCTAAAGATGAAGCTGAAGTTCATCAGGAAGGTTGAGTAATTTGCTTGAGGCTGTACAGAGCTGGGATTTGAACCAGTGAAAACTTGGATCAAGCATCAGTGTGCTTAACTGTTATGATGTAACTCCCCCTCCTCCCTGTATAACTCACAAGAGCAGCACTTATGTGTTCTTACAGAAGAGGAATAGATTAATCTGTTTGATTGAAGTGTAGAGATGGATTTACAATGGAATGAGCAGAGTTTTGAAGAGTAAACAGATTTCCTAAGAAAAGGTGGGGGAGGGGGGTCGTGGTGGTGGAGGCATCTTCCAGGCAGAGAAGCCAAGGGATTATTCAAAAAAACAAACAAAAAAAACCAAAATGAAGCTTGGCTTTTCTATATCACAAACTTTATTTATTTATTTATTTAATTTAAATTTTTTTAGAGAGAGAGATAACGGAGGGGAGGGCAAAGGGAGAGGGAGAGAAAATCTTAAGCAGGCTCCACCACCAGTGCGGAGCTGACTTGGGGCTCGATCTCATGACCCTGACATCATGACCTGAACTGAAATCAGGAGTTGGATGCTTTATCAACTGAGCCACCCAGGTGCCTCTATATCACAAACTTTAAGGGCAGAAGAAGCAGGGGATAAAGTTGGAGAGGGAAACAGGGCTGAATTCTGAAGGGTCTTATAAGCAATGTGAGATGATTAGAATGTGGATTATAGGGACATCATCACTTGGTGTCCAAACCTGGAAAACAATACATTTCAAGTATTTCCATCAGGAGGAACTCAATCTCCAGTGGTAATGGAGGAGTAGAAAGCCCAACAAGGGATAATGAGGTAATCCAGATACTTACCATAGCAGGAAGCCATGAGTCCCCTAGGTTGGAGGAACAAAGGAAGGCAGTGATGTTGCTGCATCCCAGGACCCAGAATTACTGGTGGAAGCTGGGTCCATTTGAGCCTGACTTGTCAGGGAATGCAGCTATTGCCAGAGTTGCTAAGTTATTAGAGTATGGGGTTAGGGGGGATCAAGAGTCCTCCACTCTCTGGCCAGTGTTTCCCAGTGGAGAAACAGCAGAAGCCTGGGGAATGCTCCTAAGGAGTCAGCTCTCTCCCCCTAGCATACAAATCAAGGAGGGAAGGGAAGGCATGAATCTGAGGGGGCAAAAGACCTAGGACAACCACTGTAGGGTTTTATCATGTGAGACATGCAGTTGGCTACAATTTGGAATAGAGATTTAGGAACAGAGATTGGTGGAGTCACAAAGGTTATTTGGAATGCTATTGCATTTGGCAGGGCTTAATAAGGAGTAGAATTAAATTAGGGTCTGAAGGAATGGATCACTTTTCTCATGACTTCATTGTAGGGAAAGCTTTCATAAACAAGACACAAAAATCACTAACCATAAGTGAAAAGATGATAAATATATTAAAATTGAACATTCCATTTATCAAAAGACAATGTAGAAAACTGTAAATTCAAATTGTAATCTGGGAGAAGATATTTACAGCACATATAATCAATGAATCATTAATTTTGAGAATAACGCTGCTACAAATCAATAAAAAAATGAAAAACAACCAAACAGAAAAATGGACAAAAGGCATGAACTTGTATTTCACAGAAGAGAAAACCTGAATGGCTAATAAGCATATAAAAAGATGCTCAGTATCAGTAAACTGGGAAATGCAAATTAAAACTACATCATGATACAATTCACACTAACCAGATAGGCAAATTTTTTTTTTAATGTTTTATTTATTTATTCATGAGAGTCAGAGAGAGAGAGAGAGAGAGAGAGGCAGAGGGAGAAGCAGGCTCCCCACACAGCAGGGAGCCTGATGCGGGACTTGATCCCAGGACCCTGGGATCATGACCTGAGCCGAAGGCAGACGCTCAACCATCTGAGCCACCCAGGCGCCCCAGATAGGCAAAATTTAAAAACTCAGGTGTTACAAAGAACTGAAGGGTACCGAGAAATAGGAATGCTTATTCACTGATTCTTGGAGTATATGGGCATAATCATTTAGGAAAACATTGTGATGTTACTTTGCACACCCCCAAAAGATATTCCTGTATATGTGCAACATTGTATCTGTAAAATAGTGACCATTGTTTATAAAAGTAAAATTAAAAGAAGTAAAACAATGAAATAATCAGAGGCTACTGAAAGGCCTATTCTAAGATGAACAAATACATTGTGTCATATTCGTACAATATAACTATATACAACAGGGAAATGAATAAGTTATAGTTCACCTGCAAACATGGTTGAATCTTGAAAATATAAAGTTGAATAAATATGCTAATCATGGAAGTATATCAATAAAATGTTAATATTCATAAAGTCTAAAATATATAAAACTTAACCATATACTATGTACATATATGTGTATATAACTATGACAAAAAGTTATATTCAGAACTTCCAGGAAGGGACACAGGAAGAACGTCATAAGAAACTTCTGTTTGGTGGAAACAGATATTTGTGGTGGAAACAAATATTTGTTATAAAATTAATTATTCCTTGTTCTTTTGTATTATAATATTTTACAACAAAAGCGTATTTAAAAATTAAGGAGGGTTAGAGCAGCAGGTACAATAGAATCAGTGTCCTAGAAAGTTAGGAGTGAGAGGAGACTTGAGCTCTTAGGGTGTTACAGATTGTCAAAGACTGTAGCATTCTAATCTCTAAGAAAGCAATATTTTCCCTCCATGGAATCATTAATTCCCCAATTAAAATATAAGCTTCCTAAAGAGAGGTATTATACCTTTTACCTTTTTATGTTCCTCTTTGTTCTAGTAAAGCTCTAGTGTATGTTTGTGATTTAGAATGATGATGCTGCTGAAGGGAAATGAATTAGCCTTTCTCCTACCTGCCTCCCATCCTCATTCTGTGATTGGGGGAAAAAAATCTCCCTAATGCATAGGAGAAACATAGGAAAATTGGACTGTATCTCATTTTAGCTGTCATCAATCAGATGGCTAACCTTAAATAATTCACTTGGCTTCTCTGGCTAACTAGTTTCTTTAATTTCTGAAAGCTGAGGTTGTATCAGAAGTTCTCTTCTGCTTTAAAATCCTAAGGTTGAGGATGTCACTGTAGAGATGGATTCATCATCTGCAGACCTTTCCACGTTTATGCACATAAATAGTTGTTTCTGTGCTTAAAATCCCTAGCTACAGCCTGGCTTTTTTTGCATAACTGATAGCAGACAGTTTTTATTCTATGTGAAATACCATATTTCTGATTGCTGTACATCAAAATGATGGGTTTTCCATAATTTCTCAGCTGTCAACCTGAATGTTTTTAGGATTTGGGGTGTCCTTGAAGTGCTTCATCTACTTTGTTGGTATCATACACAGAAAATAGAGAAACACATGATCCTAGCTTAAGAGTCTAGGGCACTTGATTTTTGGCATTAAGCATTGACTTTTAAACCACATTATCAGTTGGCAAATTTAGTTTTTACATGCATTTTATTGTGATCTTGTAGAAATAACCTGCAAATTCAGTTCATTTTCTGTTACTGTCTGATGCCAGAAAGTAGAATGATCCAACAGCTATATTTTTATGAATTCACATTGGTATTCATTTCTAAATAACACTGTCCATAATTTTTACTGTACCTATTTTAAGGACATGAGTTTGACATCTGTAATTGTTGCTGTAAGTCATGAGGATAAGCTTCCTCTTGCAAGAATGTATTTCTCTTACAGCATATTTATTTTCAGAGAGATTCAAATTTAATAGTGAAATATATGGGCCTTTTGGTGATGCCAGCAGTATCAGTGTTAGAAGAGGGACATCAGGGATGCCCGGGTGGCTCAGTCGTTAAGCGTCTGCCTTCGGCTCAAGTCATGATCTCAGGGTCCTGGAATTGAGTCCCGTGTCAGGCTCCCTGCTCAGTGGGAAGCCTGCTTCTCCCTCTCCCACTCCCCCTGCTTGTGTTCCCTCTCTCACCGTGTCTCTCTCTGTCAAATAAATAAATAAAATCTTTAAAAAAAAAAAAAAAGAGGGACATCATTAGTATCAAATACTGTTGAATGTGAGAGAAGTGGCTGGGTTGCCGTTGCCATTCTATCTTGTCCTGAGGCATTTGGTTGAACTCTTTTATATTTTGGGACTGCCAGTCTTCTATCCTTGCTGATCTCTTGTTAAACTTAGGGAATCTGTTTGCCAGTTCATCATTTTAACCTTTACCCTTTATTTAGAAATTAGTTAAATTATGTTTAGTTCTTAGTTTCTGAACATGGAGTTCCCCTAATGTTCGTGCATGTGATTCTGGAAGATTGGGTCCAGCATTCAGGTTGGCATCAGTTTTCAGATATGCATCTTTACATTATCTGTTTTGCTTACATGGTCCCAATATGCTAGTTCTTGGTGTAGAATTATTCTCTAGTGGTAGTACACAATTAGCCCTATTGTAAGGAAACAAATAGTTTTGCTTTTACCAAATGTGTGCAGAATGGTCTTCTGTTATTTCTGGGCTAGTGCACAGTCAAGAAAAAATGATTAGAAGATTTATATATGTGAGGCTGTGTATGGGTTCAAAAAGCTGTGGTGATTAATGTCTATGAATTTATTCCTTCATTTAACAATTTTTCAGTCAATATCTACCTTGTTTCAGCCATTGTGGGCATTTGAAAACTGGGAGAAAGAATAGACAAGTTGTCAAACCTATTCCCAGGTTAGTCCAGGAATTGGAAATAAAGATGAATTCTTCTCTGAAAATATTTTCAGCATTCAGGATTTTTACTCCAGTGTCAGTACACAGAAACAGTGAGGGAAAGTCACTCCCATGGGACAATTTTCCAAGAGAAAACTGTTAAGGAGAAGTCAAGTTAACCCACCAGGACAGATTCTCTAATTGTTCAAACTGGGTTCTAGAAGAACAGGGATCTAAGTGGAGCTATGAAAATGAAGATGGGAAAGTTAGCATGCCAGAATGGAGTAGTCAAAGACTTGGCTTTATTACCGTAGGTAACTAGAAGTGAGTGAGGTACAAATCTGCACTTACAGCTAACCAAGGAATTTGTATTTTACTGCTTAAATTTAGAAAATTGTAGGATGGCTTTAAATCCAGGAGATTGTTGTTAGAGTACAATTTGTGAAATCCTACTCCTTGGGCTCACACCTGAGATTTGTGACCTTGAGCAAAGTATATTACTCATTTTTATCTTAGTTTCTTCAAGTGGGAGTAATGATAGTGCTTATCTCACAGGGGTTTTGTGGTAGAAAATGAGATAATGCACATAAAGCACTTAATACAGTGTCAAAGATAGAGTAAACATACATCAAGTAATTATTATTATCTATAACATAATTTAATTGTAGTCAGTTAGAACATACAATCTTAAACTTGGAAGAGATCCATTGCAGGAATTTTCTCCAAGATATTTTTGAGAAATGGTTGTGGAGTAATAGGGTGCTTACTACTTTATAAGCATCCTATTTCCTCTTGAACAGCTCTAATCATTAGAAAATTCTTGCTTGTTGAGCCAGCATCTGTGGTGTCCAACTTCCACCTATTGTTTCTGCTCCATGGAGCTTCATATAACATTTGAGCTTTCTTCCACATGGCAGCCTTCCAGATTTAAAGACAGATATCTCATTGTCCATATGTTTTCTCATTTCTGTAATAACTCTTCTAAATTGTTGGGTTTATGTTATAATCTTCCATTTATTTGAGGACAGTGTTGGACTAGCTAATTAAATAGCCAATCTGAACTCCCTTCTCCCTTATCTGTCTTCAAAGTGAAGTTTGAAAAGCAGCTAAGGGAGCTATGAGACTCCATTTTCACCAATGAGGTATAAAGAGAAGTCAACTGGAGACTGGGAAAGCCTTTCGTTTTCTAGCAAAAGTGATCTTCCCAGCTGGCATTATCCCTTCTCCTTTATCTCCTTTCTTCCTGTCTGGAGTGAGAAAATGATTTCTGGAGCTACAGCAGCCATATTGCAACCTTGAGATAATGAGTTTGAAGGCAAACATCAGCAAGCTAATTCCACAGGAGTGGAATAATCAGAAAGAGCCCAAGACTTGTTGACCATGTCTGGCAGTGAATCTAAAGAAAGCCAAAACTAAAATTAGCAAAATCAGATATAGGAATTTTAATTTCTAACTCAACAATGCACAACATATCAGACAAATGCTTGTAATTAATATATACCATGTCCATCTCCTCTCTTTTCAGGACCATATGAAAATAAAATTAGCTTTATTGTGTTATAATATTTGGCAGTCATAAATTGCCTCTTAAGCAGCCTGACTGACAACTGGATATTTGAAAATTATCTCTGGGAACCTCTTTTTACAAGTAATTTTTCAACTGATAAGAGATATTTAGTACTGCTATATACCATTACAAATTTGCATGAAGGTGCCAGCTTAGGTGACAAGTTGAGACTGAAATCCTAGCCATGCACCCTGGCATGAGACTACCCCCATCCAGGAGAAGGGACATTTTTCCTCAACTTCAGAGCAGAAGGAGTCAGAACCAATGAGTTACTCATCTCCCACAGTACCATTAAAATATCACAACATTCCCCTGGAACCAGACACCATTTCCAAAGGAATATGGAGCAGGAAGACATTTGGAGAGCAGAAATGACCTTAAAGGAAATTCGAACTTTGAGTTGATGGGATATTTACTCAAACAATATTATTTGAAACTGGAAGAGACTGAATTAACTTTGACTTTAAAATTAAGTCTTCCGTCCTCTTCTGCCTTCCCCCACGTTCCATCAGCAGGGAAAAGGTCTCATCAGGAAGTTGTTGAAGTTCAGAGACTTAGATGAGCTACTTTTTTGTGTTTGTTTTTGTACCTTGTGAAGGCCAAGGGTAAGTCACTCCAGGATGTGCAGCTTTGGCATGCAGATTAGTTCAAGCTGAAAACAATTAGACCCAAAAGACTTAGGAAGAAACTTTGATCTCCCCACTAAATTCCTAAAAGACTGTAGAGGACCTGCTCCAGGAAGAAAATGATCACCATAGATCACTACAGCATAATGTGAACTAGGTGTGGTAGACAGGGAGGAACTTAGCAAAGTCTGTTAAAATTCCTCTCTCTGTCCCGTTTCTGGATGGCCCAGCAAAAATTTGTTTGCCAAACATTGAGTCTTTTTCATCTTCCTGAATTGCTTTCCTTCCTTTTGAAGTCCCAGACCCCTACCTCCTCCTTAGTTCAGGATGACATATATAGCTCATTTTGCCTGTCTTTGAAACCTCACGTCTGTGTGGGTACCTGATACGTATGTAATTAAATTTGATTTTCTCCTGTTAATCAATCTCATGTCAATTTAATTCTTCTAGCTAGTCTAAGGGTAGAGGGATTATTTTTCTCTCCAACAACATCTTAATTGTGGCATATGAATTTCAACCTCACTACATATGTAAAATTTGCCACCTATTCCAAAGGGTAAGAATTAATCCTAATAGGAACTTATACATGATAGCACACAACATGTAAGAAGTATAAGTTCTTGCCTTGGAATTGCTTACAATCTAAACTGGAGAAAATTAACACTGATATAAACATTTCTGAATATAAGTAAAGCAATTCTATGTTCATTATGCAGTTAGTGAATATTGTTCATTTGCACAATTAAATTGTATGCAATCTTTCCTTAATTATCTTTCTCTATTTTAGACATTTTAAAATTCATGAGATATAACAATAAATACAATAAAAACTTTCCAGTTTTAAAGAACTTTAGTATACTATAAATAAGTGTGGATCAAAAACCATGTAGAGAAAGAGATGTAAATAGAACAACTGCCTTTTCTTAGTTGTTATTTTAGGAAATTTATCAAAATGTGAACTTAATTTCTGTTCAGGGCTGGAATTCTAATTGAAGTAGGCTATTTCCTATATGGTATAATTTGCATAGTAATATTTTTTCTTTTTCTGATTATTGAAATTCAACCATTAGTGATTCATTCTCTAGGTGCAAGCTTTGTGGTCTTTCTGTAGGCCTTTTAAAATGCAAATGCACATGGAAAAGTGCAACCAAATTAAGTTCTTTACAATTTAGAATGGTTGCAAATATCAGATGGATTCTTTTCTCAGCATAGCAACATAAATGTTTTTAGGTGTTTAAAGTGAAATACACAAAGTAAGACATTAAAAGTAGGAGGGAAGACAAATTCTCAGAAAAGTGAGTGGAAAGGTGCTAAAATCCAATAGCCTGTACCTCACAATTGTAGCTATTGCCACTCTTTTTTTTTTTTTTTCATTCTGCATGTGTGTAGGTGTTAACTGCTGTAATGACCACAGCATCTCATGAACTGAACAATAAAAAACATTCTGACAGAATGTTTGGCACATGGTGACACTGTCAGACCCTTGGACCTTGGAGTCTTCCATTGTTCCTATGCGTCAAATCTACAGATGACAAGGGGAGAGAGAAGGAGTGAACAGGTGTTTGCACAAAACCCCAGAAGATTTTCGGGGCCAAGACTTGAGGCCTGTGTTTTCTGTTGATATTTCCCCGGTCAAAGGTAATCATAAGCCTTTTTTCTGCTTACCAGGGGGTTGGGAAAAGTAGTTTTTCCCTGTTCCCAGGAGAAAAAGGAGATCATTTGGTAAACATATAGTACATTCCTGCCACTGTTAGCTTTCAGAATTATTAATAGGAATAATCATCTTAAAGGCAAAAAAGTCTTGAACATCTGAAGTAGAACAGAAATTTGTTTGGCACTAGATATGATTTTCCAAGTCGGGGCAAGCCACTTCATAGTCATATATAACATTTCTCATCTATAGTAAATCAATAAGTACTGACTGAGTTCCTGTTGTAGCAAATATGTAAAATCATCACTTTCCTTAATACCTATTTTCAACATATGTGAAACTCTGTGTTGCCTACACTAAAAAATTTAAGTACAGTAAGTATATTAGATAGAAAGTTTTATTTGTGTTCATATCAGTAGGTCAGTTAAAGCAGGGCATACATAACTCAAGCATTTTTTTTTTAACTTAGTACATATAAATGCATATTCACCATTTTTTTTTATGTAGGGCAGAGATATTCCTTTCAGTATGAGTGTTCATTGTCATTGATCTTTTGTAACTCATGATGCATATTCTAGCTGGTGCACATACTGTGGATTTCCTGTCCAACAGCTACTCTCTTTTTAAAAACTTTTTTTCCCTAGTGTCCTCCCCTTTCCCAAATGAATTGGGTGATTTTCCACCTTATCAGCAAATGATGTTAGGTAGTTAACTGGCTCCTGGCCAATGAGACACAAGAGAAACCTAAAGAGCTTCTTTGAAAGATATCTTTGCTCTTAAAGGGCAATGCACAAGGGATCCCAGGGTCCCTTTTCAGTCTTTGGCTATTGGTTTCGGGGTGGGATGCCTTGAGCTGCTGCAACCATTTTGATTCAATGAAGAAAGTCTGCCAATAAACTATAAATGGTAGGATAGAAAGGTGGAAAAAGGATGATTTGATTAAATTGTCATATTAAACAGCCCTGGAACTTTTCTACTTCAGGACTTCTGGCTAGCTGGAATAATAATCCCATTATTATTTTGACTTTCAAGTAGAATTTGTGTTATTTCCAGCTGAAACATCTTAATTAAAATACCACAATTCCTAGTTTGTTTCTTTAACTTGCAGTGAGATATTAAACACATTCATTAAGATATGCCAAGTGAATAATCTTTCCAGATTGTTATGATTTTTCCAGTCCTTTTCAACTGTCTCCCACATAATTCAAGAGCAGATCTCTTGGTTGGTTGTTTTTTGAGCGACTCATTTTTTCTTTTTTCTTTTCCAGTTTTATTGAGCAATAATTGACATACAGCACTGTATACATTTAAAGTGTACAGCATGATGGTTTCATTTACATTATTGTGAAATGATTACTACAGTAGGTTCAGCTACATCCATCTTCTCATATAAATAAAAAGAATGAAAGAAAAAAACCCTCTTTGTGATGAGAACCCTTAGGATTTATTCTCGTGAACTTTGCTACGTATCACACACAGCAGTGTTAGTTGTAGTCATCATATTGTACACTACATCCTAGTACTTACTTATAACTGGAAGTTGGTAACTTGTGACTACCTTCCTCCAATTCTTCCTCCCCCACCCCCATCCCTATCTCTGGTAACCACAGGTCTGATCTCTTTTTCTCTGAGTTTGTGTTTAAGAAACCATTTAAGATTCTACATACAAGTGAGATCATATAGTATGTCTTTTTACTCTGACTTATTTCACTTAGCATGGTGCTTTCACAGTCCATCTATGTTGTCACAAATGGATTTCCTTGTTTTTATGGATGAATAATATTCCAATATGGATATTAAAATTCAATTTCTTTCTATCCAACTTCTTTATCAGATATATGGTTTATATTTTTTTTTCCTCATGGCCATTTCAGTAGATACAAAGAAGCATTTGACAAAATGCAGAATCCATTCATGATAAAAACTCTTAAATTAGGCATAGAAGGAATATATCTCAACATAATAAAGGCCATATATGGCAAGTCCACAGCTGACATCATACTTAATGGTGAAAGATTGAAAGCTTTTCCTCTAAGACTAGGAACAAAACAGGATGCCCACCCTCACCACTCCCAGTCAACATAGTACTAGAAATCCTAGCTAGAACAGACAGGCAAGGGAAAAAAAAAAAGGTATCAGAATTAGAAAGAAAGAAGTAAAAGTGTCTCTATTTGCAAATGACTTTTTTTTTTAATATAGAAAATCCAAAAACTCAACCAAAAAATCAAGTTGCAGGATACAAAATTAACATACAAAAGTCAGTGGCATTCCTATACACTAACAATGAATTTTTTGAGAAAGAAATCAATCCCATTTAAAATAGCATAAAAACAAGGAATTAATTTAACTATGGAGGAAGAAGATCTCTACTCTGAAAAGTATAAGACATTAATGAAAGAAATTGAAGGCCTGTATGGAATGGTACTTATGTTCATGGATTGGAAGCATTATTACTATAAAAATGCCAATTCTACCAAAAATCATTTAAAGATTTAATGCAATCCCTATCAAGAGTCCAGTGGCATTTTTTTTTTTTTTACAGAAGCAGAAAACTCCTAAAATTTATACAGAAGCTCTTAAGATCCTGAGTAGTCAAAGAAATCCTGAGAAAGAAAAACAAAGCAGGAGACATCAAACTTAATGATTTCAAGTTATACTATAAAGCTGTAGTCCTCAAAACAGTATGGTACTGACATGTGGGGGGTATGCAAAGCATTAAATTTAATTTTCTTAGAGGCAGTATGTCTTTTTCACTTTCATATTCCATTATTTTATGTAATGTTTAAGAAAAATGCACAACTATAATAATTAAGTACAACAAAATTGGCTGAATCCCAGTAAATATTTACTATAAGTGGTAGGAATAGTAACTGGAGGCACACTAAAATTAGCCTTCACCAAGCTGAGAGCTTTCAGAAATAGGTTTCTGATAGCCTGGAGGTTAGGGTAGAAGACAGAAAGTGATTAAAAATGGCTTTGAGATTCCAAGTGCAACAAGAATGAGGTACCACTATAAGCAAACGAGAAGTCAGTGGGAGGAGATGTTGCTGAAGAAGACACACACAGTTTGAGGTGAGGGGGATTTATGAGTTACCATGTTCATTCTTTTAAACATCCAGGATAGCAATGCTCTCAAAAAACCATCTTCCCTGGGAAGATAGCTAGATGGGCAAACTGAAATATATATAATTTATGCTTATATACTTAAGAGAAACTTCAGTCTCTGCTAATTTATGTAACTACATAGCAATCAATACATTAGTTATGGAATAGATTTGTGTTTGGGTGGCAAAATAAAAATGTTCTGAAGCATGACTGGATTACATACATTGCACATAGTGCTTGTATGTGATTTTTCTTCGTCGGTAAAATGTCCTGAGTTTATTACAGACATGCCACTCCATGAAGTTGCTTTGTGTATGTAGTTCAGGGCATCATTCCTATTCAGCTGGTTTCAACAGCATACCACTCTCTTAAGGCTGCATCCTTGAAAACAGCTCCCACTGTGGGAATGGTGTGTAGAACATACATTCCAAGGACAAGGAGAGGTGAGGAGCCTCTGATTGCTTGAGTCTAGCTCCCAGGTTAACCAGTGGTCACATCCTCTTGGTGACTTCCTCCAAAATAAGTTCACTCCTTTGTCAGTTTATTCTTTTTCTTTTAACTTCCCATCCATTGATTGAAAAAGATCCAGGATCCCCAGACAATCACAAGTATGTTCTGTATTGGCCATTCCATTGATCTTTCTTAGTTAACATGTTCTCAGAACTATTTTCTGTTGACCACAGTCCCCTCCTCAATATTCAAACTCTCATTATTTTGAGCCAAGATTTTGCTGTAGTTTTATATGTATTTTTCATTAGCAATTGCAGAATTTCACTAGTAATGGGAAAGGACTCTTAAAGCAATTTTTTAATGGAAAAATATGTTAACCAGTGGTCCTTTTCTGATATTCTGTGAGGTTTTTAATGAGTACTTTTGTTTGTCTCTTCTAGTAGAATAGACACACTGGTGCTAAGGAATTCCACATGTAAAACAAATGGAAGGACATTTGCATTAAAGATTTTCTGAAAAAAAAAATTGATCCGTGTATCAGCATAGCATAGTTCAGTGCTGATGGGGTTCAGGCCAGGCCACCCCAAAATATGGCACTTTGGCATATTGATGATTTTGAATTAAAGTTACTTCAGTAACAGCCAGTGCAAGAGGAACACTGACTCTCCTCTGTCTGCCTGAAATTAGGAAATAATTCCCCCATGTGAAGGGTGTTCTCCCTGCACCTGGAGAATAGAAGGCATCCTTACTACCACAGATAAGGAAGTCAGGGCCCAGAAGCTCTATTAAGAAACCTTGTTGCCTCATTAATTTGCTACATCAAGCTCAAGCTTCTTTGTCTTGGGGACTCTTCACAAATTGTTTCTTTGTCTAAAAGGTATAAAAGCTGCCTGCTTGGGTCAGTTCTTTGAGTTTTATATTTCTTTGAGCACATACAAAAATAAAATTTGTTTTTTTTCCCCCTCCTGTTAACCTGTTTTCTGTCAATTTAATTATTAGACTAGCCAAAGAACCTAAAAGGGAAGAAAGGAAAAGTTTTCCTCCCCTGTGGTGCTGAGTCATTTGGTCAGAGACAGTCTGGAAAGATATTAGTAGACAGCAATCACACTCTTGAGAGTTAGAGAAGAGAACTGCTTCAGGATATTCCCGAAGGATATTTGCTTCCGGAGCACACTGTGTTAGAGAAAAAAGTGATTCTCAAATTTGAGTGCGTATCAGAATCTATACCTGGAAGGCTTATTAAAACAAAGGCTGCTAGGACCCACAGAGTTTCTGGTTCAGTAGGTCAGGAGTGCAGCCCAAGAATCTGCATTTCTAGTAAGTCCCCGGGTGATGGTGATGCTGCTGGGCGAGGGACAACCCTTGGAGAACTACTGCCTTAGAACAGTCTCTAGAAAGAAAGGTTAGGTTGAGGCAGGAACAAGAGAAAATTTTGCTTCCAATTTCTTTCCACTGTGTACAGGTTAATTTTCATAAAGCAGTACTTTATTCACATTTCTAATTTGCACAAAAATTTCACTATTTTCTTCTAAATAAAGTCAATTAACTAGACATCAAAAATCATTAGCGGTGTCCCTAACCTTTCAGTTATGTTCTTGACATACTAGTCCACTTGTTGGCCCTCAAAAACATTTCTAGGCCTTCATGTTTTACACATTTGTTCATATCTTCACCATTATTTTTGCATTTCAAACTCCAACCCCTTCTTGAAGACTGAAATAAATTCATTTTCCTTCATTAAATTTTCTCAGATAAAGTGATAGTTTCTTACTTTGGACTTACTACATACTGTTTGTACTTTGTCATTTGTATTTTGCAAAACATTTCATTCCTACTTATTGTAGTTGGAAAAAAAGCCACAAATACTTTTATAGCATTTATTTTGTGGCAGCCTTTTAAATTCTCAGACCCGCCCTATGACACAGATATTATTATTATACTCATTTTGTAGGTAATTTACTTCTCTATAGTTCATTGTACTTCAAATTTAAGTTATATCAGACATGTGATTTAAATAAATTTGTGTTCCCCCAGAGTACCCATCACAGTACCTTGCAAATAATAATGCTTATCAAAATAATAATTGCTGCATTCAAGATAGGTTTCTTTGGGTTGCTATAAAGCAGTAATAATGAAATACTCAAATACTTGGGCAGGTTAGTTCTACAGGCTTCTCTGTGAAGTAAATTCTTATCATGAGGAATGACAGATCGATGTGACAGTACAAAGACTTGCTTCTCTGTTCTCAGTTCAGGATAACTCTGTAAGGTCCATTCAGCCCAGAACTCGTGTGGAGTTGGTGGAGGCCTTTGCTGAGACTGCACTGGAGTTCAGCTTTCCTTTTTTTTTTTTTTCAGCTTTCCCTTTTACTCAGTTCTACTTCCTTAGCTCTCTCATAGGTGTTGACCTCAAGGGCTCTCCCCAGTAAACTTCCTGCACATAAATTTCCATGTCTCCAAGTCTGTTTCCTGAAGAACCCAACCTAAGACAAAAGGCATGTGGACAGATAGCATTTATTAACTCTATTTTGCTTTTTTAGAGACAACATTTTAGAGTGGAAATTAAATATGCTTTCTAATCAGAGAGATTGAAGTTTATTAGGTACCATCTCAGGGAAGTTACTTTATCTCTCTGAGCATGTTTTCTCATCTTGGAAGAGTGATTTTACTAGGTTGAAGATCATCCTACTGCAGCATTTGACAAAATCTAGGCGCTCAGTATAGGGAGGCCGAAAGTTGGTAAAGCTGAATCACTAGAAGGCTAAATATCTAGAGCACATTTTCTGAACCCCTCCCAGAAGTGCTTTTTATTAATTGTGTTGTAATACTATGTCTTGATTTGTAGTAAATCTTTCTCTTTAAGAAGCCACATGAATTCCAAGTTACTCAAAGTTCTAGGGGTGAGATTTCCCTCAGTTTGGGGAGTAGGAGCAATTTTTACAGCATGAGAGACTGGGATTTACAAATCTTCATCTCAGACAATGACAGTTCTGTAACATCTCAGTGGATTCCAAGGCCGAGAGTCTGGCTCTGTGTTCATTCACAGCATTGGTGTTGACCCACACTGCTGACAACTTTGCTGTCCTTCCTTGACCCAGTTTTCTCTTTCCATTATCTGATTTAATTGTTATGGCCTTGGCATTTTATTATAAACCGCCATTTTGGAAAGTGTTGGGCTAAGCATAAATTGATGTCCAAGATTTCGATCTTGAATCTTCCCCACACTAAATACAATCTGTGTTTCTGTGAACTTGATCAGTCTTTCCCTATAATCCCTGTCCATTATTCACCTTTGTGTTTCATTTATCGCCTTTTCATCTTGAACTCTATATTCAACTATCATACCTGAGGTGAGCACCAACCCCAAACACCAACTACTGTGTTTTTAGTACTTACTATGTACCAAGCATTATATTAAATGCTTTACAACAGGGGTTTACAAAGGGTGGTTTCTAGGCCAGAAACATCCCTGGTAAACTTTTTAGAAACTCAAATTTCTGAGACTCATCTAAGATCTAGTAATACACTAACTCTTGCGGGGAGGCTAAGCAATCTGTTTTGACAAGCCCCCGAAGTGATTCTGCTGAATGCTCTAGTTTGAGAACTGCTGCTTTAACAATATTGTCTCATTTTATTATAAAGGCCTAAAACTGAAAGGAAAATAGTCTTATCCTTATCCCTGTTTTACAGTTGAGGAAACTAAGACTCAGAGAGATTAGGTAAATTGTGCAAGGTCTCACACATTCCATGGCAAACCAACCCCAGGTCTGAAAGACTTTGGGAGTCCCTCCTCTCAAGTTCTACTCCATGAAACCCCTCATTGTTGGATGTCCTACAGTTTCTACTTTGTTGATTACTAAACTCAGGTAAGCCATGCTGCATACTTTGTTTCCGTACTTTTGTCCTTGAATTTTCCTCGGAGAATAACAAATAAAAATGCTGATTAACTTCATTATAATAAATATATGTTTTACCTCTGAGATAGGTTCCCACCTTGCTTGTAAGATCACTTGGTGATCTTTCTTCTCATCTTTTGTGAATTCACTGTGATATCCCTGTCAAAACTTGTTCCAAATATTCTCTACTTTTTTCTAGCTCACAATGCTATTTCTTCAGTAGAAGTCCTCATCTCTGTTCTCCTAGAGATCCAGGGACAAGATAATGTAAGCCTTTCTTACATCCTGCCATTTCACTTTAGAATCTCAGTACATCTTCTTGTTTCTATTCCTGTGTTCTTTCTTCTAAGGAACAGGTGACCCTTTTCTCTGTTAAGATTGATTACCTACACTCTTGGTTCACTAGTCCTGTTTTTCTTTTCAGATATTGCTCAATCAATTCTCCCCTTCTCTCACCTGGAACTTTTTTCCCCACACATTTGGCCCCTTAACCTCATCAATGAAGTATGTTTGGACTTTCCTTTTTTCTACAGAGGAACAACCTTCCTCAATCCTGCTATCAGCCCTCTACCTCCAATCTCTCTCTTTCATCTTCAGTTGATTGTCAAATTTCTTTAAAGAATAATCTAAGATTCTTCTTTAATTCCTTTGCCACTCATAATAGTGATATCTTTTCTGTGCAACACTATTCTTGAAAGTAATCAATTAAATTTGTAAAACTAGATCCTCCTCCAAAACAAATCTAAAACCTTCCTCAGTTGTTTTAATGTTTCTCCTTTAATACCTCTGTCCCATTTGTTATCTGCTGTCATTTCCATTTCTGTGACAAAACTTTTCCCTAATTTGGTTTTCATGACATTGAAATAACAGCCCACTTAGCCATCTCTTCCCATCTTTTCGGTTGTGATTTGGTGTCTCTTACTCTTTCTATCCAATTATTAATTCAGTGAACATTTTTAGAGGCTACTATGTGTCAGGTTAGTGCAAAAAAATATAAGTGAGAAAACAGTACACTATCTCGATCCTCCAAACTGTTTATGCAGGGGGTGCTCTTATCTGTGGTTCATGGATGCTGATGGGCTGAGGAACAGGAAGAGACATAGTTCTAAGCTTCTCTCCTAAGCACTTTGTGTTTCTTTCTCTATTCAACCTCACTAACTTTACATTCTCCAACAATTAACTCCATATACATGCCCATGGCTCTAAAAAAAAAAAAATGAAACTGAACACAGGCTCTAACCCAGAATCTATTTCCTCAAAGCAAGGCTTCTGTTCCTAACTGTGTAATCAACTGCATCTGAATATCTCCCCCACACCTCTGACTAAAAATGTCCAAAGAAAATTGATTATCTGATAGCCTTTCCCCGATAAGCATAAAAATACAACCAACTGTAAGTTTCCTTCTTGACTTCTCAGTTCTTAACGGTGTCACCTATTTCTAGTACTCCAGGCATAAAACCTTAGAGAGCTCTTGAATAAATCTCTCTCTTCCACACAGTTGCTATATTTCTGTTAATTATGTCTCCTTTTAAAGATCTTTATATTTCATTTCCCACAACTGGTATCATTGTTTGTATCTTTATGATCTCTTACCTGTGGCTTCCACTGCCTCCTAAGTGCTTTCTACAACTCTATTTTCTGCTTCTAGTTCAGCCCTTTAACTTGTTTTATAAAATCTTCTTGCTGTATTTCTGATCATGGTGGTCCCCTGCTCAATACTTTTAAAGTGAGGTACAAACTGCTCAGGGTAGAAGTCATAGCATCTGCCAATCTTTCAAGCTGTTTCTTCCACCTACTTCCATGCAGTGTATGTTTGGGCCAAGGGTCCACTACTCCCCATACATTTCTGCTCTTACTCTTTCACCTTGAGTGTCCTTCCTTTTTACTTCTGCCTGATGGAATCATATCACATTTAAAGGTTGGTCTAGAATGACTTTCCTTCTGTGAAGTCTCTCCAGACCTCTCTGCCTTTTAAACCCTCTGTGCTAATGTATTTGGTATTCTCTTGTGGCACCATAGACTGCCTAATAAGGTGTTTATTGGTATATGTAAAATTGTTCTTTCAAAGTCTTTACCATGGTAAAGACTTATTAACACTTGGTGAACTAAAATGATAGGATGAGTGTTTAAATCCAGATGAAAGCATGTGGAGAGAGAGGATCAAACCAAACTAACATAGTCATGCTAAGTTGAAACAACATATTTTTTAGTGCATTTACTATATTTCTCTTTTTATTTCTTTCTTCTTGGCATTTACTCTTCCTGGTTTTCTTTATCTATTAGCTTGAAAAGTGATTTAACTACTTGATAATACATACATCAACAGTGCTGCATTATCTGCTAAAGTCAACAACTGGCTGCGAGGATGAATAGACTATGCTTTAGAGGATGTTACTTAGCATTTTCTTTCTAAATGACCCTGTGTTTGCAGGGTGGTCACTGCTGATTATTTTTTAGAACTCTCTTGAGAACATATAGCAAATTACTGTTATCTTTATATACTTTCATCAACATTAGTATTCCTAATAATTTTATCAAGAGCAATGATTAATGACAATAATGACAGCATTTTATATATATGGGGCATTTTATACCTTTGCACTCTGTTCATGTTTTTAAGTTATTTGGCCTCCATAGCATGCTGAAACCCCATGAAAGACAGTGTCTCAGTGACTTGTTATTTCAGATCATCTTACAAATAGTTGGTGGCTCAGCTGATATTAGAAAGCGAGTTTATATTGTTTGTGTTCTGCAACTCAAAATGTGGTCCTTGGATCAGCAGCCTCTGCCACACCATTAGACTTGGGGAGAATCTCAGGCCCTACTCCAGACCAATTGGAACAGAATCTGAACTTTAACCAGATTCCCTAGATGATCAGTGTGCACAACAAAGTTTGAGAAACATCCCTCTACCTCCTAAGAAAGGACAACAGAGGCTGTGTCTTCATCCCCAGGGTATTATAGTTGGGGGGAGGGAGAGGGGGAAAGGGAGAGAGAGGGCAGGAGAGAGGGAGTTAGGGAGAAACAGAAGGGAGACTGACAGAGGTATCTGGTGAAGGAAAAAAATCCCAGTAGGACTTGGGTCCCTCAAGAGGGGTGAGAACTGGGGTTTTGTGGAGGTGGGACTTTCCTGTGAATTTGTAGGATCTTCACTCTATCACTTCGTATCTGCACTCAGGTTGGAGGTTCCCTGTTAAAAAAAGGGGGGGGAGGGGGTGAGTGAGGGGTGGAGGTGGGTTTGTTTTCAGGTATAACAGTTAGCAACCCAGGAGGATAAAGGACCTAAGCGCAAAAGGAAAGCCCCTTTCCTGAGCCTCCCGAAGCAGCTCAACGAGCTCATTTGTAATACCTCTAGTTTCTGGATGCATTTCCCTTCCTCGCATTTCCCCTTAACACCCAGGACCCACTCATACCATTAAAGCTAGTTCCTCGCCTCTCGGTTTCTTTCTCTCTCCTCAGTCTTCTTTCTTTTCCCGGGCACCCCCGGGCCGGCCCCTCCCTCCGCGCCAGCTTGCACCTCTCCCCAGCTGGATGCACCTGAGGCTGGCTCGGGCTCCGGACGCGTGCGGAGCGCCACCGGGTGCGGTGGAAGCAGAGGCACGCTGACAGCCGCCTCCAGCCCGCGCCTGAGGGACAACACGCGTGGCGCTTGCTTCAGGGATATTCTCCGCGGCAGCCGCTCGCGCCTCGCCTCGTGGTGACTATCACCACCGAAGCTGCAGGCGGGCAGTTGTGCGCCCCCGGGGCCAGCCAGCCCGGGCGGCCGCCCCTGCTCCTCCCGATGCCAGGGCCAGGGCGCCGAGCCGCCGCCAGCAGGAGGATGAAGGGCTCGGCGGGAGGAAGGAGAGAAAAGCTGCCGGGGGCGACGAAAGCTCAGCCCAGCCACGGTAAGTTGAGCGCAAAAGGGGTGTTTCGGTTCGGGTGGCGGAGTTGGCTGGGGTGCTGGGCACGGGTGCTGGGCTTGTGCCCCCGCGAGAGGTGAGGTGAGGTGCACGGAATGGGCATTTGCAGTGTCCACACCCGGGACGTCCCCCTTTCCCGTGTACCCCATACCGTCAGTCTGCCCCCATGCCTCTTCCGCTCAGCGCCCAGCAGAGAGGTGAGGTAGATGTGGGGGCCGAGTGTGGAGCGCAGAGCTTGAGGGGCTCCCGCTGACTGAAACCAGGGGCAGAGGAAGCAGCGGCGGGGGGCGACAGGGTCAGCCAGGCTCTGGCTGGAGTCGAGGGCTGGGCCACCGAGGATGGGCCTGTCTCCTATTGGGTGTGTGGGGGGGGGAGGGGGGGCGCGCTCCCTCCTCGGGAAACCTGGCGAAGTTGTTGGGATAAGAAAGCACAGCGGGCCAGCTTCATGATTGTCTGTTCTTTTTATTTTCTCCCTTCTTCGTCTTTTTTTTTTCTTTCCTTTTTTTTGTTTCTTTTCAAGATCTTCAGGATGCACAGGATTTGCGCGCAGTGTGGGGAGCTACTGTGTTATAGGAAGCTTTCCTCCAGGGGAATAATTTTAACATTTAGGGTGGAGTTGGGAGGTTAAGGGTAAATCAGTGTCCCGGGATCTGGGATCTGATTGCCTTCCTGGTCCAGGGGACTGAGTTCGAAGAGAGAGCACAGGGTGAGAGTACCTTGTGACTTCTTGCATGTAGGGAGAAGTTTTATTGTGGGTGCAAATTGGGGTCAGAGGAAAACTGCCTCGCCCAATACAGTATCGCCCCTTGTGAAATGCTCAATTCCCTCTGTCACCCCTTACAGTTCACACTTGTCTGCATCACGTATTTCTGTAGATGATGTTTGTCTGCTTTAGCTTGAGCTGCAGCTAAAGTAACAAGGATGTGATGTTCGTGGGTGTTTGAGCACCCCAAATTCTGGAATCTTGAACTGACTTCGAAGACTACTTTGTGTTCTGTAGGTGTAACTAAGGACCCTGGAGCTAGTGCTTTTTTATGACAGTCCTGTGGTGCTTTCTTGGGATGTCATGGGGGAAATTTCTCTCTCTTCTCTTGAGGCTGTTTGCTAGTTGTCTGTTAAAAGTGATTTTCATGTCCAGTCAATTCTGGTTCACTGTGTTCTCTGAAACCAACTGGAAAGGCTTATTTCCCTCTGGGTTTTCATGTCACTTTTGCCCTGTACTGGGTAATCTAGTCACTATAATCTCTGGTCTGTAAGCATGAAAGGCAAATATGGGTCATTTCAAATTATGTAGATTGATGCAGCACAGCGTGTCTGGGGTTTGCTGCAATTTCTTCACATTTCCTTCCAGATGTTCCTCGGAAATTAACTTGAGCACTCTATCCATGGAGCTAAAACATAGACTGGGGGAATGGGCAAACATCTTGAGTTAATGTATTATCTTAGATTCCAGTAAACAAAGTGCTGGGAGCTTGCTATGTTAGGAAAAAGGAAACTAGGCCAAAATATAGGATGTCTGGACTGTTTTTGTTCTGTGACAAAGTGGCTGAAGGACCTTTGGGGTCATTTGACAACAACAAGAACAATAGTAATAATGACATCAAACATTTTTTTTTCCCATTCACTGCACACTAAGCAACATATTAAGGGCTTTACAGCTCCTGTAAATGCATAACATCCCCAAGAAGGCAACATCCTTACATCTCCATTTTGTCGATAAGGAAAAAGGAGGCTTAGACATGTAAATTGTGGAAAATTTCCAGTTAATGTTTTAGAACCCAAGATTGCTGGACTCCAAAATTAGATCCTTTAGCCACTACACAATCTTGTTAACCTCACTTGAAAAGTGGGAGTACTACTTGAGTTCTCAACCCCATGAAAAATTAGTACGACAATGACCACATCATAGGTTGATTTCTTCACAACTATTTAAAATGTTTAACAGAAATGTCGAACTTAGACTTCAAACAAATGAAAATTATGTGGCATTTATGTAATTTGGTCTGCCATCTCTAGAGAGAGCTAAATGCTGAGGTCTTGGTGTTTCCCTTGACAGTGTTCCTTCTTTGAGCCCCTTTATTGTAAATCAATAGTAGTATAGTCTAGCCTTTCTCTTAACAATGTGTGATTTATAACATCAAACATACCTGGTGCTAACATCACGTTTGTATGACTCTCTAGAGTTATCCTGAGGTCTACCTGGACACTCTTATATTTTAGCCAGCTTATAATTAATGCTCAGATCTTAACAAGATGTTGAATTTCTATTAAGAGATACTAGCAGCTTGTTTGAAAATTTCCTTTCTATTTTCAACAGTATTTTCAAAACAATTACACCCCCTGCTGTGATTTGCTATTTACTAGGTGCATCAAAAGTTCAGTAATGAAAAATGTTTGCAATTCAACAAAACATAGTGTCTCATCTCTGGTAACAACTTCAGCTAAAAGATTCACATCCAATTGAGGCCTTATTTTATCTGAAATTTAATTAAGATGTTGCATTTCTTCCTGCAAAGTGTATGCAGGTTGTTGGGTACCCGACTTCCACTCTTTTCTTGTAATCTCCAACTTTATAAATTCATTAGTGATGAGTTCTTCAGATAATTTATGTTCGTGCTTGTCTAAAGATTTTGAGGTTTTATAACTAAGAGCAAGAACAACAAATAAGATGCATATGTCGTATTTCTTCACAAGCTGTAATTATGCTTATCTGGGGAATAGTGATATATGTTAAGTCATAGATCTGATTTGCCTGCACATGAATGGAATTATCAGATAAAAGTATATAAATCCATTGGCATACTAATGATACTCACACCCCAGATGTGGGAACAGCTTTGGAAAATAGAGAATCTTTGAGAAGTTAAGCTACTTTACTATGTTTCATTGCACTTGAGTAGTATCTTGTTGTTTTCAAATAAAACTACATTTCTCTATTCTAGTAAACTAGTGGTTATTCCCATGATTTCTTTTGTTTTAGGGTTAAATTGTATTTTCTGGTAGTAACTTAGCATTGCATGAAATATAAATTTGTGTCTTTTCTCTTGATATATTCGAAGCCTTAAAAAAATCACATTTTGCCTACCATAAACAATACATTTCTGAATATATATGGGTTTTAGCAGGAATATAAAAAATAGTGTAGTAATAACTTGCCTAGAGGTTTTATTTTTTGGAAGTAGATAATGAGGTTGTTATAGTGGTTAACATGTTTAACCTTAGTAATGAAGTATTGAAACTAATTTTGAATATGAATTGTTGAATTGCAAAATACTTTATGAGGAGTATCTTGTAAGTGGGTTAACCTTATAATCACATGAACATATGTTCTGTGTTTTACAAATTTTTTCAAGTTTCATATTTGCACAATAGGACTATTAGTTTATTTGATATTATTTGGTGATTTGAACAGCCAGATCTCTGGAAAATTATTTAAACTCGATAAGCATCTGAGTCACATTGATATCACAACTGAAGAAACTAATATGGGGGAACAATTTTTTTTTAATGTTTCAAGAGCTTAGAACTCAAGGTAGGTGAGACTCCTTAGTTTTTTGACAAGTGCTCTAAAGAAAGAGTTTGAATAAGATAAAGCCCGTGAGCTGAACATCAAACAAGCACTTCAGTAGCCTCTTAGGGAACCTAGATCAGCTCAAACGGAGTTATGTGCCTGAAATTCATTAGTGTAATTAATCTTTCGGACAAGTGAATAACACATTAGAGATCATTTAAAAAATTACAGTACATTAAAAATGTGTTAATTTATATATTCTAGGGCCTGCTAAAATTAGCAATAACTCCCCTTTCTGGATTGACCCAGCCTTAACTTAAAAAATAAAGTTCAATGACAGAGAACTTTAAGGATATTGAGAGGCAGAGATGAATCAAATTTCTTCACGAAGTCTTTATCCCATTTTAAATGTGATTTTAATCATATCCAGATAGTTCTGTACCACTTTGAGTGTTTGCCCAGATTGAGCATGGGATTCAAAAAGTATCTTATTCCTTAACCTACTGATGAACTGGTAGAGAATACTAGTACAGCATTCTAGAGTGGCAACAGGGTCGGGGCGCCTCGGTGGCTCAGTTGTTAAGTGTCTGCCTTCGGCTTAGGTCATGATCCCAGAGTCCTGGGGTCGAGCCCTGCGTCGAGCCCCGGCGGAGCCCCGCGTCGGGCTCCCTGCTCAGCGGGAAGCCTGCTTCTCCCTCTCCCACTCCCCCTGCTTGTGTTCCCTCTCTCACTGTATCTCTTTGTCAAATAAATAAAATAAAATCTTTAGAGTGGCAATGGGGAACTCTAGACCATTTAATGACTTTATCACTTTGTCTCCAGTGTCATCCAACCATATGTTTCATTTTTTGCCTTACTTGAAACACACAGGGGCAGTTCTCCCTGATCTGGAATTATATGTACCAAAGCAGGCAAACATGCAACATTCGTAAACTGGTCTTTTAGTGAGAGGTTTACAGTAAAGGAGAGTTCTTACTTTGCATCCGTGTAGTTACGTAGCCCATCTTCTAGCAAACAGTACTAATCTTGGCATATCTTGATTACCCAGTAGACCTATCTGTCACCATGAGAAGAACAAATACTAATACAGTACACTGTTAGGGAGGTCCATTTGAGGATTTAACTAAGGATTTCTCATAACATGGGGTCAGACTTTCTCTGTTAAATTTTTTTGTGATCTTGTAATGTGTCCTTTTTTATATCTAAAGAGTTAATCACTGCTGTTTGTATAATTTATTATTAAAAATTATTAGAGATTTGTTTCTCCTTTAACAATCTCTCAACTGAAATGAAAGAAAAATTAATGAAATGTTTCTATATTATTTTTATTTTACTTAGAGGAATACATTTGAAACTCCAGAAGGCATCCTGAAAAATCTAGATTTTAAAACTATTTTGTTGGGCGCCTGGGTGGCTCAGTTGGTTAAGCGACTGCCTTCGGCTCAGGTCATGATCCTGGAGTCCCTGGATCGAGTCCCGCATCGGGCTCCCTGCTCGGCAGGGAGTCTGCTTCTCCCTCTGACCCTCCCCCCTCTCATGTGCTTGCTCTCTCTCATTCTCTCTCTCTCTCAAATAAATAAATTAAAAAAAAAAAATCTTTAAAAAAAAAAAACTATTTTGTTGAGAACAACTTTTATGAGTTGGTCTCAGTGTACCAAATCTATCCAGAATACCTAGAATTTAAAGAAAAAAGATTTCAGGTACTGGATTGAGTTCTCAGCTAGTTAAAATTTTACATTCATCGTACAATTTGGCGTTAAAGTTATAGAGACAAAATAGTCATTTAACATGATGTAGCATTTAAGAATGTGAACTCAAGAACTAGAATGCCTGTGTTCGAATCCTTGTTCTGTTCCTTACAAGCTGTGAGAGTTTAGTCAACTTACCATACATTTCTGCCTTATCTATAAAATGGTGGTACTAAGTGACTTATTTCACAGGTTGAAGACTTAAGATGATATGCGTAAAGTGTTTCAAATAGTGTCTAGTACAACGTGAATATGCCATAGATATTAGCTATTTTTAATCATTGTCATATATTAGTTGTCTGTAGTTAGTGCACCAGATTGCCACAAACTTGGTGGGTTAAAACACTGAAATGTGTTCTCTCACAATTCTGGAGGTCAGAAATCTGGCATCAGTATCACCAGGCCGAAATCAATGTATCAGCAAAGGTGTGCACCGTCAGGAGGCTCCAGGGGAGAGGCTCTAGGGGAGAGGCTCTAGGGGAGAGGCTCTAGGGGAGAAGCTTCTTGCAGCTTGGGTGGCTGTTGGCATTCCTTGGTTTGTGGTCACATCACGCCTTTGTCTTCCCATTGCCTTCTCCTCTGTGAGAAGAATTTCCCACTGCTTTTCTTTTATAAGGACATTTGTGATTGCATTTGGGGTCTATCCTGGTAATTCAGAATAATTTCTTATTTTAAGCTCCTTAGCTTAATCACATTTGCAATGATTATTTTCCCAATAAGGTGACATTATAGGTTCTAGGTGTTAGGATCTGAGGGGCTGGAGTGGGGAGTGGGAGGGTTGGGTGTACATTATTTTGCCTTACTATAATCATCATCCTCATATTCTTATACTGTGCTGGATGTACGAAAAGATGGCAGAACCAACATAACTAAATTATGGAAAATGTAGAAAGGATCAGAAATTCCATATGTTTCTGAAGCACGTTGTCTTAATTTATGTTCAAATTTTGACCAGATTTTTAGATCAAAGACTTCAGGGCAGTTAATTATTTTCTGCTCACTTCAACATAATGCAGTCAGTAAATATTTGATGAGTGGTTACTATGTGCTGATAGAGTACTGATGCTGGGGATATCAATGTTGACAGGAAAAGCAAGGCCCTGGACTCATGGAGCATTTAGTGTATTAAAAAAATAGCTAGACAACTACTACCTTTTAACTAGTACTTTTATGAAGTACGATTGCCTTCTTATGTTTAAGATCAAGATTTTAGGAGCAAAGAAATGCTATTAAACTCACATTAGAGATAAGGAACTAGGCTAAGAAATACACATATACATAGCTAGGACAGGACAACTTTTAACTCAGTTCCTTCTGGTTGTACTATATATGCCATAAAATAAAATGAAAAAATCAGGAACAAATTTAACAAAATAAATAAAAATGCACTTTTAACAATATAAACAGAATTTTGTCAACCACATAATTAACTAGAAATATCAACTAATAAGATATTATGGTTAATTGGACTTGGGTTTAGCTGAAAAGTTAAGAGATTTTCTTCTAGAATTGTTATATTTTATATTTTTTTCTAAAAGGTATTAGTTGATTTTCTGGCCTTAGTGAATTGACATTATTTAATTACTTATTCTTTACCTTTTTTTAAAAGATTTTATTATTTATTTGACAGAGAGAGACAGAGAGAGAAAGTGAGCACAAGCAGGGAGAGTGGGAGAGGGAGAAGCAGGCTTCCCGCTGAGGGGAGCCCGATGCAGGGCTCGATCCCAGGACCCTGGGATCATGACCTGAGCCAAAAGCCGACGCTTAACAGACTGAGCCACCCACAGGTGCCCCTATTCTTTACCTTTTTAAAGAAAATTAATCATAATAAAAAACAAAACATAAAAAGTTGCCATCTAAACCAATTTTAAGTGCACAGTTGAGTGGCATTAAGTACATTCATAGAGTTGTGCAACCATCACCACCACTTATATCCAGAACTCTCTTCTTCTTGCAAAACTAAAACTCTACCCCTTTAAACAATAACTCCACATGCCCTTTCCTCCTATCCCCTGACAACCATCATTCTACTCTCGGTCTGTAAGTTTTTGACTACTGTGAGTACCTCATACAAGTGGAATCATTTAGTATTTGTCTTTTTTGTGACTGGTTTATTTCACTTAGCGTAATGACCTTAAGGGTCATCCAGGTAGTAGCATATATTAGAATATTTCTGTCCTATTATATGTATATATTACATTTTGTTTATCCATTCATCTATTGATGGGCACTTGGGTTGCTTCACATTATACCTATTGTGAATAATGCTGCTATGAACATGGATGTACAAACATTTCTTTCAGGCTGCTACCCAGAAGTAGAATTCCTGGATCATATAGTAATTCTATTTTTAATTTTTTGAGGAACTGCCATAATGTTTTCCTTAGTGGCTGTACCATTTTTCATTCCCAGTGCACAAGGGTTCAAGTTTCTCTGATCCTTGCCAAAACTCATTTTCTGTCCTTCCTTCCTTCCTTCCTTCCTTCCTTCCTATTGTTTTAATGGTAGCCATTGTAGTAGATATGAGGTGGTATGTTTTCATTTGCATTTCCCTAATGGTTAGTGTATTGAATATCTTTTTGTGTGGTTTGTATATTAACCGTTTGTATATCTTCTTTGGAAAAATGTCTTTTAAGTCCTTTGCCCATTTTTCAATTAGATTGCTTGTTTTGTTGTTCTTGGTGAGTTTTAAAAGTTCTCTGTATAAGGGTGCCTGGATGGCACGTCGGTTAAGCATACAAGTCTTGGCTTTGGCTCAGGTCGTGATCTCAGGGTTATGAGATTGAGCCCCTCGTCAGGGTCCATGCTCAGTGCAGGGTCGGCTTGAGATTCTCTCTCCCTCTCTTTCTGTCCCTTCTGCTCGTGCTCTCTCTCTCAAATAAATCTTAAAAAAAAAAAGTTCTCTCTATATTCTGATTAATCCCTTGTTTGATATAGGATTTGCAAGTTTTTCCCATTCTCTGGGTTGCCTTTTTACTCTGTTGACAGTGTTTTTTGATATGCCAATTAAAAATTTTTCAAAGTGCAATTTTTCATTTTTTCTTTTGTTGCCTGAGCTTCTGGTATCATGTTTAAGAAAACAATGTCCCTTCTTTACCTTTTTTGTAATGGGTTTGAGATGTTTTAAAAACAATGTGAAATATTGCTAAATTAAATTTACAAAATAAGGGACTAGAATGAGAAGGAATAGACTATAATTGCAGACTAAAATACGAATAATCTCACAAATGTAATGTTGATCAACAAAGGCCAGAAAGTCCAAAAAGCCTGATTCTATTCACACAAAGTTCAAAATTAAGCTAACTTATGAATACATCAGAGTTATCAGGGCAGAAGGGGGCAAGGTGCTGAAAATGTTTTGTTTCCTGATCTGAGTGTTGATTACATGAACTAATTCACTTGTAAAAATTCATCAAGTTGTACATATGATTTATGTACTTCTCTGTATTTGAATTACACTTAAAAAATTTAAAAATCAATTTGTTATTCAGAAGCACATGACAAAGAGAAATTTCCTTAGAAGTAGGCGAGGTAAGTAAAGAAATGCTCCAAGCTATGTTCTAAGGGTTTTTCCACTTGGAGGACTTGGTCCATAAATTGGGCCGTAAGTTTTTAAACAACAATCAGATCCATTGACACAGACACCATCAGAACTCTGTTGTTCAGGAGAAAAAGATCATTCCTAGGACTGAGACTGGAGGGAATTTTTCCCATGAGTCTTCATGAAAGGGGAATTGAATGGTGCAGTAAACAACATCTGTGTTGTTAATGTAGCAGAGACTTTCATAGGAATCTTTCTTACAAAGTACGGAGCAATTTAGTTACTGGATGCTTAACTTTGGATTACCTTTGGTTTGGCTTAACTTTAAACATTTCAAGGTTTCTACAGGAATGGGAAAGCCATGTATCCCTTAGACAATGCTTTATAAGTTTTGCTCCCTTTAATGACACTTTTAGCCATAGTTCCATGGCAGTGAGCTTGAGCCCACTTTCTTAGACAAATTCTTAGTGCTGATACTCTTTTTGATGAGTTAAAAACTGGAGTCAGCTTGATCCTTGGGGAACCTGAGAAAATGGATACCTTCTAGGAAGGAGAGGGTATGAGCTGCTGGTAAGTCCATATTTGCCTAGAATTAATAAGTAGGATACAGTGAACTAATTTGGATTTCCCTTGACAATTCTTCACAGCTCTTCACAGGCCTCTCTAATCATCAATAATCTAAATAATGATAGCTACAGTCTCATAGAGAATAATTCCATTATGACAGGGACCATGTTGTATTAATCTTTCTACCTCTTGTAATGCTTGAAAGTGCCTTGAACAAAGTAGGTATCCCCAAACATTGTTGAATGAATAATTAAATTCCATTCTGTGGTGGATACAGCTCAGTTATTGGTTAATTAATGGCTTTAGTAGGTTGAATAAAGTTTTTTAGTACCTCATAAAGAAGAGTTTGACTTTAGGAAATTGCTTTCAAAGTACATTTTTCAGTTCCTATGGATTTTGGTGAGCACTCTGTATTTGTAAAAATTCCTTATTAATTAGTGGCATAACTCTTAATTATTTATTAATCATAAATTATGTCTGATGCCAATGCATACTTCCTTGACTCTTTATAAATAAAAAAACATAACAAGTTAACCTGAAGAGATGTTACCAGAACTTTAAAAAATGTTTTCTCTTTTTAGATCATAAATTAGAACATGATTTCTTAATTTAAATTTTCAAAAGTTGAAGAGGAGCCATTCAGAAATCTGAGGAAGTTAGAAGAAAGAATTTTCTTCCTTAAGAGATTGCCTTTAACAAAGTAAAAGTTTACCTAATTAGGATGTTTTAGCATGCATAAGAAAGTTTGAGAAAAACTAAATACTATTCAGGGTAGAAAAGGTTGCCATTACAAATGATGGGATTCACATCTCTGTGTCCATTTAGAGCAAGACTTCTTTTCCTATTAATGCACATACTAAAATCTTATGTCATACTAAATTCTGTTTCACAGAATACAGAAATGACATCTGTATTTTCTCATTTGTTTCTTCCCACAAATTAGGGGGGTAGGTTTTACCATTAACCACAATCACATTTTTTTAAGATAAGGAAACAAAAGTTCAAGTGATTTTACAAGGCCAAGTAACTTGGAGGTAGCAAAGTTGGATCATGAACTCACCATGTCTGACTCAAAGCTTGGTGTTCTCTGTGCTACCCTGAATAGTTTCTTTTTCTTTTCACATATGCAGGGAGATAGCTTCTGTTAAGTCTATCATACATTGGAATGAATTACCGGGGACAATGATAGTATATGACTGGAATGGAGATGAGAACAATCAATAAATGACAGTATTAAGGGAGTACTAATGAAACTTTAATTTGAAAATTGCTCTGCAATGTATTCCAAGATAGGTTTTATAACCATACTCAGATTTGATGTGAAGCTAAACTAATTTTATGCAAATGATAAAGTGACTTTAACAGTTATGTTATATACCTTGATGTGGTCCTTAAGGAAAATTGTCAGGACCATTAATAAGTTTCTAAATTGATTAGGCTAATTTGGTACTCCAAAAGGCATCTTCCTATAAATTAATGCTGCCTATTACATTCTGATTATAGCAAATTGCTTGCTTTCCATGCCCAAGTTTGAAAGTTTCCAGTCTCTGCATTTTTGTGCTTTCCCAGTCGTTGGCTTTCCATTTTGTCTTGCCACATCAGAGCAATGAATCATCTTGTCCATTAGCTGAGTTTGGAAATTCTGTGTTATTCAATGAATTTGTTTTTACTCCATCCCTTTGATAATTTGAAACCTGGCAACTTAACTACTTTCCCAAATGTGTTTGTGATGCAATGTCAATGAGTTTTGTTTTGAACAGCAAAAGACTGCAGTGGTTTTTTTTCTCATCTTTATAAATCAAATGCAATATTTTGATAACTGACATTGTGTGTTTCAGAATAATAAAAGGTTTAAGGTAATAATAGCTAGTGATCTCTAGAGGGGCGGCATAATCAAATAATATTAGAAGGCTCTCAATTTTTATGACCTGATGGAAACAGAAATGTGCCAACTGAGTCATCACCCTGATTATCAGAGTCTCATAGAAATACACAGTTATTCATTTCTATTTCATGAATTCCTACTAAAGAGTCAAAACATTAAAGTCAAAGTGTTATTTCTTTGTTTCTAACGCTTAAAGCGTGAGATGAACAGAGGGACACACAGTGAGACAACGTATGTCAACATAACGTGCCTCTCATGCCCCCTACAGTGAACAGGGCATACAAGGGCATTGGTATTTGTTCATTTGGAAAGAATTTTTAAGACTTCATGTCATTGCTTTGGTTATTAAACAGCATTGGATTTTGGAAGTTGGCTCGTATGGAAGCATGAGTAGAGTCTAGTAAAAATGATGGTAATAAATTATTGAAATTTGGTTGATTGTCATAATGTGTATAGTGAATACAGTAAAGTATGTCCTTTAGGATACTGCCAAGCACTGAACAATACTGACTGTGTCTGGAACTAGAATCATGGTGCTGATTCCGTGAATATGGCTGTGTGTGTATGGGACTATAATATGTGTCCACATACTAAAGTAGTTTGGAAGTCATTGGGAGGTTAGTTTGAGGATGGCTTGGCATATTTTTGTGGAAAACCGTAAACGTAGCTTGCTCTAAAAGAAAATTACCAGGCCTGTGTTTCAAAGAAAGAGATCATGCTCTTCCAATAGTCTAGTAAAGGTTTATTTAGCTCTTACTTTATTAGTTCCTGAAATTTTTCAGAAAATGAAACAAGTTGTCAGAGTTCAACTGTGAATACTTTCCAAGATAACTTTGGAAATGTCCCCAAAGAAGATGTTTGTTAGAGCTAGCCAAGTGGCTGTGATTTTAATAGGATAATCCCAACCTCATGTGTCATGCTGTTTGTAGCTCTTCTTTTGCCTTCTGTTCAAGTAAGAACGTGATCCCATAAACAATTTTGAGAACTTAACTCTCCGTTAAAAATACCTTTTCATTGAACATTATGCTGCCTTTACTACATATGTCTCGTTCTCTTTTACAAATCACATAAAAAAATCATACGGCCAAGGAATAGAAATGATATCATACATTCATTTGTTTACATATGATTTATAACTAGTTTTCATGCCAGTGAGACATTTACTATCTCTATAGGGCATCATTTCCTGTCATTTCTACTGGTATTCCCATTGTCATCTCAAGCTGAGTTCATCATTTTGCCCCTAAATTCAGCTCCATTTCTTCTTGACTTGACTTTTTCTTTCAATACCAACACTGTTTTCTCTTTAACTATTTGTGTACATTAAATAGCAAATACCAATCTTGACTTACAATGACAGAAAGTACGTTGTTATCATTTTATGTTAATAATCATGAGGAACCTAAAAAAAAAAGGTCCTATAGTTAGTATCATTATATATTTTTTCAGATCTCACTATTACTGTGACCAGTACTAAATTTCATCAATGTGCCCAAAGTAGCAGAGCATCTACAAATATTCAAAGAAGTTTTTGCTGTATTTTTGAGCACAATGCAAAAGCTGTCTATTTTACTATTCTTTCTTGTAAAAGGCTAATACCAGCTCATTTTTAAGGAGGTATTGGATTCTGCAAGACAGAAAAATCTCTTGGAAGTTGCATAGTATTTCTGTATATATTTTAAGTTAGTTGGATCAATTCCAGCCTCCTCCTAGCATTACCCAATGATGGTAAATTTAAAATGGCCATACTAAGAGAAACATTCCACAATTATATTTTTATTTTGTTCCTAGAAATTAAGTCAAATAAGCAAGCATGTTTTCAGATTTCTTCCTTCCTTCCTTCCTTTCTTTCTTTTTCTTTTCTTTTCTTTTCTTTCTTTCTTTCTTCTTTCTTTCTTTCTTTCTTTCTTTCTTTCTTTTCTTTTCTTTTCTTTTCTTTTCTTTTCTTTTCTTTTCTTTTCTTTTCTTTTCTTTTCTTTTCTTTTCTTTTCTTTTCTTTCTTTCTTTCTTTCTTTCTTTCTTTCTTTCTTTCTTTCTTCTTTCCTCCCTCCCTCCCTCCCTCCCTCCTTTTTCTTTCTGTACAGGAAGTCAAAGCATCGTACTTTTTGCTAGATGTCAGAAAGGGGTCATCTGCTTCCATTTCCTGAGTTCTGAGCCTGGGTGTGTAATGAGATGTTTTGTAGGATTATGATATTGGGTCACTAAATCACATAGATGGTTCTATTAACTTTGGAGATGAGTATTTGCTTTTGCCATTTAAAATTTCAGTTCCAACTGGACATCCAATCTCAGTGCCATTCATTCTTCTAATGCTCAGTGTGTGCCTTCTTATAATGGCCATTCTAAATTTTGTCCTGCATTTCAAATCCTTGGTCCAATGCCTGCTCTTAAATTCAGAATCTTATCTGGTTTATGCTTTTCAGATGAAATAAAGATCATTAGACAAGCACGCCTTCAAAGTTTCCTTCTCTTATTACTAGTCACAGCTTTATTTATAACCATCCTGATTCACATACATCTCTACCTCAAAAGGATTGCTGTCCCAATGCCTGCTTACCTATTTTATGATCCACTTCCTCCTGGTACCTCTTAAACATTTTATCAATTACTCATCCTCTCTCTTAAAACTTCACTCTCTCTTTCCATCTGCTCTCCCTCCAGATCTGCTGTACTCTCCTTTCTATATAGAATAACTTCCTTCAAGCTGCTGCCCTAACTCTTTCCTTGTAGTCATTGTCAAACTTTTGGAAAGGGCAGTCTCTGTGCTTTTCTTTCATTTCTTCACCTCAATTTGTCTTACTTCTGAGACACTTTTCAAGGGTTACGCATGAACTTTATGTCAAATCCAAAGGTCTCTTTTCAATATTACTTAGTCCTAAACATGCTGAAATATTTGACTCTGCCGACTGTCCTTGTTATTCACTCAACAAACACTTACTGAGTGCCCAGTGCAGCATAAGATTCAAAGCCTGGAAATATGGATAAGATTCAGCATTTTATTTCCAGGAACTTTAAGTTAACTGGGAAAGGAGGAAATAATCAATTTAAAATAGAACATATAAAATGCTTATAGTGATTAGATCTGTTTACTAATCAGTCACTTGGAAGGATGGCAGTATTCCACTCCCCTGAAGTAAGGTTATGACAAGTCATTTGCTTTGGCCAAGAAAATGTGATTGGAAGTGATTTGTCACGTTTTGGCCAACGACTTTAAAGCTGGTGTGTGATTTGTTAGGTTCCTTTCCTCTGTCACAGAGACTGATAGTGTTTCAGATGGTGGAGGCTTTGGTAGCTTGTGACCCCGAGTGAGGATAATTTGCAGTGAAGGCCCTGCTGAACTGAGATGAACATGTTGTATGAGCAAGAAGTAAGTCTTTGTTTACTTAAGTCACTAAGATTTTAGGACTTTATTACTGCAGTGTAACCTAGCATATCCTGACTGATGCAGTGCTACACAAAAATGTAAAGTATTATGAAAATTGAACCCTGCACTTCTAGGCTTCTACTAGACTTTTCAAACAATATGTTCCAGTGTCTCCTTGAACTCGGCATATTAAAAATAAAATTTCTTAAAAAAATGGAAGTGATTGCTAAGCAGTTCGTGATTGAATTTAATTGTTTTGCCTCTAACTGAAAAATGGTGGAGGGTCTGTGAGAAAATGAATTCACAACCAACTATATGCGTTTTTTAATGTACTGGTCATTGTATTTCAGGGCTACTCTGAAGTTTATATTTCCTTCTCCACAAACTTCTTGAAACTTAAAAACATTTCAAGTTCACTTAGAGATTTGGGGATAATGATACGCTTTGGTCTATTTTTCTTCCTATCTGAAAGCTTCATTGTGTTAAGGCTGGAAAAGTACTATGTAATTATGTGTGTGAACTTCTTGATAATCTCAGTGATGGAATTTTCTTTTTATGTGCAAATGCTTATTCCTGCACTTTTCATATAATTAATGTGCTCACAATAATATAGGACCTATTATAACTTGCTATCTCATTTCCTATACATACTGAACAGAGGGCATTGTCTGGATGGTAAATGTTTTGCTCATTTAATGGTAGACTCTGATTTTGTTACCACCCTTACCTCTTGTTCTTGATATTTTATATCATCTTTTACTTTCTTTTAAATATCTCACCAAAGACTTTATTTTGTAATACGTCCAATTATATATATATATATATATATATATATATATATATATATGTATATGTATAAAACTGAGGATGACATTGAATGGACCAAACATTTAGAATGGCCTTTTTTTTTTATTATGTTAATCACCATACATTACATCATTAGTTTTTGATGTAGTGTTGATTTGTGCTCATATTTGTTACATTATTGCTCTATCTTCATCTCTTAAAGAATTAAGCCTTAACAGTCTCTGTTCTATTAATCTATGTAATCTTGATACTTGTAATATTGATACTTGAAACCTATCTTTGCATTTCCTTGAAAGCTTTGATATATGGAAAATCATTTGGGACTCAGAATTCCAGCATTAACAGCCTGCTAACATTTGATTGAGATGGGAGTTTCTGTGGCCATGAGGAAGGATACCATGATGTTTGCCTTTTTTTTTGCCTCCTTCCTCTTCCCGTCTCTTAGGCCTACCCTCCCTCTCTGCTGCCCCACCTCCAAATACCCCATGAAAAACACTTTCCTTATGGAACACTACATCAAAAACTAATGATGTAATGTATGGTGATTAACATAACATAATAAAATAAAATTCAAAACAAAACAAAAAACTCATAGATATTAAAAAAAAAAGAAATAAAGATGATACTGAAAGAAAAATCCCATAAAGATAACACTCAAAACAGTAGTGTGTATAAAATTTAACACTCCATATGCATCAAAATATACCTCCTGTGGGATTTGCTGTTTCATGTGTGGACCATTTTACAAATGCTCAATAATAATGCAAAACAGGATATCTGTGATGTATAAACACAGACGCTTTGGTTAAATACTATTTGCATGGTTTGGTCTCTTGGTTTCCACCTCCAGCTAGTCATTGGAACCCAAAGTAATTAAATCTCAAGCTGCTTAAAACATGCCCATGTGCTCACACAGGCATATATCCATATATGAAATAAGAGTTTTTATTATCCCACATATGTTTTTTACACGTTTGTTCTTTAGAAAGGAATTGGAAGTATTTGTAACCTATATGCAGAAAAGAGAAATAATACTGAAAGGATAACACAGGAATTTACTAAATTAAATATCTATTTATTGTAATACAGCTTTTCACGTTTCATAGCTTCTGTACATCATGATTTGGAAATATATCTTTCTTAGTCTACAGGCTCTACCATTAAATTTGTGATACGGTTGTATACTGTGTATGCTAAACATTCTTTATTTTTTCCTTAAGGACAAATGAATATTCTTTAATTACACTCTATAGATAGTTCAAAGTGATAATACATTTTAGCTTGCTTCATATTTGATGATGATGTTCTTGTGAGTTTACAAAAAAATTTTTCCTGGAAATTTTCTTTGTTTCTTCCTTTTTAATGGCAGATCTTTTTCTTTATCATCTTGTTAATGTTGTCCAGCTTCTTCTAATTTCTTGGAATCCATTTAAGGATCCTTCTTTAAGTTTTCATGAATTCACTGGTTTCTTGGTTTCCAGTGCTCTCTGGGCTCCTTAGACAGCTGCCACTTGGAGATTTTATTTCATTTTTGTATGTTCCTATTTTCTCCTATTTCATATTTCCCATGTCACCGTTTTCCTGGATCCTACTAGCATTTTACTGGAATACATAACAGGTAACTTCTTTTAGAAATGATGTGTGTGATGTAAAATACATCCGAGTCTTTGCAAAAGAGTTTACAACATATATCCAATGCTTTAAAAATGTATATATCATTTGATACAACAAATGTGTGGGGATTTCTTCTAAAGTGAATTTAATGAAAATATTATACTATATATAAAGACTTAATGATAAGTTCACAGTTGCAAATTCTTTGCAAGGCATTGGAGACTATATAAAAGCCCTAAAAATGCATCCTAGCAACACAATGGGAGGTAACCAGAACACATCTATTGACACTGAATTACACTTACTATATTGTGAATGAATAAAAGAATCACAATCAAATCTAGATTTTAATTTTTATTCATTTTTATCATTACATGTGTATAATATAGGGTATAGACCCTGTTGTGCAGAACTTTCTGTGATGATGGTAATATTCTACATCTGTTTTGTCCAATATAGTTTAGCCACTAGTCACTTGTGGTTATTAAGCATTTAACATGTTGTTAGTGTGACTGAGGAGCTGAAATTTTAACTTTGTTTAACTTAAATAACCACAACACCATACTGGACAGCATAGGTATAGAAAACTATTATATTCCAAGGTGTCAATGGTGATTGTTTCTAGTAGGGAGTTGTTGATTGTAGTTTCTTTTTTTATTCTCATCTCTATTTTTAAAATGAAATTTATGTTAAAAACAGTACAGGAAGCTTTATTTTGAAGAAAACCATGCCTGATAGATATTGTTAAATTATGAAAACCATGGCATCTAAGTCATGATTTAAGATTTTAATAATATGTAAACTGTTCATTTCTTTCATATCAACATTTCTGCCATATTTCAGGAATACTTAAGTTTTCATAAGGGATCTGCCTCTGTCTCTTGGATCAAGTTTGTGTTTTAAGGGACAGAAAACTATTTTTAATAATAGCAACAGCAGCCAGCATTTATCAAGACTTACTGAGTGCCAGGCACTGATTAACATGTACTAACTCATTTAATTCTTATGGCATATATTTTAAATATATGCAGATACTTTCTCCATCTTACATGAAGGATCGGAGGCATGGAAAATTTAAATAGGTTGCCCCAGTTACTCAGCTAGGATATAGGGGTATGGAGGCGAGAATCTGACTTTCAAACCCAGGCAGTATAAAATCAGTGTAACTCCATCCACATTCAGCAAAGAGGTTGCTGGTGAGAAGCAGGTGGAACATACAATTTAAGAAAGAAAATAAATAAAAAAGGTAAAGGAGTTGAGAATTCATGTATGTTTGTGATTAGAATGATTTTCCATGGAATTTAGGTGAATAAGATGGAAAATGAGAGCAAAGCAAGGGAAAGAGGAACATGAAATGTGGTAGGAAGGGATAAAAAATATTGTCAGTTCTGGAAGAAGAACATGTGAGCAGGAAAGATAGGAGGTGGCGGTCAGAGAGTGGATTGTCTGAGATTTAGGAGGGGTTTCACTTATTTGCGTTAAGACTATAGATAGAAGAGTATGTGGCTGGGGTAGGACAGAGGGTATGCTCACTGAGGGTTAAAGAATCGAAAGAACAAGGCTTTGGAAGGGCATCCACATGCATGAAATCACCATGACACATGACAGGAGTAGTTTCGGAGAGAGTGACTGTGAGCCAGGAACTAAAATCTTGCAGTGGTTTGTGGATGACTGCACCAAGGAAGGGGCCTGGGGCTGCAGTGTGCTGTGGTGTGATTCACTGCCATGCTCTATCATTCCTCGTAACACCAGGTTCTGGCATGAATTCCAACTGGGCCTCTTTCCTGCACTTGGTGGGGGGCTACCACAGAGACTACAACAATAAATCAGGGAGGAGTAATTGTATCTTGCAGGACAGAGGCTGAGCGGCTGACCTTGATGACCATGATTGCTGTTGGGGAATGGATATGGTCCAGGAGACATGGTGGAACACGTGGAAGGAACGCTGAGGGCCTGGCCTGTGTTTCTACCCTTGGCAGTGTACAGATAAATGAATTTCCATGGATAGAGGGCCATCCACGGGGTGAGGAGGTTCCAGCAGTAAGAGGCTTTGGCAGGGCTGATGGGTTCAGGTATGATCAGATCACCCACACCAGGAAATTGCTTGAGGTGGCGGGAGTGAGGCATATGACAAGTGTAGTCCTCTTGGATGCTGCCCACACAGAGGAAATAAGCAGGAAGGAGTGTCTAAGCTCACTGTTGGCTTGTGGGATTGTTCAAGTAAGGAAGAGACAATCAGAAGAAGACGACCGATGAATCTCCATGGGCTAGCACAGAAAAAAAAAAAAATCTTCCTCTTCTTCCTTCCTACCTCACCTGCAGTAGAATAGGAAACTTTCTGGAAAAAAAGAAGTTGTGACAACAGCTGAGGCCTCGTGTCCCTGTGGGCAGAACTCCAGAGCTTGGAGGAAGGAGGAGAGGAGGAAAGCATTTGACCCAACATGAGGCTGAAGTTTTAAAATGGTTATGAGTGACTCTTAGTAACTGAAATAAACTCCGAGATTACAGAATCAGACTGAAATCTTGTTAGGGGAGCCTGTTCCCTGAAGGAAAAGGAAAGACTTTAACAGAAAATATTTGGTAGCAGTTTTTAGAAAGCTACGTATGCCCCTAATTTTTACTGACTGAATATTTGTGGAGTGAATGAATAACTCAGACTCTATTACAACTCAATATTATGCACTAAAGACCTGAGACGTTTGTCCGTAAATCTTTAGTGACAGGAAATTACATAGATCTGGTGGTTAGGTCCTCATCAGGTCAAGACGAAACCACTCCTCTAAAAATGTGTTAGGAAATAATTATGTTGCAGGAATCAAAGTTCCAAGGAAAATTTTTAATTTAGATTCCAAGAATCTTAAGACAACTCTCCATCTGGGCTGTGAATTGCACTTCTCACCTCAGAAAATGCAAGCCTCAGTCACACCATGTCATGCACAGGAACAGGGTCACATGTAATTGTGAAAATGGGGCTCTGCTAACCTCGATGGATAGAAACTATCACAAACACTTTCCAATACTTTGGTGAACTTTGACCCTGTGCATAATTGAATATTGTCATATTCTCATTAGATGGGGAATGAAAGTAGCTCTTATCATAGATTTTTTTTTATTTTTAAAGATTTTTATTTTATTTGACAGAGAGAGAGATAGCGGGAGCAGGAACACAAGCAGGGGGAGTGGGAGAGGGAGAAGCAGGCTTCCCGCTGAGCAGGGAGCCCAATGTGGGACTCGATCCCAGGACCCTGGGACCACGACCCGAGCCGAAGGCAGACGCTTAATGACTGAGCCACCCAGGTGCCCATCTTATCATAGATTTTTTAAGCAGGAAACTGATAACTTGTCTTTTTTTCTCCTTTAGATTTTACTTTAAATATGCTAAGAAAAGTAAGGACTGTAAACTCCTTTTAATTTCAAGTTATTACAGACTTCTCAGCCTTGCAGGGAGAAAGTCTGTGATATCCATTGTGCTGTGCAGGCACAGCTTTCTTGCCTCTGTGGAAATGTCTGTGGCTGGCTCAGATAAAGAAACATTGACATAGTCCTTTTATGTTGGCTACATGAATAATATGAGGTAATGATTCAAAATATATATAAAAGAAAGCCCTGCTTAAGGGTCAGTGAGAAGAAATGAGCAATTCTCTTCTTTCTCTTCAAATTGGCACGATTTTCATTCCATATTTGGAAGGAAAAGTAGTTTAAATCTCCCACTCATACTTAAACTGATTTTTGAATTACCCCCCTTCCCTTTTTTTGGTAGGGAGGGAAGCAATTTGGATCTTTGGACTATGAATTCTGTGAATCCCATAATTGTACCATTACTTGGAATCAATGTTGAAGATATAAGTTAATCTTAAATGTGCTTTGTGCTGATGGCTATTTATTTAGTCTTAAACTACTACCATTTATCACTGTTGGCTTGTTTGCATTGGATTTTCAGCTTATTCTGATTATATAGAGTTCTTGGATATATTTGTATTTGAAGCAAGTTAATTATGGCAAGCATAATACTTATATTGCAGCTTGGTGTGTAAAATCTGATTCAGGTTTTTGAAATGCACTATCTAGGAAATGACAAAGTATTTTTTAGCCAGTTTGTCCAGGTGTTTTAGCAGTTATGCTTGTTAATTTTTAGTAATTATATCTCTTGTGTCTGGATATCTCTTTGAGCAGACTACTCATGTCTGGAATATAGATTGTTCTAGAAAGTTCTAAAAAAGAGTGGTCTAAGGACAGAGCATAAGTGAACATTATATTGCTGTGTTTTTTGGGGGAGGTTTTGATAGAATCTCATAGACCTTAGAATGCAGTGTATTTGTTTAGCTAAATTAAAGTTGCTATTTTTGTTGTCAAACATAAACAATTCTGACTACTTTGCATTTCTATTTTATAACCTGGTTAGTTTTATCAGTCTAATTACTTTTTTAAATTAAACTTTTTATTTTGAGATAATTGTAGATACACATGAAGTTGTAAGAAATAATACTAATTATTTTTTGCGGACGTCAGTATAGCACTGTGGGTAAGAATATGTGCTGAGTCAGAGAGAAGCAGGTCTATTCAACCTGGTCTGACATGTCCTACTTATGTGATCTTGTGCAGCCTCACTGAGAGTTTCTTCATCAACTAAATGTGTAAAATAATTTAGAGCTCTCAGGATGATTTTAGATGTACTCAAGGTGTAGAGTGTACCTGCCACTCCTTAAGCAGTGGTTATTAACAGTATCTTTAAAGTGTTGTGATGAATTATAGCTTTTTTTAAACCACAGCATACATCTCCCACATAGCAAAACACAACAGAATGTATGCTTAGATTTATACATTTGTACATTTAAATATTTATACATTTAATAAGGGTACTCTTTGAAGAATGGACCCATTCCACAAAGAAAGCTATAATTACTTATGGAAAAACTCCAAATGTGTAGCTTAATTATAAGAGGTATTATTTATTGGAGTATTGTTACTTGAGTATATGGTTATCTTTTCCACTGAATTATAAATTCCGTAAATATAATGGCTAAATAGAGAAATAGTGTTTTGCACACAGTGTGTCTTCCAGAAATATTAATTAAGGTTTTGCCAAAGTTTGTTAAGCCCCAAATCAATAGCTTCCAGAAATAGATTTGTTTTGAGCTACTGTTCTAAATGCTCAGTGTATTAAATGCTCATCATTAATAGGCTTTGATTAATTATGGAGAATAATTTTCATATTCAACATTCTATTAAGATTTCATCCACACTTGGGCTCAAGGGTGAGTATGTAAACAGATGGGTAATGCCAGTCTAAAGAGTTAAGCACAGAGAAATTTCTACTGAGATATTTCCCAACTGCACATCTCTTTTTCTTTTTAAAAAATAATACTGAATTTCAAGTGAGAAGACACTTTAAATAATGCAAAGTGGAGACACAATCATAAATAACTAATCGACTCAAGATGTTAAAAAAGTTTTCCATTTTTTGTTTTGTTTTTTTTCTAGTCTAAACCATGAGTAAAAAAAAATAATTTGCATAAAATCAGCTTGGCCTAGAGTCATGGGTAAGTGGTATAGGTGCATTGGACATCCCGAACTGAAGTATTGTGAATTCGTTCATAAGATAGAAGAACAATTTAGTAAGTTCTACTGAACATTTTGTAGTTATATCCTGAGCAAATGAGCTCAACTTAAGTGAGTTCACTTTTACTTATATTCAAATTTTATTTAACATTTTACACAGTTGCATTACTATATTTTTTCACTCTTGTTTATTAATCTTATGCTTATATCTTATTATATCTTACATTATTAATTGGTTAATGTCCTACTCTACATTTAGAACACTAAAATAAAAATAATAGTAGTGCTAACACTTTGGAACATCTTTTCATTTTGTTCTCACAATAAGCGTGGTGAGACTCAGACTATAAATATTACATTGGAAACTACATAAGAAACTCAGGTGCCCTTTTGATTTATGGTCCAGTGCATTTATTATCTTTCACCAATCGTTGATCATAAGTGGCTTCTGTTTTTTAAAATGAGGGATATCAGACACAGTAAAGCACTGGGTTTGGTCCCAGAAATGTCAAATCTCATAAAAGATGTTTTTCAAAATATATGCATTTGCATTATTCTGTTTATTTCTCAACCTTAGTACTAGCATGTGGGTTAAGAAAGGCAGATATCACCAGTGTACCGCTTGAAGAATAGACAGTGAGCTAAATGATTTACTCAGAGTTCAGCACTGCTACTGGACCTCATAACCTGTAGCTCCACATAGAGCAGTCTTTCTAGTAAACCACAGCGTCTCCACACAGGGCTTCCATCCCACCATTTGTTCACATTGTAACTATGAATATGGTGAATGAGTAACTCATATCATCATTTCCTCAGGTTAACTTGACGGTCCGCTGCTGTGCTGTTATTCAGCCAGATGAGCATTAGTTCATTCACTACAGATCTTCCTTGACTCACGATGGCATTACACCCTGGTAAACCCGTTGTAAGTTGAAAATATCCTACATCAAAAATGCATTTAATAAACCTAATCTACCGAACCTCATAGCTTAGCCTGCCTACCTTCAAGGTGCTCAGAACACTTCTGTTAGCCTGCAGTTGGACAAAACCATCTCACGCAAAGCCTATTTCATAATAGACTATTAAATACCTGTGTAATTTATTGAACACTGTGCTGAGAGTGAGAGACAATGTTTGTAAGTGTGGGTTGTTTACCTTCCTGATAGTGTCCCTGCCTGGGAGCTGCTGTGGCCACTGGCCAGCGTCACAACAGAGGCTTGTACCCCGTATCACTAGCCCGGGCGAGGGTCAAAATTCAAAGTTCAAAGTGCAGTTTCTATTGAATGCATATTGCTTCTGCACCATGGTAAAGTCAAAAGATCGTAAGTGGACCCATTATAAGTTGGAAACCATCTGTACTTCATGGACTCATTCCATTCTTTGAAGCATTTAAGGTGTGTTAAGCACTCTACCTGCTAAGTTGATTAAATACTGTTTTTTTTTGTTTTTGTTTTTTGCTTTTTTTTTGCCCTTGAGAAATCATCTATAATCTGGGGGAAAGAGTCACAGACTTCTGAATTTTAAGAAAATATTAACCTAAAAGGAGACTAATTCCGTAAATAAGATAGATTAATTACTTGATTCATGAATGTAACAATTAGCATTTGTACTGGTTGGAATCATTTGCTCTCAGATAACTACCAGAGTGAACAACTTTATGTATTTATACTATTTGATAGCTAGCTTTGTTTACATGCCTGTATTAGTTTTTCTAGGACTGCATAACAAAGTACCATACATACACTGGGGGGCTTAAACAACAGAAATGTATTTTCTCATTGTTCTGCTAGCCAAAAATCTGAGATTAAGTTGCTGGTAGGGTTGGTTTCTTTGAGGCTTCTTTCCCTGGTTTGTAGATGTCTGCCTTTTCCTGAGTCTTCACATAGTCTTCAACCTCTGTGTCCTAATTTCCTCTTTATATAAGGACACCAGGAATAATGGATTAGGTCCCATCCTAATGACCTCATTTTAACTTAATTACCTCTTAAAAAGTTCTTTCTCCTCTTATAATCACATTGTAAGGCAATGGGGGTTAAGACTTCAATCTCTGAATTTTGGAGGGGACATAACCCATAGCAATGTCTAACAATGGGCTTAAATTTTTTAAAAGCTTATTAAACAACTAGTTGCTTCTTTTCTCCTATAAATATAGGCTCCATAAAAGATATACAGCAGGGTAAAAAACATGTACTATTGATGTTCTAAGTGTAGACTTGTTCAGATTTCATACATGCTGCAATTTTCACAGAACGGCAAAAATGGGGATACTACAATTTTCTCTGGAATTTATTCATGTTTTTTAAAAAATAAGACACAGCAATCGCGTTGAAGGCAAGCTCTAGATTTGTACTTTCCATTTTATCCAATCTAGTTATTTGAGTGGTGGGTGAGTTTGTAAAAATTTAAAAAAAGATAGAATTTTCTTTATTTATATGCAAGATTTAAGTTTGAGACTATAAACTCCAGTATGAATGCAGTTTTAGAAATTTTGGTTTTGGGATGCCTGGGTGGCTCAGTCGGTTAAGTATCTGCCTTTGGCTCAGGTCATGATCCCAGGGTCCTAGGATCCAGCCCCGCATCAGGCTCCTTGCTCAGTGGAGAGCTGCCTTCTCCCCTTCCTCTGCTGCTCCCCCTGCTTGTGCTCTCTCCTCTCTCTCTGTCTGTCAAATAAATAAATAAAATCTTTAAAAAAAATAAATTTTGGTTTCTAAGATTTCATGAGTTTACACTATCCCTTTGTGAAATCTGTGGTATTATGGCACATAAAATTAGTTAGCCTTTTTTTTTTTTTTTGAAGATTTTATTTACTTATTTGTCAGAGAGAGAGAGAGAGACAGAGCACAAGCAGGGGGAGGGAGAGAGGGAGAGAAAAGCAGACTCCCCACTGAGCAGGGAGCCTGATGTGGGACTCGATCCCAGGACCCTGGGATCATGTCCTGAGCTGAAGGCAGACACTCACCTGACTGAGTCCCCCAGGCATCCCAAAATTATCTAGTCTCAAAATAATTTATAGACATAACAATAATTTAATTTAACCCTTGTAGTGTTACTACCAAACAGAAGCTAAATGAGAATAGAGTCTTCTCACTCAAATTTTGATTTTGTTGAGCAGTGAATGGCCCTAACTTCTGCTGCTATGTCTGATTGTTTGAAACTGCATTTTTCTCATGTTAGTTATCCTTCCCTCAAATCGACTTAGCATCAACTTCCCTCTTCTTCTTTGGGGGCCATAGATCAAATATAGTTTACTATTATGATTCAAGGAGAGGCTTTTTGACTTCAGTTCAGACCTGTATGGATCAAAACTCAAGGAGATAAATCTTTCTTCCCTGCAGTGGTTTGACCTAAAGAAACTGATGATATATTTTCCTGTAAACTTTAGTTTTTTTAAACCTATTTTTAAAAGGGATATCCATGATAAATTTAATTAAATGTATTATTCAAATATAAATGATTAAAATATGAATAAATATGTTGTGGACCAAACCACATGATTTTGCTCAGTAGCTCAAAATGAAATAGATTTTGGGAAGGATAATAAAATACACTACATAGAAAACAATATACTATGCCTCTCTCTTTTGTGTCACTTTCCTTTTTGTGATGTTGTATCTGAATACTTGAAATTTTACTTCTTGTTTCAACATATTTATAATAGGTGGGATTTAAAGTCTCAAACTGTCAATGCCTCATGTGGATATTTGTTTTTTGTATTATTCCATTAGCATATTAATAACATGTGACTGATTAAGAACTAGAACAAAATAAAAGAGAGCATTATGGTAGTGGAGTGTAGCACTCCGGAGGAAAAAAAATTCTTTTTCTTTTTAAAGTAGGAAAAAGTATCAGGTTGTATTTGAAATTTACACTTTTAAAAACTACCTGGTTGTCTTTATTTTCCTAATTAGTGTAAAATGTACTGAGTTTCTTTTGGAATGAGGAAAGAGAACGGGATCTTTAAAGTAAATATATAAGTTGACACCTAACCCTTAGAACAGTTCTTAAATGGTATAAAAGGCAACTCTAAATGGTGGCCAAGGGTCAAGTGTCCACTGCCTGGGTTTAAATTAAAGTTTTATCATCTACTGGATTTGGTTTGTTGGACACATTTATTTACACCTGGTAAACTTCAGTTTTCTTCTTACTATAATGGAATAATAGTAATTTGTAAATCATAAAGTTTTTCTAAGGATAAAATAAGATAGCAGGAAGGGAAAAATGAAGGGGGGGAAATCGGAGGGGGAGACAAACCATGAGAGACTATGGACTCTGAGAAACAAACTGAGGGTTCTAGAGGGGAAGGGGGTGGGGGGATGGGTTAGCCTGGTGATGGGTATTAAAGAGGGCACGTTCTGCATGGAGCACTGGGTGTTCTATGCAAACAATGAATCATGGAACACTACATCAAAAACTAATGATGTAATGTATGGTGATTAACATAATAAAAAAAATAAGAAAATAAGGTAGTGAATATGGAGGTACTTCACTTATTTGAATCATAGCAAATGCTTTATAAATGTAACTTGCTATGATTGCTATTACAACATTTCAGAATAGAGTGAAGGGAGATTTCCCAGTATAGTGCCTCAGTAATCCAGATTCTCTTTTCTTTTAACAGATAAGTCATTATTTATATTTTATACAAATATTTTTGAAGAAAGTAAGTAAGTATTTTACTTTTTCTTTTTTTTTTTTTTTTTGAGTTGAAGAAAGTGGTAGACATGAGTTTATAGGTACATATATTTTTGAAGTCCAAACAAAGAAATTTATTATTGTAGGCAAACTGAGGAGTTGGGAACTTTCTGTTCTGCATCTAGGATGATCTAGTCATGGAATATCCTGGACAGTAAAATAATTGGGTTAATAGAGAACTACCATAAGCACAATTCATAATAAAAATAATGCCATTAATCATTATTAATATGGTTTGCATTTTTTACTATTACTGTTGATGTTATAGCTAATACTACATCATTTGGTGGTATCTTTTAAATACCAGTGTGTGGGAAATGTTATACTAGGATCCATGGTCATCAAAAACATTTAAAAACTTGTAGAAACTTAGAGCTAGTGCTTCTCACTATAAGATCCCAAACCACTAGGACTGAATTATATAGGAATCGTGTAAAAGTAGAAATTATGGACCCAGAGCACCTCTCTGGGATAGGGCAGGGCAATGCATTTTTCAAAATCTCCCTAGGTCATGCTCCTGCACTCTGTTTTAGATCAATTGTTTAGTTGGTAAATTGATGGATAGACCATAAAAGGTCAAGAAAAGAAACATAACCATAATTTATTCACCATCTGTTTTGTGCCAGGACTGTGTTAGGTGTTACCTTCATTAACTTTATTTAATTCTAACCAAAGAGAGGCTGAAAGGTAGATAGTATTATTCTTGCTTTTTAAATATCAGACCGAACTTGGAGGAATTACTAATATTGCAGTAAGCAATGAGTGGAGATAAATTCCAATCCTGCTCTGACTTCAAAGCATATTTCCTTTCTGCTGGACTGTGAAGTTTCCCTGTCATGTAATTTAACACACACACATACACACACAGATGTATAAACATTAAGCAAAACTTAGACAAAATAGAGGAGTTTGTCATTCATCTTCACAGGAAGAGTATACAGCTATGCAATAAAGTCACTGCAAAGAGGAATCTGTCTTTGGGAAGGCATCATGAGGAAGGAGGATTGAGTTGGATCTTAAAAATTGAGTGGGAAGTGGATAAGAAGAAAAAAGTAGGAAGAATCTTCTCGGTTGTTCAGCTTTAAGAAAAAAATGTATGTTGTAAAAGGTTACAGAAAAGGTTACATAGAGGTTACATGTGCTCTGAAGTGTTGCTACTCAAAGTGGTCCATAGACCAGCAATATCGGCATAACCTGTGAGCTTGCAGAATCTGAGATCCCACTCTGGATCTGCTGAATCAGAATCTGCATTTCAGCATAATCCCTAGGTGAGTAGTACAGAGTAAGGTTTAGGAAGCCCAGCTCTGAAAGTAGTGGGCTGGTGTTTTTAAAACCAAGAGTATAAATGGAGTAAGTTAGCAAATATATCTGAGCCAGATTGTGAGGTACTTGTGCTTCAAGACTAAGGTATTTAGGGGCGCCTGGGTGGCTCAGTCGTTAGGCGTCTGCCTTCGGCTCAGGTCATGATCCCAGGGTCCTGGGTTCGAGCCCCACATTGGGCTCCCTGTTCCGCGAGAAGCCTGCTTCTCCCTCTCCCACTCCCCCTGCTTGTGTTCCCTCTCTCGCTGTGTCTCTCTCTGTCAAATAAATAAATAAAGTCTTTAAAAAAAAAAAAAGACTAAGGCATTAAGATTTTAATTGTCCAATACTCTATCAAAATTCTAGGACATTTAAGATGAAAAAAGGTTAAAATATAGGAAAGAAAATGCTATTTATTGAGAAGACCATTTAAAGGGAGCAGCAAGAATAGGAATTACTTGAACTGTGGTTCTCAAAGTGTGGTCCCAGGAGCAGCAACAGCAGAGCACCACCACCACCACCACCTAGACCTTGTTAAAATGCAGATTCTTAGACTCCATGCAGAATCAGAATCATTCTGAATCAGAAGCTGTAGAGGTAGGATCCAGCAGTCTGCGTTTTAAAGAAATCCATCAAGTGATCTTGATATACATTTAAGTGTGAGAACCCCTGGTACTAACAGCACTGCATGTGATGTTGGTTTCTAATGAAAAGAAAAATAGTAGAATATTCTAGATATATTTTTAAGTGTTCTTAGGTACATGCATAACTTAAGATGGATGGGAATTTATTAGAAGGATATTGGGTAGCTCACAGAATCCACTGGATTACTAGACAATGAGGTGAAAGAAATAAGCAGAAACCAAGGGTATCAGAGCATCAGAGAACATGGCCATTGTCAAGGTCAAGTCATGGGTATGAACAATAGGGAGCTCTACTGGTACTGATACAGATACTATTGCCACTGGACATGTTTTGCTGCTCCTAGCAGGGTAGTCAATTGTAATTAGGCACCTAGTTGTTCTGTCTGTCCCTTCAGTTCCAAAGCCCTGGGCAGGAGTTTTTGATTGGATGAGCTGAAGACAGATATTTAAGTCCAGATTCAGAGAATAAAGAGAGGGTCTATCTGGACACTTTTGACTCCTACAGAAAAAAATTCCCTAAGTTGAGATAGTAGATATGCCATATAATTTCTGGATTTTTTTTTTTTTTGCTGTTTAGTGAATAGTTTTAAAGATTCTGACTTTTTTTCTATGTCTTAAGATATAATTGACAAATGAAAGTTGTATATACTTAAGGGGTATGAATTGATGTTTTGATATCTACTATGAAATCACCACAAATCAAGCTAATTGACATAATCATCACTTCAGATATTTACCTTTTTTTTTATGTGGTAAGAATACTTAAGTTCTACCCTCTTAGCGAATATTAAGTATACAATACAATATTGTAACTATATTCACGTTGCTGAACGTTAGATCTCTAGAACTATTCATCTTGCATAACTGAAACTTTGTAGCCCTCAACCAACATCTCCCTGTCATTTCCCCTTCATTCCAGAAAAAGAAATAACAGGTATCCAAATTATAAAGGAAGAAGTAAAATTCTCTCTTTGCCAATGACACAACCGTATATCTGGAAAAACCTAAAGATTCAGCAAAACAAACAACAACAAAAAAACCCCTATCAATAATAAAAAAATTCAGTAAAGTTGTAGGATACAAAATCTACATAGAAAAATCAGTAAAATGCTATACACTAACAATACACTGTCTGAAAAGGAAATTTAGAAAACAATTCCATTTACAGTAGCAACAAAAAGAATAAAATACTTAGGAATAAGCTTAACCAAAGAGGTGAAAGGCTTATACTGATGGTTTTAATGATGGGTCTTTGAATCAGCTCTTTATACCAGTGCTGTCAAACAGAAATACAACACAAGTTATATGAATTTTAAGTTTTATGGTACCACATTTAAAAAAAAAGTAAAAAGAGGTGGGAAAATGTTAACGATTAATTTAACTATGTATGTCCAAAAATTTTTGCAACATATAATCAATATAAAAATTATTGAGATATATAGGACATACATATGTTTCTTATTGTGTCTTTGAAATTATGTGAGTGTTTTGCACTTAACAGCTCATCTCAGTTTGGACTAGTCATATTTCAAGCTCCCAAAATCTACTTAGAGCTAATTGCTGCTATTAGACATAGACACTTTAGATTATTTGGTATCTTCAATTGTGATATGCAATACTCAGGAGACTCCTCAGACAGAGGAGTCTTGAACTCTTGAACAAGTTTTTTTACAAAAACATTTAGAGCATATGACTAACATAACACAGTGAAGACATTTTTGCAAGGCTAGGGTATTGTATTCTGTATTCTTTGTTGGTGAACTAACTTCATTCCTGGAAAATCACCTTGGAAAATACTGGACCATCAGTAGTTCGGCACTGCTTCTTTTTTTCCTTTCTTGCTTAAAAATCTCCAGCACCTCTCTGTTACATATACGTTAAAATCTATCCTCCTACAGAGATCTGTTCTTTAGGTAGTTGCCATTGAATTCTGTCAAAAAGTATTTCAGAAATGATGGATAGATGTACTTTTCTAAAGGATTTATTCAAGTAGAAGGAAAGGGAAACAATTCTAGATGCAGGAGGAAGAGTCTGGAGACTCAGATTCATAAAGTTTGCCAGTAAATAAGCAGCAAAATTTGATTGTGGGTTTATAGGACATGTTAAAGCCAGTGGTAGGACTGAGGTTTTAACCTAGGTAACTGGTAAAATGAAATTATCATTGGTAGTAATTCATTAAATCTTTTAACTCATTCATTAATTCAACAAAGTTTTATGAAGTGTTTACTATGTACTTGGCACTATTCTAGAAGCTGGAGATACTATCATAATTAATAGTAATACCTCAAATTTATGGAGCACTTACTATGTGTTTGAAATTGATTTATGTACTTTACATAAAACAGTATTGTTTTAAGGATTATAGTATATACCATACTTTAGGAGATAGTGAATGATAATTGGAAGAGCTCAGAGTATAACTTAGTTTGATTCCATTGGCAGTTATGAATTTGCTACTCATAACCACACTTTACAGCCTCTAAAAGATGTGATTGTAACTCTGTATAATATTGATTTCCGTGGGAATGCCTCCTAAAATGAATAGAGAAAGAATGGAGGAGAAAGAACAGAATACCACTTTGCTACTCAGATAATGAATATGTATTTGGGGCTTGGTGGTGCATCCAAGTCTTGCTTAGCACAACAATTGAACATATGGGATGGACTTCTGGAGAGATCAGAGGAGGATTTGTAGATTTGTTGATCAGTAAACTTTTATCTATAAAAGGCCAGATAGCAAATATTTTGTGGTTTCTGGGCTATGTGGTTTCTATTGCAACTACTCAACTCTGTCCCTGCAGCATATCATATATGGGTTGTGACTGTGTTCCAAAACGTGTGTATTTACAAAAGTAGGTGGCAGGCCACATTTGGCTTATAGACTCTAATTTGTGGATTCTGATATAGATAAAAGTATTATTATATCATGTTGGAGTTTGAAGAGAAATCAGTAATCATGAGATTTAATTTCCTCATTTTTGTAGATGATGAGAAAACAGAAGTGTAAAGAGAGCCAGAGATTTTCGAAATCATTGATACTGCTAGAACTAGAATAAAAAGACATGTTTCCTTGATTTTTATTCTAGGTCTCTAACCCCCATACTTTGATACTCTGTTTTGAAAGATGTCAATTGTCACTTTAATGCTGCTGGAGTTATTCTACATGAAAGGCCATGACCTGGACCCGCCATTGACCTGGTAACATGGAAGAAACAGATCATGAAAGAGAAATACATCATGGTTGCTCAGCAGTGAATTCCCTTATGTAATAGTAGGTAGCTATTAAGGCTGATAATGGCTCCTTCCCTAGCTCAAAAATATAAAGACTGTGGCTCTGGACTCCTTTGTCCTGGTGGGTTCCTCATTCCATGTGGGTGTAATTAATCTATCATTTGGTAGCATATTTGTATGCATCTAGAGAGACCCTAAGGAAGGCATGTCCTATTATGCCCTTGTATCTGTATCTTTTGTCCTATTCACACTGTATTTTTTTTTTTTTTTTGGTAGAAAACAAAATTTGTATGGGTGTCAATTGACATTCATTCCAATTTTAGAAACATTTGTTTTCAAGGTAATGATTTAACACACAAGCTTATAATTTATATTTAATTTAAAATTGATCTTTTATAAGAATAATTTTGAGATAAGCAGAATTCTGAATATTTCCCCAAAGAGGTAGTGTTCTATCTCCTTTCATAGATATTTAATATAGTTTCCTTTTTTAAATGAAATTTTTAATTGAGTTCTTGAAGATGGCTGAGTTTTATGAAGCAGAGTGGGGAATGAGTATTAGTACATAGCTGATGACTCAACTTTGTGAAATGTTCACAGAAAGTAGGAGATAGGAGAGAGAACAACAAATGGTATAGAGAAGAGCTCAGCGAGCTGGGTAGAGAAACCGAATAACTCAGAGAGCCAGAGATTCAGGGGAAAGAGTGGGGGGAAAATAGTGAATGTTGAACAGTATCAGAAGCTGCAGAAACTTATCACTAGACTTGGTACTTCAAGGTGATTAGTGACATTTTTAGTGATGTTGCAATATGCTGAGGCCGGAAACCAGTGCACAGATGTCTAAGTAGCAAGCAAATAGAGCAGGCGAGCATTAATTTCAGAAACTTGGGCAACTAAAATGGATTATGGAAGAGTACTGTGGATCATCAGGTTGGTTGGTTGTTTTGAGAAGGAAGCTTTTGTTTATATCTGAACACTAAATGGAAGGGGCTAGTAGAAAAGTGATATATTAATACCTAGCAGTTATTGGATATGTTGAAGGTTTTCAGCTCAAATGTCAATACTGAATATGTAATTTATTCCATGTCTTCCATCTCTAATAGGGTAGAGATATGGTTTATGAATTTTTAGGTATTCAACACCTAACATGCTATATGGCACATAGTATGTAATAAATATTAGTTGAACTAAAAAGATGCCTCACTGTTTACAAAGAAAATGAGAGAATGATATGATGGACAAAAATGAGCTATATCAATATATCCATGAGTAATTTTCAAATTTCCTAGCTACATACTTGGGTAACTTCAGTTTCCTTAATTGTGGTATTGTGCTTTTATGGTATTTAGTTATTGGGCTTCAGCAAAAATTACTAAACTTTATACATGATGGAAAACAAAACTAAAAAGGGAAGGACAGTTTCTGAGCAAAGTGGAATGCAGGGAGCACATACTTTTTAAATTTTTAAATAAAAAAAATGTTAAGATTTTATTTATTTGTCAGACAGGAGAGAATGGCAATGCAGAGGGAGAAGCAGGCTCCCTGCTGAGCAAGGAGCCTGAGGCAGGACTTGATCCCAGGACTCTGGGATCATGACCTGAGCCAAAGGCTAACGCTTGCTTAACAGACGTTTAACCAACTGAACCACCCAGGCATCCTTTTATTTTTATTTTTTTTAAATATTTATTTATTTGTTTTAGAAAGAGAGCATGAGCAATGGGAAGGGCAGAGGGAGAAGGGGAGAGAGAGAGAGAAGCAGACTCCGTGCTGAGCCCGATGTGGGGCTTGATCCCATGACCCCCAGATCAGGACCTGAGCCAAAACCAAGAGCCAATGCTTAACTAACTGACCCACCCAGGTGCCCCAGGAGCACGTACTTTAAAACACATATAGAAATATAATGTGCATGCATGTATGTGTGTGTACATATTTATAAGGTATGGAGAAATGTCTAGATCTACATGCGTATCTAAACATTGACAATGTTTTCCTTTTTAAAAAAGCCCAATAAACATGTTTTGTTGCACATTATCTTTTCTTTACCTTCTTTTTATAGTGGGTTATAGTGAATTTCAGGTCTAAAACTCCTGTTATATTCCATGCTCTGAAAACAGCTCACAAAGTAGAGAGAGAGGACAAGCAACTACAGCCATTTATATTAAATTTATTCCTGAGCCAGCACCAATTTCCATTCACCATATATTGATATTTCTGTAATTTCTGCTTATCCATTGTGAACATCACACATTTCACATTTCTTTCCTACAGTGCACTCTACACGTATACAGACCATGGATTATTAAACTCTTCATGGAGTTCTATGTTATCAAAACTAAGATATTTTCTCTCATATGTTTATGTCTCTCTTTGAATTACTAAACCAGAGATTCATAGATAAATCATATATTCACCAAAGCTTTTCTCAGAAAGTAGAATTTTCCCAATAAATAACTGTAATCATGTGTTATGCTTGTGAAGGGTTAACTATGTACTAAGTGGAAATTCTTAAAATAATTAACAGACACCTGCTGCAGTTCTCTTAGATATTAACAGTCACCTTCCTTCTACCTACTTTTCATGTTTCTCAACTTATTAGAAAAATATTTCAACTAAATGAGAAGTTTCTGTGCTTTCAACATAATATCAGAGGCTCTGAAACAAATGATGTGTCGTTGAGACAAAATTCCTACCCTGGGGGAACTTCAACTCTGGTTGGGAAATAGGCTGTGTCTTTTCTTTGTTCAGTTAGCTTGCTGTATAACAAGAGTTTGGAAAGTCAAAGGACCCACTCTCTTTACTATCTATGTGGTCAGCCACCTTCTAGTTGATGAATAACTGGATGTAAAACCACAGTGATAACTCTGCTCATTTCCAGGTCTTTTCTCTCACTTTGTAGATAAAAAACTAATGTGGTGCCATTCCTCTCATGCCCTTTTGAAATGTTATGAATCTCTATGAATAGAAAAGGAAAAGGAAAAAAATGGTAGAGAAAATATAAGTTTTTAATTATTTCTGCTATTTAATTTCCGTTAGTGTTGGTCTCATCCTAAAATCAACAAGCATTTCTTTTTTTTTTTTTTCCTGGGCTCTAATCTTGCTATATTTTTCTTTTTTAAAAATTTTATTTTATTTAAATTCAATTAACATATAGTGTGTTATTAGTTTCAGAAGTAGAGTTTAGTGATTCATCAGTTGCATATAACGCCCAGTGCTCATTACATCACGTGCCCTCCTTAATGCCCATCACCCAGTTACCCCATCTCCCCCCCCACCTCCCCTCTAGCAACCCTCAGTTTGTTTCCTGAGATTAAGAGTCTCTTATGGTTTGTCTCCCTCTCTGATCTCATCTTATTTTTTTTCCCCTCCCTTTCCCTGTGATCCTCTGTTTTGTTTCTTAAATTCCACATATGAGTGAAATCATAATTGTCTTTCTCTGATTGACTTATTTCACTTAGCATAATATCCTCTAGTTCCATTGCAAAGAGTAAGATTTCATTTTTTTGATGGCTGAGTAGTATTCCATTGTATGTATATGTATATATGTGTGTGTGTGTGTATATATATATATATGGATAGATTATATTATATATACATATATATATACACACACACCACATCTTCTTTATCCATTCATCTGTTGATGGACATCTAGGCTCTTTAGTTTGGCTATTGTGGACATGGCTGCTATAAACATTGGGGTGCAGGTGCCCCTTCGGATCACTATGTTTGTATCCTTCGGGTAAATACCTAGTAGTGCAATTGCTGGGTCTTAGGGTAGCTTTATTTTTAACTTTTTGAGGAACCTCCATACTGTTTTCCAGAGTGGTTGTACCAGCTTGCATTCCCACCAGCTGTGCAAGAGGGTTCCCCTTTCTCTGCATCCTTGCCAACATTTCAACAAGCATTTCTAAAGTCATGTTAAGTCTGTCTATGTTTCTGTAACCATTGAGTTAATTGGTCATTTTGGGTAGGTTGTAATACCAAGTGAGCATCTTAACTATACTTGTTTTGATAAAATGTGGAACTATCCATTCTTATAATGAGTATACAGATTTGGAAAAAATGTCATGGAAAAAGTTAGGCTTTATTTCCAAATGTTGAATGATTCATAAAACATAATTAGAATGATTTACAAAGTGTTAGTAGATGTATAATTCTTAATGATTTTCCACTCTTCAGCAAATAAATGAATGGGCTTTTAAGACTCTTGAATTATTGTACATAAAAAAGAGCTGCAAGAGGTATGCATTAATGGTACATAATATATCCCTTCCCTACTGACACTATAGTTTTTCCTTAGGAAAAAATAAAGCCCTTTGCACAGTGGTTTCAAGGATGTCACTCACTACCATTATGTCTGTAATAAACGATTTTAGGCACAGGTGGCATTTCCCTTGAGCACTCTGGTCCTAACATATTAAAGCTTAGTGTTTCAAGATTACTAAACCATATTATGTTAAAGTGTGGCATAAAATGTGGCTGTTTTTAGTAATGCCATAATAATAGTTTTTTTTAAAGATTTTATTTATTTATTTGACAGATAGAGACACAGTGAGAGAGGGAACACAAGCAGAGGGCGTGGGAGAGGGAGAAGTAGGCTTCCCGCTGAGCAGGGAGCCCAATGCGGGGCTCGATCCCAGGACTCTGGGATCATGACCTGAGTCAAATGTGGATGCTTAACGACTGAGCCACCCAGCTGCCCCAGTTTGTTTTTTTTTTTTTTTTAATAATAGGAATAATGCAGGAACAATTTTGGTCTAGTTTGGTGTTTAATTTTACTAGTTATAAATATGAACATTTGATGTGTAGTATAATACTTGATAATATGCTCTGGAAAATAGCCATCATATGTGACAAGATAAAAATGCATAATTCCTCCCATAGGTGACCAGCCTAACTTTTGAAAATAACAACTTGGATTTCTTCAAAAAGTCACATGGAGTATATAAATAACCTGTGTGTAATTAGACCAAAAAAAAAAAAAAAAAAGAACCTCGGAAGGCACACACTAATTTAGAGTTAGTGCTGAATAAGTCAGTTTCATAAACTATTTCTGATACAGTTGAATGGTTTTTGAGTTCCAACAAATAAAAACAAAATTAGGTTTTGGTATTATGCAACTTTCAATACTCCTTTAGTTATTACCCTAGGAGGACAACTCTAAATATTTTACTTGAAGTTCCATAATACATTACAGTGAACATATTATATCTTTGTTTGTATGTTGAAAATCTGTGGATTTTACTTTAATCCTTACTATATCTTTCTACTTCAAGTCAATGATTTTACCCGGTAAGGCTTACCCAATGAGGAGACAAACACATTATCTGGGTTTCTTTGTAGGTAGGGTTTAGTTATAAATATTCATATTTCTTAATTTAATCTATATCAGTAATTTAATATATTTAATCTATAACAGCAGTGCTGGATAGTTTTTAAAATATAATTGATTTTTTTTAGTGGACTTAGAATTCTGAGCACATGTACATTTTAGAAAATTCAGAAAAACCCAAAGTAAAAATAAATCATCCAAAAACTCACCATCCAGAGATACTTAGTATTTTTGTTTTGCAGGCAATGCAAATATTACTACATTTTAAGCAAAAAACTTGACAAGAGATCTTATACACATTTATGTAATGCTATTTAATAAAGGTTCACAAATTAACAACTTTAAGTCTTATTTTAATTTGCAAAGAAATACGTGTTAATAGAAATCTGGAAAATAAAAGTAGAAGAAAAATCTTCAGAAATAATTGTGACAGACCTTTTGGTTAATTTCCTGTGGTTTTACTTCTACACATATGCTTATATATGTCAATGCCCTCCAGGCAATGACCAACAAGAACACACCTTGTGGTTGAACAACTTGAGTTTACTACCCATTTTGGCGAGGAAGAATATGTTACATAGGGACTGTTGAGTAAAATAGTATTAGGAATGTAACAGTGTATTAGAAAAGATTATAGGATTTAGGTTTGGGTTGGGTGATTTGGAGGAGGGTTTATGGAATTGAGGCTTTGCTTTAGATTAGATGCTGTTAGGAAGCAGGGCTAATGCTGTGGTTATGTTAATAAACCTATCTAGGAAAAGGGAAGACTAGATTGAGACTGATGTTATTGGTGAAGAAGCATTAGTCACTCACATTAGTCTAGATAGTGGAATGTTTAGTCATTTTTGTGGTTTGACGATGTTCATGATTTGTCTGTGTTCAGGCATTGCAGAATGATCTTATTTTTGTCTGGAACCATCTGATCATAAAGTAGCCTTATCTGATGTTGATATCCTGTGAAATTCTTTATGTTCAGCAGGAGAACAAGAACTCTCTGTGAAGGCCAGGCCAACTCATGACAACACCAAGACTTTTTTTGCCCCTGGATCACAGGAGCTGCTTTTCTCTTTCTCATATATTATGGTCATATTTTATATTCAATATAAAAAATAATACTCTATGAAAGCAATAAACTCATTCCATTCATTGTTTACTTGCTTTCTAGCAGTTTTATTATAATATGCACCCATGGGGCTTTTCTTTGTAATTCTTAGTGTTCATAATATGACCTGAATCTATGGCTTAATGTAGTTTATAAATTTTGGAAAATTCTTAGTATTTCTTCAAATATTGCTTCTGCTCTATCACAACTTTCTTTTTTTTATATTTTTTATTATTATGTTAATCACCATACATTACATCATTAGTTTTTGATGTAGTGTTCCATGATTCATTGTTTACATATAACACCCAGTGCTCCATTCAATACGTGCCCTCTTTAATACCCATCACCAGGCTAACCCATCCTCCCACCCCCCTCCCCTCTAGAACCCTCAGTTTCTTTCTCAGAGTCCATAGTCTCTCCTGGTTCATCTCCCCCTCTCACTTCCCCCCCTTCATTCTTCCCTTCCTCCTATGTATCATATGACCTCACTGATATGAGGAATTCTTAATCTCAGGAAACAAACTGAGGGTTGCTGGAGTGGTGGGGGGTGGGAGGGATGGGGTGGCTGTGTGATAGACATTGGGGAGGGTATGTGCTAGGTGAGCACTGTGAATTATGTAAGACTGTTGAATCACAGACCTGTACCTCTTAATACATTATATGTTAAAAAAAAAAAAAAAGAAAAAAAAAGACAACTTTCTTTTTAAAGATTTATTTATTTATTTTAGAGAGAGAACAAGTACGAGAGTGGGGGGAGGGGCAGAGGGAAAGAGAGAGGGGCCTCAAGCAGACTCCCTGCTGAGCATGGAGCCTGACACAGAACTCAATTCCAGGACCCTGAGATCATGACCTGAACTGAAATCAGGAGTCAGGTGCTCAACCGACTGAGCTACCCAGGCTCCCCTCTATCACGACTTTCTTACTTAGATTCCAATTACGCATTTATTAGACCCATTTACTGTATTTCATGTATTTCTTATTCTTTTTTAAAACAGAATGATAAAAGTTTAAATCTGATCATTATAGATTTAATTAAATCGCTAATGATGTTTCTTTTTAAGCAGAATTTTGGAAAAATTAGGTGGATCAGTAGTGCTTCTCAAGTAATTCCTAGCAAGTACAGAAGGCAAGATAATTTCATTGCCTATAGCTGATACAAATTTTATTCTCTATTCATTTAACAAGTACACATGCCCATACTATGTATCCAGCACTATTCTAGTGTCAGGTATGCATTTACACAGACACAAATCCCTCCTTGCATGGAGTGCATGTCATAATGGAAAGAAGCTCATGGGCTAGCTAGGAGAACCAGAATGAGAGGGAAAGTGTGAAGAGAAGTGGCTGAGGAGAAACTGAGACATTTTATCAGCTGACCTGGTAAATTACCAGGTAGCAGAGGAGGAGCCCTGAAATATCATTTATAAGACTTGACTTTCAACTAAGAATCCCAGGGACGGAGACAAGCTCAAAAACTGTTATAAAAGGAGGGAATAGAGTAAAGGCATTAATAAAATAAACTACCTAAATGATCCTCAAAACTAAATTCTAAAATAGTTGAATAATTTTAACTCTAAGAAAGACAGTAAAGACAAAAACAAAAACAAAAAAGAAAGAGAAAAACAAATCTCAGAAATTAGTACCTAAATTCACTCTAGATAAAAGTGATGTTATGGAACAGACTGACAAAGATTTTAAGTAAACATATTTTGAATGCTCAAATGGATAAGTGCAGGCTTAATTTCGCTTGAAAATTAAAAATGAGAATATGAAATAAAAGGCAGAAATGATAAGAGAATAGTTCTTGTAAAATTGAATCAATTAGAAATTTTGGAAATAAAACATACAGTCACTGACATAAAAGCTCAATAGATTGGATAAATACAAGATTAAGCTCAGTTTAAAGGTGAATCAGTTAGTTTGCCACCCAGATAGGGGGACAAAGGTATGAAAGAGTAGTTAAGCAATACAGAGAATAATTTGAGGGGTTATAACATATGCTGACCTATATGGTAGCTATTGGGTATAAGGGACAAGTAAAAAATTGAAAGGTGGCTAGTCCCAATTGCTATGTGCTATAAGTGTAAAATATAGAGCAGATTATAGGGACTTGGTTCAAAAGAGGAGTGTGAGATATCTCTAATAATTTTTATATTGATCTTTAATAATTTTATGTTGATTTATATTGATATAGTAATATTTTGGATATATTGAGTTAAATAACAAATATTAAAATTAGTATTTTTTTAATTTTTAAAGTGGCTACATAAAATTTTAAGTTACGTATGTAGCTTGCATTACATTTCTGGTGGGCATTGGTGGTCTATATAGTATTTACTCTTATGCAGGAGTTCCTGAAAACAATATAGAGGAAATGGTGGAGAAAAAATATTTGAACAGGTATTAGTGAAATTTCTACAATTAAAAAAAAAGATAATTACAGTCACATGGTACAATAGGCAATGTTCAGGATAAATAAAGACATATTCAGAAAGTTTGCAATGAAGTTGAAGAAACTCAAGTATAAAAAGAACAATTTTAAAATTTGTAGATTGTACCAATGGGTTACCTCTGAAAAACAGTTGGGTCAATAGTAGACTCTTCTGGAGGCCACAGAAAATGGAGTAACATATAAAAATTGATGAGCAAAAATAACTGACAATCTAAAAACATTGTGCCAAAATAGATATTCAAGTATAAGGAAAAAAGAAAAGGAAAAAAATATATTTTCAAATAAATAACATGTAGTTAGTTTACCATCCATAGGTCCTCACTTAAAGGATTTCTGGAGAAATGTATATCAGCAAGGATAGTGGACTAGCAGGGAGCCATGGGATACAAACAAGCCTTGAGTGAGAAAATATTAGTAACTTTAACTCTTTTTTAGTAACTTCTTCTTTTTGTTTGTTTCATAACAGGTAAAGTAATAAAATGGGTCAGGCAAATGTTCATTGACAAGTTAGAGTATAGAAATATTCATAGTCAAGAATATGAATTATGAACTTAACGGTAATCCTAAAAAATAGAAATATGCATAGTTTCCAAAAGAGAGAAAAAGAGAAAAGGATTCCATAAAAATGTAATCCTATTGAATTGCCAACAGGAGTGTGAAGTGAAGGAGGAAAAGAGTCAAGGAGGGGGAGAAGAGGTAGGGGAGTTAGTATGTAAAAAACAAAAGAACATTTTTAAAAAAGATTTTATTTATTTATTTGAGAGAGAGAGTGAATGAGAGAGAGAGCACATGAGGAGGGGCAGAGGGAGAGGGAGGTGCAGGCTCCCCACTGAGCAGGGAGCCTGATGCAAGGCTCCATCCCAGGACCCAGGGATCATGACCTGGGCCGAAGGCAGACGGTTAACCCACTGAGCCACCCAGGCACTCCAAGAACTTTTCTTTTTAAGCCCAAATGGATCAGTAGTCACATCATATGTAAGTTGATTAAACACTGATTAAAAGTTGGAAATTATCAGATGAAAAGAAACATAACCTATATAGAAGGCATTTGTAAAATATGTAGATAATACAAAACAAAAATAAAAAGGAAGAGAAAAATGTTCAGAAGAGTGCTTACCGCATACTAGGAATTCAATAAATGTTACTTATTTCACAGTTTTCTTCCCGGTGATATGTTTTTATATTAAAATTACCAGATTCTTTATTGTATACCTCAAAGTGTTGAACAGAGACAAAATGAAGAGAAATGCTTTAAGAAATAGCAATCTTCGTCTCTGTACAGGGTCAATATTTACAAAGCGTAGGGACAAAGGTGATAAATCACTGAACTGAATCACTGAAATCACTGAAAAGGAAAAGTTCCTTTTCCCTGGGCTGGAGCTCAGTTTAAATACACATCAGATCTTTTCATCTGCCAAACAGTATGCAGTCTGCCACCAGGCGAGCAAAATAAGAAAATACGGTACTACCAGCTCTGTGGAGATCTTCTGGCGAGGAAGTTCTTAACTGAGTAGATGGATCCAGTTGGTTCATGTGAACCTTCAGGAAATCTTTAGACTCTCTGAAATGATAGACAAAAATGTGGCTTTATGCATTTTGTCAGTGTGATAGGTCAATAGCTTTCATCACATTCAGGAAGAGTTGATATCTCCACAGAATTTAATACCACCACTCTAGGATCTGTTAGCTAATGTGTGCCCATGCAAGTTAAAAGAAGAAACAGGAAGGCAAGCTTTCACATTTTTGATTTTTTTACTTATGATTTAACTTAGGAAATTAGATTTCTCATTTTACAGTAATTGTCATCTGAAAGACACTTTTCTCCTGCTTTCTTTGGGCATAAAGTAGTTCTTACATTATTCAACTTGTAAGGTTTAACGCTCCTGACAACCAGTTTTCAAATTGACTTTTGTGGCCCATTCTCAATTATACTTGCAAATTAGTAAGGGTGGTTGAGTGATAAAAAGAAACCCTTGGATAATCTCCAAACCTCATTTTAGCCAATAATTTCTGCATTTTTCTCGGTCATTTTTTTTTTTTTTTACAAGAACTTCTTAAAATAGGTTTAAAAAATAAGTCATTTGGATTTTACTTCCATCTACTGTCCCTCTCTCCCCTCTAGCAAGGATGTTAATGACCCATAGCAAAAGACCTGGAACCTTGTAAATGGCCAAGGAATTTAAACATGAGGTAATTTCCTATTTTCTGGCACCCCAGCTGCTTTTGTCAACTTGCTTTCAGCCTAATGATAAATATAGACATAGGTGTGAATAAGTAATATATTTCATGTGTTATGTTCTCATAAGCTTGCTTATTTTCTTGGGCAAAACCAGGATAAAAGTTCACATAATAAAAACATATGTGTAATTCATTAGCATTTTACTATTTTTATGTAATATGTAAAAATATGTAATTTATTTTTTATGTAATATGTGGTTGCTTTTATAATAAGTGAAAACCTTGATTCTGTGGTATTTAGTAACCAAGCCACCCTAGATATAGCTCTGAGATCAACTCATCCTATTGAGTTTAATTTTGGGTAATAATTTTATATTATTTTTAGAGTATAATACAGTTTTTTACAAGCTGAGTATCTTTTAGTGAGGACTCTACCTAAATTTACGCTACCTCAACTTAAATTGCAGCTTTACTGCTACTCATAATTAGAGTGACCTTGGGCAGTTGACTTGACTTTTCTAAGCCTGAGTTTTCCAGTCTCTAGAGTAGGTATTGATATCATTATCATTATCATCATCATGACTTACAGGGTCATTGCAAGGACAGAATGAGATAATTCATGTAACATGATTAACACAGGCCCATTTTCAAGGAAGGAATACTTAATAAAAGAGTACTTTTTCTCTTATATATCCAAGTAACATCAGTCCTTTTTTCTACTTTAGCAGAGCAAATATAATACTTTATCAGTTTCCTCTTCTCAAAAATTTCTGAGTATTACTAAAGAATGTTTTCTTGATGCTGTAAAGCAATTACTTACAAACCAGGAAAAAAATCCCATAAGCAAAATACTGAGTGAACAGAGCCAAATACAGAGAACTACATACAATCCGATTCCATTTACCTCTTGCATAGGGCAGGTAGTGATTGTAAGGCAGCAGAAGGGAACCTTCTGAGGTACTAGGAATGTTCCTTTTCTTGAACTGGGTGCTCCTAAGACAAATGTATTTAGTTTGTGAAAATTTATTAAGCTGAAAACTTTTATTTTTAATTGTTTTTTTTTTTTAGAGAGAGAGAGAGTGCACGCTAAGTGGGGGGAGGGGCAGAGGGAGAGGGAAAGAATTTCTTTTTAAAGATTTATTTATTTATTTGAGAGAGAGTAAGAGCGTGCATGAGTAGGGGGAGGGACAGAAGGAGAGGGAGAGACAGTCCTCAAACAGACTCCCCACTGAGCACAGAGCCCAACACAGAGCTCCATCCCAGGACATTGAGATCATGACCTGAGCCAAAATCAAGAGTTAGACTTTCAACCAACTGAGCCACCCAGGCGCCCGTAGCTGAAAACTTTGGAGCGATACACTTCCAAAGGTAGATTTATTCACTAAAAATTTTTTTTTAATTTTAATTTTTTTTTTTTTAGATTTTATTTATTTATTTGAGAGAGAAAGACAGAGATAGTGAGAGAGAGCACAGTGAGGAGGAGAGGGAGAAACAGGCTCCCCGCAGAGCAAGAAGCCTGATGCGGGACTCGATCCCAGGATCCTGGGATCATGACCTGAGCCGAAGGCAGCGCTTAACCGACTGAGCCACCCAGGCACCCTCACTAAAAAATTTTAAATGTATTTTTTTGAAAACACCAGTCCATCTAGGTTTTACTTGTCCTACCTTTTGACTATTCCACCTGATGCTGATGCTCCATTGTTGACTGAATTCTTCTTGACTTGTTACCTTGCCTGTACTTTCCCTGTTCTAGCTTGTCCTGTGCATGGGTTCAGATCTCTCCCTTTAGTCCTAAAGCATAGAGTAGAACACACTGATAAAACTTTCCTCATGCTGTGCATGGGCAATAACAGAAAAGAGTTGAACCAATGCAGCAAATGCCATGCAGAAATGCATGGCCAGAACCCTCTGCATGAGTTCTTGGCTGGCTCTCAGTAAGGCCCTTGGAGTGACAATGTGCTGTGGCCCAGACACTCCTCCTCCATATCCCGCAACTGCAGGAGTTTGACATTGCTCCCTCTTCTCTAGCTAGCATTCTGGATCCCCATATTTCTCTGTGGCTTGGGGAAAGGGGTTTCCCCTTCGTCTGAGACTCACGTCTATTCCAAAGTCAGGAATTTTGACCACACCCTATTACATAAAGCAGGGCACAATAAAGTGTAAGTATTCAGGGCCTTGCCCCTTGTCAGGTAATGAATGGAGATAAGACTCAAGTGCATATTCAGAGAAGCACAGTTGAGCCACATACTTATTTTTTTTAAGGTTTTATTTATTTATTTGACAGAGACAAAACACAGCAGGGAAGGTGGGAAAGCCAGAAGCAGGCTCCCCGCTCTGGGATCATGACCTGATCTGAAGGCAGATTGTTAATGACTGAGCCACCCAGGAGCGTCTGAACCACATACTTTAGGAACTTACTGGAGGCAAAAACAGAAGGGAGGGCAAGAAGGAGAAAGGACCTGCCTTTTCAGCTGGAACTAGAGACCACCTAAGGGAAAGGGAGCCAGGTGTGTCCAGATTCTCCACGAAAAGGGGGAATTATTGAACTCCTATGAGGTATGGTGTTTTGGGGAAAGCGATGCATAATGATTGTTAGGAAATTTTGCCTTGTGTGTCCTCTGCGCCACCTCTCTAGAACATTCTCAGTTAAGAACTTCTGGGCCTTTAGAGAAAAATGTGATTTATTTTGTTCCTTCATGATACTAGGTAAGTGTTGAGAGGGCAAGATGGCCCAGTGTAATCAGATTACATTAAATGTATCAATACACAAAGATTATTGCACAGTTTTCCAGAACTTATCATTTAGGGATTTTTTTTTTTTTATTGTATAACTGAATGATCAATTCAAGAGCTTGTCTCTCTCCCCACTAAATAAGAACAAAGGTGCATTCAACATCATCAGCACTTCTAGCCATATTTAAAAGTGCTGAAACTAGAGTGTCAAATTAGTTTATTTTTCATCCCAAATTTTAAAAATTCCTGGAACAGTTTTCTAACAAAACTTGAGGCCAAAAGACCTGGACCTCCTTTCCTTCAGAATTTGTTAGAGTAATAATCATAACTTACATTCATACAGCACTCTGTGACATGCACTGTACTAAGAACTTTACATTTTCACTTATTTAATCTCTACAACAAAACTATGAAGTGGCTACTATTGTAATTCTGATCTCCATTTTACTAAGGAAGAAACTGATGCACAGAGAGGTTAAGTGACTTGCTTAAGGTCACACAGCTGGTAGTGGTAGAGCTGAGTTTCGAGCTCAGATAGCTTGTCTGCTCTATGATCTCACTGTTTTATTGTCTCTAAGGAGACCACTTTGTCAGTCTCATATCCAGCATAGATAGTGACAATAAGTCAAAGAGGAGGCAGGATTAAAGGTCACACTTGTGAGTGGAGGTCAGGGTGTGAAGGGGCAGTAAAAGATCTCTTTCCAAATTGTTCTTGTTTTATTTTATATTTCCTTTTCCAGTTGCACTTTAGAATTAACTTGTCAAACTGCATTAAAAAAGCTATTGAAATTTTGATTGGGGTTGTACTGAATGTATAGATAATTTGGGGAGAACTGAAAGTTTTAGGATACTGAGACTACTATAGAATCATGAAATGCTTTTCCATTTCTTCTTTTAGTCAGCAAACGTGTATATTTTTTTCATCTTAGTTGTACTCATTTTTGTAATTTATTTCTGGTTTTATTTGTGTTACTACTATGAATGAACTTCCATCATATTATAAATCCTATTTTTGGTATATAGAAGAGTCATTAAATTCTGTGTATTTATTTCACATATGGACACCTTACTGAAATAACTTAATAGTTCTAGACTGTTGGGGGGATGATTCATATTCATCACTTAACACATTACCTGACTCACTGTAAGTACATAATAAAGGTTACCTATTATTTTTCATTAACAAACAGATTCAATTTATTATTTTACAAATGATTTTGTGTCTATATCTATAAATAAGATTGTTTTGTAGAATTTTTGTGTTAACTTTGCTTTTTAAAAGTTTTTAATCATCTTTAAGAATGAATCAGTATTAAGTACTCCCTTGGTTAGAAATTTAGCCGTCTTTAGGTAAATTCCACAGTCTCCCCCTTTTGCTTCCCAATTTTGTACTCTTGAGATTTCAAGTCTAGATGGTTGTTATAACTAAATACATAAGCATTATAAGTCATTAGCTGGTGATCAGGAGCAAGGAGGATGGGGAATCTTGTGATGCAGCACTTCCCCCACTTTGTACTCCGTTCCCCAGCCTCATCATATTACCAGGAACCCCAGGGGGCCTTATGACCATCAGAGATAATGGGAAATGTCTTCTCAGATATGAGCTGGGCATATTCCCATAATATAATCAGGACAAGGCCCAGGAAAGGATATATCCTGGGAAGAGCTTGACTCAGGGAAAGCTGTGGGCCCTGAGCATGGAAATGATTGGTAGTAACCCCAAGTGTTTGTGCCAGATCTCCCTGCAAGCCATAAAGAGGATGCCCTGAAAGTACAGGAAGAGCAGGAACCAAGAAGATTCTTCTGCAGAACACTTTTACACATTTTCTGGCTGTGAGATAGAGACTGTCCTTTTGACCATTGTTGGGACTATGGTCACCTACAATCTTATGGGTCCCAGTGAGAAAAAAACGGAAAAATAGAAGTCCATTTAAGGTGCCCTAGCAATGAGAAAGAAGAGCAGAGCAAACAGAACACCTACCCAGGACTTCTGGAAGAGATAGATGGTAACCTGATTAAAAATAATAAAAAGTACTTACATGAAGGTCTGTCTTGAACTTAAAATAATTTATTTCTGAGCTTAATAATTCAGAGGAGTTGAAGGGGAAAAAAATCATTGAATGGTTGGGCAAATGGAAAGGCAAAACATAAAGATGGATACCATGTGAGAAAATATAAGAGATGTGGAGAATATGTCCAACAGGTATTGTATGTGAGTAATGCTATTCCATTGGGAGAGAGGGGAAAAAAAAAAACAAAACAGATGAAGGAAGGACAAAAATTAAATAATAGACTAAAATATCCCTCAACTGGAAAAGTGGCAGATTGGGCAGGCTGAAAGAGCAGGGTTGGTGAGAAAAGACTGGGATAGACTGGTAAAATTCTTAATGTCCAAGGTTAAAGGGAAACCTTATAAAAATCTGTCAAGTCCGGTCAAGTTTCCTAAAAAAGTCACACTCATTGTGCTTCTCTTTTATAGTACTGGGAGATAGAGTGCAGTGTAGTAGTGTCTAGACTTCAGAGAGAAAAGTACTACAGTGTAGTATTACTAAGTCAAGATATCCTTCCTCTGTTGAGATGAAAGAAAAATAATTCAGGATATAAGTAATTCAAAGGGGAGATCCTGTGTCCCTGTCTGAGCAAAGTATTTAAGAAAAGACCACAAACAACAAACAGGTAGCACAAATTAGGGAAAGATAAAGAAGGGAGTAAAATAGTGCTGAGAAACAGTATATATGATATTTAGTAAAGATAGATTGCCTGGGAATATATAATATATAAGTGTGAGTGAAGGACTCTAGAAAATATATATGCTAGGGGCGCCTGGGTGGCTCAGTCATTAAGCATCTGCCTTCGGCTCGGGTCATGATCCCGGGGTCCTGGGATTGAGTCCCGTGCGTGATGGGCTCCCTGCTGTGCGGGAAGCCTGCTTCTCCCTCTCCCACTCCCCCTGCTTGTGTTCCCTCCCTCGCTGTGTCTCTCTCTGTCAAATAAATAAATAAAATCTTTTAAAAATATATATATATATTAACCAAGTTTAGTAACAGCTCAGACCTAAAGGGGCTAAAGTATCTGGGAAAAAGCTATGAGATGGGGAAGGAAGAAAGTTTTCTAAAGATCTCAGTTTATAGGGGATGTGAGGGCAATGACGGGTGGGGTGGGGAGTGATGAGTAACAGTGGGATAAATGATTTTTTAGGTAGGGGATATAATAGTCTTAAAAATTAATTGTAGTATTGTCAAGACACTCAATAAGAGTATAACTAGTAACAGAATGGAGATCATTAAAAGAGTAGAAAAGCACAGCAGATCTTTCTATTTCGCGAAGGAAATGGTGAAAATAGTGTCATTAACATGAGCAAATCAAATAAAAAGGAAAAAATGAACAAACAACACTTGAAAATGAAGAAACAACACTTGAAAAATGAAGAAACAACGTTTTAAAGTAAGTTGAGATAAAATAAGAGTATCAGTCATTATACTAAATATAAATAGACTGAATTCCTGCGTTAAAGTGTAGGGACTTGTAGAAAGGATTAAAAGAATATATGTTATTTACATGCAACATACTTAAAATGAAATAATGAAAGGTTGTTAATAAATTGGTGCTAAAGAATATAGCAGAAAGAGAAAAAAAAAGGACGATCAGCAGTGTTAGTGTCAGATAAGGTGAAATTAGATTTAAGAAATACAAACAGGATGAAATGTGAAATGAGATATTATAATGAGAAAAAGTACAATTTGTGAAACAGTTATGAAAATCAGGAGCTTATGTACCAAAACCAAATAGCATGATTTAATAATTATGTTTTTCTACAAATTGACTTTAATTTCAACAAAATGCTTAATTTTATTATTATCAATTTTTGTTATAGTAAGAGACAAATCTAAGCAATTAAAAAGTTATATTCAAAGTGTACAAAATTTAAATATATTTTCATCACAAATAGAAATAAGTGAAAATATTAAAAACTGAAGAATTAATTTACATAACATCATTGAAGTTATTTTCCCTTTAAAGTTATCTATTAAAATTGAAGGACAAAATAATGCTATTTTTTAAAGAAAGCCAACATCTTAAAATCAGTTTTTAAAATTTAATTTCATTCTATTAAATATGTTCATAAAAATAAAGTTTCCCATTTTAGTGTGTTCTAGAACTCTAAGAATACTAGGGAAATGAATCTTGAGGCAAGAATTTATTGCATTCATAACAACTGAAAGGAAGGATTTGAGACAAGTTAACTTGTTTTTCCCTTTCCTAGAGTATTAATCCCATTCAAATCCTCATTGAGCTTTAAAGCACTATTCATCTCTAATATTAGCTATGGAACAACCCATAAACCTTAATGACATTCAGAAAGAATCATCTTTATTTTTGAGCAGAAGTGTTTTCCCTGGGGCTTTATCAGTGTAAGTTATAAGAATGGATGCTGAGGATGCACAGACCATCAGATCTCACATGAGGCACACATGTACTCTCTCAAAAAAATGTTTGTGTGCATGAATTTTTGTGTTATGAAGACTCTTCCAAAACAATGCCCAGGCAGGGGTCCTTTTTGCTTGCATCCAAGGTAGTTCTGATTATAAAATATCCCAAATAATAAACAGAAAGATAGATTTTCAGTATGGGATAGCAACAGCTGCTCTCAAAGGAAAAAGTATAAATAAAATGCTATCACTTAAAAAAATCTGTCAGAAATTGAGAAAACTTCAAGACCAACTCCTTCACGTCCAAGTTAAACAAAGTTATCTGTGATATCAGTTTTCTGCTTCTTCTTGCCTTTTGATCCTCAATCTGTGCTTATCCTTTTGTATTAGATAATTTCATTGATATTTTGATAAGAAATCATCTAATTACTTTTTGGGTGCATAGCTTTTCACAGGAGGACATTGTGAGGCAGTGTTCAGAGATTTACAAACTAGACCCCAAAACTATAGGGAAATCTGAGAATCCTCTAACATTGTAAGCAAAAATTTGTATTTATTCTTAATTACATTTTTCTTCTACATGGAGTAGAAGATTTATGGCTTTTATCATATTCTTTTTTTAAAATTTTAATTCCAGTATAATTAACAGACAGTGTTATATTAGTTTTAGGCATACAGTATAGTGATTCAGCAGTTCTATACATTACTCAGGCCTCCATCCTGATAAGTGTACTTTTTAAAAAAATTTATTAGAGAGAGAGTGCATGAGTGGGGGGGCAGAGGGAGAGAGAGAAACAGACTCCCCACTGAGCAGGGAGCCCCACATGGGGCTCGACCCCAGGACTCCGGGATCATGACCTGAGCCAAAGGCAAATGCTTAACCGACTGAGCCACCCAGGTGCCACATGACGTGTACTCTAATTCTCCTTCAACCCATTCGCCCATCCATCTTCTCTTTGGTAACCATAAGTTCTCTTTAGTTAATGGTTTGTTTCTTAGTTTGCCTCTCTCTCTTTTTGTTCCTTATGATTGTTTGTTTCTTAAATTCCACATATGAGTGGGACGCCTGGGTGGCTTAGTCGTTAAGTGTCTGCCTTCGGCTCAGGTCGTGATCCCAGATCCTGGGATCAAGCCCCACATCGGGCTCCCGGCTCAGCGGGAAGCCTGCTTCTCCCTCTGCCACTCCCCCTGCTTGTGTTCCCTCTCTCTGACAAATAAATAAATTAAAAAAAAACTTCACATATGAGTGAAATCATATGGTATTTGTCTTTCTGTGACTGATTTCACTTAGCATTATACCCTATATATTCAAACATCCATCCCTATTGTTGTAAATGGCAAGATTTCGTTCTTTTTTTATGGCTGACTAATATCCGATATATATACATACATACACATATCCCCCATATCTTCTTTATCCATTCATCTATTGGTGGACACTTGGGCTGTTGTCCCATGATATGGCTGTTGTAAATAATGGTACAGTAAACATAGGGGTGCATATATCTTTTCAAATTAGCATTTATGTACTTTGGATAAATACCCAGTAGTGGAATTATTAGATCATATGGTAATTCTATTTTTAATTTTTTGAGCAACTTCTATACTGTTTTCCATGGTGGCTGCACCAGTTTACATTCCCAATAGTGTAGGAGAGTTTGTTTTCCTCTATATCCTTGCCAACGCTTATTCCTTTTGTTTTTGATTTTAGCCATTCTGACAGATATGAGGTGATATCTCTTTGTGGTTTTGATTTGAATTTCTCTAATGATGAGTGATGTTAACATCTTTTCATGTGTCTGTTGGCCATCTGTATGTATTTGTTGGGGGGAATGTCTTTTCACGTCTTCTGCCAAATTTTAATTGGATTATTTGGTTTGGGGGTGTTGAGTTGTATAAGTCCTTTATATATTTTGGATACTAACCCTTTATTGGGTATATCTTCTGCCATTCAGTAGGTTGTCTCTTAGTTTTATTGATAATTTCTTTTGCAGTGCAGCAACTTTTTATTTTGCTTCCATTTTTTCATATATTGCTTTATTTTTGCTTTCATTTCCCTGCCTCAGAAGACATCATAGACAAAAGTAGTTAGAGCTGATGTCAGAGAAATTACTGCCTGTGCTCTTCTCTAGGACTTTCATGGTTTCAGGTCTCACATTTAGATCTTTAATCCATTTGAGTTTATTTTTATGTATGGCCTAAGAAAGTGGTCCAGTTTAATTCTTTTGCATGTTGCCGTCCAGTGTTCCCAACACCATTTGTTGAAGAGAGTGTCTTTTTTCCATTGCATGTTCTTGCCTATTTTGTCATAGATTAATTGACCATATAATCATGGGTGTATTTCTGGGCTTTCTATTCTGTTCCATTGATATTTGTGTCTGTCTTTGTGCCAGTACTGTACTGTTTCGATCGCTACAACTTTGTAGTATATCTTGAAATCTGGGATTGTGATACCTCCGATTTTGTTCTTCTTTCTCAAGCTTGTTTTGGCGATTCGGGGTCTTTGGTGGTTGCATATAAATTTTAGAGTTATTTGATCTAGTTCTATGGAAAATACTGTTAGTATTTTGATAGGGATTGCGTTCAATCTGCAGTATAGACATTTTAACACTATTCTCTCAATCCATGAGCAGAAAGTATCTTTCCATTTATTTGTGTCATCTTCAATTTCTGCCAACAATGTTTATAGTTTTCAAAGTATAGGTCTTTCACCTCTTTGGTTAAGTTTATTTCTAGGTATTTTATTATTTTTGGTGTAGTGTAAATGGAACTATTTTCTTAATTTCTCTGCTACTTCATTACTAGTGTATAGAAATAAAATGGATTTCTGTATATTGATTTTGTATCCTGAAATCTTACTGAATTCATTCATCAGTTATAGTAAGTTTTTGGTGGAATCTTTAGTGTTTTCTATATGTAGTATCATGTTATCTGCACATAATGAAAGTTTCACTTCCTCCTTACTGATTTGGATGCCTTTTATTTCTTTGTCTTATCTGAATATCGTGGCTAGGAATTCCAGTACGATATTGAGTAAAAGTGATGAGAGTAAACATCCTTGTCTCATTCCTGGTCTTAGAGGAAGAGCTTTCAGTTTTCCACCATTGAGTATAATGTTAGCTGTGGGTTTTTCACATATGGCCTTTATTATGTTGAGGTATATTCCATCTGAACCTTCTTTGTTGAAGGTTTTTATCATGAATGGATACTGTAGTTCGTCAAATACTTTTTCTGCATCTATTGAAATGCTCATATGGTTTTTGTCCTTTCTCTTGTTGATGTGATGTATCACACACATTGATTTGTGAATATTGAACCATGCTTGCATCCGAGAAATAAAGCCCACTTGATTGTGGTGAATGATTTTTTTTTAATGTATTGTTGGATTTGGTTTGCTAATATTTTGTTGAGGAATTTTGCATCTATGTCCATCAGTGATACTGGCCTGTAGTTCTCTTTCTTAGTTGTGTCTTTATCTGGTTTTGGTATCAGTAATGCTGCCCTCATAGAATGAATTTGGAAGTTTTCCTTCCTTTCCTGTTTCTTGGAATAGTTTGAGAACTATATATATTAACTCTTGTTCTTTAAATTTTTGATAAGATTCATCTCTGAAGCTATGCAGTTCTGGACTTTTTTTCATTGGGAGCTTTTTGATTACTGATTCAATTTCAGTTCTGGTAATTGGTCTTTTAAAATTTTCTATTTCTTCCAGATTCAGTTTTGGGATTTTATATGTTTCTAGGAATTTATCCATTTCTTCTAGTTTGTCCCATTTGTTGGCATATAATTTTTCATAATATTCTCTTATATTCCTTTGTGTTTTTGTGATGTCAGTAGTTATTTCTCCTCTTTCATTTCTGATTTTGAGTCCTGTCTCTCTCTCTCTCTCTCTTTTTTTTAATGTATCCGGATAAATGTTGATTAATTTTGTTGATCTTTTCAAAGAAGCAGTGCCTGGTTTCATTGATCTGTCCTCTTGTCTTTTACTTTCTTTTACATTTATTTCTGCTCCAATCTTTATTATTTCCTTCCTTCTACTGGTTTTAGGTTTTGTTTGTTCTTCTTTTCCTAGCTCCTTTGGGTGTAAGGTTAGGTTGTTGATTTGAGATTATTCCTACTTCTTGAGGTAGGCCTGTATTGCTATCAACTTCCCTCTTAGAACTACTTTTGATGCATCCCAAAGATTTTGGACCATTGTGTTTTCATTTTCATGTTTTTTTTTTTTTTTATTTCCTCTTTGATTTCTTGACCCATTCATTGTTCAGTAACATGTTATTTAACCTCCACTTATTTGCATTCTTTCCAGATTTTTTTCTTGTGGTTGATTTCTAGTTTCATAGCATTTTGGTCAGAAAAGATGTATGATATGACTTCAGTCTTTTTAAATTTGTTGAGACTTTTTTTGTGATCTAACATGTGATCTGTTCTGGAGAATGTTCCATGTGCACTTGAAAAGAATGTGTATGCTGCTTTTTTAGGATGGAATATTTCAAGTTTATCTGTTAGTTCCATCTGGTCCAGTATGTCATTCAAAACTTCTGTTTCTTTGTTGATTTTCTGTTTGGATGATCTATCCATAGATGTAAGTGAGGGGTTAAAGTTCCCTACTATTATTGTTTTACTATTGATTACTCTCTTTGTTTGTTATTAGCTCCTTTATGTATTTGGATGCTGCCATGTTGTGTGCTTAAATGTTTACAGTTGTTTTATTGTTGGATTGTTCCCTTTTTGATTTTATAGTGTCCCATGTCTCTTGTTACAGTCTTTGTTTTAAAGTCTATTTTGGGGATGCCTGGGTGGCTCAGGTCATGATCCCGGGGTCCTGGGATCGAGTCCCACATTGGACTCCTTGCTCAGCGGGGAGCCTGCTTCTTCTTCTGCCCGCCGCTCCCCCTGCTTGTGCTCTCACTCTCTCTCTGACAAATAAATAAAATCTTTAAAAAAATTTGTTTTGTCCAATATAAATAATGCTACTCCCACTTTGTTTTCACTTCCATTTGTGTGGTAAATGCTTTTCTATTCCTTTACTTTGAATCTTTGTGTGTTGTTAGGTCTGAAATGAGTCTCCTGTAGGCAGTAGATTAATGGGTCTTACTTTTTTTTTAAATTTATTTTTTATTATTTTTAAAAATTTTATGATGTTATGTTAATCACCATACATTACATCATTAGTTTTTGATGTAGTGTTCCATGATTCATTGTTTGCATATAACACCCAGTGCTCCATTCAATATGTGCCCTCTTTAATACCCATCACCAGGCTAACCCATTCCCCCACCCCCCTTCCCTCTAGAACCCTCAGTTTGTTTCTCAGAGTTCATATTGATGGGTGTTACTTTTTTATCCATTCTGTCATTCTGTGTCTTTTGATTGGAGCCTTTAGTCCAATTACATTCCAAGTAATTATTGATAGGTATGTATTTATTGTCATTTTGTTACTTGTTTTATCATAATTTTTATAGTTCTTCTTCTCTTGCTCTGTTCTCTTGTGTGTGGTGTTTTTTTGTTTGTTTGTTTGTTTTGTTTTTGTTTTTTTTTAAGAGGGAGAGACAGAGAGAGAGGAGGGGCAGCGGGAGAGGGAGAGAGAGAATCCTAAGCCAGCTCCATGCCCAGTGCAGAGCCCAATGCTGGGCTTGATCCTACGACCCTGAGATCATGAGCTGAGCCAAAATCAAGAGTCAGATGCTTAACTGAGCCACCCATGCGCCCCTGCTTTTGTGCTTCTTACTTTTCTTACTCCTGCTTATGATCTTTCCTTTCCATTCAAAGAATCCTCTTTAATATTTCTCGTAAGTCTGGCTTAGTGGTGATGAATTCCTTTAACTTTTGTTTGTCTTGGAAACTCTTTATCTCTTCTTCCCTTCTGAATGTTAGCCTTGCTGGATAGAGTATTCCTGGCTGCATGTTTTTGTTGTTGTTGTTGTTCAGCATTTTGAATATATCATGCCATTCTCTCTGGCCTGCAAAGTTTCTGCTGTTAAATCAGGTGCTAGCCTTATGGGGTTTTCCTTGTGCGTAACTATTTTATTTTTTCTTGCTGTTTTTAAAATTCTCTCTTTATTGGGGCACCTGGGTGGCCCAGTCATTTAAGTGTCTGACTCTTGGTTTCAGTTCAGGTCATGATCTCAGGGTCATAAGATCAAGCCCTGTGTCAGGCTCTGTGCTCAGTGTGGAGTCTGCTTGAGATTCTTTCTTCTATCCCTCTGCCCCTCCTCCTGCTTGCACTCTCTCTTTCCCTCAAATAAGTAAATAAAATCTTTAAAAAAAATTCTCTCTTTACCACCACTTTTTTGCCATTTTAATTAGTATATGTCTTTGTTTGGAATTCGTTGGGAACTGCATGGGCTCCCTCATTAGTGGGGAGTCTGTTTCTCCCTCTGCCCCTCCCCCTGCTGGTGCTTTCTCTCTCTTTCTCTCAAATAAATAAAATCTTAAAAAAAAAAAAAAGCATATTACTTATTTCTGTTTAACTCTTGTGTTGTGATTTTGTCCTGTTCTTTCATTTAGGACACTTCCTTGTCTCCTCATTTTGTCTAACGCTCTTTGTCTGTTTCTGTGTGTCAGGAAAGTCAGCTACATTTCCTGCTCTTGAAGAAGAGGTCCAGTAGTGCCCTACAGTGCAGTGTCCCCTGTTCACCAGAACCTGATGCTTCAGGGGTGTCTCCAGTATGTAATCCTTTGTCCTACAATTGTAGCTGAGCCATGTTTGCCTTCAGTCCAGTCATCTGCAATGGCTCCCTTTGCCTGTTGTGGGCAGATTTTGGTCCCTGTGTTGTTAGTGGGCCAGTCTGGGGCTGTCTTGGGCTTGAGTTGGGTCAAACCAGGCAATTGCTAGAACTGTGGTTGCACTGATCTGCAGGGCACTCTTCCTATGTTGTCCCCTGAGAGGCTTTTGTTGGTGGGTGGGGTCTACAGTCAGACCAGCTGTCTGCCCCCAGCCCACTTCTGGGGCCACAGCCAGACCAGTGTGTGTGTGGTTATCTTCCTCTCTCCCTGTCACTTTGGACTGGTAATGGCCCCTGTGGGGGCTGCTTATACACTGCCAGTCTTGTGGTGCTGCTTTGGATGGACACCTGCCAAGGGTGTGTGAGGGGGTGAGTCCCCAGGAGAGTGAGGACCAGGTACTTGATGCCAGCAAGATCAATGCAAGTCCACTGAAGTAGGTTACCTGCAGTCACCCTGGAAAACTGTGTGGCCAGGATGGAGGGGGCAGGTCTACAGAGTGCAGGGCTGGAGTCACTGTTAGCAAAGGAGGTGGAGAGTGTTTGGGCTGTGATGGCTCCTGCAGGTGTCAGTGTATCTAGGCTGGGGGACAGGAGAGGGAAATGGAATTCTCCAGTTCTTTTGTTCACGGAGAAGTCTCCCAGTCATCCCTGCCCCTCCAGCACATGCTCTGAGATTAGTAAACAAATCTTCCATCTGTATGTCACTGGCATTTTTCAAACTGCTGCATCTATCCTGTATCTCAGCAGGGCTGTTTGTTGTGCTGTCTCTTTAAGGGTGGGGACTCAGTTTCCTATCACCCTCTCTGTCTCCCAGAGCCTCAGTGCTGATTTTCAAAATTCCAGGTGTTGAGCTTTGCTGATTATAAGAACTCTTGAAGTTAGGCTCCTCTGGTTTTCAAAGCCAAATGTTATAGGGATTCTTCCTCTTCCCATTGCAGGTCCCCCGTGCTTGCGATGCCTTGTGTGGGGTCTACTCCTCTCCCTCCCCTGTCCCCATGGTGTCCCTCTCTCCTGAGAAAAGTCCTGCAGTTCAGTTCCATGGGTGGGTTTGGCTCCTGACTTCATCTCCACCCCTTCCTACCCTCTTTAATGTGGCCTTTTCTCTACATTTGGCTGTGGAGAGTTTGTTTTTCTAGTTTTCAGGTTGTTCTTTGGGTTATTTACTCTGATGTGGGTGCTATCTTGGTGTATCCATGGGATGAGGTGAGCCTACGATCCTCCTACTCTGCCATCTTCCCCAAGAGTCTTTTATTGTATTCTTAAAGAGATCTATCTATGAGGGGAAGTGCTTCTATGAGTCTCTGTGTGCATTTTATTGATACATCCTTTGATCCTAGCATTTGAAGAAGAACATTCCTAATGTCCAGTATAGTCATTTGACAACTTTCCCCAAAGTTTCTCAGTATTCCTTTTGTTTTTAAAGTAATTTGTAAATGCTACTTGAAAAAAAGTAATTTGTATTAATTTTGATGAAATTTTAGAATTTCTAGTGAGTCTCTTTCATAAAAAATTCCTTTAATATTGCATATTATTCTATGTGTTATTTATTGTGACTTTAATAGACAATATTCAAAGAGTTCTTTGAATTAAATAATATTTATGTAACTAAAGATAATTTAATTAATGTTCCAGATGATATTTTATAAAACTTTATAAAGATCTTTTCATGTAAAAGAGATTAGGTAAAAATAATAGTTTTGGTCCTTTTTCCCCCATATGCCTTTAAAAAAGTATTTGCCATCTAGTGTTCTCTGTGGTGTTTATATTAGGCAGCTGCATGATAGTTATAAATTTAGCTCTCGCTTTGTGCTAATTTTTGGCATATTTTTTGCAATGGAACAATTTCTGAAAGCCTGTACTGCAGGCATTTAAGGTAAATTCTGTGGTCATTTATAAGGATAATGCTCATGCTTTTAAAAAGCACAATATTCTCCCTTTAAAAAAAAAATGCATTGTAGAGAACTTAACCTCTGAATATTTCTTCTCTGACTAAAGCTTCCATTTTCCTTATTTCTAATGATATTTATCTTCTCATTATTGACCTCTTGCTCCTTAATCATTTTTTCAATAGTACATCTTCATTTCATATACTGTACTTGATTATTTCAGCAATGTTCAGTCCGGTAGGCTATGATTCCTTTCTCTCAAAAATTGGAGAATTCGTGTGATCTTTTCCTTTTAGTCTTGTGTTGCTGATCCTCAATCTTGGATAATTTCTGCTACTTAATGTCTGTTTCTCCGCTTGCTGCTTCCAAAATATTGCTGAAGAATGTCAGGCAGTGGGCCAATTTATTCGACCACCAATTCACTTAGTGCTAATTCATCTTGGCTCCTCTCTCCATCAGAAACACTTATACTCAACTTTAATTTCTCTCCTACTTTATCCTCTATACATCTCTAGCTCCATAATTTCCCATTTACCTCAAGCCTCTGACCTGAGTCTCTTCACTCAGGAGATGCACTTGTCTGATTCTTTATTGATTTATCAAGGTTATCTGATGTTTGCATTCTTCATAATTTTCCTTTCCATGTCAAATTTTCCCTGCATCTTCATCCACTTTCTCAATCTTGCCTCTTATATTTGATAAAAAATGTTACTTCATCCTACTTAAGGCTTCCTTACCACTGGGGCATTCAGTGAATCTCTGCTTCCATTTCACTATGTTAAGTCAGTTGTCTTCCTTTGCATATTCAGTATTATAATTTTTTCAGAATTCTTCCTTGCAGTTAGAAAGTATTAGCTGAACATTTTGAGTACTCCTAATGTACTGACACTCTAAGGCATATTTCACATTAATTATATAATTTTATCACTAAGATAATCTTGTGTGGCAAGTACTGTTATTAGTCCCATTTATAGATGAGCAAGCTGAGTCATACAGAATCTAGATCAAGGTCAAAAGTGGGACTCCTATCTAGGCCTATATGACCCCAAAACAAATATTCTTAAGCATCTAGTTCCTATATTATCACTCTTCTTTCTTTATCCAACTTATTGGAGAAAACAATCTACTTCTGGTTTCCTATATGTTTCATTCTTAGTTTCCTGCTTAATCACAGTGTGCCTCACACATGGACATAGGCCCACTTCATTTAAAACTCTGTCCTCCTGCAGACTTCTGTGGTGTTTGATGTTGTTGTCAGTGAGACAACTTCTTCCACTTTGAATTTCTTTTCTTCCTCCCCCTCTCTGATATTGTGGTCTACTGACACCACTGCCCTCACTTGTCTTTCTTTAGTATTTTTCTTTTTTTCTCCCCAGATAGTGTTCCCTAAAGTTCTGTTACATAATCTCTCATCTGAGTATCTCATCCTCTTCCAAGGTTTCAAATACCCTGTATAAGTCAGTGTGTCCCTATTATAAACATTAACTTTGAAGTCTCTCTCAGTTGCCAGACCTGAATTTCCAACTGCCTTATGATCATCTCTAAGGGCAATCACAATATCAATAAACAAGTCATTATTTCCCTGAAACCTTCATTTACTCAGCTTGACTTCCCTTCATCAAAGGCATTACCACCCACTCATTTGGCTAAGCTGGTTTGGCTTCTCCTCTCCCTTTATCCTCCATAATCAGTTGGTCACCAAATCCTACTGATTCTGTGTTAGTGAGGTTCAGCTTCCTTTTTCTCCCCCCCCCCTTTTTTTTTTTGTTCTTTGGCCTGTAGCCCTGATTTCATCATCTCTCTTCGTGAATATTACCTATCACAATAACCTTGATCGTTTGCCTTGAGTCATTCCCTTATTCAATTCAATCTTGCCTTGATGGCTCTGCATAAACAGGCCTTTCTTCAAAGCCTAGATGTGTTGAGCCTTTATCATTTTTTTAAGCCATACTCTATATCAATTCACCTTCCTCTTGATCATCATACTGTCATATTCCCTGTGTTGCACAGTCCTTTTGACACTCATTTATGTAGAGCAGACTCCATCATCACTTGTAGGAAAGCACATAATTCAGGCCTGACCAAGAGCAAATGGCCCTGATGACTGATTTAGAGATAGAACACAGAGCCACTCAGACTTCAGGAGGAACATTATTCTCAATGGGGAATCTGCCCAAGGAGGTGAAAATTGGTTCTTGTGGGGGAGATGAAAAAATCTTAAATTTTACAATGGTTTGTGGACCTCTGGAACTGAACCCTACTGTTCAACCCTAACTGACAAAATCTTATTCCTTAATTTCCTGGGGCGGGGGGGCGGTGAGGTACGGCAACTAGGGAAAAATGTGTTAAAAGTCGCTATGGGGAAAGATAATTTAAAAACCTTGAGAAACACGGATCTAGAGTGATTGAAAGAGAGGTAATCATCTCCTGTGGGACTGGCATCTGAAGAAAATACAGGCTCGATCTTCTGTAACCCTTTAATGCTACAAAATGATAGGATGTCTGAGACCAGAGCCAAAATGAGGAAGCACACTCAGGGGTGAGTATGCAAACAATGAATCATGGAACACTACATCAAAAACTAATGATGTATGTATGGTGATTAACATAACATAATAATAAAAAAAAAAAAGAAAAGAAAAAGGAAAAAAAAAGAAAGGTTGGATCCTGATGGCACCCTTTCTACCTCTGAATCCAGTGATTTATGAAATGAGAACTAATGTTGGACTTCTTAACTATGTAGGCAAATTCCCATTTCTGCTTAAGCCATTTTGGGTTGTTTTTATTTATTTTTTTATCACTTTGCAAGGTAATAGTCCATAAGAATATTCTGAGTCTGCCCCATGTTTATACATACTAATCTGCTACTCCTCTTTCAATTTTATCATAAATTATACATTTATACATCTTTTAAATTGTTTTTTTAATTCCAGTATAGTCAATGAAAAGTGTTAGTTTTGAGTGTATAATATAGTTATTCAACATTTCCATACATCACCCAGTGCTCATCATAGCAAGTGCCCTCCTTAATCCCCATCACCTATTTAACCCATCTCTCCACCAACTTCACCTCTGATAACCATCAGTTTGTTCTTTATAGTTAAGAGTCTGTTTCTTGGTTTGCCTCTCCTTGTCTCTCTCTCTTTTCTCTTTGCTCATTTGTTTTGTTTCTTAAATTCCACATATAAGTGAAATCATATGGTATTTGTCTTTTTCTGACTTATTTCACTTAGTATACTCTCTAGCTCTAGCCATGTTGTTGCAAATGGCAAGATTTCATTCTTTTTAATGGCTGAATAGTATTCCATTGGTGTGTGTGTGTGTGTGTGTGTGTGTGTGTGTGTGTGTCACTTCTTTATCAATCTTCATCTATCCATCTATCTATCATAGTCTTCATATATCTATGAACACTTTATTTCCATAATTTGCCTATTATGTAAATAATGCTGCTATAAACATAGGGGTACATGTATCTCTTTGAATTAGTGTTTTTATATTTTTGGGTAAATACCCAGTAGTGCAATCACTGGATCAGATGGTAGTTCTATTTTTAACTTTTGAGGTACCTCCATACCGTTTTCCACATCAGCTGCACCACTTTGCATTCTCACCAACAGTGTAGAAGTGTTCCTTTCTGCACATCCTTGCCAACATTTGTTTCTTGTGGTGTTAATTTTAGCCATTCTGACAGGTGTGAGGTGATATCTCGTAGTTTTCATTTGTATTTTCCTGATGGTGAGTGATGTTGAGTGTCTTTTCATGTGTCTGTTGGCCATCTGTAGGTCTTCTTTGGAGAAATATCTATTCATGTCTTCTACATTTATATATCTTTACCTTAGCTTAAGTTTTTTTTTCTGTAGCTGTAATGTTGTTTGCATTATGAACTCCTCTTTTTAAGACATCATTAAAAATGACACCTATACCATAGTCCTCAATCAATTTTTCCCAAACCATACTATAATAGAAATTTATCCATAAATTAATTTTAGTATTTTTTGTTATTTTTTTTTAAATTGATACGGCTATATTCTAGTGACATTATATGATTTTAGGGTTTTTATGAAGATTGTTTTATTTAATTTTTTTTCATCTCCAGGTTCTAGTAGAGTGCTTTCAAAATAAGAACTGTTTAAGAAAATTGATTTAATTGCATTTTTACTTGTAGATTACTGTGCATATTTAATTTTTCCTCAATGCTTCTGAAGAGAAGAGGGAAGTTGATTATCAGAACAGTATCTACACATGTCAAAGAAGTAAAACCTAACCCAAAGGGTAGAGACCCAGAATTTCATAAATGATGAATTAAATGAGTCCCTACATACTTAGGCATTTTTGCCACATAAAGTCAGTGGAGTCTAAGTGGATAGTGTGAGGACTTCCAGCATGATGGTCCAAAATGATGGTGGGTATTAGAGAAAGGATAATTGTAGGGTTCCAATGCCCCAAGTGATGTCTTATTGCATAATGCATAAATCAGGGCTAATTTATGTCAGAACTAGCATCCTTCATCAGTCTAAAGGCAAGTATGCCACTTGACAAAATTGTAGGTATGTGACGGTGCTGCTGGGAATACTAATTTCATAGCTTGACAGGGATGATGATTGTAAAAATTGACATTTTATTGCAGAATCATCTGACTTTCTGAGGCTTTAAAAAATACAAGATTGTATCATACTATGAGACAGCAAAGCACCAATTTTGTCATCTTTTCCTCTGCTCTTTTGCATCACATCTTCAACCAGGATTTTTTCCAGCTTTATTGAGATTTAATTGACATATGACGTTGTATAAGTTTAAGGTGAACAACACAGTAATTTTATATATGTATATATTGCAAAATGATTACCACAATAAGGTTAGTTAACATATGTCATCTCACAAAGTTATAATTTTCTGTGTGTGGTGAGAACTTTAAAAAATCCACTATCTTCAACTGGAATTAATATTACAAGTTTATATATGCCCAGTTAATATAAAATTCTATAGAGTTTACTTCTATATATTTAGAATTTTTTCTTGATTTTTTTCAATCTGTTTTTCTCTGTCTTTGCCTAGGTTTGGCTTTAAAACAAAATTTACCTGAAAGAATAAGCAGATAAATATACCTGATACTACTTTTAAAAATAAGAAAGAGAATTGTACCCTACTGGAAATGAAAACACATTGTGAAGATACATTGATTATTAAACTGATAGAATATTAGAAATATTAACACCTAAAGCAATCTAATGCAGTTTTTAAACATTCTATATAAGAAGAAAAAAATATCACATAAAATCAAATTATCTTTTTGTTTTTCACTATATATAATTTTACTTAAAATGAATGAAAGTTTTTAATATGAAAGTGAAAATATTAATATTTATGTAATCTTTTATATCTGGATATAGACAGTCTAAGCATAAAATCATTTTATGGTAATAGAAAAGACTGATAGTTTTGACTTCCTGAAATATAACAACTCTTCAACATGAAAAGCTTCATATATAAAATTAAAAGCTGAAACAATTGTGTTTAAGTAATATGACAAACAAAAGCCCTTACTATATAAATTGTACCTACAAATCAATGAAAAAAATGTTAATTAAAAGTGGATGAACCACATTACACGTTAATACAAAAATGGGAAGGAAGCCTATGAAAGGACTGTTGGACCTCAACAATACTAAAAGGACTAAACATGAAAACAACATACTAATTGTCACTTGCAACATTTGTCAGCATTAGAGCAAATATTCTTTATGGTAAGATGAGAAAGATAAATGACTCATGGAATTTTAAATTCATTTTTATTTTCAAGTAAGCCATTTGACAATCAGTAAATATTGAAATATTTGTAGGTGTTTTTCTTATTTACTTTGGGTCAGTAATTCTCCTTCTAGGAATTTTCTGTAAGCAACTAATCAGTGGTGCAACTGTGGGGTTAATTGTAGTAATATTTGTAACAGTGAAAACCTGGAAATTGCAAAAATTTTCAAAGTTTAATAATGAATCAAACACATATTATACTACAAAATGCAAGCTTTCAAGATTTTTGTTATGTAGTAATGGTGTTAATTATGTAACCGTGTAAAAGTCACACATTGTATACTAGGTCCTATGGTAAGGACTTGCATGTAATAACTCATGTTCTCAGAGCCATCCAGGAAAGATAATTTTTCTGTTTTAAGTATGGTAGGATGAAGCTCAGAGAAGTTAAAGTACTTGCCTTTGTTCACACAGCAAGTAATTTGTGAAGCCTGATGTAAATCCAGGAAATTGTTTCTGGAGCCCACTTTTAACTTCTGTGCTATAGTGTCACCAGAATGGTCAATGATCACAGTCCAGTTTTGTGAAAACAAATGTGATAATATAGTGTGTGCTTAATATAGTGTAAACTCCAGATGAGCAGATGTGTTTATCGGTTGGGGTCTTAGCTCTGCTTGGATCAACCCCTGTCCCAGTGCAAAGTAACTCTAACCTCCAAGGGAGGAACTCTTGTTCAGTATAATAGAGCATTAAGCCTCTGTGAATTCACTGGGGATTGGCAGGGTTTCTGCTACTTATTTTGGGTCCTGTAATGTCTGCTCCTACTGGGGATGTAAAATTCCACCCTGTTGGTCATTGGTACCTTTTTCTCTGGGATATCAAAACTGGTTCAGAATGATAAGGTACCAAGATGGGCAGTAGGAAGAATAGAAAGCTGAAGTATGGAAAGAGTGAATTTTGAAAAGGTAAAATAGAAGCTGATTACAGAGAAAGAAGGAATAAAAAACTCTTTCCAAAGAGTGACTAACTTTTGCAACTTAACAAAAACAGAACATAATTCAGAAGTGAATTTTGTCAACATAATTGTCAACTATCACCATTGACCTTTTAATTATTTTAAAATATAAGAAAGCTATCTAGATGCATTTTAGTTTATTCTCGTCCTGGCCGTGACTTATCCGGAAGCTTGTCTTTTATGTTCAAACTTTACTTAAATATTTCAACTCTTGAATAGAATATATTTTTGACCTTATATTAATACTCTCTTTATATATAGCCTAGACAAAAATAGTTCAATGTCCTTATTTTCACCTTTAGAAGTGAAAAACTGGGACAAGGTCATGCCCTCTTAAATCCAAGAAGTGTTTTATTTATACTTGCTTCTCACCTTCCTTTGAATGCTTTATTATAGGAAGGATTACCATATGAATAATTAAAGTTTTAAATGTACAGGGCAGAGATAAGTAAAGAGTTACAGGCAAAAACTCATTTTTATTTAAAGTAAAAGCAGTTGCAGAGGAAAATTTCAGATGGCACTACTTTCTTAAGAAAGGACAAATACCTTCTTCCTTTTCACATTTTAGTGCACTTATTCAAAATGGTGAATAGCCTGGAGATTAACACAAGGACTGCTTTTCCTTTTTTGTTTCAGATCCATTAGTGGAATATCTTGGCACCTTTAGAGCTGCACAGTGTGGTTTTCTGGGTTATTATTTCCTTCCTGGCAGTATTTTAATACAAGTACAGAAAATGGAAAAATTATCTGTAGAGCCTCCCATTTTATTGCAGAAGCAACGCAGGGATTAATCAATTTGCAGTTAGAAAAAAAATTTCCTAAATTATTAAGCAAACTTTTGAAATTTATTAATTTGCAATTCACAGAAGGATTTTGGCTATATTTGTTTTCTCTGTTGCTGAGAGAAAATTGGAACCTTACGTGAAAAATGGATTGGCCTCAAGTTCATATTCTGCATGGTAATATTTTTGTAAGTCCTTGTTAAAATCTCCATGTTTTGATTCTCCAACATGGCCTCTTTATGCCACTACTTTGCTTTTTTCAGAGTAGTCCAAGTCTGGCATGACTTTCCCTGTCAATAAATTCTAATATTCAAAAACTCCAATCTCAGTGTTTTTCCCCATGCTGTCTCTGTCAGGAAGCCTCACCCATCTCTGCCTGTCTGAAAGTGTTAGTGAGTGATCCATTGTCAGAGAACTTCTACCTTTTCCAACTCTAAGTTTACTTTTTTGGTTCCTTGGCAGTCATTTAATAGAATTCAAGGTAATGATGCCATCTTTCTTAAAAAAAAAAAAAAAGGCAGCAAGTTGTAGTGTTCCTACAGCTTTTTGTTTTAAGAATGTGTTTTTCTTTAAATAATTTACTTAGCAAGGATGGTAAGCTATGGTATTAATACTTTGGAATTTATATAAAGAAAGTATGGAATTCATACGAAGGAAAGAAAAAATGTTTTTTTTTGAATTGTAAAACTCCATTCAGAGATGACTAATAATCTGAAATAAAGACTAAAATTCAATTTGCAGTAAATCTTTTCTAAAATAATTATTATCTATTTTTCTTTTTTAAGGTCTTATTTAAATTCTAGTTAATCTACAATGTAATAGTAGTTTCAGGTGTAGGATTTAGTGATTCAACACTTCCATACAATACCCAGTGCTCATCATAGCAGGTTTGCTCCTTACTCCCCATCACCTAGTTCACCCATCCCCCTACCAACATCCCCTCTGGGAACCAGCAGTTTGTTTTCTATATTTAACTGTCTGTTTCCTGGTTTGCCTCTTTTTTTTTTTCCTTATGATCATTTGTTTTGTTTCTTAAATTCCATATATGAGTGAAATCATATGTTGTCTTTCTCTGACTGACTTATTTCGCTTAGTGTAATACTCTAGTTCCATCCACATTGTTGCAAATGGCGAGATTTCATTCCTTTTTTATGGCTGAGTAATATTCCAGTGTGTGTGTGTGTGTGTGTGTGTGTGTGTGTGTGTGTATCACTTCTTCTTTATCCATTCATCAGTTGATGGACATCTGGGCTGTTTCCATAATTTGGCTATTGTAGATAATGCTGCTATAAACATTGGGGTGCATGTATCTCTTTGAATTAATATTTTTGCATTTTTGGGGTAAATACCCAATAGTGCAATCACTGGATCATAGGGTAGTTCTATTTTTAACTTTTTGGGGAATCTCCGTACAGTTTCCTACATTGGCTGCACCACTTTGTGTTCCCACCGGCAGTGCAGGAGGTCCCCTTTCTCGGTATCCTTACAACACCTGTTCCTTGTGTGTTGATTTTAGCTCTTCTGACAGGTGTGAGTTGATATCCCATTGTCGTTTTGATTTGCATTTCCCTGATGATGAGCGATGTGGAGCATCTGTTCAATTGTCTGTTGGCCATCTGTATGTCTTCTTTGGAAAATGTCTGTTCATGTCTTCTGACCATTTTTTAATTCAGTTATTCATTTTTTGGTGTTGAGTTTTATAAGTTCTTTATATGTTTTGGATACTAACTCTTTATCAGATATGTCCTTTGCAAATATCTTCTCCCATTAATAGGTTGTCTTTTAGTTTTGTTGATTGTTTTTTCTTCACTGTGTAGAAGTTTTTTTTATTTTGATGAAGACCAAATAATTTATTTTTATTTTTGTTTCCCTTACCTCAGGCAACATATCTAATAAGAAGTAGCTATGGCTGATGTCAAAGAGGTTAATGCCTGTGTTCTCCTCTAGGATTTGTATGGTTTCATGTCTCACATTTAGGTCTTTAATCCATTTTGAATTTATTTTTGTGTATGGTGTAATAAAGTGGTAAAATAATTATTTAGTATTTTTGACATCTAAAAGTAGATTTTCCTTGTGCTTTAAATAATTTGCAATCTTTTGGAAGTTGTAGTAATTTAAGATCACCAGAGCTCTTTAATTACTAATTCAGTGCTTTAAACTGTGCTACTTCATGCTCTATTATCCTGACCTAAAAGTAAGTGGAACTTTCAAGAGGCCTAAAATATAGTATAGAATTTGATTATACATTGAAAAAAATCTGATTCAACTAGTTAAAAAATTAAAGATAATTTTAATTTTATTTGGCTTTATAGTACTTTATTTTCCTTTTATAATTTCCCCCTTAGCAACATATTCTGTGTTTGATGTTAATAACCTTCCCTCCAAATAAGCAGCATTGCTTTCTTATGTGCTTGCTTTAAAACTTGCCTAGTTTAAATTATCTTAAGAAAGCAACTATTTTAATAAGCAGAGAGAATAAATTCTGGGCATGTTGATAATAAGACCTTTAAACAAACAAACAAATACCTTACTTCTTACTTCTAGGTCAGCATACTTACACACACACCTATACCTTGTTCCATAAGAAGCTGAAGAGTCTACCCCAGTGCATTTGTGTTACAGTTTCCCCAAAATACCATGTGTGTTACATCTCTGTGGCTGGATAAATGGCACATGCACACAGATACAGACAACACACACATACATAATACTTGTAAATTTTCCAAATAATCACATCTTTTTCCATGCCTTCAATTTTAATCTATAGATGGATGGCTTTCAACCATTGCGGTCATGAAGGTTTCCAAAATCTCTATCTGTAGTCCAGTTTTGCTCTCAAACTTCATTTCTTTGATCAAAAACTCTATTACCTACTTTATTAAGTTTAATGTCTTCATTGTGGGATTGAAGGCTTTTTGCATTATGACCTCAGTCTGTCATTAACAGACTTATCTTCATTCTTTTCCTTCTTCTTCTGCCTGTTTGATTTAAACTTTTTTTGAAATACACTCCCCACCTAGAAGGACTTTTCTCAGGCAGTCACTTTTGTCTTTCACTTACTTCTCTGTTCCAGTCTTCATGGCTCAATTCCCATGCTCAGAAGCCTTGGGCCTATCCCAATGTTTAAACCCTAAACTCTAGAGGAATAAAAGGGGTTCATTTCCTTTATGACTATCAAAGTCAGTCCCTTCCATGGACCCATAAGTGAGATATCATCCTTACCTCCCTGGAGCTTTAATGCTCATTTACACAGAACCTCTGTAAACACTTCAAAGAACCTTGTAGTCATTTCTGGAGTTGCATTTTCCCTTATCAAAGTGCAGATGCCTTGATGATGGCCAGTTCTTCCGAAACAAAGTATCTGTCACTTAGCACATTAGCTTTATGTGTAAGTAGGCCTAGTCTAGAATGCTGAAGTCCATTCTTCCCTCACCCCCACAACCAGTTATTAGCAAATCCTATCTCTCTGTCTGAAATATCCCATTTGACTTATATTGCAGCTATACAAAAGATACATACATGCAAAGTGTTTCTCTCCAGTTAAGCTGCTGACCCCTCACCTTGCTGGAGTAGCAGCTTCTTAATCAGCCCCAATATCAGCATCCTCCTCCTCCATTCAAATAGATAGGCTGCTGCTTTCTTGTTTCTGAGGGTGGTTATTTAATGGAACCATACTTTCCTCTCCATTTTCTTAGAAATATTAATGAGCAGACAAAAGAAAAGGCATGAAGACAGACCAAGCTTGGTAAATAAAATAAGAGTATCAACTTAATAATATGCCATTCTCCTGGAGGAACTTTTACAAATAGAGTGTGCTCTATGTGCTGAACCAGGACAATGGGTACAGAAGAGAACATTTTTTTAACCACAAGAAGAAGATTTTATCCCACTTGATATCCATAGATAAGAGATTTAGAAGTGTCACTTGCCAGAAAACTGAAAAGGACTTATCTGTGCCACCCTTATCAAATTCGTATACATGAGAATTGCTTATGATTTTTAAATATAACACCAAAGGCACATTCTATGAAAGAAATAATTGATAAGCTTTATTTCATTAAAATTGAAAAATTTCTGCTCTGCAAAAGACAGTGTCAGGAGAATGAGAAGACAAGGCATAGACTGGGAGAATATATTTGCAAAAGACATATCTGATCAAGGACTGTTACCCAAAACATACAAAGAACTCTTAAAACTCAACAATAAAAACACAAATAATCCAATTAAAAGTGGACCAAAGACCTTAACAGACACCTTATCAAAGAAGATATATAGATGACAGATAAGCATATGAAAAGAAGCTCCACATAATATGTCACCAGGGAAGTGCAAATTAAAACAATGATGAGATATTACCATACACTTATTAGAATGGACAGAATCCTGAACACTAACATCAAATGCTAACAAGGGTATGGAACAACAAGGACACTGATTCATCATTGGTGGGAATGCAAAATGGTATAGTCACTTTGCAAGATAGTTTGGCAGTTTCTTATAGAACTACACATTCTCATATTATTTGATCCAGCAGCTGTGCTCCTCAGGAATTGAAAACTCATTTCCACACAAAAATTTGCACAAGGATGTTTATACCAGATTTATTCACAATTGCCAAATCTTGGAAGCAACCAAAATATCCTTTAGTAAGTGAACAGGTAAATAAATAAGCTGTGGTATATCCAGACAATGGAATATTATTCAGCACTAAAAAGAAATGAGTTATTAAGCCATGAAAAGACATGGAGAAACCTTAAATGCATATTAAAAAGTGGACAAAGCAGGTCTCAAAAGGCTGAATAATATATGATTACAAATATATGACAGTCTGGAAAAGGACAAGACTTTGGAGACTGTAGAAAGATCGGGTTGGAGAGGGGCATGGAGGGATGAATAGGCATAACACATAGGACTTTCATGTCAGTGAAAAAAAGATCTGTATGATACTATAATAATAGATGTTTATTGTCATGCATTTGTCTAACCCCTAGAATGTACAACACCAAGAGTGAACACTAAGGTAAACTGTGGACTTGAGTAATTATGATGCGTCAGTATAGGTTCACTGGTTGTAAAATACACCACTTGGTGGAGAATGTTGATAATGAGGGATGCCATGTTTGTGTGGGAGCAGAGGGAATGTGGGAAATCTCTGTACCTTCTGCTCAGTTTTGTGGTGAATCTAAAATTGCTTTTAAAAAGCTTTTAAAATTTCCTTAATGAAGTAGCCCAGGGTAATTTATGCACACCTCCACCTCCATCCTCGTCACTAAGTAAGAATAACTTGAATTCAGAAGGAGAAAATATGAATGAGTAGTGGGGAACTCTGACTATTATAATTCCCTTGCCCTGCTTTTACAAGGAAACAGCTGTAGACTTTTAAATATATTGGGGGGAGGGGGGAGGTTTGCCATCACTTAGTAAAAGAAATAGCTAACAGCTAAAAATCTTTATTTTAATCTTAAAGAATTCTTTATTTTAATCTTTATGACAGAAATGTATTACCAAGCCTTTTTGAAGTTAGGTGTGGCCATGTGACTTGTTCCGGCCAGTGATGCATAAGTGGGTGACATGCATCACTTCTGGGTATGAGGTTTTAAGAGCTGGTGTGTCTATTCACTCTCATCTCTTTCCTGTGCTCTGACAACTGGTGACAATCCACAAGATGGAGGTTTCATAACTCTGAGGTTCTGCATAATGATGATATGAAGCAGAGCCCAGGGCTGACTGTAATTTGAATATGTCATATGAGCAAGAGATCAACTGGTGTTGTTTTAAGTCACTAAGATTTTGAAGTTATTTGTTACTACATTGTAACCTCATATAATTGGTAAACCAAGAACTGATAGGTACCATATTAATGTAAGGACAAATGAATTTAAAGAAAAAAGAAAAAGAAATATCTCTAGAACCTATGAGAAATTATCTGAAACAAACAACAAAAAAAAGAGTAACATAGTATCTGAGAGCAGATAAAAGAATTATATATACATTTAAAAAGCTTCTGCATTGTGTTTTCAATAAAATCTAATAAACCATAATTCATGAATGAAGAAATTATAAAGAATAAAGTGATAAAAAAGATTTAAAAAAACCTGCGTAAGAAGAAAGCTGAGATTAAATAAGACCAAATGAGATAAGGAAAATATTTGGAAATTAAAATGCAAAAGTGAAACAGACGTCTTTATTGAATACAATAGCAAAATTAACACTGTAGAAAAAGAAAAATAGTACTGTACTAAGGACTCAATGCTCTCATTATAAAAAGAAATAAATGAACTAATGATTTTACTAAAACAGGACTTAAACTGGATGTCTATTGAAGCAGATATTAATTAAAATACAAGGAAACAGAGTAGCAATGATAAATGAAATACCCAGCTGCTTAAAACTCAAAAATACTTTTTACATGCTTATCCACGTAAAGAGAGAGAATAGGAGATATTCAAAGTAGCAATAAGAAAAATATTTTAGCCATACATATGAAAAATTTTTAAAAAGACGATATTAGGTATAGTTAGAAATCTCATTATGGTAATCATTATTCAAGGAAAGATAAATGATCAAAATTGGTTCTAGAAGAAATGATGTGATTATATCACCAACCATGAAAGATACTAAAAATTTATCAAAGAATTATATCCATGAGGGTCCTGGCCTCAGATGGATTTAAAGGTTATTTGTTTCAAAATTTCTGGCACATAAAGAGAAAAGTCTCCAATGCACTTTATAATGTCCACACAGCATTGAAATTAATAGCAGAAAACAAAAAAGAAAGCTGCACATCAATGTCAGGTAAAATATATGTATTCAAGAATCTTAAATAAAATGCATATAATTAGAATTCAACTGTATATAAATCATGAACAAAAAGGAATTTGAGTTTTTAAATATTATATCTTAAATCACAAAGTATAATGTTGTTTGTCAAAACACACTTCTGATGAAAAGTCATACTTAATAGGAAAATGTATTGAGAAGGACTGTAATTGAGAAGAAGACAAGAAAAGCCTCCTCCCGGCATTTTTATTGAAAATTATACTGGAAGATCTATGCCACAAAAAAAATAGAAATAGGTGGCAAAAAAAAAAAAAACTGGAAAAGAGGAAACCAAATTATTAATTGAGGTTTTATGATTTTCTCCATTAAAACCAACAACTTATATACACCATAAAAAGACAAAATCAATGGCTTGACTTTAATTATAGAAATATGATTTAGTAAGTAAACTGTAAACTGTCCTGGGACAGAAAAGCTAAAAATACTGCATAGACTATGCTTTAAAAAATCACTTTAAATGCATAGACTAGCTGAAAAATGAAAGAAATCCTCATAAGCTGAAAAGGAATGAGTCAATATAAATGAAAGCACTGGAGAGCTAACAGCTGTCCTGCCTGGTCATACAAGGTGATCCCTGGTGGTTAGAACTTTTGCTTTTATGCAGCCATCAAAAGGAATGAAATCGTGCCATTTGCAATGACGTGGATGGAACTGGAGGGTATTATGCTGAGCGAAATAAGTCAATCAGAGAAAGACATGTATCATATGATCTCATTGATATGAGGAATTCTTAATCTCAGGAAACAAACTGAGGGTTGCTGGAGTGATGGGGGGTGGGAGGCATGGGGTGGCTGGGTGATAGACATTGGGGAGGGTATGTGCTATGGTGAGCGCTGTGAATTGTGTAAGACTGTTGAATCATAGACCTGTACCTCTGAAACAAATAATGCATTATATGTTAAAAAAAAGAAGAAGATAGCAGGAAGGGAAACACGAAGGGAGGGAAATCGGAAGGGGAGACGAACCATGAGAGACTATGGACTCAGAAACAAACTGAGGGTTCTAGAGGGGAGGGGGGTGGGGGGATGGGTTAGCCTGGTGATGGGTATTAAAGAGGCACGTACTGCATGGAGCACTGGGTGTTATACGCAAACAATGAATCATGGAACACTACATCAAAAACTAATGATGTATGGTGATTAACATAACATAATAAAATAAAAAAAAACCCTGCTTTTAATCAGTTATATATGTATAGGAGGGAATTGGGCTGGGGACAAAACCCAGAATATGTGCAAGGTGAAAACTCCCATTGATAGTTCATATAAGCTAGTCTATTGAGAGACTGCACCAGTAGCTGCAAATGAGGCTGGGGAAAGTAGTCTTCACCCTCAGCAACAACATGTGTGGTCAACAATCTTACTACTACTTAGAAGAGAATGGATATTGGGGTGGGGGGCAAATCCTGGCAACTATCAAAGAGTTGGTATGCACTAATCATGTTCTCTTATCAGAATACAATTAAATTAGCAACATTAATAAAAAAGATGAACTGTCACCTTTCAAATTTGGAATTTAGAGAATTAATTAAAATTTTACACCTTTTCATAATTAAAACTCTTTTAAAACTAAGAATAGAAGAAAATTTGCTGTCAGAGCCACTATCTGACATTTTACTTGTTTCCTTACTTAGAGAAATAAGACAAAAATATATACTATTCCTTTTAAAATAAAAAGAAAAATATCAGGTAACTAAGAAATTTAATTTAAAAACTCGAGGCGTTGGGGCGGGACACCTGGGTGGCTCAGGCCGTTAAGCGTCTGCCTTCGGCTTAGGTCATGATCTCAGGGTCCTGGGATCCAGCCCCGCATTGGGCTCCCTGCTCAGCAGGGAGGCTGCTTCTCCCCCTCCCTCTCATGTTCTCCTCTTCTCCCTTGTGCTCTCACTCACTCTCTTGCTCTCTCAAATAAAATCTTGAAAAAAAAAAAAAAATTCAAGGCCTTTTTGGAAAAAAATTAAACTATTTGGAAAGATATTAGAAAATAAGCAGAGAGCCATGTGTAAGGATACAATGTCTAAAATAGTAAGGATCTTAATTCTCTCCAAATTAATGTACAAATTCATTATAACCCAATTAAAAACCCAACAAACATGTTCTGTCTGAATTGAAAATTTTGTTCTGAATATATATACAGAAATATAATGCCATTACATATATGTAATTTTACAATTGATTGGTAGAAATACAAATTAAGATCATAGCTAAAAGCTTACAGAAATCAGAATAAAAAAATTTATAACTGTGGCAATATTAAGTATTGGTAAGGACATGGAGCAACAGAATCTCTCCCAGAGAGCTGGTGATAGTGAAAATTGGTATAGCAGTTTTGGGGATAAATTTGTCAAAAGATAGTAAAATTGAAAATCTACATTAATACATTCTGGAAGTGTGACTGCAATTGCGCAGTTGAGAAAAACTCTGCTAAGTGCATGAGGAGATGCGAGTAAAAATGTTCATATCAGTGTTGTTTGCAAAGTGTAAACATGGAAGCAACGTAAGTGTAATGAATAGGAGAATGAATAAATAATAAAGTGTAAACTCTCAACAAATAATGTTATATACAGTGGCAAAACCAAATGAAGACATACATATATCAGCACAGATAATAATCTCAAAAACCCAATAAAGAGCAAAGAAAAGCAAATTGCAGAGAATACATGCAGTAATATACCCATTATATAAGTTGTAAAATATGTGAAACAATGGTATATATCACAAAATAATACATATTTCTATATAATGCCAAGTTCATATACAGTAACTTGAAATGATAAACCCTAATTCATAACAGTGGTATCCTCCAGGGGCAAGAATGAGCAATGAGTCAGGGTAGAGGATTTAGCTATTTTTTTTCTGTATTTCACTTCTTAAGGTTGTTGTTAAGTACAGAGACTTTTTTTTTTGTATGTCTGAACTTTTTTACTCCAAAAAAGAAGTTCTTGTTTTAATTGATATTCTTATAGAATGTTTTACTTTTGCTGTTTTTCAAATTAGGGTTTGTTTCTTGTTATTCATATATATTCCTCTCTTCTCTGTATGTAGCGTAATCCTGTTTTAAGTAGGAAATATTCTCAGTATTTGAGTTACTCAGGGCCTACATTAGTGACCTAAAGAGTTATTTTGAGAGTGGACTTCTTCAATTCTGCTTTTTTTTTTTTTTTTTTTGGTCAGTTACTGTAGCTATATTCTGAACTGTAATCGTCACATAAATTATAATCTTAAAAGAACAGATAGTAATTTCCACCACAAACTTGTATAGATGTTAGTTACTTTATTGGTTATTAAAGTCACCATCAGCCTCTTTAATATCCACAGACCCAGTGAACCCTGAAATCAATTTGAGAAGAGATGCTAGTTCATTATTGATAGAAGCATATTCTCCTCCTGACACAAGCTCATAAAATTTGAATTATGGTAGAAACTGCTCTATAATATGTTTTAATCATAAAAAGGCCTTGGCTCTGACAGTATCCCCTCTGCCAAATCATGTTTTCCTAAAATTAAATGGACTCAAAAGAATGTTGCAATTCTTTTTTTTAGAACTATCTAACATAATATGGTTATAATTGCATGGGTTTTGTGGAAAAATGAAATGAAAGATCATTAAGTCCATGCCCAAGTATGCTCAGGAAACTTTTAAATAAAGTTGAGCAATTTATTTCCTGTTTCTCAGAGCCACTTATTGTTACGATGCAATGAAAACTGAATCCTGGAAATGGAAATCTGACCATTCAGAATCCTTTGTTTTATGTTTATTTTTGAATTTTAGGCCTGCCTATTAACACTATTTACAGAATTTAGCTTGAGATGCACTGAAGTAGCATGCTATGAGAAAAGAGGGCTATAGGTGGTCACAAATGCTGCTTTTTCCTCCCTTTCCCCTTGCTTTTTTTTAAACCTCTGTCAACTTTATACCTCCACTAAATGGCACACTGTACAATGACCTTTAAGTCACCAAATCTGATGACCTTTCCTACGTTTTTATTCTCTTTGACTACTGTGTGTCTTTTGAAATTCTTAAGAACCTTTTAAAAAATTCTACCTTTAATAGCTTCCATTTCCCTTCACTTTAAATAATTGGACTTAATTTTTTAAAACATGGAGAAATATCTGCCTGTTTTAATAAATCAAATGATAGAGACACGTTTGAGGAGAAGCTCAGAAACTCCCTTCTCAGTCCGATTCTGTACCCTTTACTGATCCCGAAAGTTATGTTTGTTAATAGGCTGGTAACTGTCACTGCTCTATGACACAACTATGTCACTACTCTTCTCAAAGCTATGGAAACGTATTTATAGATGTGCAGGTTATTTTTTGGTTTCACTATCTGTAAGTATTGAACTAAAATATACATTGCATGTTAAACATGCTCTTGAAATACAACCTTGTATTGCGTGCTTCTAGATCATGGCCATTCATTTTAATACTTACGTTTTTATATATTTGTATGTATTTATCAATACTTTTATAAATTTTTTCTATATTATGTAAGAATGTGCTCAATTGTGCATTCCCCCACATGTGTTTACCTAGTTATGCTGTGTCAGAGAGGGCTATGAAAAGGAGACAGGTGAGTCCACCCAGGGTTACACTGTTCTTGATACTTCCGATTCATCACCCAGTATTGCCCAGATAAAGAGGATTTCTGCTCTGGGCTTTGCCTTTAGCAGAGCTCTTTTCTGGCACTGGCCCCTATCTCTGTGAGGTAAGAAGTTTGCAGATAAAGGAGCTTGTTCTTTTATAGTGCATGTCTGTCCCTTTAGACTTTGCTCTGTGTAGCAGAATTGTGGCTTCCTCCAGGGTCTGTGTGAGCCTCTACCCTGAGCCATGTCCAGTGGCAGACAGGGCCAGAGATCTGGCCAAAAGTCCGCCTTTTTCAGAGGAAGGGAAAGTGGGGGATGCGAATGGGTTTGGGGTATGTTATCTGGGGTGTCTAGACATAAGTGTGAGAGACCCTACTGGAGGGTCTGGGGTTGGGAATAAAGGTGGATGGTCCCAGTCTCGGAGCGGAGCACAAGGAACCATTTGGTCTTGTTGTACTGGCACATTCTAGTGTGAAGACCTGAGAAGTACAAGAGCTCTAAACTTGAGCCTGGTCCTTCAGGGCCTTAGGAAATTGTATTTGTCAAGATAGGAGAATATAATAATCTTAATAGTTTACTAATTTGATATATAACAGAAATACAATCAGTGACATAAATAATTAGGAGGTATGAGGCTCCCATTAATACTGATGCCTCAGGACCTGCAAATGTGAGGATGGCTTGTCAGTGTTTTCAGTGTAGATGGTGACTTTGGAGACTCTCATTGAAGTATGTATCTGGTATTTACATTCTTGTATCATCTCCTCCCCTTAAATCTGGGCTGTCCCTTTGGCTTGCTTTCACCAATAGAACACAGCAGAAGTGGCCCTCGGGAGAAGCCATACACCATGCCTGGGACCACTGTCTTGGGAGGGAGCTCAAGCTACCCATGTGGAGAAATCACATGGAGGTGCACATCCTTTGAGAAGGAATGTTCTATTCAGCAAGGAGTACAGTTAGCTGGGAGCAGCCAGCTGATGCTCCTTCAGGCTCCACCTCCGTGTTCAAGCTGGAGCTGGGCTTTTCTCAGCTCCCAGCCCGTGGCTGGGCAGGGTGGGGATACCAGGCTCTGGCCACTGCCCAACATGACAGTCTGTGCTGTGGAGCCCCATGGTGAATTGACTGAGACCTTGTCCTCTGCACCAAAGTCCAAGGTTCTCCCTATTGGATCGTTTCCTGCCTTCTTCCATTTTATAGGTGCCAAATCTGCATCATGCCCCAAAGGCATTCTCTGCCCAATTAGGCTTCCTCCCTCTTTCAACTTTCATAGGCATTGCCCCACTTATCCCCCCAGAAAACTGCTGGCAATCCGAACTCCATCTCAGTATCTTCTTCCTGGAGGACCCAGCTGACAGCCATTGAGGCACGAGCCAGCAACAAGAACCTAGGACTCAAGCAGCTGACACTGGTGGAATCATTTCTGCAGTCCCTAGCCATTCAGAGTCCCCCAGCTGATGCCACATGGAACAATGACAAGCTTTCTGCACCAAGTGCTGCCCAAATTGCAGAATCCTGAACAAATGGGAAACACCATGGATTGAGACTCATAAGTTTTAGGAGTGGTTTGTAGCAATAGATAATAAAACAGAAATTACCTGAAGCTAGTGATCTCATAGCAAAAAACCTAACACATATGGCATTGGCTTGATTCATAACCTTTAAATGTTTAGATACTTATATATGGTATGTGGACCTCCACTTGTACTCGCACTCCAGGCCTGCATATATTACAGCTGGACCTGACATTGGCTATTGTGAAACTTTGATATTTCTTTTCTTCTCCTTTGCCTTGAATAATCTTAAGTACTTTGTCTTGTTTCTTTTTCTATCTTCTAAATGTCAGTCTCCTTCAAAGATTAGCCTTTATACTGCTTAATCAGAAACCCAGTTGGGAGGGACCACAAACCAGGGGTGGTACTTTCTCTGATCACATCTTCCAAAGGTTATGGCTTTCAGTGGTTGCTGAGAGAGTGGTGGAAATTGTTAGATGAAAAATTATTAAATAAGGGCCTGAGACATCAGAGGTCAGATTGTGTGATGTGTAGACAAAGTAATTAAAAAAAAAAAGGTGATACATTATCTTGTATGTTCATCTTTTCCACCAGCCGAAAGTTTAGGTCCATTCCCTTCACCTGGTTCAGGACTGGGTCGTCCCACTCATGACAGAAACTTCTGTCATGAAGGTTGAAGCGCTCTCTGTGAGTGTTCTTCTTGAGACTTAGTGGCGATTTGAGCCATAGTCATAAATATGTGTCCGGTTTTACTTTACAGAGACTTATTTTTATTTATTTTCCTTGATGTATTTATCTTATGGCATCTGGAGCCAGATCATAGTCTTTGAACACATGTAAATTAGACCCATCAGCTTCTCTTCCTAGTGTGTGAATGTTGTGTAGCCTACTCTATATCTCATGTGTTTGTATTAAAAGTCAAACTTTTTTCCTAGAAGATCACCTCGGTTTTGTGCAAACATTACACCCAAACATATTGGGGATATTTTAAATACTACTTCACTATAATTTATCCAGCCTCTGAAAGACTGCCAGGTTTAGTTTAGGAATTTTTACAATTTATTATTCAAGTGTAGAGAATTTGTTACCTATGATATGTAATTCCAAACACATGTTACTGTTATTACCAGCATGATGACTTTTCCATTAATAGGAACACTGGAGTTTTCCCACTAATAATAGAAATTAATGGGCCATAAGCAAACATTTTGAAACCAGTTATTGTTCTATAGTGAAAGATGTGTGTGAGGGTGCATATAAATAGATAGACAAAGATAGATAGTTATTCCTCTGGTCCTATAATTGAAACCAGGTATCTAATTTTGCCACTCCTTTGGCTTAATTTGTTGAATGCTTCTTTTAAGCTAAAGGATATCTAATAGTGGCAACAGATTAAAGATTTACTGCTTAATAACTTTGTAATAAGAGCCAAAGGCATTAAATTCTTACTCAGTCTTGATGTCTTATTTATTTTGCATCCTTACAACAATCTAGAATTTTAGATTAAGCATCTTTTTTTTGGGGGGGGGAAAGTAGAGTTTAAGAGGTGTTAAGTAGCTCACCCATCAACACAAAGCGGGTAACTATTAGCATCAGTATCCACATCCTGCTCTCTGACCCTGAATTTCATGTTGTCTTTTATTTTATTTATTTAAGCCTTGAAGTCTTAAGTTAAATCAATGTATCCATTTAGCTAGCCAGTTAAGATCATGAGGAAAAGGAAATCAATTGGAAATGAAAAATGAAAAGAAATGGAATACACACACACACACACATACTTTTCCACATGTATGTTTTCATATATTTGCTTTTATATACATTATTAGGAAATATATATATATATTTCCTAACAATAGAATAAGGAATAGATCCACAGGCACAATTTTCCTATCAGGATAGATCCTGTTAGAAAATAGGATGAAAATATCACTTAATACCGGTGGCTCAACAAGGAGAGAAATTGTACAAAGAGGCACTAATAGGAGTGTAAAGTTGTGGGGAAGCTAAAACTATCTGCCTCCTCTTGGAGTCTGCCATGATTTTGTTTCCTACACCTACCAGTAGAGGTACCTAATGCAGCATCAAGGTTATCTTTACAATGACCTCAAGGGATCTTTAGTGTGTGTATCCAACATTCCTCTACCAAATACCCAAGAGAATATAATAAATTAGGGGAAGAAGTATCAGTAAGTGCTACAGTCTAAGGAAGAATAGAAATGCCAATGTCTAGAGAAAAAAAATTATTAACCCAAAATTTAACAAAGATGAAATAAATATGTCAGGATTTTACAGCTGTTAAACACTGTTACAGACCAGTGTTTTTAAGTTTTAGCATTCATTTAATCCCCAGGAACAGATTGCTGGTCCCCCTTTCCAGGGTTTCTGATTCAGTAGTCTGGGAGTGGGGCCCATGAATTTTTATTTGTGGAAAGGTGCCAGGTGATGATGCTGATGCTGAAGTTGATTCTTCTTGTCTGGGGACCACACTTCGAGAATTACATCTAACATGGGGAAGTGAGGCTGTGGAACATCAGAGGAAAATCTCCAGATGGAATTCATTTGGAAAAAAGGAGGTGTGGCTTCAAATATATGAATACCACTGTGGAACTAATTTCCAGCTTCCTAGGTGTTAAACTAGGTATAACCATAGACACTGCCACAGTTAGCTTGTAAGAACAATTCCTGAGAAGGTATCATTGAGCAAAGAGAAATACATTGTATTGGCTCAGGAAAAAGTACCAGGTTAATAGAATGTTTGAACTTTCTAAATTAAAAGGAAGATGTATAAATTAAAATCTTATGGAGAAAGGAAGATGAAATTAGGAATTCATGTGACCACTAATTAGGGTGAGCTGAGGACATAGTTGGAGTTTAATCGGAAGTAACAAAGGGTGCAGTATATTTCTAATGCCACGTTGCCTGAACACTGGGGCTTGCTCTCCTAGGTAGCAGAATTAAAATGACACATGCAAATGAAGATCATAACCAAGATCAGGTTAGTGGAACCTTCTCAGAGGGGTTTATAATGTACAAATAATAAGATGGTGCTTTAGTTGTCTGTAAAAGAGTAAAGTTTAGCATCCACATTGGGGAGAGCTACTTGGGCCACTAACTTACTGCTTCTCCAGGTAACTCTAATTCAATGGAGATAATAAATCATGTGGTTTACTTAGATTGTTTAACTCAGTGGCATCATGATGGGGCGGGGGGTGGGGTGGGGAGGGGACAAAAACTAAGACAAAAACAGGAACCTAGAATGAGGAAAATACAAAAATGCATTCTCTTGGAGATCTGTAACTGAACAAAATTCAGTGGCTCTACTTAGAATCATCTCTTAATTTTATGGTTATCATAGAATTTTGGTCCTAGGGAGTAATGGAAGTGGGGCAGGGAGTCAACAGCAAAAAAATACCAGGAAAAGAATGGGACAGTAGCACAACCTTCATAATTTCCAACAATCAAATATAGAAAACAAATCATTTGTTACAGAAATAAAACTCCATGCCACTGTTATATCTTACCCCTTTCCTTATCTCCTGAAGCCTTTAGATTTTTAAGTTGGCTATATAAAACAAAACTATAGATAAATCTAAATTTTTCATTTTGACACTCTTGTGGACTTGTTACTTTCTAGTAGAAGTCTATAGAATCTCTCATGTACTTCTTCACAATAGTTCTGGTGCTAGACAATAAAGTGCCATTCCCCATGAGAATAAACTAACAAAAATCCAAATTAAAGCATACAGTCTTTTCATCTATAAATAGACAAAGTCTAGAACTTTTGTACAACACTTAATTCCAGACTATCTTGGAAAAGTATTTACAGTAATGTGAGATGAAAATATAATGATTCACATATACAGCATTTTATATGTTAAAGCAGCAATGAGAAAAAAAATTCTACATATATGTTAGGGCTCAAAGGAAAAACTTTCTGTATTCCGTTCCTGGAAAAACAATAAGAACAACAACAAAAACAACTTTCAAAAGCATATTGTAACTCAACAAATGATGAAATTAGAAAATCATGGAGGTGATAGAAAATATATTAGATGCTGCAGAATTAGTTAATTAGAAACTGTTAATCATTTGGGTTGGTTCTAATACATATACCATAGACTAGGTGGTTTAACAAATACTTATTTCTCACAGTTCTGGAGGCTGGGAAGTCCAAGATCAAGACACTGTCAGATTCAATGTCTGGTGAAGCCTACGTCCTGGTTCATAGATGGATGTCTTCTTTCTATAACCTCACAAGATGGAAAGGATGAGGGAGCTTTCTGAGTTTCTTTGTGTGAGGACACTAATCCCATTTAGGAGGTCTCCATCCTCATGACCTAATTACCTCCCCCCAAACTCTACCTCCTAATACCATAACATTGGGGGTTAGGATTTCAGCACATGAATTTTGGATGGACACACAATTCGACCTATAGCAGAAAACAACATTAAGAATTCACCTGGCTCTCAAGAAAAAAGGTAGAGATGAAAATTAAGGGGAGAAACTTCTCTTTTCTCAGAGAAATAACAGAGCACAAAGTATGATTATCTTGTATGAAGATGCAAGGAAATGGGTTTTCAAACACTTTTGCTATTGGGACATTTGTGGAAGGCAATTAGGAAATACGTGTGTTCACTTTGATGTTTCTCTATTAGGACTTTATGTTAAGGACACAATTACAAGGGCACAGAAAAATATACATATCAATTAGTGGACAAATCATGGCAAATCTCTGTGATGGAATACTATGTAACCATTAAAAAACTCCTGAAGGTTTCAAAATATGAAATGGCCAGAACATATCGTATAAGAAGTGGAAGTGGATTTCAAAATAGCACACATATTATATCCAGCATTTTTACTCAGTGTTCTGTTTGCTTCTTTTTAGCTTAATACATCTTTAAAATCTCTTCTCAAAGCCAGTGTAGGCATTTGTCACATTAGGGATGTTGTGATGGGAATATATGGCTGACCTGAGGCTGCTGGGAAGCCTACTGGTATCTGCCTGAGGTGAATAGAGGGATGTAGAAAATATGAGCAGGTCATGTAATAATATAGTGTGTTATGGCCATACCTTTAAAACATCGTTAAATGAAAGTAAATCTGGGGCGCCTGGGTGGCTCAGTTGGTTAAGCGACTGCCTTCAGCTCAGGTCATGATCCCAGCATCCTGGGATCGAGCCCTGCATCGGCCTCCCTGCTCAGTGGGAAGCCTGTTTCTCCCTCTGCCTGCCACTCCCCCTACCTGTGCTCTCTCTCTCTGACAAATAAATAAAAAAAATCTTTAAAAAAAAAAAAAAAAAAAGTAAATCTAAGGCTTCTGACTCTAAAATTCTGTGGTTCTCTTGTATCTTGTTTTTGTCTCTTTATTCCTTCCCAGTCCTTCTTACACTGACTGTAGTACTGGGAGCAAGAAGGATCTAGAATAGGAGTGGTGTCACATTTCCCCTCATACCTGGTAGCAACTTTCTTAGCTGATGAGACCCACTTTCTTTCCTGAGCATCTGATCAGCTGTTTTGATTCTGGTCTTTCACAACTATCTGGCTGTGATTCCTGTTTTTTTTTTTTTTTTACTTTACTGAGAATCTATAAGTTCCTAAAATTGCTTTCATAAATCTTAGGAAATGATTCCAAAATTAGGAAGCCACTGTACATGAGGTAGTTGGAAATTTGTGGAACGTAATCTCATGGCCAAAGAAATATATGATATTCTGTGTGAATATCTTAAACTAGTGTTTTTGATATCCCTTAAAGAACTTTATTCAAAGTTCCAAAAATGGAAGCAACAAATATTCAAGTTGTTTTTTGAATTAATGAGAGACAGTATTACCATTTTTTATAATTGCATGCCTTGCTGATTTAATACAAATTGTGGATTGCGTGAGAATCATAAATATGTTTGAATAATCTTTTCTGTAGATCATTGAATAGATTGTGCTGTCAGAAAAGGAAAGAAAATCCATACTTACAATGAGCCTTGATGTTTACTTTTATGATACTGAGGGAGTTCAAATACTTTCAATCAGCAGAACAATAATACCAACCATAAAACTTCATTTTTGGTCAACATATTCTTTTTGGGCGTGAGAATCTACTGTTATATTTTTAAATGGTGTTGACTGAGATGATTGAAACAAAATGATCATTTCCAGAAAATTCAACAATTCAGAGCTCTTCTTTCTATGAGTATTTTTTTAAACATGGTTTTGTTTTTGTTCATTATGCTGTGTATTATTGTACAGGTATTAGCGCATTACACATTGTAGGAGAAGAATTAGAAACATGTCAATTAGCTGATCTTAAAATTAAACCCAAAATATGTTTGCTGGATTTTATTTATGTTGATAAGTAGTAATGCTGAAAGTGTCCTACACCTTATAAAAAATCAATATATTGAATCAAGTGCTACCCTTACACCGCTGTAGTTTATTTCAAACCTTTGAGTGAGTGTGTCCTTACCTCCTCTATTTACAAAGGAAATGAATTTAAAAAGAAATGCTCTTGGGGCTCCTGGGTGACTCAGATGGTTAAGCGTCGCCTTCGGCTCAGGTCATGATCCCGGGGTCCTGGGATTGAGCCCTGCATCGGGTTCCCTGTTCAGCGGGGAGCCTGCTTCTCCCTCTCCCACTCCCCCTGCTTGTGTTCCCTCTCTTTCGCTGTCAAATAAATAAATAAATAAAATCTTTAAAAATAAAATAAAAATAAATGCTCTAGGGGATCTAGTTGATTCCTAGGTGACCAACCCACCTGAATTTATATGTAACTTCTTTCTGTTTGCTCAGAATATGGTTTGGTATAAAATTTACTTCATCCTCAATTCCTCACTAGGAGAAAAATGGAATAAATAAGAACACACTTATCAATGTGTCCAATATTTTTCAACCAACTAAATGTAAAACAAGCATTTGTTATTTGTGACAGTCAGTGTCTCTATGTACAATTGGACACGTGAAGTTGAAGATAGGAGTGTTCTGGAGGCTGAGAGAGGGATGAGCCTCTTATCACCAAAAACATTGTGGCTTAATCAGAAGCACTTACAAGATAGTGTATATTTGAAGATACCTTCCCTAAGGATACTAATCTTTCTTTATAACAAAAGTGATAATTCAGTTGGTTTGTCACACAAACATTGCTTACAATCACTACTGAAAAATTCCTTTTTCTATCTTTTGAGTTTGTGCAAGGCCATTTCTAATGGATTACTCAGCAACATTTAACTCATTGTTCAGTAAACCTAACATTTATTCTGTAACTTTTCTTCCTCTTTGCTTATTTTCCTTTTCATCTTGTTCCTTCTATATTCACTTTGCTGTGCCATTTTTTCTTGTCTGCCCTTTTAATGTGATAAAATATTCTCTTATCTAAAATGATTTTGGTCTGTCAAAATAGACTCTCTCAGAAAGGATTTTCTTTTTTAAGCATTCCAGATTCAGATTCTTCTCCTTTCCCCTGACATTCTCACTTTATGACTGAATTCTCTCTTATTTCTTTCCATAAGAATGAATGATTCATAGAACAAGCATGCTGAAGTGGGAAGTTGCCGTGTTTTGATACACTGTGTGGTTAGTTCACACTTGCTTTTCTTTTATTTCACATGTAATGAAGAGGTTTTTCAATTTTAGCCATGCCTTTGAAATTAAAATCAGTCAGTGTCTAATGGCTCTAGAAGGATCACTATTCTTTGTGGTCTGCCACAGAATTTAGAATTGATGCATTATATGCAAAAGATTTGGGGTATTTGAAAGATAGTTGTGTTTACTGATTATACTTACATTTTTATTTATTTATTTTTAAAGATTTTATTTATTTATTTTGACAGAGAGAGACACAGCGAGAGAGGGAACACAAGCAGGGGGAGTGGGAGAGGGCAAAGCAGGCTCCCCGCTGAGCAGGGAGCCCGCTGTGGGGCTCCATCCCAGGACCCTGGGATCATGACCTGAGCCAAAGGCAGATGCTTAACAACTGAGCCACCCAGGTGCCCCTATACTTATATTTTTAAAGAAGAAGATTCCTTTTCATTGGTGGATGTAGAATGGCACTCTTGTAGTATCTTGCTTCATGTTAGTATAAAACGATGCTGGATTTCATTTTTCTCTTGTCTTGGAATTATAGCCAAGTATCCACACATAATAAAGAGAGCCACCAGACACATCATGAATGGCCTCATTAAGGAGTATCAGACCCAGTTACAGGAACATAAACATCATGCCCATTTCTTAAAGAACTAGATGAATCTGAGGGACAGAAGACATTGGGAATACATTATTCCTGTTAAGGGAATTGCTCTATTCCATCTTTTGGGAAAAAAGATGGAAGGTTAGACCTTCCCACTGAATTCAGGTACCCGAGAGATATAATAGTAACTAGCATTTATTGAGTATTCATTCTGTGCCAGGGAGTAGACTAAACACATCACACTTATCATGAACTCACCTGCTTCTCACAGCTACCTTCTGATGTAGGAGGTGCTATTATCTCAAATTTACAGATGAGGAAATAAGAAGTACAGAAAAACATCTTGCTCAAAGTTACACACAGCTACCACCCATCAGAATCTGGCTTCAACTCCTTCCATATTTTTTGTATCCAGATGCTTTACTCATTAAGAGTTATATTGCCTCTCACTGACAGGGATTTAAGTTATGGCAAGAAAAGAAGACTAGAACACTATTCCTTGATTGGACATCTGCTTACACATCAGACTTGCAGATTTGTGCTCTGTTCCTATTTAAGAAGAAAAGAAGGTATTAGAAACTCAGAGTAGTTGGAGATAGCACCATATTTCTACTGTTTGTTATGGCAGAATGCACAGCATTCCTGTGCATCAGGTGGACACCCTAAGAAGTAGAAAGTCTAGGTCCATATTTCCAAAATCCTGCCCAACAGAGCTGCCTATCAGGCAAAGGGACCAAAAAGTAAGAGCCATGGAAGATGCCAGTGCAAGAGGGAACTGGAGGGAAGATTTGGAAACAATCATATCAATCAATATTTCCTATGCAAAGCCTATCAACCCAGACCCCATCAGAGAGTCAGCATTTGGATTCCTGCCTAAAGGAGACAGTTGTTAAGCAAGAAAAGACTACAGTTTTATCTTTTTTAAAAATTCAGGCATAATTGACATAAAACATTCTATTAATTTCAAGTATAGAACATAATGATTCAGTATTTGTATAAACTGTGAAATGTTTACCACAATGTCTAGTTTTCCCATCATCACATAAAGTTACATGATATGCAGTACAATATTGTTGACTATAGCCACCATGATATACACAATACATCCCCATGACTTATTTATGACTGGAAGTTTGTATCCCTTTACCCAACCACCCCTCCCATCAGGCAACTACCAATCTGTTTCCTACATTTGAGTTTTGTTTTGTTCATTTTTTTTTTTTTTTATATTCAACATATAAGTGAAAGTGTAGGGTATTTGTCTTTCTCTGTCTGGCTTATTTCACCTAACATAATAACCTTGGGGTCCACCCATGTTGTTACAAATGGCAAGATTTCATTCTTTTTTAGGGCTGGATAGTATTCCACTGCATATATCTACCACATTTTCTTTATCCATTCATCTATCAGTAGACATTTAAATTACTTCCATATCTTGGCAATTGTGTATAATGTTGCAATAAACATAGGGATGCATTTATCTTTTTGAATTAGTTTTTGTTTTCTTTGGTTAAATACTCAGTAGTGGAATTGATGGATCATATGGTAGTTCTATTTTCAGTTTTTTTTTAGGAGTCTTTGTACAGTTTTCCATAGTGGCTGCACCAGTCTACATTTCTACCACCAGTGTACAAGGGTTCCCTTTCCTCAACATCCTCCACATCCTCACCAACACTTGTTATTTCTTGTCTTTTTGATATAAGCCATTCTGTCAAGAGTGAGGTAATATCTCATTGTGGTTTTGATTTGTATTTCTCTGATAATTAGTGATGTTAAACGTATTTTCACGTGCCTCTTGGTTATCCGTATGTCTTCTTTGGAAAAATATCTAATCAGATCCTCTGCCCATCTTAAAATAGGATTGTATTTTGGTACTAAGCTGTATGGGTTCTTTATGTATTGTGAATATTAACGCCTTACCAGATGTAAGATTTGCAAATATCTTCTCCCATTCAGTAGGTTGCCTTTTTGTTGTTGTTGTTGATGGTTTTCTTCTCTGTGCAGAAGCTTTATAGTTCGATGTAGTCCCATTTGTTTATTTTTGTTACCATTGCCTTTGGAGTCAAATCCAAAAAAAAAAAAAAAAACTATTGCCAAGAGCAATATCAAGAAGCTTTCTGCCTATGTTTCTTCTAGGAGTTTTATGGTTTCTGGCCTAATACTCAATTCTTTAATCCATTTTGAGTCAATTTTTATGTATGGTGTAAAATAGTTGTCCACTTTCATTGTCTTGCATGTGACTGTCCAGTATTCCCAGTACCATTTATTGAAGAGACTGTCCTTTCCTACAATTAAATCTTTTAAGTGGAAAAAAAATTGTCATTTTTTCTGATCCTTATGTAAACCTCATTGCTGAAAGTCCTGGAAGAGAAGTAGAGGTAACAGGAAGGAAAATGAAGAGCACAGATTTGCCTTCCCTAGCCTTTGACTTTAGAGAAGGATTGATGCAGGACTGAAGGGACAAATTAGAGAGCTAAAATAGACAAAATTTTAAAGTGGATTAAATGAACTGGATTGTTAAATACTTGAATTATTAGGAAGTTACTGGATCTGCCCAAGTTAATTTTAAGGCACAGAAAAAGAGTAAACAGAAACAAGATTATAGGGGGAAAAAGAATTGGGAGAAAAAAATCAAACCCTTTCATGAGGTTTATCTATGGATTCAGATTGTTCAGTAAATTAGCCACCTAGGACTCTGATTTCTTATTGTAGATGAGACGCTGCTGACTTCAGATTAGAAATATATTCACGTGATCACAGTTATGATACACTTGAGATAGTACAAAATGGGAAATTTTATTTTCTGTGACTGGTTTTTTAATTCAATGTTGTGTATTTAATGACTACATTTATAACTGCATTGTTTTTTTATTCAATAATAATATACTGAGTGTGTATCTTCTTGACACTGTTATAGGCCATGTGGTATATAAACATGAATGAGACATGTTCTGTACTTTCTAAGTAAATCAGTGATGCAGTGCAGAAAATGTAGGTAGGTAATGATCACAAAATCTAGTAAGTACAGTGGTGGAGACACAGTGTTAGGAAGCACAAAGAAGGGCAACCTGCCAAGTCAGGAGAAATCAGGAAGGCTTCATGGAAGAGATCTAGATCAAAATATGAAACATATTTTAGAGGTACTACTCCTCATTTTCTGCACTTTATCTTTAATTCTTTATCCATAACAGGAAACTCCTTCATGCCTTGAACATTCTCACTCTTTGAAAATCTAATGTTCAGCCATTCTTAAATTCAGGTGAAAACCCATTTCTTAAGAAAAAAGGTAACCTGAACTGTAAATCTCAAATTTGCCTCCCTGTTATTCTGTCAGAGCTCTCTGATTCCTTCACATCTCCTCATAAGTAATGCCTGTGTCAACTTCATTAATACATTTAGACCCTCACGAAACAAGCTTCGTGAGACAGAGAATCCTGTTTTCTTCACTATCATACTTCTGGCATCTTGCAGGTACACAATAAATATTTGCTGCATTATTTTCATTGCCATTATGTAGTGAATCATTAATCAGTGTGTGATTATTTTGGCCTTTGGCACTCCTTTCTTCCTGCTGCTTCCTTGAATTTAGTGATTTTATTGTTCATGAGCTACCTAGGGCCAATCTAAATGGGCCCATTGTCTTTAACTACAATTGTTCCAGGCTTCAGCTCAACTCCTGCATTCCATAAAGAGATTCCTTCCTTTGTATGAACTGCGTCAAGGAATTCTTCTAGGCTCAGCCTCTTGAAGCTACTTACATCCTCTGCTCTCAGTCATTCTCTTTATATTCATTTATTCTTCTCCTTTGGTTCCTTGAATCCAAATTCTACTCTCACCAGTGTTAATCTTGTGGCCTTCACATGCCCTACTTCTCCCAGCTGAGTGTGTATCTTCTTGACACTTTTGTAAGCCTTGTGGTATATAAACACAAATGAGACATGTTCTGTACTTTTTACTTCTTTTGAGGAGGTTCCAAGACAGTTTTGGTGTGGAAAGAATTAAATCTTTTGTTTAGAATTAGAATTTTGAGCTGTCTCATGCTTTGGAGGATAGAAAAATAAGCACAAATAAATGCAATACAATGAAATGTGATGTTATATTTAAGTAGTGCTTAGATTTTCTATTTTTCATTACTGGCCTTTTAAAATATTAAGTGAACCTATGTGGTTGGAATAACTGATCTTTTTGATAATTTTACTCCTACAATCTATTTTCAGGTACAATAACTTAAACAGAAAAGAAGGCTAAAATTTTATCATTTGTTATTTGGTTCCATTCTATGTTTCTTGCCCTTGACATCCTCATACTGATAATTTTTGGTTGCCATGAGGGTGCCATCCATAAGCAACAAAAGCCAGTACAAAACAAAAAAAGGGGATGCAAATTGTGGCCATTTGTGTCACTAACAGTGATATACATGGTAATGATTAGGAAAATCACATATCTTTGCTGTGATTTCTGCCCCACACTTCCCAAATACATTTTCATATTTAATCCATAAAGTAGCATTATAATATAAGCTAGGAATGCATCACCATCATCAATTTTCAAATATAAAATTTGTCTTAGCATCTTCAAATGCCTTGCATGAGCTTACATGGCTAAAAAGTTGGTAGAACTGGGTCTCAAATATAGGTCTAGGTCCAGGCCTGTGTGTGTTAAACTTTGTACTTTTTTGTGAGAGTACTGTGCAAATAAAAGCATTGTTGAAGCATTTACTGAGTGTGTAAGTGATAGTAGTGGCTATCATACATTAATACCTAGTGGCAATTAGAGTACACACTTACTGGAGGATGAATCTTTCTAATTAAAATTCTGAACTTCCATGCAAATAATTGGTGCCTCCCCTACTGACATCCCAGAAGTGTTGAAATGCACACTACAGACAAAATTGAATTCGTTTCTAATAAAGAAGCAATTTTCTTTTAGTGCCAGTGCCCATCATGACTGTCAACATTTCATTTCTCATAATTCTTTGAAGAAAATGAATATGCTAAATATTTGAAAGTTACTCACATTGGAATTTTGCCACAGAGGTCTTCTGACATCACCAGATAAAAGGCTGTGGATTTTCTGTCATTTTTAAAGTTGATAAAAATATCTCTATTGCCTTTTCCCAATTCCAAACACTCATGCTATCAAAGGTGAAATAAACTTTTGTCTTATATAAGAATATGAATCTAACTTTTAGCTTTTGGAATTGGAAAGCAAAGGCTACAACCCCAAGATTGGTAGAGACATACTGTTGTATTTTTTAACTTCTGCATAAGTGAACTGTGTCTTAAAAACACTTCAGTCTTACCTTGATAAATATAGTATAGGCCTCGAAGAACCATTGTACTCTGTAATTACCTTGATTAAAGAAGAATAAAAAAGGTTTCACAGCAATCAAAGGGCTCCCAAACTCTTATATGTTAACAGCTATTATCTCCTTGCTTCCACCACACAGGTGTTAGTTGAAGTAAGGGACTAGTTATGCCCTACTGACAGCCTTTGATTAATCTCTTTTGATTAGCTCTTTGCAGAATAAATTTTTTTTAATTTGCTAATCAGGTTTCCTGATTAATGCCACAGTAATCATTAAAGGAAATAGACTACAATGCAAAATGTCCCTCACTGAAAGTATGCTCTCACTAGTATAGCAGAAGCATTTATCTTTACTATGTGTTACCATTAGGTATTTGTGAGACATAATGTTCTCAAGTAATTGAGTAAGAATAGAACCTAGCTGACAAAAGTGGCATATTTGATTCTCATTTTTAAATTAGTGGTGACCATGAGTTCATGGGATTCAGGCTCAATAAAAGAACCGTTCAGTATGCAAGACAGCTATCCATTGGGTTCATCTTATCTTCTAACTGATTGATTTACACCGTACACACACATCCTGTTTCTTTAACCAAATTCAGATGTAATTTATTATGTTGATCTTAGTTTTTTTTTATTTTTTTAAAAGATTTTATTTATTTGACAGAGAGAGAGAGCGAGGGCAGGAACACAAGCAGGAGGAGTGGGAAAGGGAGAAGCAGGCTTCCGGCTGAGCTGGGATCCCGATGTGGGGCTCGATCCCAGGACCCTGGGACCATGACCTGAGCCGAAGGCAAACGCTTAATGACTGAGCCACGCAGGCGCCCCTGACCTTAGTTTTTATACACTTAAATGTTTTCAGTTTTTAGTTTTAGTAGCTCTGTCATTCTGAAGTCTAGTTTAAAAATAGTCTTAATGATTACAACATTTAAACTAAAGAGAATAAGAAGCAAAACTTTCAAAAAAAATAATGATTAACTTTCTTTGAATCCTAGGCAAACATACCATTTCCGCTAGAAGATTGCATAGAAAAGCTTATATTAAGTGTAGAGTGTTACATTTATACATATTTGACTTCCTTTTTTTTTTTTTTTTCAAATTTAGTAAGATGAACACATTTGGTATCATTGACTTATTTTCACATTCTCTCATCCAAACTGTTAGAAAGCCACAGGAATTTAACATCTTGATTGCAATGCACTCTTGGCCAACCTTGGTGAAACAGTTTACACATAAATGAAGTTAAGATGGTGAGCCATTAAAAATCATAAGTGATTTATATGGTGTTGAATCATCCATGCTTCCTTAGGGGCCTATACTGGACGCTCTAAATAGTCTCTATTAAACTTATTGTCTCAATCATTTTTTCCGGGCCTATGGTTTTCTATGAATCATTAATTTGTCCTCCATATAGATTATTATGAGATATTATACTGTCCTCTTGGTTATATTATAATGAAAAATGATATCTTCTTCCATAAGTCCATTTAAAAAGAAAAAACATTTGATCCTAGTTTTAGTATTTAGGCAAAGGCAATGTAGTAGCATGTATTTTTTTCTTTCTCCTATGTTTGTTGAGGCAGAGGTAGAGAAAATAAATTTAAAAAATTGATTTTAGATGTGCATGTTCTAGGAGATAGTTCAGTTAGAATCAATTCGAAATATTAAGTAAATAGAGATATTGTTCATGGTCTGACTAAACTTCTTCTCTTAGCGAATATTACTCCAAGGCCACCAGAATGTACTTGGCCAATGGCAGCATTTGATAGTGACCAATGTTTCTTTCTTTTTTTTTTTTTAAAGATTTTATTTATTTATTTGAGAGAGAGAGAAGGAGAGACAGTGAGAGAGTACAAGTGGGGAGGAGAGGGAGAAGCAGGCTCCCCACAGAGCAAGGAGCCCGATGCGGGGCTCAATCCCAGGACCCTGGGATCACGACCTGAGCCGAAGGCAGAGACTTAACCGACTGAGCAACCCACATGCCTCCTGCAATTATTTACCTATGGTCCTTAACAAAGAAATACATCAGATCCTCAATACAATACATTTTTTGACATTTATCTCAAAAGAAAATAGAAAAAAACAATTTTGTGAGTAGAAGGTCATGGTGATGACACAATGATAGATCATGTCCTCCGAATATCCATACCTAAACCCAATCACAGGTTTTACAAGGCTGCTTCCATCAGTAAGAAATTACAGGTCACTGCTCCCTGTGTACCCAGAGAACACGCTTCTGCAGGGCAGGGTAGAGGAGATGCAATTATTAAGTTGTGGTCAGTCAGTACATATTTATTTGAGTGTATTCTGGGTAGTGTCGTAGGTGTCAAGGATATAGAATAAAACTTGAAGACCAGATGTCCAACTCTCAAAGAGTTTATATTCCCAGGGGAAAAGAAAGCTGGTAAATTATAAGATGAAAAATAAGATAATTCCAGCTATTGAAAAGGGTAAGATTTAAAGTAGAGTAAAATGATTGAGCCTGACTGGTAGGTTGATACGTGGAGCTAGGGAAGTTAGGGAGGCCTCTTTGAAAAAAAGATTTGAGAACAGTTTAAATGATGAGAAGGAGCAGACAGGAAGGTCTGGAGAAAAAGTCTTTTAAGCCAAAAGGATAAGTACATAATTTTGAGGTGAGAATGAAGTTGATATGTTTCAGGAAACACAAACCTGGAGCATGGCTGGGGTCAGTCAACTCAAGGCCATGGGGAGAAAGTAGGGGTGAATTTGGAAACGTAGGCTGGGGTCAGATGAAGTGTGGGTTTGTAAGCCATGGTAAGACATCTATTTTTTATTCCAAGGGTAATTTATTTTTCTCTATGCAATCAGGTTCAGTTTTCTTGTGTTTATCTTCAAATTATTTGAGAAAAATCCTTGGAAGTTTGAAGGAAAATGTTAGCAAGAGAAAAAAAGTTTTAGAATAAAAAAAGGCTGTATAGAAAGATTATGTGGTAAATGAACCCAAATTCATCTTCCTCCATGTCTTTATTTCTTATACCTCTTTTCTTTCTCCCTTTCCTCCTCTTTCTCCTTTCCCTCCAATACAGGAAAACTGTTATTGCTGTCTCCTGACTATCACGACCCAAAAGACAGTGTCCAATGTATTACCAAGTGCATTTCGAACATTTAATAATAGTGGATATGAAGAAATGAATGAACAGATGATTGAATAGATGGATAGATGGCTGGATCTCTGGTTCAAGGGAGAGAATGCCCCAGAAAAAGTTTTCAGGGATGGGGCATGTAGGGGTGATCCTTGGGGAGACATCAAAGAGTGATACAAAGGTAACACCAAGAATGGAAACTGTCAAGAGGCAGAACCAACAAGGGTCACACTTGGAAATTAACGAGAAATGGTCCAAAGTTAACACAATAAGATGTGTGTGTGTGTGTGTATGTGTGTGTGTGTGTGTGTGTGTGTGTGTGTGTGAGATAGGGGTTCTTGACTTCAGAATTTTACAGAGCATTTCAGGCTAGAGAGAGAAAACAGAAAAATTAAATAAGTGAATTTAATACATTTATTAAAGGTGCATCCATTTAAAGTAATTATATTTTGGGTAAGATTCAAACCTTATTCAAGAGATAGAACACATTATTGTACTACATTATAGTGAAAAAATACCACAAACAATATAGGTTATTACCACAAATAATATAGTAATAACCAAAGGTTTCATGTTGTATAGATTTATATTTTCTATATGCTTTCTTACTATAACAACAGAACATTTAAATTTTATTATACCTGGACAGATATATTACACTGTCACTCAATCTATATAATAATATAATCTAAAATGTGAACTAGGCATTGCTTTTTTAATTTAAATGTAAGTGTGCCCAACAGAGAATAAATTTACATTAACATTCTCAAGTGTGTTAAAAGAAAGAAAAATCAAGAAAAAATGTGTTGTAGATTTTAGGACTTATATTCATGGATTCATTCAGGCACTTCTTCCCTCATTCATTTCATATTTCCCAACTCTGTGTTAGACAGTAGCTTAGTGCAGGGGATACAGGATAAATAAGCCTCAGGCATGGCCCTTGGGAACTTAGAATGATTTAATGTAGATAGATTTCTCATATACTGGTAGTGCATGCACGCTTGTTTGTTTATTTTCTGATTGCAAGGAAATGCCAGAAAATATGAATGGGCCCTTTTTTTTTCCTAACAGGCTATGGTGTATGGAAATGAACTTTTATGATAATAGATATTACTACTCAGTTCTTAGGATTTACCACGCATGCTTCTGAGTGGATTATCTACCCTAACTCACTTAACCCTCGCAACAACCACATTCCCCTCCACCCCACATTTTCCAGATAAGGAAGGAGAAAAGACAGAATTAAGTACCTGGCGTAGCCCGGAAAGCTGACAAGCAGAAGAGCTTGGATTCACACGGAAGTGATCTGGCTTCAGAGTCCTCACCTCCTAAGATTCACTTTGAGGCATGTTGTCACCTTATAACATAAAATGCCTCTCAGTACCTTTTTGGTAGATGAAAATAATATTTCCCTCATTTTACGTTCTCATTCTCTCCTGTACCAGAGGTCTACAACTTATGGCCCAGGCCAAATTTATTTTTGTAAATAAAGTTTTATTGGAATGCAGCCATGCCCATTTATTTACATTTTGCCTATGACTGCTTTTGTGCTAAAGTGACATGGGATAAGTTGTTGTGGCAGCAACCTTCTGCCTGAAAGCCTAAAATATTTATTATCTGGCTCTTCAGTATAAAATTTGCCAGCCCCTGTTCAAACGTAAGTATAAAATCAATTCATACCTTACGTATTACATAAAGCAATTTGAGCGGTCATGCCTTCTACACTGAATATAACATTTAGAATGAGACTTAATGGAGGAAAATAAAGAAACTATTTATTTCAGGCATATAATTTTCAAATAGTCTCAGTAAGAATCGGAGGGTAAGTAATTCTTTCTTTCAAAGAGATGGCTGCTTTATACCCTTGCTGAGTGCCTCTGTGGATGGCATCAGTGACCCTGGTGTTGGGAACTAGGTTGCATACAGTTACCATTTCCTTTTATTGTTGTTTCGTGTCTCCAAGCTCAGTAATGCTTTTTTGTTAGCAATTATTTAGCATCACCTGTAACTGTGGAATAACTTTATGTAATATTTTATTGTGTAGGGGAGCCTGGGTGGCTCAGTTGGTTAAGCGGTGGGTTCTTGATTTCTGCTCAGGTCATTATCTCAGGGTCATGGGATCAAGCCTCAAGTCAGACTCCATGCTCAGAGGGGAGTCTGCTTGAGATTCTCTCTCTCTCCCTTTTCCTCTCCCCCCGCTCATGCTAAGATAAATAAAATCTTAATAAAAAATTAAATAAAATAATAATTTCTTGTGTAGTGCATATTTACACTGTCACCGGAAAAGAGGAGAAAGAATATTTGCTTTATTTCAGTTATTGGAATGCCAAGACTTGAAAAAAATATTAAATCAGATTTATTTTTATTTTTTCACTTTAAGTGGGAATGTGGTCAGTATTTATCTTGTTCCATCAATGCTTTTTATTGCCTTTTGTTTCACATAAAATATGAAAAGTATGCTTTGAGTATTTTTTTACTACTTTAATTACTTAGAGCTTAATTTGTTTTTAATAATTTAATAGGTAAAATCAAAATAGAGCATTTGGTTGTATATGCATCCTAATTTGGGAGTGCATTTAAGGAAAGCAATCATTTGCACAAAATCATTTTACATGACAAAGTAAAGGAAAGTGTAATTAAAATAAAAATTATGGTGTTTTAATAAAGTTGAAAGGATTTTTTTTCTTAATCTTTCCTTTATTGTTCATCTGGGGTTGTGAATTTGCATTTCTTATTGAGAAATACTGATTTCACTCTTCATCTTATTTTCACTGAAACTACAATTTTTGAAAGTAGAAAATTCAAACCTTTTCAAAATAATTATAATTTTACACATGCAAATTATTCTTTACATTCTGTTTCTTAAAAATGGCTATCTAAATTGCAGTTTTAAAAATCATGTTCTTTGGTAAACTATAATGAAAAACAGTTTGGTTAGAATTAGAAATTAAGAGATTGATTCTTTAGGTTACGACAAGGAAATGTATGGATTTCCATACACGTAAATTTTACTTCGAGTAGTTTAAACCCTGTTATTTATCCTTTGAAGCTTAATTAGTTAATTTAGACATATAATAGCTACTTCTCAAATGCTTTTTCCCATGGACATTTGATACAAGTTCAACTGTCTTTTTTTTTTAAGATTTTATTTATTTAATTGAGAGAGAGAGTAAGAGAGAGAGAGAGACAGAGAGCACCAGCAGAGGGGAGAGGCAGAAGGAGAGGGAGAAGCAGGCTCCCTATAGGGAGCCTGACAAGCAGCTGGATCCCAGGGTCCTGGGATCATGACCTGAGCCTAAGGCAGACACTTAGCCACCTGAGCCACTTAGATGCCCCCAAGTTCAACTGTCTTTTTGAGATTCTTCTCTGAAGAAAGCCATGACTTAGACTGGTTCATTTACTTATTTAAGTAAATGGACTTCTTTATGGTCTACTAATTAAAATTCAGAATAGAGTAGCCTAGTTTGTATTTTGCTTTAAATAATGCATTTAAGCTGTGGATATTTAGAATACTGTGTCAAAGCTTTGAGCACTATATTTATTGTCATTTCATATCCTTGGTAGGAAAGTTTGTTTGGCTTAGTTTTGTGAGTGGAATGAGAACGATGGATGACACTGCTTTTCCCAGAAAAGAGAACCTGACACTACTTGGGTATCTGTGCATCATCACATACTCAGGAATGGACTCTGATAATAGTTGAGCAGTCTTATCATATAATGATAAAGTTGAAAGCAGTGGCCAAGGAGAGAGCTGCTTTGGGACATGAAATATAAATATATGTCAAATTGTAGAGATAATACTTTTGCAGCCAGAATAAAAAATTTCCATTGCCTATTGCTTACCTGTCCTCACTGTCCCTTCTCAAAAAGGCCAAAGAATGTTGATATTCAAGCCAGTCCTTTTGATTGCTCCTTCCTTTCATGTCCATAATGCTATCACACAGTGAGTTTAGACTGCTGACTCATAGGCCTGTGTCATAATCCTTCTGTGACAAAAATTGATTTGATAGCGTGTGTTAGGTTGATGGCGACAAGGTCAATTGAGTTCGATTTGCTTTCGTCTCTAAGTAATCAATTTTGTTCCTCTGGTATGTGGAGACCTTAAAAGGCCTGGAGAGTTTTAAATATTTCTACTCTACAAATGTTTATTATTCAGATACAAAAGAGTTCATTTAACCTCCTTTGCCTATAATGTTTCACAAAAAGATTTTATAATTTCATGATGAAAGCTTAAGTGTGTTTGTTCATTTAGAAATGATTTCAGCACTGGCTTTTTTTTTTTTTTTTAATCATAGAATATTCTTAGCTTAAGCACACTTCCACAGAGAGGTCTTTACTAATCATATTATCTGAGTACATCACCCTGTAATTCTCTCTGTTTGACTGTAGTTTTTGTTTATCTTTCCTTAATGCCTACCACGATTTGCAATTGTGTTTGTTAATGCTTGCTTCTTTCACTAGTTTGTCAGCTCTACAGGAACTGGGGCTGTTTTGCTCATAATTCTATCCCAAACACCTAGTTGTAATCATGGCACGTAGAAGGTGTTTAACAAAATATACATCGAAAGAAAAACATTGTCCATTATCTGAGGAGTTTGGAAATCCTGAGGCTACTACAGAACCTGGCTTGGTAGTCTCCTTGGCTTGAAGGGGCTTAATGAAGTTATTTGAATCCTTTCTTCTTATAGTGGGATGGAGAATGGAATTTTAGCGACCCCAGCATCCAGTTTGGATCATGAAACTTTTTTTTATTACGGTGCAATTCATTGCTGTGTATACCTTTATTCATTAAGTCATTCAGCAAATATTTACTAAGCAGGCCCTGTGTACCAAACACTACACAGATAGGGCTCTTTCTCCAGTAGATTTTAGAATGCAGTGGGGAGACCCATATTAATTAAGCAAATATTTTTGGAACATGTTACACATATGGTGATAAGTATAATGAAGAAATCAAGTAGAAAACCTAATTTAAACTGTGGGAAGAAGAGGATCTCAGAAGCTCTTCCTAAGGAGCAGGCAGGGTCTTCTGCCCCACCATGTCATCTCTCATTAGCCATTCTGCTCTTACCCTGGTTGTTGCAGAACTCTTATTGGATTTATGCCTTACTGGGTTCAGAAGATCCCTAGTCCTTACCATATGGACACACTTCTGTCATTGACCCATGGTCTTATGTCCTCATAAGCATTTACCTTTCCAAGTGGGATTGGTGTCCTGCCCTCTGACCCATCCCTTTTGCCTGGGATCCTGCCAAATTCCTCTTTGCCAATCCTATTCCAAGGAGAAGCACACTGTTTCCTGTATAGTAGCTGTTGGTTCACTTCTGTTCTGGATTAACTGATGAACACTTTTGCTCTGCTACTTGTTTCATGTTGTCATACACTTCCTGCATTTCTGTCAGGATGCAGCCCAGAATTACCTTAAATGTGACTTGGATTTTGATCAGTCAGATTCCTCCAGTCTTCTCCCCCTTCGAATCTCTCTTTTGTTCTTTCTACCCTCTTTACTCTATTTCATGCCCTTCTGGGTTCCATATTTTTATACTCACCTTGCTGGTGACTATGAAATGTGCTACACATATTTACATTTTTTAACCTTTCTGATCAGAGTTTCTCATTCTCAAAACTATTGACATTTTATGTCAGATAATTTTTTGCTGTGGGGACAGCCCTGTGCATTTTAGGAGGTTTAGAATCCCTCTCCCAGTTGCAACAACAAAAATGTGTCTAAACATTGCTAAATATCCTCTGGGGTAAAACTTTCCCCAATTGAGAACCAAATATGCTTTCAAGTAACCAAGGTATGTTTGTTTCACTTGCCCATTTATTCATTCTTCCACTCATTCAATAAATATTTATTGAGCAACCTACTTGGTGTCAGAGCTCTTCAAGGCATTAGGAATACCACTGTACTAAATGCAGATAAGCCTTTGCCCTTATGGAACTCACATTTTTGTAGAAGGAAAAATAAAAAATAAACAATATAATACCAATTCATGAAACACACAATGAATTGAAAGAAAGTGAGGAGGTAGAACACCATTTTAGAGAGAGTAGTCAAAGTCTTTCTGAGAAGATAGCTTTTGAGCAGAGACAGAAAGGAAGGGAAGTTGAGAGTTTTGTGGAGATCTTGGACAGAATCATTGCAGAAAGAAAGAAGCAGAAAGCAGAAAGTTCCTGAGTGGGAACAAGCTTGTTGTGATAGAGAAGCAGCAAGATGACTTACGTGGTTAGAACTGAGGGAACAACAACTGGGTCAGAGTGATGGTCTTGGGTATGAGAAGTCACTGAAAAGCATTGAGCTGGGCAATAATAGAACTGGATTTTTAATCAGGAAGGGACATTCTGACTGTTCTGGACAGAATCAACAGTAGTAAGGGAGCCAAGAATGGGATTGAGGAGATCCATTAGGAGTTTGCGGCAAGAGGATAAGTGAGAGAAGACGGAGGCTAGAACTGGGGTGATGATACTGGAGGTGTTGATGTTGAGATGCTATTGTAGTAAGAGATGTCTTTTGAAGGCAGGCCTGGTGTGCCTGTTGATGGATTGGATGTTGGATGTAGGTGGAAAAAAAAAAGGCCTAAGGCTGATTTGTAGGCATGTGAACCTAGGTGACTCCTTCTGCCATTTTCTGAGATGGACAAGACTGTGAGAGGAACAGGCTGGGGAGCTTAAGAGCTTCATTTTGTGTATTTTAAATATGAAATGGCAGTTTGTGGAGATGTTGAGTGTAAGTAATTACTTGTATTTTGATTATCTGTTTTTTCTGTCACCTCAAGACAAAAGTGTATATAGGTAGTTGGTGCACCTTTTTTTTTTTCTTTTTAAATGAGGAAACCAAAGCTCAGAAATCTTGGGTAAGCCAGGATTTGCATACAAAATTTCAGACTCTAACTTGAGACTCTGAAGGAGTACCCTTAATTAAAGCTGCCAGTGATTTTCTGATGTTTTTATGTTAAAACTCAAAAAGAGAAAACATTTTCTGTTATACTTTGCAACAAAGAAAAATTAAGTGCAAGTCCAAACTGAAAATACATGTTTCTAAGGCACTTACATATTTATTTATCTCTATTATTATTAAAATGAAGGATGAAATTATGGAAAAAAAATATCTGAATGGATTTATCACTACATAATCTGATCAACTTCCTCCAAAGACTGTTTTTGGGTCCTGGTCTTTTTTCTTACCCATTCATCACTCCATGCATCCCCTGGAAGATTTTTTTAGATGTCCCCCTCATAGTAGTGTCTGCAGTATTAGTAGTATTAATAAAAGTGGTTTCCACTTGCATGGAATATCTTTTTCCATCCTTTCACTTTCAGTTGTGTGTGTCCATGCATTTAAAGCAAGTCTCTTGTAGGCAGCACATGGATGAGTCTTATATTATATTCATTCAGCCACCTTTTGTATTTTGATTGGAACATTTGATTTAAAGTAATTATTGATAGGTATGTGCTTTTTGCCATTTTGTTAATATTTTCTTGCTGTTTTTGTAGTTCCTCTCTGTTCCTTTCTTCTCTTGCTTTTTTTCTTTGTGGTGATGACTTTCTTTAGTGGTGTGCTTACTTTCATTTCTCTTTTTCTTTTGTGTATTTTCTATAGGTTATTGCTTTGCAATTACCATGAGGCTTACATATAACAACATCTCTGTAACAGTCTATTTTAAGTTGGTAACATCTTAAGTTTGATCCCAAAACTCAACATTATTTCTTCCCTACCATGTTTTGTTTTTGATGTCACATTTACATCTTTTATCTTGTGTATCCCTTCACTGATTATTGTAATCATATTTTTACTACTTTTGTCTTTTAACCTTTATGTTAGCTTTATAAGTGGTTAATCCACTACCTTTACTACATATTTAGCTTTGAAGTCAGATATATTATTTCATATGTATTCTTATAACTAAATAGCACCCTTTCTTTACTGTAAGGCCAATTTAGTGGTGAAGAACTCCTTTAGCTTTAGCTTGTCTGGAAAATTTATCTTTTCTTCACTTCTGAAAGATAATTTTGCTGGGTAGAATATTCTTGGTTGGAAGTGTTTTTCATTCAGCACTTTGACTATATCTTATCACTCCTGTCTGGCCTGCATATGTATGCTGAAAAACCTGCTGTTAGTCTTATGGTGGTTTCCCTGTATGTAACAAGTTGCTTTTCTCTTGATGCTTTTAAGATTCTCTCCTTGTCTTTAATCTTTTGACATTTTAATTGTAATGTGTCTTGGTGTGGGTCTCTTTGGGTTCCACTTATTTGGAACTCTCTTTGCTTCTTGGATCTGGATGTCCATTTCTTTCTCCAGGTTAGGGAAGTTTTCAGTTATTATTTCCTCAAATAAAATTTCTACCCCATTGTCTCTGTCTTCTTCTGATGCAAATCTGTATGATGCAAATGTTAGTCTCTCCAATGTTGTCCATAGTTTCTTAAATTATCCTTTTCACTTTTTTCTTTTTGCTGCTCTGATTTGGTGAGTTCTACTGCCTTGTCTTTGAGTTGACTGGTCCTGGATCCTGCTTCATCTTGTCTGTTTTTTAATTCCTCTAGTGTATTTTTCAGTTTAGTTATCATATTCTTCAGCTCTGTGACTTATACTTGGTGCTTTCCTACATGTTCCATCTCTTTGTTGGAGTTCTCATTTTGTTCCTCCATTCTTCTCCCCAGTTTGGTGAGCACCTTATTGACCATTATTTTGAACTCTTTTTTTTTTTTTTTAAGATTTTATTTGTGTGAGAGAGAATGAGAGACAGAGAGCATGAGAGGGAGGAGGGTCAGAGGGAGAAGCAGACTCCCTACTCAGCAGGGAGCCCGATGTTGGGACTCGATCCTGGGACTCCAGGATCATGACCTGAGCCGAAGGCAGTCATTTAACCAACTGAGCCACCCAGGCGCCCCATTACTTTGAACTCTTATCAGGTAAATTACTCATCTCCATTTTATTAGTTTTTTTCTGAAGTTTTATTTTGTTCTTTCATAGGGAACATACCCCTTGTTTCTTCATTTTACCTGATGCTCTGTGCTAGTTTCTATACAGTAGATGAAACCACTTCTCTCAAGTCTTGAAGTAGTAGCCTTGTGTAGGAAGTGAACCCTGTTCAAACCTTCCTACACTCTCAGTTGTCTCTCAAAGCTTTGTGATTGGTCCAAGCATCCTATTCTGTTTTTAAGAGTTCTGAGTAGTTGAGGATGTGCCAAGACATCAGTATCCCAAGAGGGAGGATCTCAGCTCCTAGATTCAGGCTGACTGGAAGCCATATCCTCAGGCAGTAGCTTTTAAAAGTATGCAAATATAAAAAAAAATGTATGCAAATATATATAGTCCTGTAGGATGCAAGATTAAGCCTGCTGGACAACAGATACAGGTGATCAGTAGTATATCCCATGTGGCAGCTTTAAAATTGGGGCACCAGACTCATGCAAAAGCTCCCTTCTGGGTGACACTAGTCCTCTGGAGTATAGCTAATGAAGCATGAAAAGATGGTATCCACCAGTCTTTGTCCCTGGAGAGTGTTCTAGCAAACTCTTATGTGTGTGTGTTAAATTACATGCCTGTCCTTCAGACTCATGCTTTCATGTAAGCAGGAGAGCCTTAATCACTTTAAATCTGGGTGTGATCACCTCTCTCTGGGATGGGCCCAGGGGTGGGTGAGTTTAAGTGTGTGAGACATTTTTATTGGGGGGAGGGGAGATGAAACACTTTTAAAGTTTTTATTTTAATTCCCATCAGTTAACATACAGTGTTATATTAATTTCAGGTGTACAATATAGTGATTTAACACTTCCATATAACACCTCGTGCTAAATGCATGAGCCCTTTAAGATCAGTTTCTCAGATCTGTAGAGTCTTGTGGGTCTTGGGATGTGAGTCTCTTTGGTTTTCAAAATTAGATGTTTTGGGTGCTTATCTCTCAAGTGTATGTCTTAAAAGTTGAGATGCCTCATGTTGGGTTTGAACCCCTCACTTCCCAGGGGGAAGCTCCAGGTTTTGAGTTCCCTCTAAGTTGTGGGTCATTGCATTTGAAGTGGGGTATATGGTGAGAATGTATATAAACTTCTACCTGCTTTGATGTTGTTTTCTTTTTGTTTATCCAATGTGTGGTTGTCAGGTGCCTGCCTTTAGGTTATTTTGAGAGAAATATTTCATTTGTAACCATAGACTCCTCTGTGGGAGGAGGTGAGTTCAGGATCTTTCTACGTTGCCATCTTGAACCAGTTCAGAATATTATTTTTAAATACTTTATATGATAATCTACTGGAATTTTTTAAAATAAAATAATGGATCAGTCTATTCTTCAGAGTTAGTATATGTGACACACTCAAATAGGGTAATTGAGGAGAGTTTAATGAAAAGAGCAAGGTTGAGATAAATCAACAGGGGTGGGACTTACCACAGGGCTAGAAGGATATTGCCACTCTTAGACTTGATCCCTATCAAGGAGGAATCCTTGGACTGGAGGGAAGAGTTTCAGAAACTTAAAGAAAACCCTGTTGGAAGGTATACACCCACAGACGTATACTATAGCTTTTGGTAGATGAGAACAGCAAACTTGAAGCAACATGGCAGGGGCAATTGAATATTTCTGCCTCATTTTCCCCCACCCTCAAGTTTCCTTGACAACCCTCCCTCCACACACATTTGCTCAGTCCAGTCAGAAAATAAGAGGCCCGTTGGAGCAGACCATAAAATCAGGCTCCCAGGCATAGAAAAGAATGAGGAATGGTGAAAGTTTCTGGAGTGGCAAATCTAGCACATTCATTAGCTCAATTATTACTATTGTTTTTAACAATATTCGCTCCTGGAATCCCTCATACATCCTCATCTGTTCCTCTGAAACTGTTTTGAATGCTTACTGCACAGGCCTTACCAAGCTAATTCAACCACATCTTATCAGACCAAATATCACCCAGCATGTTTGCATACCACTTTGCATTGTAAATCCATGTCCTAAATTGTTTTCCTAATATTATACTGTGCCATTTTCTACCTGGTCTTTAACTATGATGTGGCAGCCTCTCTAACCAGTTCTCTCTCTTGTCTCCAACTACTTAAATATGTCCAAGGTCTGTTCTTACCCTTTTGCTGTTAGAGGGTTTTGGAAGTGCAGGAAGTGGCGGGTAATAGAAATATACAGGTAGGAAGAAAAAGAGGTAGATAGAGAAATAGATAAATAGATATTTCGGGGAGAAAGACTGTTGATTAAAGTAATTGCAGTTTATTTCTTATGCATATTAATCAAATAATTACCCTCATTGAAATCATGTTAAAATGCCATTTTAATTTCTTGAATTTCTGAAGGATTCCATAATAAATATGTTTTAATGTAATTTTGAAATAATAGCATAATAAATAGTTATTAAACATACTGCTTCACTAAAAATTATTTCCACAGAAAAATTGGCAAAAACATGTTTCTTCAGAATTAAAAATCTGGCTATAATTTTGAATTTGATAAGTAGTAGGTATATCACATTCAACGTTTAAAATTAAAGCCATAACCAAAAATTTATAGTTGAATTAACATTTTTATATAGGGTAAAATGAGAAGATATTTATTATGTTAGGTAAAAATGCTTCCTTTTTGACAGTAAGCAGATTTATAACCATTTTGCTAATGAAACCTTGTTCAGTATTAAATAGAAATCCTAAAATATCTAACTTTCAAATTTATACTCATTTTATTCTTCCTACAAAAGATTACAAAATGATTTATAACCTATCAAAATCAATTCTAATGTAATTTTCATTTATTAGATACAATAATTACAACTTTTAATTAGAATATAATTTAATTTTCCATTAAAGTCTATATTAGCACAGAAAGCCTGAATGAAATGTATTTGAATAACTTACTACTTAGAGTGGAGCACATTGAAAATAACCTGATTAATTGTGTCTTTACATGATTAATTGTACATACAAGGTGCTTATCTCTTTCACACATTAAATTTCTCTGTTTCCTTTATTACCCTTTTATGTCACAACAACCTTTCTCTCTTTTGTGTGGGTTTTGAGGTCCTTGAAAGTAGAGAAGTACAAGGTTGATAATTCTCATTCAGAGAGCAGGAGAGGGAAAAACTATTTTCATAATAAAATCATGATTCTTATTTGCTTTTTTTCACTGTGTTTACACTTCCACTGGTGGTGAACAAAGTAACAGTGGTAAAAATTCTGGCACTTGGCACAAATCAAGGCAGTGGTACCAACTGTATTAGTGGTCATTGAGTTCTTCATGTTATGTGCAAACATTTTTTAAAAAAATATTAAGACTTTCATTTTTTTAATTTTATTATGTTATGTTAATCACCATACATTACATCATTAGTTTTTGATGTAGCGTTCCATGATTCATTGTTTGTGTATAACACCCAGTGCTCCATGCAGTATGTGCCCTCTTTAATACCCATCACCAGGCTAACCCATCCCCCCATCCCCCTCCCCTCTAGAACCCCAGTTTGTTTCTCAGAGTCCATAGTCTCTCATGGTTCATCTCCCCCTCCAATTTCCCCCCTTCATTTTTCCCTTCCTGCTATCTTCTTCTCTTTTTTTTTTTTTAACATATAATGTATTATTTGTTTCAGAGGTACAGGTCTGTGATTCAACAGTCTTACACAATTCACAGCGCTCACCATAGCACATACCCTCCCCAATGTCTATCACCCAGCCACCCCATCCCTCCCACCCCCCACCACTCTAGCAACCCTCAGTTTGTTTCCTGAGATTAAGAATTCCTCATATCAATGAGTTCATATGATACATGTCTTTCTCTGATTGACTTATTTCGCTCAGCATAATACCCTCCAGTTCCATCCACGTCGTTGCAAATGGCAAGATTTCATTCCTTTTTATGGCTGCATAATACTCCATTGTATCATTTTTAGAGCAGTTTTGGGTTCACAGTAAAATTGAGGGGAAGGTTCAGAGATTTTCCATATACCTCCTGCCCCCACACATGCTAGACTTCCCCCATTATCAACATCCCCCAACATAGTGGTACGTTTGTTAAAATTGGTGAACCTATACTGATGCATCATAATTACCCAAAGTCCATAGTTTACATTGTTTTTCACTCTTGATGTTATATATGCTATTGGTTCAGAAAAATGTATAATGAATGACATGTATCCATCATTATGGTGTCATACAGAGTATTTTTATTTTTATTTTTTAAAAATTTTTTAAAAGATTTTATTTATTTATTTGACAGAGAGACACAGCGAGAGAGGGAACACAAGCAGGGGGAGAGGGAGAGGGAGAAGCAGGCTTCCCGCAGAGCAGGGAGCCCAATGCGGGGCTCGATCCCAGGACACTGGGACCATGACCTGAGCCGAAGGCAGACGCTTAATGACTGAGCCACCCAGGCGCCCCATACAGAGTATTTTTAATGCCCTGAAAATCCTCTAGTTTTATTTAAGAAATTCTCCTATGAGCAGTAAAGCATTTCTTTTATTAAATCTCAAATAATAACTATACTCATCTTTTTAATATTCTAGTGACAAAAACAGGAAATACATATAAAATATTTTTACATATTGGAATATGACAGTTATCTCCAGAAAAAGTCTGGTGTGACTGAATTGCAGGCTAACCTAGCAGCTTTTATCATGAAGTGTCAATTATACTTCAAAGAACAACTGACAAACTATGATTATTATTAATACATTGGTAATTGTCAGAATGAAGTGAACTTATCATTTCAAGGAAACTAACTCTCGGTATTTTCTGCCAATGATAAAATTCAAGCTTTCAAGGGAAAATTAGAATTTTGGAAAACTTGAATCTGCCATGAGTTAGACAGTTTCCCGATTCTTAAAGATTTTTCTGATGAGCTCAGTTCTGATTTTAACAAATGATATTTAAGTACACGTGCACACACACACACACACATTATACAGTGAAATGCACCAAAATTTAGAAGATCAATATAACTCAGTAAACCAATATTTTCTAAATGAGCTATGCATGTTATAAAATCATGCATGATTTATCAAAGTGTAAGATAGACTCTTTGTAATACTTTATTGATAATATTTCAGAAACCATATAGCAACTAAGCTTTACAAACTATCCATGTTGAGCTTTATTGTGGTATCAAAGAATAATATCCACAATTTTTTTGAAAAAGACTTTAAAGGCTCCTTCCTTGTCCAACTATATGCCTTTAGGAGACAGGCTTTTCTTTCTATACTTCAAGCAGAGCAATACAGTATAACAGATTGAGTACCAAAACAAAGAGACTGGCATAATTATAAAACAATGCCACTCTTCTACCTAATTTTATTTTTGTTTTGGTAAATATATTTTTCGTATAACATGTTATGTATTTTAACATGCAATGGGATTATAATTGTTCTTTTAAAATGAATTAATATATGTTTAATTTCTCTACCTTTTCATTTCTGATATGGCAAGTAACAATAGACATGACTCATATAAATAAAATCTCTTTGGGATTTTCAATATTTTTTTAAAGATTTTATTTTTAAGTAATCTCTATGCCCAACATGGGGCTCAAACTCACAACCCAGAGATCAAGAGTTGCATGCTCCACTGACTGAGGCAGCCAGGCACCTCAAGAGATTTTCAGTAACTTTTAAGAGTATAAAGGAGTCTTGAGACCAAAAAGTTGGAGAACTTTATAGTCGGTCAAAGTAGTTTAAGTCTGTTCTTAGATCCCTTTTAGGTGGGGGAATATTTTGAGTTCTGTCCAGAGAAACACCCCCTTTTTTGTCATTCTTTTAAAAGAACAAATTTAGTTGTAAAAGCAAAATATTTTTCATGATACTATACAGAGTATATTGTGAATCTTTTCCAAAATAGCAAGAAAAATATTTCACAACTCACTTTTGAACCAAGCTCCATTTAAGTATTCATAAATACTGACTTGAGAAAGTTTTTTTTTTAAAGATTTTATTTATTTGACAGAGAGAGACACAGCGAGAGAGGGAACACAGCAGGGCTTGTGGGAGAGGGAGAAGCAGGCTTCCCACAGAGCAGGGAGCCTGATGAGGGGCTCAATCCCAGGACCCTGGGATCCAGACCTGAGCCGAAGGCAGACGCTTAACGACTGAGCCACCCAGGCGCCCCTGACTTGAGAAAATTGAGCAGTGGTCTTTTTTATCTTACTCTTCCTAATTGAATGATACATAAATGTGGCTGTATTGGCAATTTCTTTCTTCTTCTTCTTCTTCTTTTTTTTTTATGTTCCCTCCCTTTTAGAGCAAATGTTACCTCTAACATTTATAGCTTTTTCACAGTAGTAGACCCTAAGGCTTGAAAAACAAATTTTTCTAATTAACTTTCTTTGGCAAAGTTTTCCCTAGACAGACTAAAAATAATCTGCTTTAGTTAGAAAGAGTAAACCTTTCCCCTACCCTGAACGACAGACTCATCAGTTTATTTGATATCCTGTTATACTTCTACAGGAAACAGCACTGAGTCTCTCTAACACCTCTCCTTCATGAAGATAACTATTTTATTCTTAAATAGTGCTATCTAGCCTCAACTAATTAAAAAAGATTAAAAGTAATGTAAAATATTTTGCAGTATTTGCTGACCTGATTTTTCTTTTGCAAACATCAATAGAAAGTGACTTGGTACCAAAGTATGTGATCTTGAGATGATCACTGGGAATTTTATATTTCTTTAGCATTTCACATCAGTTCTCTGACTCAAACCTGGTAAGAATTAGAATCAGTGTAACAACAGTTCTATTCTCCACTCATTTACTCTATTAGGAGATATATGTTTCAGTCTTTACAGAATTCACTGTCTAGAAGAGAAGACCGATTTACATAGATATGTGACTATAAACATGCATGTACATAGTGATTAATGCAATATATAAATTGTGTGCAAAATTCAGATACAGCGCAAAGGACAAGTGATTTATTCTTTTGGGGATTAGAGGGATGTTTGGAATGCCTTCACTGAAGATGCTATGTCTTAGCATCATCTAGAAAGATGAATAGAAATTTGGGAGGAAAATATGTATAGTGTGGATATTTTATTAAGAGAAATAACATTTGTAGAGATCTTAGAAATATGAACCAATATCTTTACATGTTGATTCATAGGTTCCTCTGTATTAATGAAGCATCAGTTACTGGATGAGGCTTGGACAAGAAATAGGGCTGAGAAGCAGAGTAGTAAGACCAGATTAGGGAAGAGTTTGACTTTATCCTGCAAGTACATGTAAGTCATAGAAGAGTTTAAAGAGAGGAGTGACTGAGTGAGAAAATTGCAGTTAGCACTACAGAAGAGAAGACTGGAGGGGGAAATGGCTGCAGTAGTCCAGAGTGCAGAGGAAGACTGTCTGAATTGAAAAAGTAGCAGTATGAGTGAAAAGGGTGAAATAGATTTAAAAGGGGTTTTGGAGGGGAGATTGACAGGACTCCATTTACACATCCTTTACTCAGTTGCTGGGCAGGATGGAAATGTTCTTTATCTTCCTTCATCTCCAACATATATGAGCCTCTTAGAATATGTAGACTTTACTTAGATGAGTGAGAACTGCATCTGAAATCCTAGAAAAAACCTACATTGAAAACAAGAGCATAATAGAAGCTCATAGACTAGAGGAGACAGAGGAGAAATCACCAGGGAGATAGAAGGGGAAATGACAATACAATTCCAGTTAAGGGACAAGAAAGTTTAAGACATATTGGGCAATTGCACAAAATACGGAGAGGTCTACTGTGATGACTGAAAGATGTTCGTAGCTTTGTAGCATTTCTGAGAGTGGTAATGTCTAGTGGTGCTTTAATTTGAGAAATGTAAAGGAATAGAAGATGTTCATAGTTGGAGTATAGAATTGAAAGATTCTATTAAAGGATAGAAGACATGAATACAGATAGAAGCTGAGCTAAGGAGTTTGTCAAAAGAGATTGAAAATATAGACACAAGTTTTCCCCTGCTGGTGCTAAGAAGCCTATTGACTATGATCTGGAAATTGCCTTTGGAAACTGGGAGGAAGCTTACTGAGGTCATGGCATTTTAATCTCATGAGTCTTCTGTGTGGTCTTGAAATACATCACTGTTTCTGCTTCCCCAGGAATTTTATTCTTCCTTCTTACTGGAAAACACCTGAGGTCTCAGGTCATGGATAATTTTTTCTCAAAGAAATTTTTTTAACCTGAATAATATTCTTTGTCCATATGAACCCATTTTTTAACTCTTCTGGATCACAAAATGTGCCATTCACATTTACTTGTGTTAAGTCTGCCTTCACTAAGGAAATGTAAGCCCCATGAAGATGGCACTGTGTTTGATTGATCACGTAAGTCCAAGATTAGTGACAGAAATTGATGTTGCAGAAGATAGCCATTAAATATTAGTGGGATGAATACATATATAAAGATGGCAACTGAAAATTTTGGTTATAGAAATATGGTCTTAAAAGACAGTAGGCTAATCACTTATCAAGACAACTACCACACTATAAACAATAATAACAGTAGAGGTTATGTGACAGGCAGTGTAATATCACCATCTCATTTGTAGAAAGAAGGAAATTATATTATAAATTATATATATTATATATATCATATATTATATTGCTACCTCATGACTTATACCACATAGATTCTAAATCAAAGAAAATATAGAAGTATATAGTCCAGTTGGGGAATAATTATCTGAAATCTGACCCTGTGAAGAGAAACTCAAAACAAAGATTGATAAATTCTTATTTTATGATTATTAAACATTACAGGTGGCAGTAATCAAAAGCTTCCCCATTAACAAAGTTCAAATGTAACTGATAGAGCATTAGTTGTGATATGCTGGGAAGACTTTTATTAATAATGGAAGCATTCCTGCTGAGCAATAAGGTAAACATGAGTCCCAATTAGGGGAAAAAAACAAAACAAAACAAAAAACGAGTTAAGGATATGAAATTGAAACTCTCAGGAAAATAAATAAAAACTAGTAGTAAACATGCATATAAAATCTTATGACTTCTCAAGGGAATGAACTTTAAATGGTTAAGGAAATATGAACTTTTCTTAACAGAATGGTTTTTTTTTTTTTTTAGCGTGATGCTATAGTATTTTTACAGACTGAAGATAGGCATGTAGGAGCATAAAGTGATATCACCATTTTGGCAACTAATTGGCAATATGCATCCAAAACCCTTTGACAAAACAATTTTGCTAAGAATTTTTTTAAATAAATAAATGAAAGTTTACAAAGAGTTACATATTCAATAATATTTATGTAACCTTACTAAGAATAGAAAAAAAGAAATGAACTGCTACAAATGTTAAGTCAAATGAGGTATTTAGAGAAATTTTTTCATATCTACAGGATGAAATATACCCTAAAGTAAAACAATGTTATACATGTCTATTTATTGATGCCCACATTATATAAAGGAAAGAGAAAATAGAGGTTTTAAAAACAGTCTGATAATTTCCATTTTGTGGGAGAAAATCTTACATGATTATAGAATCAGTGTCAGCATTGATTTGCCTCAGGGCGTTGGTGATTACAAAATTTGTTTTTGCTTATTGTATTTTTGCTTATACGGTAAATAAAGTTTACTTGTGTATTTAGAAAATGATATGTATTTTATAATAAAAGGTGTGAGGAAGTAGAAAAACAAATAACCTTAGTATAAGCACAGAAGAGGCTTGCTAAGTCAAAGAAAACTCACAGACCTAGTACTCTTGATAGAGATTGTTAAATACTTCAGAAGGCTGTTGTCAGTGGAGGGGACACTGTTTATGTGGGGAAATAAAATTAAATATGTACAATATACATTTGCCAGTTGAATAAGCACATTATACATTACTTCTTTAATTTGCACAATTATGATTGCTAATAAGATTTGAAAGTCTTGAAATGTTTATTACTCCTTTCCATTCCTTCTTTTATAAATTGTTTAGGCATGTCTCTTCTTGCATTTGTTTCTACAAGAGACTCTTGTGTTCTCTAAGTGATCATAAGGGAACTGTATGCATTAAGGTCATTAATATTTTGTAGATTATAGATATTGTAAATATTTCCCCCAGTTAATTATGTGCTTTTAAATTTGTTTATGGTGTTTTCTTTAACATACAGGAAAAAAATTGCTTTTAGGTAGTCATAACTGGCAAAAATCCCTACAATTTTTTGCTTAGGAAAGGATTTTTTAAAAATTTAGTATGTTGTATGAGGGGAAATCTAATTTTACTTTAATTTCCTAATAGTTAAACCAGCACAAATGGATAATGTTTTATTTTCCTACTGATTTGAAATGCTTCTCTTCTCATATTTATGCTTCTTTCTGGGTTTTCTCTCTTGTTCTAACAATCTGTTCAGTCATTCTTGTGCCAGAGCTACACTGTTTTGGTGATTATATTTTCTAATATGTTTGCTTATGTAATATTTTCTAGATTGTTATTGTCTAATTATTCTTCCAGATCAAACTTGGAATGAATGACAAAAATCCCAAAGTAACCTCATTTGAGATTTCAAATTAAATTGCATTAAACCATAAAATTTAACATAAGAAAATTGGTATCTTGTCATTGGTGAGCCTCCCTATATTATGGTAATATGATATGTTTTACCATTAAGCATATTTATATTTATCATCCTTAGCATTATTAAAAGGAAAACTATTACAATTATCATATTGGTTGCAAACTTTCTAATCTTTTTTTTTTAATTCTAGTATAATTAACATACAGTGTTATATTACTTTTAGGTATACAATACAGTGATTCAACAATTCCATACATTACTCAGTGCTCATCATGATAGGTGTACTCTTAATCCCCATCCCCTATTTCACTCACTCTCCCAACCACCTCCCCTCTGGTAACCATTCGTTTGTTCTCTATGGTTAACAGTCCGTTTTTTTTTTTTTTTTTTCCTTTGTTTTGTTTCTTAAATTCTACATATGAGTGAAATCATAGGGTATTGTCTTTTTCTGTCTGACTTATTTCATTTAGCATTTTACCCTCCTGGATCTATCTGTGTTGTTGCAAGATTTCACTTTTTTTTCTTTTTTTTAGTTTAAATTTAATAAACATGTAGTTATTATTATTAATTTCAGAGGTAGAGCTCAGTGTTTCATCAGTCTTATATAATACCCAGTGATCCTTACATCAGGTGCCCTCCTTAATGTCTATCACCAAGTTACCCCATCCCCCTAACCCCCTCCTCTCCGGCAATGCTCAGTTTGTTTCCTACGATTAAGAGTCTTTATGGTTTGTCTCCTGCTCTGATTTCATCTTGTTTTATTTTTCCCTGCCTTCCCCTATGACCCTCTGTTTTGTTTCTTAACTTCCACATATGAGTGTGATCATATGATAATTGTCTTTCTCTGATTGACTTATTTCGCTTGGTATAATACCCTCTAGTTCTATCCACATTGCTGCAAATGGCAAGATTTCTTTTTTTTTAATGCCTGAGTAGTATTCTATTGTATATATATGCCACATCTTCTTTATCCATTCATCTGTTGATGCATATCTGGGCTCTTTCCATAGTTTGGCTATTGTGGACATTGCTGCTATAAACATTGGTGTGCAGGTAAATATTTAGCAGTGCAATTGCTGGGTCATAGGGTAGCTCTATTTTCAACTTTTTGAGGAGCCTCCATACTGTTTTCCAGAGTGGCTGTACCAGCTTGCATTCCTACCAGCAGTGTTAGAGGGTCCCCCTTTCTCCACAGCCTCACCAACATCTGTCATTTCCTGACTTGTTAATTTTAGCCATTCTGACTGGTGTGCGGTGGTATCTCATTGTGGTTTTGATTTGTAATTCCCTGCTGCCGAGTGATGTTGAGCATTTTTTCATGTGTCTGCTGGCCATTTGTATGTCTACTTTGGAGAACTGTCTGTTCATATCTTCTTTTTATTTATTTATTTATTTATTTATTTATTTATATATTATTATGTTAATCACCATACATTACATCATTAGTTTTTGATGTAGTGTTCCATGATTCATTGTTGGCGTATAACACCCAGTGCTCCATGCAGTACGTGCCCTCTTTAATACCCATCACCAGGCTAACCCATCCCCCCACCCCTCTCCCCTCTAGAACCCTCAGTTTGTTTCTCAGAGTCCATGGTATCTCATGGTTCATCTCCCCCTCCGATTTACCCCCCTTCATGTCTTCTGCCCATTTCTTGATTGGATTATTTGTTTTTTGGGTGTTGAGTTTGAATAAGTTCTTTGTAGGTTTTGGATACTACTTTATTTGATAAGACATTTGCAAATACCTCCTCCCATTCTGTAGGTGCGCTCTTGGTTTTGTCATCTGTTTCCTTTGCTGTGCAAAAGCTTTTTATTTTGATGGAGTCCCAGTAGTTCATTTTTGCCTTTGTTTCCCTTGCCTTTGGAGACGTGTCTAACAAGAAGTTGCTATGACTGAAGTCATAGAGGTTACTGCCTGTGTTCTCCTCTAGGATTTTGATGGATTCCTGTCTCACATTTAGGTCTTTCATCCATTTTGAGTCTATCTTTGTGTATGGTGTCAGAAAATGGCCCAGATTCATTCTGCATGTGGTGTCCAAATTTCCCAACACCATTTGTTGAAGAGACTGTCTTTTTTCCATTGGATCTTCTTTCCTGCTTTGTCGAAGATGAGTTGACCTTAGAGTTGAGGGTCCATTTCTGGGATCTCTATTCTGTTCCATTATTCTATGTGTCTGTTTTTGTGCCAGTACCATACTGTCATGATTACAGCTTTGTAATAGAGCTTGAAGTTCAGAATTATGATGCCACCAGCTTTGATTTTCTTTTTCAACATTCCTTTGGATATTCGGGGTCTTTTCTGGTTCCATACAAATTTTAGGATTATTTGTTCCATTTCTTTGAAAAAAGTCGATGGTATTTTGATAAAGATTGCATTGAATATGTAGAATGCTCTAGGTAACATAGACATTTTAACAATATTTTTTCTTCCAATCCATGAGCATGGAACATTTTTCTATTTCTTTGTTTCTTCCTTGATTTCTTGAATTAGTGTCTATATTTTTCAGAGTACAGATCCTTTACTTCTTTGGTTAGGTTTATTCCTAGGTATGTTACGGTTTTTGGTGCTATTGTAAAGGGGATCAACTCCTTAGTTTCTCTTTCTTCTGTCTCATTGTTAGTGTATAGAAATGCAACTGATTTCTGTGCATTGATTTTATATCCTGCACATTGCTGAATTCCTGTAGAAGTTCTAGCAATTGTGGGATGGAGTCTTTTGGGTTTTCCACATAGAGTATCAGGTCAAATGTGAAGAGTGAGAGTTTGACTTCTTCCTTGCCAACTTGGATGCCTTTTATTTCTTTTTGTTGTCTGGTTGCTGAGGCTAGGACTTCTAGTACTATGTTGAACAGTGGTGTTAGTGGACATCCCTGCCGTGTTCCTGACCTTAGCAGGTCAGGATAATATTCACTGAGAATGATGTTCACTGTGGGCTTTTCATAGATGGTTTTTATGATACTGAGGTTTGTACCCTCTATCCCTACACTGTGAAGAGTTTTTGTCAAGAAAGGATGATGTACTTTGTCAAATGCTTTTTCTGCATCTATTGAGAGGATCAAATGTTTCTTGTCCTTTCTTTCATTAATGTAGTGTATCACATTGATTGATTTGTGGATGTTGAACCATGCTTGCAACCCAGGAATGAATCCCACGTGGTTGTAAATAATCCTCTTGATGTACTGTTGGATCCTATTGGCTAGTATCTTGCTGAGAATTTTTGCATCCATGTTCATCAGGGATATTAGTCTATAATTCTACTTTTTGGTAGAGTCTTTGTCTGGTTTTGGGACCAAGGTAATACTGGTCTCATAGAATGAGTTTGGAAGTTTTCCTTCCCTTTCTATTTTTTGAAACAGCTTCAGAAGAATAGGTATTAATTCTTCTTTAAATTTTGGGTAGAATTCCCCTGGGAAGCCATCCAGCCCTGGACTCTTGTTTTTTGGGAGATTTTTGATTACCACTTCAGTTTCCTTGCTGGTTATGGGTAACCTATACCTATGGGTGTAGGTTTTCTATTTCTTCCTGTTTCAGTATTGGTAGTTTATACATTTCTAGGAATGCGTCCATTTCTTCCAGATTGCCTAATTTGTCAGCATATAGTTGCTCATAATATGCTCTTATAATTGTTTGTATTTCTTCAGTGTTGGTTGTGATCTCTCCTCTTTCATTCATGATTTTATTTATTTGGGTCCTTTCTCTTTTCTTTTTGATAAGTCTGTCCAAGGCTTTATTGATCTTATTAATTCTTTCAAAGAGCCAGTTCCTAGTTTCATTGATCTGTTCTACTGTTCTTTTGGTTTCTATTTCATTGATTTCTGCTCTAATCTTTATTAATTCTGTTCTCCTGCTGGGTTTAGGCTTTATTTGCTGTTCTTTCTCCAACTCCTTTAGGTGTAGGGTTGGGTTGTGTATTTAAGAGCTTTCTTGAGACAGGCTTGTATTACTATATACTTCCTTCTTAGGACTGCCTTTGCTGCATCCCAAAGGTTTTGAACAACTCTGTTTTCATTTTCATTTGTTTCCATGATTTTTTTAAAATTCTTTAACTTCCTGGTTGACCCATTCATTCTTTAATAGGATGCTCTTTAACCTCCATGTATTTGAGTTCTTTCCAAATTGCCTCTTGTGATTGAGTTCAAGTTTCAAAGCATAGTGGCCTGAAAATATGCAGGTAATGATCCCAATCTTTTGGTTCCAGTTGAGACCTGATTTGTGATCTAGTATTGATCTATTCTGGAGAATGTTCCATGTGCACTCAAGAAGAATGTGTATTCTTTTGCTTTAAGATGGAATGCTCTAAATATATTTGTGAAGTCCATCCGATCCAGTGTGTCATTTAAAGCCTTTGTTTCCTTGTTGATCTTCTGCTTAGATGATCTATTACAGTGAGGGGGGTGTTAAAGTCCCCTAGTATTATAGTATTATTATCAATGTGTTTCTTTAATTTTGTTATTAATTGGTTTATGTAATTGGCTGCTCCCATGTTAGGGTCATAAATATTTACAATTGTTAGATCTTCTTGTTGGATAGACCCTTTAATTATGATATAGTGTCCTTCATCATCTTTTATTACAGTCTTTGGTTTAAAATTTACTTTGTCTGATATAAGGATTGCTACCCTAGTTTCTTTTGATGTCCATTAGCATGGTAAGTGGTTTTCTACCCCCTCACTTTCAATCTGGAGGTGTCTTTGGGTCTAAAATGAGTCTCTTGCAGACAGCATATTGATGGGTCTTGCTTTTTTATCCAATCTGATAGCCTGTGTCTTTTGATTGGGGCATTTAATCCATTTATATTCAGAGTAGCTATTGAAATATATGAATTTAGTGTCATTGTATTACCTGTAAAGTCACTGTTTATATTTTCCCTGTTTCTTTCTGGTCTATGTTACTTTTGGGCTCTCTCTTTGCTTAAAGGATCCCCTTTAATATTTCTTGCAGGGCTTTTTTTTTTTTTTTTTTTTTTTAAAGATTTTATTTATTTATTTGACAGAGAGAGACACAGTGAGAGCAGGATCACAAGCAGGGGGAGAGGGAGAGGGAGAAACAGTCTTCCCGTGGAGCAGGGAGCCCGATGCGGGGCTCGATCCCAGGACCCTGGGATCATGACCTGAGCCGAAGGCAGACGCTTAACGACTGAGCCATCCAGGTGCCCCAGTTGCAGGGCTGTTTTAATGATCACAAATTCTTTTAGTTTCTGTTTGTTCTGGAAGCTTTTTATCTTTTCTTCGATTTTGAATGACAGCCTTGCTGGATAAAGTATTCTTGGCTGAATATTTTTTCTCACTTAGCAGCCTGAGTATATCAGGCCTTTCTGGCCTGCCAGGTCTCTGTGGATATGTCTGTTGCCAGTCTGATATTTCTACCCTTTAGGTTATGAACCTCTTGTCCCGAACTGTTTTCAAAATTTTCTCTTTGTCTCAGATTTGCAAGTTTCACTATTATATGTTGGGGTGTTGGCCTATTTTTATTGATTTTAAGGGGGGATTCTCTGTGCCTCCTGCACTTGAATGCCTGTTACCTTCCCCAGATTAGGGAAGTTCTCAGCTATAGTGTGCTCCAATATACCTTCTGCCCCCCACCCCTTTCATCTCCTTCTGGGATCCCAATTATTCTAATATTATTTCACCTTATGGTATCACTTATCTCTCAAATTCTACCCTTGTGATCCAGTAGTTTTTTTTAATCTTTTTCTCAGCTTCTTTATTCTCCATCATTTGGTCTTCTATATCACTACTTCTCTCTTCTTCCTCATTTATCCTAGCAGTTAGAGCCTCCATTTTTGATTGCATCTCATCAATAGCCTTTTTGATTTAGACTTGGTTAGATTTTAGTTTTTTTATTTCTTCAGAAAGGGATTCCGTAGTGTTTTCTATGCTTTTTTTCATGCCCAGCTAGTATCTTTATAATTGTTATTCTGAACTCTAGTTCTGACATCTTACTTATGTCCATACTGATTAGGTCCCTGGCCGTCAGTACTGCCTCTTGTTCTCTTTTTTGAGATGAGTTTTTCCATCTTGTCATTCTGTCCAGAGAAGAATAGATGAACGAGAGAACAAAATCATAAAATGGCAACAATGACCCCAGAAATATATACACTAAACAAATCAGAAGAGACCTGAAACAAAAACAAACAAACAAACAAATTTAAAAAAACAAAAAGAGAGAGAGAATATAGTCAGACAGGTGAACAGAACAGAGCAATACACTGGATCCTGTGTGTGTTTTGGTCTGCTTGTTAGAAAACTAGATCCCCAAATTGTAAAGAATTAAAACATTTGTATATACAAAAATAAAATTAAATACAATGAAAGATAAAATGTAACTGTAAAAAATGAAAATTAAAAGACAAAAGAAACAAACAAGAATATACATAGGTAAACAGAACAGAGCAATGCACTGTGTCCTGGGTATATTTTGGTTTGTTGGTTAGAAGAAAGTACATCCCAAAAATGTAAAGAAAGAACACTTATAGATATACAAAAATAAAATTAAATACAATGAAAGGATAGAATGTAACTGTAATGATGAGAATTAAAAAAGACTTAAAGAGTCTATAACATAAGAAACTGGTTGAAAAGGAAAGAGAAAAAAATTAAAATTGAAAGACTAAAGAATCATTAGGAAAAATATGAATTCTAAATACTATTCTCCCCTAGCACTGGAGTTTTGCAGTTCTAGGTGATCAGTAAACTTGGTCTTAGCTGGATGTTCTTGCTGATCTTCTGGGGGAGGCTCCTGTTGCCCTGATTGGTGTATTTGCCCTGGGTGGAATTGCCCCACCCTTGTCATGGGACCAGGCTAAGTAAGCGGCTGGGGATTACTGTATGTGGCTTTTGTTCCCTGAAGGCTTTCTGAGCTGCTTTAGAGGATGAGAATGAAAATGGCAGCCTCCTGATCTCCAGCCCCAGACTGAAAGCTAGCCCCCCTCCCACTCCTCAGTGTCCCCTCGGGGAAAAACAGTCAATCACTCCTGTCTCTCTGGTCTCTGTCTGTACTCTGTGCTCCCCCAGCCTTTGACCTGGCATTTTTATCTCAGGTACGTGATCCCGCTTCAGGTCTCCAAACCCTGCAGATTCCTGTGGTGTGCACTCATGCAGCTCCTCCCCAGGGGTGAAAGGGAGGTCTCCCCACAGTTCTGCTGCTTGCTGGGCCCCTGCTTGGGAACAGTCACCTGACCCTGCAATGGTTCATGGTTTATGGCCACACCATGCTGAATGCCCACCCCTGGGCTCACTGATTGCAGCTGGCTCCCCTGCTCTGTTGCCTGGGAGCTCTTCCACACTCAGGCACCCCTGGTCTTCCTGTAACCCCGGGGATCCTGAGACCACACTGTCCCACCTAGGATTTGGCCCTGCTTCACCACCTGTGCACCTTTCAGGCAGGGACGTCCCTCACTAGAGCATACCTCTAAAACTTCTGATTTTGCACTCCACTGCTATATTACTTTCCAGTAGCTGGCTTTTGGAGGATCCCTCCCCTGTGGTTTAACTTCCAATATATCACCTTGGATTCACTTCACCATAGCTCTTACTTTACAGAAAGTGGTTGTTTTTCTATTTGTAGAATTTCAGTAATTCTTTTCTTAGATCTCAGGTTGAATTCACAGGTGTTCAGAATGACTTGAGAGCTATCTAGCTGAATTCCTGAGACCAGACAAAACTAAGGTCTCCTACCCCTCTGCCATCTTGGAAAGTCAATTTAATTCTATCTTATGGCTGCATAATATTTCATTGTGTGTGTGTATCATATCTTCTTTACCCATTCATCCATTGATGGATACCTGGGTTGCTTCCATAATTTGTAAATAATGCTGCAATAAACACAGGTATGCATATATCTTTTCAAATTAGTGTTTTCATATTCTTTAGGTAAATACCCAGTAGTGGAATTATTGGATCCTACGGTAATTCTATTTTTAATTTTTTGAGGAGTCCACATTGGAAAACTCTATGATCTTTATACCTGAAGATTTGGCTGGCTAATGAGAAAATGCTTTCATAACTTAAATTGCTAAGATTTTGAAATCAAAGTTGAAATTCAAAACTATGAACCAGTCCACTGCTCTCTTGATTATAACTAACCTTATGGTTTTAATTACAATAAATTCTGTAAATTTTTACATCACTGTCTTAGTTCTAACTCTTTCCCAGTCTACTACCAAGATTCAACAATTATTTCCAACAACCTACTGGACAGCATAGGTGTGCCCCCAACACCAAAACTTAACGTTTTCCTGCCCTTTAATGTGACTTTTTTACATGAGTATTCTTTATATCAGTTACTGTTACCATAGTCTATCCATTTCCCTAGGGTAGAAGACGGATATTTGTCCATGACATTTCCTTCCTTGTCTTCCAACATCTCATCACTTATCAAATCCCTTTGCTCTTCAATTTAGGTTCACACTGTGACACCACAATCATCTTCTTGCAAATAGATTTTACTGTGTCATGCTGGGACTTAATCATTTGTACTTCCTGATGTCTATAGAGTAAAAAATAAACTCTTTAGCCTGGAGTAAGAGACATTTTTATGGTCTTGGCCAATGTGCCTCTTGGTTTTCGTTTCTATGTTATCAACTCAAAAGAACACCTGTGCTTTAATCACACTAAACTCATTAAGCTTACTCAAGTCCCTATGTGCAAATGTGATTTCTTTTTCCTGTAATGTTCTTCTCCATTTTTAAAAAATCTCTTGGATGCCCATGAATAATCCTTCAATATCCAGGGTAAGCTTTTGCTGCCTTCCTCAGCTACACAGATATTGTTAGTGAAATGAGATGATATGTTAAATAGCAGAAACCTCAGCACCTAATAATCCCTGAATAAATGGGCATCACTTTTAATAACAGTAGTTTTTTTTTTTCATCTTTGCTCCCATGGATTCTGTTTATACCTTTATCGTATCATTTACTTTGTGATGTAATGATACACTTAAACACATCCATCCACCTCCACTAGGATTTATAAAGGCATGGGCTGCATCTTAGGCTTCTTTCTGTTGGGTTTATTTCCCCATAGCACAGTGACCCCTTCCTCTCTTCTGATTAAATAAATGAATATCAAATAAATTTCCAGTGGAGGAAAATTCAGCATATTGGTATAAAATCTAATTACCAGTATTCTTCCCTTCAATTTACCTTTACAAAGATGGACTGAAACGCCTGCTAAGAAAGCATACAATTGTTTAAACTTTCCTAAGTCAGTATTTTGAAATTCGGAAGCCAATAATATAATATCACAGTCTAAAGTTCACATCCAAATGGAGGAAAACAAAAATCTTTAGTTTTGGAAATATATCACTCTCTTTCTCTTTTTTCCCTTAATTCTTTATTCTCTTTTTATTGATTTGAATTAAGTTGCATTTCAATTGCAGTTTTTAAATAACATTTATTGAATTGTTAACATGTGCCAGGTACTAAGCTAAGCACTTTACAAGTGTTATCCATTCAATCTTGACTGCAGTCCTATGACTTAAATCTCATAAGCTCCATTTTACAAAGGAGGGAATTGAACTTTAAAGAGGCTGTGTGAATTTCCCCAGTCCATACAACATCTGAGTGACAGGGAAATAAAAATAGTATCTATAGGATGCTGGGCACAAACTCTGAACCATTGTTCTATTCATTTCATTGTTTATAGAGTTAGGTCTATGATAGTAGTTCTCAGTGGAGATGGGTGGTGATTTTGCCCTGCAGAAGGTATTTGACAATGTCTGGACACAATTTTGGTTCATACAACTGAGAGTAGGGGTGCTGCTGACAGTGGGTAGAGGGCAGAGATCCTGGCCCACGATAGAGCCCAAGACAGCTCTCTAAAATAAAGTATTATCTGTTTCAAATCAGTAGTGATAAAGTTGAAAAACCCTGGTCTGAGGTAAAGGCAGAAAAATTTAAATTATGGAGACCCCCTCAGAAAATTCCCATATAGAGAAATGTGTGAGGAAGGGGTTGTACTAATCAAGCCTTGCAATATATGCTACTAAATTTTACTTAATATGTGGTAATATATGTTTATTTTTGTGGAAGACAAATGTTATCGTGGAACTATAATGCTGTTGTGCTTATTTCTCTTATAGAACTTAAGAGAACCTCTTCTTAAATTGTTCAGTGAAGAACAATTATAGTTGACATTTGTGTAAAGGTGATGGTTAAGAAGGAATATTTAGTTTTACATATGTACTTCAAGATATCAGATTTTCAGGGCTCATTAATTGTGGTCTTGGTTATTTTAGCAAATGGATATCAGTAAAAATTTTTTGAATTTGGTGTAGAATTTTTCTTAATCTGAGTTAATATTGAAATTGCACGTGGATCAGTAGTTGAACACATTTTTAGGTTTGATATTTTCATTTTGCTGAAGCAAAAGTGATTACGTGGCCTTTGCCCTGATCCCAAGATTTATGCATTAAAGGTCTTTAGATGGGTAAATAGGTATGGAAACCCATTTTACTGAAGTGGTTGGTAGAGTTTCAAGATGTAATTAGTAAAGTTTTTTGGGTTTTTGGATTCCATGAATTAAGGTTTTCTTGGCAAGAAGGATTCAACTTTAAAATGACTAGGCACCCACAAATTCACACTGGAACTCTCCACTGACAGAACATTTTGCCTTTTGCTACTTGGTCACTGTTCTGTTTTTGCAATATTCTTTATTTTTTTTTTTTTTGCTTATTTAACTTGTATTTTAATATTTCAGATTGTGCTCATAGAATATCTGAAATCAAAATTATATATAAACATGGGCATATTCTCCTATAAACATAGGTGTACTTCTGGCCGCCTAAATGTAGTAAGAGTTTTGCAATATTCTTTAAATACTTTGTAGCCAGGGCTGGCTTCAAATCTTTGTAGCCAGGGTGTATGAAGCAGTGGCAAAGGGCCATGTGCTTTGAAGGCCCCACCCCATGCTTTGTTTAATCCTCTTTTCTCAACATTTTGAAATTCTTAATTTTTCTTTTTAAGATTTTATTTATTTATTTGAGAGAGAGAGAGCATGAGCAAGGGGAGAGGGAAAAGTGGAGGGGGAGAATCAGAGAGCAGGAGCAGGGGGGAGTGGAAGGGGGAGAAGCAGCTTCCCTGCTGAGTGGGGAGTCAGACACGGGGCTCGATCCTGGGACTCTGGATCATGACCTGAGCTGAAGGCAGACACTTAACCAACTGAGCCACCCAGGCGCCCCTTGAAATTCTTAACTTTTAACCAAGGGCCGCCCACATTTTCATTTTGTCCTGGGTTCCCATATTTTATAGCTGGTTCTGTATAGCAAGTATATTTTGATTACATATTAAGTTGAACATGCAGAGTATTGGGGGCAATATTCCCATACACTCCTAAAGGATCAATTAAAAGAGAAGTCATTCCAATCTGAATAAATGACATTTATTTATTTTTTTTCCAGGAAAAAAAAAAGGAGAAGAGAAAGGTAGCCTAGAAAGGGCAGTGATTAGGAATATACCTGCCTGCAAAAAGTCATCAGTACACTCCATGTATGTTAAAATCTAAATTGATAAATCCGTTTTAGTACCCTTGTTAAAATAAGAATTAAAAAAATTAAAAGCCTTTTGCAATTAAAAAAGAACATGATACAGTCCACTCAGGGAATATAAGAAATTATTTTATAAAGATGTTTTCTTCTTTTTTAAATTGTATCATATGATTGTATAGCTCTGTGTTTTGCTATATATAAATACAATTTGGGGGAAATAAGTTTATTACATCCTTGGCTTGTTCTTTACAAAATTACAAATTTGGGAGTGAATATTTGTAAACACATAGAAATTTAACTGTGCAATATGAACATTGAGATTTGTTTTCTGGCAGAAGTTAGTCTCCATCCCATGTACTTGCTCTGGATAATTTGGAAAATATCCCCCTGAGAGAAAATTTGGTGCCTAGTTAGCTAGAAGGGGTGATCAATATCCTTATAGACTATGTGACAGGGAGGCTTCTTTGCAGAAGGGAAAAGCTGACATGGCATATACATCCCTCCCTTGTTTCAGGTAGACTGTACTGGACCTAGGTATAAATAGAGGCAACACTATTTTAGCTTCTGCCATTTAGAAACTGAGGATCAGCGTAATTTCAAATAATGCACATTTGCGCATTTCTCAGAGCTTTGAAAGGGTTTGTCAGAAACTATTGCTGTTGCTCTTATTTATGGATTTATGTCTAGTGTATCAATCTCCATTCTAGAAATTCCCAGCGTAACAAATCAGTCTGCTGACCTCATCCCTTGCCATTTGTGAAAACGTGGGTGAACATAGTGGGTATTTGTTTTGTTTTCAATGAATAAACAAACAAAAAGCTGAATCAGACTTATAGATACAGAGAACAAACTGATGGTTGCCAGAGGGAAGAGGAGGTAGGGAGATGGACAAAATGGGTAAAAGGGAGTGGGAGATAGAGGCTTCCAGTTATGGATTGAATAAGTCATGGGGATAAAAGGCACAGTGCAGGGAATATAGTCATTGGTATTATAATAACGTTGTATGGTGACAGATGGTAGCTACACTTGTGGTGAGCATAGCATAACATATAGAGTTATTGAATCACTATGTTGCACACCTGACACTAATGTAACATTGTATGCCAACTGTACTCAAAAAAATAAATAAATAAAAGAATCCATCATGGGGAAATGACAGTCTCTTCAATAAATGTTGCTGGGAAGACTGCATATCCACATGTAAAAGAATGAAATTGGATCCTTATCTTATACCATAAACAAAAACTAACTTGAAATGGATTAGAGAGTTAAATATGAGACCTGAAACTATCAAACTCCTAGAGATGATTCTTTGGGGGGGGGGGACATGAAACTAAAAGCATAGGCAACGAAAGCAAAAATAAACAAGTGGGATTACATCAAATTAAAAAGTTTCTGGAGTTATCTACTTCTAAATGATTTCTCTACTCACGCGAAGGGTGGCTAGGTTGGAGTGTCTGCCAGAGAATTTACAGATGACCTCTCCCAGTGGCTTCGGCTTCTCTCAGCCTGGCAGATGCCTTCCAAGAGGAAGCATCTAAGAGAGACTGGTATAGTCACATAACCTTCCTGACCTCACCTGAAGAGTAGAGCATCACTTCTACTTCTACCTGCTGTACGGGTCACAGCAGTCACTGCTGAGCTTCAAGTGAGGATCCATAACTGCTTCTAATTTTATTGTTTTCATTCCCTCTCCCTGCCCCAAATACCATTTTAAACTATAAAATCTACACTGCAGTTGTCTCTACCGCACTCTCCTTGGAGTTCAGAGCTTTCCTAAGTGGTGTCCAGGTCACCATTACTTAGACCAGCACTGCAGCTTTGAATGCCTGAAACCCCAGCCATAACAAAGGAGGGAGTACCTGTAAAGAGCATTGTGATGAAGAGCTCCACTCTTCAGTTTTCATGGGAGGCACGGAAAAGACTTTGCCGTTCCCTTTTAAAATGTCCACAAGTAGGAATTAACTCCTGCTATAGAGTTCAGGAAGAGGAGACCGAAGAAGGTTGAAAAATTTGCCCAAGTTCACAGAGCAAGTAAATGACAATACCAGAACCCAAATCCAAAATCCTGTGCCTCCTAAAGAGTAATGGCAGTTGAAAGAGGCTCAGTTTCTATTACTTTTCAAAACTGTGATCTTAATTGTACACATATAATTGTGTGATTTTTTTAAATGTTCTGTCTCCCCCTTCAACACCTCATGAGAAGTTGAGGAGTATGTTTATTTTCTTCCCTATGTTCCCAAAGCACATATTAAGAGCTCAATAAATATTTGTTGAATGAATGAAGGAATGGAAGTTCAATTTCATCAGGCTTAGATAAAGCTTAGCTTCTCTTTCCATACATCTGTATGGTCCTATATAGGACATGTGGTCATTATGTCCCTTGTAGGTAACTGGCAGTTGTTGGATTTCTCTCCCATTACACAGTGAATGATTTCACTAGAATAACCTTGATTACACTGGGATGCTATATGTTGAGATTTGCCTGATTCCAGGAAACAGAATCTTCAGGCAAGTTTTTATAGTTAATGAACCAGTGCATTAGCTTGACAGAGGACTATGAAACAATTTTGTCACTTTTTTGTAGACTTAAAACTCATGCTTTTTGTGAGCTTATTTTTATAGAGTATACAGTAAAATTTTTGTTTTTTATACATATACTCTAAAATCCATGGGAAATTTGCCTTGCAAACTGTCATATTAGAAAATTGTGAAAATTTTGGTGTATAAATAGCAATCTGTTAAATATTGGAAAATATATCAAGTAAGCTTAACCTGTGTGATTTTCAAGAATAATACTGGTTCCCAAAACATCTCTGACAAATCTTCATAAGCATATGCATTTTTTAATATCTCATATTTTTCATTGACACAATTGTTGGTGTAGGTTATATGGAGCTTAAATTAGTCATCATCAACAATTTTTCATGTGATTTAAAAATGTAGTTTTAAAGCTTATTATATATCCATGCTAAACATGCACACTTTCTCCTAACTTTCAGTTAAATTTTTAGACTTAATTTAAGGAAAAAAATGTTTCTGGTTTTATAATTAGCTAAAAAATTATTTTTTCTACTCAGTAACTTAATATGTTAAATAATCAGCACTCTGAAGGACAACGAAAATGGGAAATAAAACTGCATTTTTGTGATCCAAGGTAATTGATTAAAATAACCAATACTACTTCCTGATACCCAGAAATTCAAAATCTAACAGAACAGAAATGACAAATGAAACTCTGTAATATAAATAAAACTTTGTGAGTGTATAAATGAAATTGTGTATGTATGTATGTGTGTGAATAAACTGAACTGACTGTATTAATTTAATAGTGTGAGTGTTGTGTATATGCATATGATTGACAAAAAGGTACAATGATGTATGCTGCAAATATATATAAACAGAGGCTGTCAGTTCTGGAAAAAATAAGTTAACCCTAATAATTAGAATCACAGGATGTCGAAGGAAGCACAGTCATGGTTTATCAGAAAAAGTGAAAAAAAAAAACTTGAAAATAGGAGTGTTTAAAACAATGAGAGAATTGGTAGAGTCTCTCACAAAGTCATTTCTGAAAGGATTTTCTTTTTTTCCTATCTTCATCATAGGATTTAAAAATGCAATAATCTTTTACCCCTTTGATCATATATTATGAAAAGGAAAGCTACTGAAAGCTTTCTTTTTGTTTGAATGATTTAGTGTGCATGTCAGGCAATTGAGATACTAACCTCAAGTTTTATATCCTAAAGTTAACTACCCTCTAGTGCATTTCAGTTAGTTTTATAACAAAGTCAGTTCTAGGTTTGGAGTGAGAGAAAATGTATCTTTGGAGTTCATCAGTGTGGTTCAGAGTATGCTTCTTACTTATCAGTTGAGTTTCCGTTGGCAAATGTGTTTATGTGGTTTATTAGTTTTTATTTATTTTATTTTTTTAAAGACTCTAAATCCCCATTCATGTAAAAGCAGCACATTGTGCTAAAATGTATAATAGAATTAGGCAAAGCTCTAAGCTCAAATTCATTTTCTTTTTTTTAAAAGATATTTATTTATTTATTTATTTATTTATTTATTTATTTATTTATTTGACAGAGAGATCGATAGCAAGAGAGGGAACACAAGTAGGGGGAGTGGGAGAGGGAGAAGCAGGCTTCCCGCCAAGCAGGGAGCCCAATGCGGGGCTCTATCCCAGGACCCTGGGACCATGACCTGAGCTGAAGGCAGACCCTTAACGACTGAGCCACCCAGTCGCTCCTCTGTGTGGTTTTTTAATTAATGTTTTCTGGTAGTGAGGAAGGTGTTTATAACACACAAGGTAAACTATTTCAGCTATGGCAGGTAAAATGCCTAAGAATGGACAGAGGTCAGCAAAAAGGCACATTTAGTCCTATGTGAATATCAAGGACTGAAAAGGAATTTTGCCAATAGCCATGGAAAGGCATAGATCCGACTGAGATATTCAAGAGAAAGATGGAGAGTTAGATTTGAAAAGAAATATATTTCTTCTTGTGTGAGCCGTTAGAATAATTGTCATCAAATGCTTGGATGAAACTTTACATTTAAAACATTTTCTCATTATCCATGGTTTTATGAATATGGTCCTGGTATCTATTATGCTATCAAAATCCCCTGGCCAAATGTTGTGTGTCAGAAAATAAAAGTAGTGGTAGGCTAGCTTCATGGCACTGTCACTATCCCTGAGCTTGGTTGGGACTGAGACTTCATAAGGAGCTCAGATTGAGCCAAGACACTTAAATCCAAACTACTTTGCAGATTTTCCTGGAAATAATTCAGAGTGATTATTACTTGATTAGAGTGGTTCTTCACGTCACCTTCAATCACAATTCCTTCCAATTTGTGGCAAATTCAGAACGTTTGTCATCCTCCTGATAAGCCAGGTAGGACTAAATATTTTCCACATGGACTGAAAAAAAATTTAAAGAGAAAACGAACAATTTGCTAAAGCACTTTCTTCTCTGCAGTTTTCACTAAATCCTTGGTAGTTGCTGTGTAGTACATATCTATCTGTCATCTATAGTTGCAAGCTGTTAAAGCTAAAACAAATTTGCCATTTTAAAATTAAGATGCTTTCACCAGGTGGTTTTAAAATGCTGATTATTGAAAATAAAAGAGGAAGTGTAGTCTCGAATTTTTTGTTGTTGCTTACCCTGTTTTTTGCAAAATCAAATAGCTGAGTCATATTCCACTGCTTCTAAATATTTAGTAACACACTGGTTTATATAGAATTTGCAGCAGTGAAGCCAACAGGATGCTTCCCTTGGAATGCAGAAATCACAATTCTACCAACCTCAGGACACATGTCATCTAGTAAGAATGTTGAGGCCAAAGTGGTAGTGAAAAAAACATCAAGATATAAATCCCATCTCTATTTACTGTGACACCTCTTTAATAAAAAAGTATCAAGAATAACCTGAAAACAAAGTAGAAAAAATAACAAACTTACTAAAATTAATCTATTTATTGTTTAGAATTTCTCCTCAAACTCTGGAACCTTAGTTTCCTTGAATGCAATATACAGTAAGTATTAGCTCAGGATGCCATAATAGAATACCATAGACTGAGTGGTTTAAACAACATATATTTATTTCTCCCCATTCTGGAGGTTGGGAAGTCCAAGATTAATGTGTGGCAGATCCAGTGTCTGCTGCAGCCTGCTTCCTGGCTTGCACATGGTCACCTCTTCTTGCATCCTACAGGTGGAGAGCAGAGAGAGCAAACCCTTGTGTCTCTCAGATTCCATTAATGGGAGCTCCACCCTCATGACCTAATTACTTTCCAAAGTCCTCACCTCCTAATACCATCACACTGGGGTTAGGATTTCCAAATAGCAATCTTAGGGGGGTCACAAACCTTTAGTCTGTAACACAGTATTTCTAGCTTGCCATTGAGTTAGGATTGAAAAACAGAGAACTTCTTCTATTCACTTGCAAGTCATTTCCTCAGCAATTTTAATGTAAGTGGAGACAACTTAAGAAGAATTAAGATAGGCCATTTTGGACCTGGGATATGCCAAGGTCACAGTTCCTCAAGCATAACTTTTGGAAATCACAGCTGATATTGAGACCTTGGGAGATTTGACAGGCTTACATTTATTCATCTGGGCACATGCTAGGCCAAGTTGTACAGCAGACGCGCTAAAAAATTTATCCCCCCTAAAATTACCTAAAAAATAATAGCTGTACCTAGAATGTTTTTAGTCTTTGCTATTACTTTTAAATATGCCTGCAGGGCATGAAATACCTATATTTGGAGGATCCCATGAAATAGTAAATTCAGCATAGAGTTATAGACTGTGAAGTCATTTGTATTTAAGGGGTATTAAACACACTTTGAAACCTATCCTATTTCAAATTTATCAATTGTACTTTGGGAGCTGATGTGCCTGAAAGGGACATTAAATATTAATCATTCTGAGCCTCTCATTTTAGATTTTATGATCCTAATTCAAAGTAGGTAAGGGTTTCACTTTGATTGGAGTATTTGTTAAAAGCAAAAGATAAAGAAAAAATCGAGTTCTTGGATTGATAAGAATATACCCAGTATTTATTATACTTTTCTGCTTCTGCTATTTTCAACTTTTTTCATTTCCAGTTGTCTGGTATCACTTTACTTCAAAGCTAAGTAAGGAATATCTCTTGAAACTGTCCAAAGATTAACACAATTTCGAGTTAAATCACTTCACAAGTCTTAGGCAGTTATAACAAAGCAACACATTGGGGCAAACCACAGGTATTGTAAACCCTAGAGCAAAAGTTTAATAATGGTTAATTTATTTCTTCCCTTAGGAAGGTTCTTGCTCAGAGTATTAACACATTTTGGAACTGTAGATTTTGTAGAAGTTTGTTGGCTTCATGGCAAAATAAAAAAAAATATATCTAGAGATTTTTCAATAACTTTCTTTGTTCTGGTGAGGAGTGTTAAGTCATTGAAGAGGTTTACTCAATGAAAGATTGGCTGTTGTCATGAACTGTAAATTTCTTGTCATTATTATCAGAAATATTTAATGGTTATATTTCAGAGATGCTCTTACCCATCTTCTGAGCTTAAGTTTCATACTTTCAACTGTCGATTGAATGCCTCATTTGATGGAGGGCTGAGCTCCAAGGTCAAAGTTCTGAACATCTCCCCTGAAACCCAAACCCAGTTCTTCACCCACTTGTGCATTCCTGGTAACAGTGTCATTGTTTTGCTAGGCTTAAAATTTGCCAGCTGCTTTGCCCTCTTCTCTTTCAAACAATCCAGTTAGCCACATTGGTTAGCTTGTTTTTGCCTTTCATGTACTCTGAAACCTTTTGATTTTCATTTCCGTTTCCCCAAACTGATTGGAGCAATGATATATGGCATTTCTCCTGTCATAGCAGTAGACTAATTTCTCTCCCTGTTCTCTAACTCAGTCTGCCTTTCAATACACACTTTTTAACATCTTATTCTCCTGCTCAGAAGTCTTCACTGGTTCCCTATTGCTATATAACTATATATTTTTAGCTTGGAAGTCAGGAATAGATTGCTTTTTTTAATCCTAATATCAAACCCTTCACATCTAACCCTTGACAACTCCCTGTTCCTCTTTTCAAACTATTTGGCCTCAGTAATTAAGATCATGCCAATTTACTGATCTATAGCATGGCCACAAGGTCTATATACATAGGCAATGTTTGACGTATCTGACCACGTTAAGTGACCACTAAATGCCTGTGTGTGTGTGTGTGTGTGTGTGTGTGTGTGTGTGTGTGTGTGATGGTCTAGGGAAGGGAAGCCTGCTTTGAGTGATTTGAAAGGTTGACAGACCACCTAGTATTTCCAGTAATGAGGGACTCTTTGGACGATAATTTCCAGAGATGGATTGGATGATGTGGCCAAGTGGAATGGGATGTTGGCTTATCTGATTTGAAGGAAGCTTCTTGATTTATTCCACACAGTAATGTTACAGACCCACATTTATTTAGTGAGGAGATAGAAATTACAGATACACATGCAAGGATTGATGGAAATACACAACCTCACCGCAGTTTTCTGGGACACAGCAGGAGACTATGCACATTGCTAATGAGGGACAATGTATTAAACATAGTATGTAATGTCACTGAATTTATTATGTAATTTCATGTAATATAGCTAAATGATTTTAATGTATATTTTCCTGGTTTCCCAGACATTTTGCCTACCCTGTAGAATGTTCTTTCTCTGACACAATTATAACATTTCTTTAATTTTTTTTCTCTGTCTCCAAGTTGGTTTCTTTCATAAAATCTTTCCAGGTAACTCAGCCTGGAATAATTTGCTGAACTTCCACAGAATTTATTGTTTTGTCTCTGGTGAGATATTTGCAAGTATTACTTAGCAAAAGTGGTGTTCTTCTTATCAGTTTTAATTCATTTCTTCACTTTTACCCCCCAAACATCCCCTTCTTCCACACCTTGCTTTGAGAATTAGACATAACTGTTCAAGTACTTTTCCAGATGTTAGTCATTGTAGAACCACAGAATTTAAATCATGTAAGTATATTCTTAGCATATAAGTATAAATGCTGATGGCTTGGGTTAAAAAAGAAATGTGTATACATTTGAACCATGAGTTCTCCTTTTTCTTGGACTGTTGATATGCTGGAGAAGGGAAAGAGAGAGATGATGTGGACAAGAGAGCAATTAGAAGCCTCCCTGAAGTTTTACCTCACTATCATCCTAAGTGGGCTCTCCTTTTTAAGCAGCTGGCTTATTACCTAGTGACCACTGGGAGGCATGAGGCCAATTTGTACCTTGAGATTTTTCTTAACAGGTTGTTTTTTGAGCAAAATCTTTGTTCCAGTGGCCAAGAATCTAGTATGATGCTTCTCAAATCATCTGTAGTGAAAGACCAGATTGTGTGTGTGTGTGTGTGTGTGTGTGTGTGTGTGTGTGTATTTAAAGTTTTCATTTCTGATCAACTGCAGACTGATATTTTATAAAACAATAAAAATGAATTACTAGAAAAATGGGATTAAAAAAAGATATTCAAAAAAATCAAGTCCAAATATCTTGTAAGAATCAACAGCTGTAACATTATTCATTCAAATTACTATGGAAGTTTTTTTAAATATTAGAATGTCTAGGTTTATTTCACTGGAGCTAGTAACAAACACTGTCCAGACCAGCACTCATCTGTGGACCATACTTGGAGTAACACTGTTCTAGTTAGTCTCTGCAGTTAAGTGTGGAGCTGGAGCAACCAGAGGTAGTAGGGAACTGAGAAAGCCACAACTCAGCACACTTGAATAACTATACATCTGGGAGAGGCTGGGCAGGCTGGCTAATTGAAACAACCTGGTATCTCTCCCTGCCCTGAAACAGTGGTCTAGCAAATGCTTTACTCCCCCATCCTCTTCTCTCCTCCCATCTCTTCATGGGAGGTCCATCCTATTGTGGTCTTAAAAATTGTTTTAAAAAATGGGGCACCTGGGTGGGTCAGTCAGTTGAACGTCTAACTCTTGGTTTCGGCTCAGGTCATGATCTCAGGGTTGTGAGATGGAGCCCTGTATTGGGCTCTACACTGGGCATGGAGCCTGCTTATGATTCTCTCTCTTCCTTTTCCTTCACCCCTTTCCCCCCTGCTGCTCATGCACACTCTCTCTTTCTAAAAACAAAAGAAAACAAAAGAATTATTTTAAAAATATATTAATATTAGGGGGGTGGGAGGATGGGTTAGCCTGGTGATGGGTATTAAAGAGGGCACGTTCTGCATGGAGCACTGGGTGTTATGCACAAACAATGAATCATGGAACACTACATCTAAAACTAATGATGTAATGTATGGGGATTAACATAACAATAAAAAATTAAAAATATATATATTAATATTTATTCTTCTAAGTTTGCACTTTATTTTCCCCCAAAGATCTTGATTCTTGGGGTTAGACGGTAAATTTTATTTTTCTTTGCATCTCCCACATTTTCTAGTTCAATGCCTTACATAATTGCCTGTAATAATTTGTTCTGATTAAGCAAAAATGCCAATCCATTCCAAAGAAAACATAGCAAAACTTGCATTGTTTAAATAAGTTATAATAGTCCTTAAAGGTTATTTTTTGGTATTCTGGATTGTCTCATGCATATTTGGGTCGAATTATTTATTTGGGTTAATAGAGAAATAAGAGGTCAAAAGGAACCTTGACGTTTCTAAATGTTAGTTTGTTTCCTCATCTACAAAGTAGACCTAAGAGCAGCTTTCCTTCTAGGTTATTTTGAAGGTTAAATACTACTTACAAAGCACCTAAAATATGCTTTGTACGTAACAGTTACCCAAAGTATTACTTGTCCACCTGTTAGTAGTGATAATTTTAATGCTTTGCTTTTGTTGCAACCAGTATGTAATACAGGATTGCTGGAAAAATGGCTTTTTTCCCTTTACATATTGATTGCATGCACACAAACATAGCTATTTAATGGAAGAAAATAGTTCTTAAAATCTTAATTCTAGCTTTAAGGAGAGACACAACTAGTTAATGAAAATGATAATATACATTTCTTCCCAAGTTTATGATACTTTACCTACATTTATATTCCCCAAAGAATCTTGTATCCCTGAGGAAACCATCTTAAAGAGAAACAAATACTGATTTTGCCTGAAGGGACATAAGGAATATGGACCGACATCTTCCCTGGAGGATCATGAACAAATTGCTAATGTTGACTTGCATCATTAACTTAGCCAAGATCTCAACATCTTAAAGTATATTTCTCATTACTTACTTGTTTCTAGTAAACAGTTGAACTTGAATTTTCTCTTTAACCATCTCATAAATTCACAATTCTAACTCAAGGCTATAGTAGTGAGAGGGGAAAGGAGTGTTTGTGTTCATTTCTTAGCTTTGACTTTGCTCTTAGGAGCAATTAGACAAAACACAAAATCTAGAAAGTAACCTTCTATTGTGTCATTGCCCTTTGTTTTTAAAGTTCTTTGTGTTTCACTAGTACTCTTGAGTTTGCTAATTTATAGGTGTTGTTTTAAAGGCTGTTATGGATTTGCAAATAGAGCTTTTTAAACAACATATAACCATATACACATGTAGGTGTGGTCTGGGGTATTTTTCACTCATTTGCTTAGTCCCAGTGTAAATTTTCTCTTGTGCATATTCTAATTAGACTCAATGTTCTAAATACTGATAGTCCTTTTTTCCCCCAAACCTGTTGTTGGCTTTACTACCACAAATTGATTTCTTTAGACTTTATAACTCTATCACTTCTTTTCTGTTTTTGGACATAATGCAAAACCTTTAATTTCCAAAGATTTTCTTTTGCTGCCAGTTGTTTCTTCTTTTGCTAATTAACCATTATTTATTCTTTTGGATGAAGAAGCAACTCATTTTTATTTTCTAAACTAAGGAGAGGCATGTTTCTCCCTCAATGGAGGAACTAGACCATTACTTAGGCCACTTGACGACTCAACATTACTGATTACTTGCCCTGGTCTGCATGAGCAATCACCTTATGAACTGTATTTTAAAATATATTTACACATTGTACAACTAAACTTTATATCAACAACATGAAATGATTTCCTGACACTGTTGTTAGCCGACTATGTTTCTAGTATAAATCCTGGATTCATTTCTTTAAAAAAAATATTTGAAATAATTTTAGGTTTTTAGAAGAGTTGTATGGTAGCAACAGAAAGTTCCTATGTACCTTCACCCAACTTCCTGTACGTGAACATCTTATACAACCATGGTAAATTTTCAAAACTAAGATATTAAAATTGGTATAGTTCTATTAACTATATTATAGACTTTATTCAGATTTTATTAATTTTTTCCAGTAATGTCCTATTTATGTTCCAGGATCTAGTACCAGATACTATGTTATATTTTGTTGTGATATCTCTGTAATCTCTTCCAATCTGCAGCAGTTCCTCTTTCCTTGTTTTTCATGACCTTGGTATTCAGCCCTAAACTACATTAAAAGTAGTGTCAGAATTACCAACCCATACAGTGTTTATATATAACTCATTTTATGTTTAGTTTTAGAGTATTCAGTCAAAGCATCATTTCCCAGAATTACTTAGAGCTGCTCCTTTTCCTCTACCCTCTTCAGTGAGGTTAGATTCAACATTTGTAATACAGTTAGATTCATTTGTAACAATCTGCATCCTATCCTGGAGTCCCCTGCCATCTATTGATCAGAAATCGACTCATAAATACAGACAATAAACTGGTAGTTGCCAGAAGGGAAGGGGGAATGGGAGAAATAGGTGAAAAGCCTTAGGAGGTATAAACTTTCCAGTTATAATATAGGTAAGTCATGGTGATGAAAGGTACAGCATAGGGAATATAGTCAATAATATTGTAATAACTTTGTATGGTGACAGATGGTAACTGCACTTATTATGGTGAGCATTAGGTAATGTATAACATTGTTAAATCACTATGTTGTATACCTGAAATGAATATAACATAGTATGTCAACTATACTTAGTAAAAAGAAATGCATATGTTCATTCTTTGTAGTGTATCATTCTGTGGGGTTTGACAAATATGTAATCATGTATCTACCACCACAAGAGCTTATAGAACACTTCCAGCATCCTGACAATTCCTTTGTGTGGCCATTTTGTTGTCAACAACACTCTACCAATTGTGGGCAACTACTGATGTGTTTTCACTATAATTTTGCCTTTTTAAAAATGCCATATAAATGGCACCCTTTTGGGTTGGGCTTCTTTCAGTTACTAAAATTCATTTAAGATTCATTCATGTTGTTACATGAATAAATAGGAGTAGGATTGCTAGGTCATATGGTAAATGTATGTCTATCTTTGCTTTTGAAAGTTGGTTGTACATTCTGTATTCTTATCAGTAATGAATGAGAGGTCCTGTTGTTCTGGCATGTCACCAGCGTTTCATAATGTCAGTTTTTGCTTGTTTGTTTTTAACCATTCTAAGAGGTGTGCAGTTGTATCTCATTGTGGTTTTAATTTGCATTTTCCTAATAACTGATGATAATGAGCAACTTTTCATATGCTTATTTGTCATTAATTTATCATCTTTGGTGAAGTGTCTGTTCAGATCATTTGCATATTTTCTTTAATTGGAGTTGTCTGTTTTCTTATTGTTGAGTTTTAAGTATTCATTATATATTCTGGATACAAGTCCTTTACCTGCATATAATTTGCAAATATTTTCTTGTGGTTTATAGCTTGTTTTTTCCCTTCTTTTAATAGTGTCTTTCATAGAGCTGTTACAAAAAGTGCTTAATATTGACAAAGTCCAGTTCATTAATTTTTCTTCTCATGGAGCATGCATTTAATGTCTTAATGTAAACACCCATGGTCACAATGATGTTCTCTTTCCTTCTCACAGTTTTATATTTTTACATATCACACTTAAGTCTATGATTAATTTTCAGTTAGTTTTGTATAAAATGCAAAGAATGTATTAGTGTTCATTTTCTTACCTGTGGATGTTCAGTTGTTCCATAACCATTGTTGAAAAGATTATTTTTCCTCCAGTGAATTCCTAGCAGTGTTTGATAACTGAGAAAGTCTCTTAACTACAGAGTAAATTGTTATGGTTTCCATCCTAAATTTAAACTTCTCCTTTAGTGTAGTTTACACAGAATATTCCACTTCTCAAGATATGCATATTTAGAACATTTGTCCCTCTTGTTTAAATAGGTGCTTTTATATAAATATCACTGTGATAAAATACAAAAGTAAGTAGTATATTCAGAATATGTAAGAGTTATCAATGCAGGAGTACATTGTGCTTGGGATTGCAAATTATGGACATTGCTTGTAGAACGTGTATTAACCACTATGTAGCTTTTTTCTGGGGGAAAAAAAAAGGTGTTCTTAAGTATTTTTAATTTCAGCCTCAACCAAATTAAAACAATATGAAAGCATTCTTCCCTTCCTTTCTAGGAAAAAAAATGGATGTGGGAGGTAGCATCATTTCCCAAGCCAAGAAGCTAGGTGAATTCGTTAAAGGCCAAAGAACCTTCAACTTAGAAATAATAAACTCAAAACCTGAAGCAAATGTCAAAATAGCAAAACTCAAATGTCTGTAAGTGTCTAATTAGAACACACAAAATAAATCTTGTCCATGATTGGGAAATAGTCTGGGATGGACCAGTACCTAATCACCCAGACAATAGAGAAATCCAGGTAAAGGTGAATAGAAAGCCGGCAAACGTAGAATAGGCCAAGATCAAAGCCAAGAGTGAGTTGACAAGGGGATAAGATATGAGAAATAAGGTGAGGAATTAGGGAGAAAAAATGTGTGGGGCTAGTGCCCTCTAGAAGTCAGTGTCATTTACGAAGACCAAAGCCTTGCCAAACTCCCTAGGACACTGAGCTTTCCTTCACTTTCTGTGTTGTGTGTGATTTCCTAGGAACATTATTTGGCACTTATTTTGGGGAAAGGGGGAAAACTCTCAGAGCATTTAAGGAGAGTTGAGTTTCTTAGAATACAACATATACTGAATATCTGATTCTTATGAGTGACTCATTGGGTACTCAAGACTCAAAATGCATAAATTTACTTAATTGAGCAGACATTCACAGATGGCCTAAAGTATGTATGGGGTTGTGGAAGGTATTTGTATAGTCTAATAGAAACAATGGGTGTAGATACAAACTAATTATATTTCACTTTGATATGCAACAATAGAAGCATGCATTTTATATGGAGGTACTACAGACAAAGAAATGATTAGATCTGTGGAGGTAAAGTTAGGGGAGAATTAGTCAAGGAAGGCTTCTGGGAGGAGATGGCATGTGTGCTGGTTGTTGATAGAATCCTTCCCTTACAGGTTCATAGTCTGGAGACAGATAATCTAGTATTTATTGTTTAAGTGTAGTGCAGTAAGGATCCTCAGAAACTAAAAAAAAAAAAAAAAAATCAGAAGGATAAGGAAGGGAAGGAAGAAGGGAGAAAAGGAGGGAGGGTTGAAGAGAGGAAAGAAAACAAGAGAGTGACTGAAAGTAAATATATCACAATTTGAAAATTATTACTCTGGCTTACTGGATTGTAAAATATTTTAAATATCTACACTTTGCTATTTTTCTGCTAATGTGTGTATCAGTTTTTGAATTGGGAAAATATTAAGAGTCATTTCTTCAAAGTTTTGCCAAAACTTTTGCCTTTAAGATAGCAGAGTAAAAAAGAACTCTTATTTTTAGGATGGGGATCATGGAGAATTTCTGGATGCTAATAGCAGAAAGGCAATTGGCATTGTAATATTTTCTTTAAAAAAATCATAGACCCACATGCATGAACTCCACTGTTATACCAAATCTCAAACTCATTTTCATGATGAGGGAGATCACAGAAAAAAATTTTATCTATTGAAATGCTTGCTAGGTGAGAGTGTAATTTTAGAGTTAAAAAATGGTGAAATCTGACTTAAATGGCTATTTAAAAATCTTCTCTAAAGTACTAGTGTTAACTGAGGAAATTAAAAGTCAGTAAATGTTTCAGCTTTGGAGCTTGGGAAGCCTGAAACTGGACAATTTAGGTGGCATTATGAAAATTACTGGCATATTTTGAAAATCAGGAAGTTTGCCAAACCCTGAACACTGTGTACTTTGCACCAGACATCATTGCTTATGCTCAGTGTTTTTGTTTTTTTCTTGTATCAGTTTTCTTACTGGTGTATATGTTTATACACACACACATAGACATGCTGTCTACAATTTTGATGAGAATAAAATTAGCAAAAATACCCCTTGGATTATTCTTAAAATAGCCTAGCCATGTGTGAATGTAGAAGGAAAAAATACAGAGTGAGGGGATTGATTTTTACTCTTTTGACTATTTTCTCTTTTTGATAAAGTCTTTTTTGTCTTTACTATAAGTAAATATTAATGATTTGTTGCTTTATTGTATTTTTTCCTCCAAATGTATGGAAAGAAGTGCCAGTAGCTTTTTTAAACTCAGACAAAAGAAAAGTCTTGTGAAATGTATGTAAAATTGAATATAGTAAACCATGAAGCTTTGGTCAGAAAAGATAATTACAACAGGAAAGTAAAATTATTCAAATAGTATAACTAAATATACTTCTTTTTTCATGTTATTTATTTAGTTGTTCTTAAATTGAAGTATAATTGACATTTAATATCCTGTTGGTTTCAGGCGTATATCATAGTGATTCAATATTTTTATTCCTTACAAGGTGATCCTGACGATACATCTAGTTATCATCTGTCACCACACAAAGTTATCACAGTATTATTGACTATATTCCCCATACATGCTGTATATTACATCCCTGTGACTTACATATTTTAAAACTAGAAGTTCATTTCACTTAATCCCCTTGATGTATTTCACCCACCTCCCTAAATCTTCTTTCCTCTGGTAGCCAACGTTTTGTTTCCTGTATCTATGAGTCTGTTTCTCTTTTGTTCCATTTGTTCATTTTTTTTAAGTTTATTTATTTATTTATTTATTTATTTATTTATTTATTTATTTGACAGAGAGAGACACAGCGAGAGAGGAAACACAAGCAGGGAGAGTGGGAGAGGGAGAAGCAGACTTCCCATGGAGCAGGGAGCCTGATGTGGGGCTCGATCCCAGGGCCCTGGGATCATGACCTGAGCCGAAGGCAGACGCTAAATGACTGAGCCACCCAGGCACCCTGTTCATTTTCTTTTTAATGCAATGCACTTTTTCAATTTTTTTTTGAAATTGAATTATAGTTTTTCCAGAGTGGCTGTATCAGCTTGCATTCCCACCAACAATGTAAGAGGGTTTCCCTTTCTCCACATCCTCATCAACATTTGTTGTTCCCTGTCTTGTTAATTTTAGTCATTCTTATTGGTGTAAGGTGGTATTTCATTGTGGTTTTGATTTGTATTTCTCTGATGGCTAGTGATGTGGAGAACTTTTTCACGTGTCTGTTAGCCATTTGTATTTCTTCTTTGGAGACGTGTCTGTTCATTTCTTCTGCCCATTTCTTGATTGGGTTATTTGTTCTTTGGGTGTTGAGTTTGAGAAGTTCTTTATAGATCCTGGATACCAGCCGTTTATCTGATACGTCGTTTGCAAATGCCTTCTCCCATTCTATGGGTTGCCTCTTTGTTTTTTTGACTGTTTCCTTTGCTCTGCAGAAGTTTTTATCTTGATAAGTCCCAACAGTTCATTTTTCCTTTTGTTTCCCCTGCCTGTGGTGACATAGTAAGTAGTTGCTGTGGCTGATGTCGAAGAGGTTACAGCCTATGTTCTCCTCTAGGATTTTGATGGATTCCTATTTCACATTTAAGTCTTTCATCCATTTTGAGTTTATCTTTGTGTATGGTGTGAAAGAATGGTCCAGTTTCATTCTTCTGCATGTGGGTGTTCAATTTTCCCAGCACCATTTATTGAAGAGACTGTCTTTTTTCCATTGGATATTCTTTCCTGCTTTGTCAAATATTAGTTGACCATAGAGTCAAAGGTACATTCTGGGTTCTCTGTTCCATTGGTCTATGTGTCTGTTTTTGTGCCAATACCATGCTGTCTTAATGATCACAGCTTTGTAATATAGCTTGAAGTCAAGCATTGTGATGCCCCCAGTTTTGGTTTTCTTTTTCAACATTCCCCTGGCGATTGGGGTCTTTTCTGGTTCCGTACTAATTTTAGGATTGTTTGTTCCAGCTCTGTGAAAAACGTTAATGGTATTTTGATAGGGAATGCATTGAATGTGTAGATTGCTCTGGGCAGCATAGACATTTTAACAATTATGGAGGTTCCTCAAGATGTTAAAAATAGAGCTACCCCACAGTCCAACAATTGCACTAGTAGGTATTTATCCCAAAGAGAGATGTAGTGAAAAGAAGGGGCACATGCACCCCCATGTTCATAGCAGCGGTGTCTACAATAGCCAAACTGTGGAAGGAGCCAAGATGTCCTTCAACAGATGAAAAGATAAAGAAGATGTGGTTCGTATATATAATGGACTATTACTCAGCCATCAGAAGGGATGAATACCTATCAGTTGTATCAACATGGATGGAACTGGAGAGTATTAGGCTAAGTGAAATAAGCAGAGAAAGACAATTATCATATGGTTTCATTCATGTGTGGAATGTAAGGAATAGTGCAGAGGACCATAGGGGAAGGGAGGGAAAACTGAATAGGATGAAATTAGAGAGGGAGACAAACCATGAGAGACTCTGGACTCTGGGAAACAAACTGAGGGTTACAGAAAGGGGGGGGGAGCAGGGGTAACTGAGTGATGGGTATTAAGGAGGGCATGTGATGTGATGAGCACTGGGTCACTGGGTGTTATATGTAACTAATGAACTATTGAACACTACATCAAAAACTAATGATGTACTATATGTTGACTAATTGAACATAATAAAAAAAAGATCAACCGTTAAAAAAATAAAAATAAAATAATAAATAAATTGAAGCATACTTGACAAACAATATTATCTTAGTTTCAGGTGTACAGCATAGCAACAAATCTATATGTTATACTGTGCTCACTACAAGTGTCATCATACAACAGTATTACAGTACCATTGACTATACTCCATGTGCTGTATCTTCATCTTTAGGACTTACTTATTCTATAACTGGAAGCCTGTACCTTCAACTTTCCTTCACCCATTTTGCCCATCCCGGCCACCCAACCCACAACCATAAATTCTCTGAATATATGAGTCTGTTTCTGCTTCGTTTCTTTTATTTTTTAGATTCCACATATAAGTGAAATCATATGGTATTTACCTTTATCTGATTTATTTCACTTAATATAATACCCTCTGGGTTCATCCATGCTGTTGCAAATGTCATATATACCTCTTAAATGTCTTAAAGATGCTGGAAGTAACTAGTTATGAGCTATTGCCATCTTTAAGGGTCCAAGTGGTTTATTATTTGAGGTTAAATGCCCTCAATAAAATATAGATTTGTAATGTTGTGAAAACCTAGATAATATTACTTATATATCATTTTAAAAAATTGAGAAATATGTAAATGTATTGAGAAGAATGTAAAATTTTGCTGTCATTCTAATACCATTTTTTTCTTTTTCTTATTATGTTATGTTAGTCACCATGCAGTACATCATTAGATTTTGATGTAGTATTCCATGATTCATTGTTTGTGTATAACACCCAGTGCTCCATGCAATATGTGCCCTCCTTAATATCCATCACTGGACTAACCCATCCCCCCACCCCCCTCCCCTCTAAAACCCTCAGTTTGTTTCTCAGAGTCCATAGTCTCTCATGGTTCGTCTCCCCCTCTGATTTCCCCCCCTTCATTTTTCCCTTCCTCCTCCTAATGTCCTTCATGCTATTCATTATGTTCCACAAATAAGTGAAACCATATGATAATTGACTTTCTCTGCTTGACTAATTTCACTTAGCATAATCTCCTCTAGTCCATCCATGTTGATGCAAAAGTTGGGTATTTATCCTTTCTGATAGCTGAATAATATTCCATTGTATATATGGACCACATATTCTTTATCCATTCGTCTGTTGAATGGCATCTCGGCTCTTTCCACAGTTTGGCTATTGTGGACATTGCTGCTATGAACATTGGGGTGCACATGGCCCTTTTTTTCACTACATCTGTGTCTTCGGGGTAAATACCCAGGAGTGCAATTGCTGGGTCATAGGGTAGCTCTGGTTTTAATTTTTTGAGGAACCTCCATGCTATTTTCCAAAGTGGCTGTACCAACTTGCATTCCCACAAACAGTGCAAGAGGGTTCCCCTTTCTCCACATCCTTGCCAACACTTGTTGTTTCCTGTCTTGTTAATTTTTGCCATTCTAACTCGTGTAAGGTGGTATCTCAATGTGGTTTTGATTTGAACTTCCCTGATGGCTCATGATGATGAACAGTTTTTCATGTGTCTGTTAGTCATTTGTATGTCTTCTTTGGAGAAGTGTCTGTTCATGTCTTCTGCCCATTTTTTGACTTGATTATTTGTTTATTGGGAGTTGAGTTTGAGAAGTTCTTTCTAGATATTGGATATTAGCCCTTTGTCTGTAGTGTCATTTGTAAATATCTTCTCCCATTCTGTGGATTGCCTCTTTGTTTTGTTGACTGTTTCCTTTGCTCTGCAGAAGCTTTTTATCTTGATGAAGTCCCAAAAGTTCATTTTTGCTTTTGTTTCCCTTGCCTTTGGAGACCTGTCTTAAAAGAAGTTGCTGTGGCCGATGTCCAAAAGGTTACTGCCTATGTTCTCCTCTAGGATTTTGATGGATTCCTGTCTCACATTGAGGTCTTGAGTTTATCTTTGTGTATGGTGTAAGAGAATGGTCGAGTTTTATTCTTCTGCATGTGGCTGTCCAACTTTCCCAACACCATTTATTGAAGAGAATGTCTTTTTTCCATTGCATATTTTTTCTGCTTTGTCAAAGATTATTTGACCATAGAGTTGAGGGTCCATATCTGGGCTCTCTATTCTGTTCCACAGTCTATGTGTCTGTTTTTGTGCTGGTACCACACTGTCTTGGTGATCACAGCTTTGTAATATAGCTTGAAATCAGGCAACGTGATGCCCCAGCTTTGTTTTTCTTTTTCAACATTTCCTTGGCGATTCGGGGTCTTTTCTGATTCCATACAAATTTTAGGATTGTTGGTTCCAGCACTTTGAAAAATGCCATTGGTATTTTGATTGGGATGGTGTTGAAAGTATAGTTTGCTTTGGGCAGCATAGACATTTTAACAATGCTTATTCTTCCGATCCATGAGCATAGAATGTTTTTCCATCTTTTTGTCTCTTCTTCAATTTCTTTCATGGGTGTTCTGTGGTTACTAGAGTATAGATCCTTTACCTCTTTGGTTAGGTTTATTCCAAGGTATCTTATGGTTTTTGGTGCTATTGTAAATGGAATTGATCCTCTAATTTCTCTTTCTACAGTTACATTGTTAGTGTATAAGAAAGCAACTGATTTCTGTGCATTGATTTTGTATCCTGCCACATTACTGAATTACTGTATGAGTTCTAGTAATTTGGGGGTGGAGTATTTTAGATTTTCCACATAAAGTGTCATGTCATCTGTAAAGAGAGAGAGTTTGACTTCTTCTTTGCCAATTTGAATACCTTTTATTTCTTTTTGTTGTCTGATTGCTGTTGCTAGGACGTCTAGTCCTATGTTGAACAATAGTGGCGAGAGTGGGCAACCTTGACGTGTTCCTGATCTTAAGGGAAAGGCTCTCAGCTTTTCCCCATTGAGGATGATATTTGCTGTGGGTTTTTCATAGATGGATTTTATGAAATTGAGGAATATTCCTTCTATCCCTATACTCGGAAGAGTTTTAATCAGGAACGGATGCTGTATTTTGTCAAATGCTTTTTCTGCATCAATTGAGAGGACCATATGGTTCTTCTCTCTCCTCTTATTAATGTGTTCTATCACATTGATTGATTTGTGAATGTTGAACCACCCTTGCATCCCAGGGATAAATCCCACTTGGTCGTGGTGGATGATCCTTTTAATGTACTGTTGGATCCTATTAGCTAGGATTTTTTTGAGAATTTTGGCACCCATATTCATCAGGGATATTGGTCTGAAATTCTCCTTTTTGATGGGGTCTTCACCTGGTTTGAGGACCAAGGTAATGCTGGCCTCATAGAATGAGTCTGGAAGCTTTCCTTCTGTTTCTATTTTTTGAAACAGCTTCAGGAGAATAGGTATTATTTCTTCTTTGAATGTTTGATAGAATTCCCCAGGGAATCCATCAGGCCCTGGACTCTTGTTTTTTTGGGAGGTTTTTGATCACTGCTTCAATCTCGTTACTGGTTATTGGTCTATTCAGGTTGTCAATTTCTTCCTGTTTCAGTCTTGGTAGTTTATAGGTTTCCGGAAAGCCATCCATTTCTTCCAGGTTGCTTAATTTATTGGCATATAGTTGCTGATAATAATTTCTAATAATTGTTTCTATTTCCTTGGTGTTAGTCATGATCTCTCCCCTTTCATTCATAATTTCATTAATTTGGGTCCTTTCTCTTTTCTTTTGGATAAGTCTGGCCAGTGGTTTATTGATCTTATTAATTCTTTCAAAGAACCAGCTTCTAGTTTCGTTGCAGTGCTCTACTGTATTTCTGGTTTCTAATTCATTGATCTCTGCTCTAATCTTAATTATTTCTCTTCTAATGCGTGACTTAGGCATCATTTGTTGTTTTTTCTTCAGTTCCTTAAGGTGTAAAGTTAGTTGGTGAATTTGGGATTTTTCTATTTTTTTGAGTGAGGCTTGGATGGCTATGTATTTCCCCCTGAGGGCCGCCTTTACAGTATCCCATAGGTTTTGAACTGATGTGTTTTCGTTCTCATTGGTTTCCATGAAATTGTTTAAGTTCTTCTTTGATTTCCCGGTTGACCCAAACATTCTTGAGCAGAGTGGTCTTTAGCTTCCAAGTGTTTGAATTTCTTCCAAAATTTTCTTGTGATTGAGTTCCAGTTTTAAAGCATTGTGGTCTGAGAATATGCTGGAAATAATCTCAGTCTTTTGGTATTGGTTGAGACCAGATTTATGACCTAGTATGTGGTGAATTCTGGCGAAAGTTCCATGTGCGTTTGAGAACAATGAATTTTTTTTTTAGGGTGGAATATTCTCTATGAGGTCCATCTGGTCTGGTGTGTCATTCAAAGCTCTTATTTCTTTGTTGATTTTCTGCTTAGATGATCTGTCTATTGCTGAGAGAGGAGTGTTGAGGTCTCGTACAATTAATGTATTATCAATATGTCTCTTTATTTTGGTTAACAGTTGGCTTATGTAGTTGGCTGCTCCCATGTTGGGGGCATAGATATTTACAATTGTTAGATCTTCTTGTTGGATAGACCCTTTAAGAATGATATAATGTCCTTCTGTGTCTCTAACTATAGTCTTTAGCTTAAAATCTAATTTGTCTGATATAAGAATTGCTACCCCAGCTTTCTTTTGAGGTCCATTGGTATGAAAGATGGTTCTCCATCCTTTCACTTTCAGTCTGGATATAACTTTAGGTTCAAAATGAGTCTCTTGTAGACAACATATGGTTGGGTCCTGTCTTTTTATCCAGTCTGCAACAATGTGTCATTTTATGGGAGTATTTAGGCCATTCACGTTGAGAATAATTATTGAAAGATATGAATCTATTGTCATCATGTTGCCTGTGAAGTCCTTTTTTCTATAGATTGTCTCTGTCAATTTCTGTTCTATATCACTCTTGGGGTCTTTCTCCTTTTATAGAATCCCCCTTCATATTTCTTGCAGGGCTGGCTTAGTGGTCACATATTCTTTCAGTTTCTGCCAGTCCTGGAAGCTCTGCATCTCTCCATCCATTCTAAATGACAGCCTTGCTGGAGAAAGTATTTTTGGCTGCATGTTCTTCTCATTTAGTAGCCTGAATATGTCTTGCTAGCCCTTTCCGGCTTGCCAGGTTTCTGTGGATAGGTCTGACATTATTCTGATGTTCCTCTCTCTGTATGTAAGGAACCTCTTCCCCCTAACTGCCCTTAGGATTGTTTCTTTGGTTCTAAGATTTGTGTGTTTTACTATTACATGCTGGGGCATTGGTCTGTTTTGCTTGATCTTGGGAGGGGTCCTCTCTGCCTCTAGGACATGAATGTTTGTTTCATTCCCCAGATTAGGGAAGTTCTCAGCTATGGTTTGCTCAAATATATCTTCTAGTCCTCTCTCTCCACCCCCTCAGGGATCCCAATAATTCTGACATTGGAACGTTTTGTGGTGTCACTTATTTCTCTGATTCTGTTTTCATGGATTTTGAGCTGTTTCTCCCAGGCCTCCTCCTGTTTCTTCTTTTCTATCAGTTTGTCTTCTAGATCACTAATTCGTTCTTCTGCCTTGTTTGCCCTAACTGTTATGGTATCTAGATTAGTTTGTATCTCATTGATATCCTTTTTAAGTTCTGCCAGATCACCTCTCATTTTTGCCCTTAGAGACTCTATGTTGCCATTAATTGATTTCTCCATTCTAGCTATTGTGTTCATAACTGTTACCCTGAAGTCTATTTCTGACATCTTGCTTATATCTATATCCATTTGTAAATCTGTGGCAGAAGTCACAGTCTCTGAGTCTTTCCTATTTTGGGTGTTCCTCCTCTTAGTTATTCTGTTGAGGGATGGTTGAGGGAGTGTATAGAATCCAAATTATTGACCACAACCCAAGCAAGATGCACCTGTTTTATAGGGACCTTAGGGTTGTTGGCCTCTTGTTCTTCCAGCCTGTCTTCTGGGGGAGGGGCTTGCCGTTCTGTTACTCAGGCAACCCTGTTTGGGCAGAGTTGCCCTGACCCCTGTGGGGGAGGATGGGCTCAGTGAAGACTGGATTTTTGGGGTTTTTGTTCTCTGGTGGCTTTCCCTGGAGGCTTTCTGCATCTCTTCTGAGAGTCAGAGTAGAAGTGACTGTTTCCAAGCCTCTGCCTCAGAACAGAGAGATTGCAGTGTGTTCTTCAGTGAGCTCTCCAGGCCACACCATCTCTGTTTCTGTCTGTGCTGCTAAAACAGCAGTGTCCTGGGTTGTTTGCCCCACAGCAGCACTCCCAGCCCTTGCTTCCAGGTCCAGGCACATCTCTGCCCTTTGTGCTTCTAAAACTGCCAGCCACCCCCAGTTTGCATGCATGCCCCCACAGCTCCAGGTTCCAGTCCGGGGGCTGCCCTTAAGTCCTTTCCCCGCCGCTATGGGTCTGTGAGTCTGTGCCTGGTCCCCAGCTGCGGGAGGCTTTTGCGCTCCTGTGTTATTTCACCTTCTTGGCTCAAGCACTTATGTCAGCTCCCTTCCCCTTCCATTTATCTTCCGATATCTGCCCACAGAATCACAGCTCCCCGCTTCATACCTCAAAACCAACCAACGGGGATATTCTGTTTGTAGAAATCCAGATATATCTTCTTACATCTCAAGCTGATTTTGTGTGTGTTGAGAGTGGTCTGGTGATATCCAGCTCAATTCAGGGAACCTTTTGAAAGAGGGTCCCCTATTCCTCCCAGTCTTTTTTCTCTAATACCATTATTAATTGTACCAACCCTGAGGTTCCAAGAGTTAGTTTTTATGACTTTTCTCTAGTTTTCCAAAGTTATAATTTATATGTTAATCCATTCAGCAACTGTTTAAAGAAATTTTTTAAAATAATAAGGTAGACAAACATTACAAAAAAGTTATAAATATGATTAATCATAAATGGAACTATATGCTTAGATAAGAATAGAAGGAACAATGAGTCTTCCTGGAAAGGCTGATGTTCAGTTTACTACTGTTGTATAACAAAATATACTTAATAGTCTATTGCAATATCATTTATTTTCCTCACAAGTTTCGGGTCAGGTATTGGGGAATAGCTTGGTTGGACAGTTCTTTTACAGTCTTGTATGATGTTGTAGTCAGAAGTTTGTTGGGGATATAGTCATCTGTATCAAGTTGAACTGCATAATTTGTGGAGCCTAGTGTAAAATGAAATAGTGGGGCCCTTTATACAAAAAGAAAAAAGTGCTGTGTTAATGGTGATAAAAATAAACCTTCCCTTTCTTACAGTCTCTCTCAAATTGTCATGATACATGTTATTTTCTATTTAATGCTTTTCTAAGTAAAGAAAAATTAAGATTTTTGATTATTAGTATGAATTGTACCATTCATCTTTATAGTATACAAGTTATAAATGCAAATATAAGAATATTTAACTCACATGTGGAATCACTGAAATTAAACAATTCCTATTCCATGGTTTATATGTGTCTGATTGCTGAGGTTAAGACTTCCAGTACTATGTCAAATAGTAATTGTGAGAGTGGACATCCTTGTCTTATTCCTGATCAAGGAGGAAAGGTTCTGTTTTTTCCCACTGAGGATGATATGAGCTGTGGGTCTTTTGTGTATGGCCTTTATGATGTTGAGCTATGTTCCATCTATCCCTACTTTTTTAAGGGTTTTTATCAGGAAAGGATCCTGTATTTTGTCAAATGCTTTTTCTGCATCTATTGACAGGATCATATAGTTCTTATCCTTTCTTTTATTAATGTGGTGTATCACGTTGATTGATTTGCTAATATTGAACCACACCTGCAGCCCAGGAATAAATCCCACTTGATCATGGTGAATAATTCTTTTAATGTACTGTTGAATTCGATTTGCTAGTATTTTATTGCAAGTTTTTACATCCATGGTCATCAGGGATATTGGCCTGTAATTCTCCTTTTTAGTGGGGTCTTTGTCTGGTTTTGGAATCAAGGTAATGCTGGCTTTGTAGAATAAGTTTGGAAGCTTTCTTTCCCTTTCTGTTTTTTGTTTTGTTTTGTTTTGTTTTTGGAACAGTTTGAGAAAATTAGGTATTAACTCTTCTTTAAATGTCTGGTAGAATTTCCATGGGAAGCCAACTGGCTCAGGACTCTTGTTTGTTGGGAGATTTTTGATTACTGATTCAAGTTCTTTACTGGTTAGGGTATGTTCAAATTTACTATTTCTTCTTGTTTCAGTTTTGGTAGTTTGTAAGTTTTTAGGAATTTGTCCATTTTTCCAAGTTGCCAAGTTTGATGGCATATATAATTTTTCATATATATATATATAATTGTTTGTATTTCTGTGGTGTTGGTTGTGATCTCTTTTCTATCATTTGTGATTTAGTCTATTTGGATCCTTCCTCTTTTCTTTCTGATAAGTCTGGCTAGGGGTTTATAAATTTTATTAATGCTTTTGAGGAACCAGCTCTTGGTTTCATTAATTCGTTTGACTCTGGTTTTTTTCTGTATCATTTATTTCTACTCTAATCTTTATTATTTCACTTCTACTGGCTTTAGGCTTTATTTGCTGTTCCTTTTTCAGCTCCTTTGGGTGTAAGGTTAGGTTGTGTATTTGAGACTTTTCTTGCTTCTTGAGGTAGGCCTGTACTGCAATATACTTCCCTGTTAGGACTGTTTTTGCTGCAACGAACAATGCTAAAATTTGTATGGAACCACAAAAGACCCCAAATAGCCAAAGCAATTCTGAAAAGGAAAAACAAAACTGCAAGAGTCATGATTCCAGATTTCACGCTATATTACAAAGCTGTAGTCATCAAGACAGTGTGGTCCTGGCACAAAAACAGACATCGATTAATGGAACAGAATAGAGACCCCAGAATATACCCATAAGTATATGGTCAATTAATCTTTGACAAACAGGAAAGAATATCCAATTGAAAAAAGTCTCTTCAACAAATAGTGTTGGGGAAACTGGACAGCAAAATGCAGAAGAATGAAACTGAACCACTTTCTTATACCATACAAAAAAATAAATTCAAAATTGATGAAAGACTTAAATGTGAGACAAGAAACCATCAAAATCCTAAAGGAGAACACAGGCAGAAACCTCTTTGACCACAGCTATAGCAACTTCTTATTAGACACATCACCACAGGCAAGGGAAGCAAAAGTAAAAATGAACTGTTAGGACTTCATCAAGATAAAAAGCTTTTGCACAGCAAAGGGAACAATCAACAAAACTAAAAGGCAGCCTATGGAATGAGAGAAGATATTTGCAAATGACATATCAGTTAAAGTTAGTCTCCAAAATCTATAAAGAACTTATCAAACTCAACACTCAAAAAAAAAAAAAAATTTAACCCGGTTAAGAAATGGGCAGAAGACATGAATAGATACTTTTCCAGAAGGTTGCCCAAATGGGTAACAGACACATGAAAAGATGCTCAACATCACTCATCATCAGGGAAATACACATCAAAACCACAATGAGATATCATCTCACACCTGTCAGGATGGCTAAAACTAACAACACAAGAAACAAAAGGTGTTGGAGAAGATGCAGAAAAAGGGGAACATTCTTACATTTTTGGTGGGAATGCAAACTGGTGTAGCCACTCTGGAGAACAGTATAGAGGTGCCTCGAAATGTTTAAAATAGAACTCCCTATAATCCAGCAATTGCACTGCTAGGTATTTGCCCAAAGGGTATAAAAATGCAGATTCGAAGGGACACATTCACTCTGATGTTTATAGCAACATTATCAACAATAACCAAATTATGGAAAGAGTCCAAGTGCCCATCCACTGATAAATAAATAAATAAATAAATAAATAAATAAATATATATATATATATATATATATATATATATATATATATTATGCCATCAAAAAGAATGAAATCTTGCCATTTGCAATAACATGGATGGAGCCAGAGTGTATTATGCTAAGTGAAATAAGTCAGAGAAAGACAAGTACCATATGATCTCACTCATACGTAGAATTTAAGAAAAAAAAAAAAAAAAAGATGAACTTATGGGAAGGGGGAAAAGAAAAAAGAGAGAGAGGGAAACAAGCCATAAGAGACTTTTAATGATAGAGAGCAAACTGAGGGTTGATGAAGGAAAGTGGGTGGGGGATGGGCTAGATGGGTGATGGGTATTCAGAAAGGCACTGGTTTGTAAGAAAGTGATGAACCACTGAATTCTACTCCAGAAACCAATATTGCACTGTATGTTAACTACCTAAAATTTAAATAGAAAAAAAAGAAAAGTATGGCATTTTGATCACATTAGTCCCCATGCTTATTCATTTATAGACGTAACTCACTTATCTTATACTGAGCTTAAGTCACTGAATTCCCATGCTTTGTGAGCCCAACAGAATTCTGTGCTGCTGTGGTATCGTGAATGCTGTATATGAGTAGAATGGCAAGGAACAGCAGATACTCATAACTGTATCTCCTTTGCTCACTCACATTCTCCATTGTTCTAGTGGAATGCACGCAGAAAACATAAGTTCATAGATAAAACCATTAAATTTTAAGATGGTGACAGAAAAGCACTACACCAAAGGTAGGGCTTTTTTAGCAGGGGGCCCTCGGTGATGGCACAAGTCAAATGCCCATAAAGTTGGCCCTGATCTGAAGGCTTGGCCTAGCAGGACATCCAGGAATGGCTCAATCACACAGCTGGCAGTTAACTGACTGTTAACTAGAGTATTTACATGTGGCCTTTCAAGCACGGTGGTCTCAGGATAAACTTCATACATGAAGTCTGGCTTTCCTCAGAGCAAGCATCTTCAATGAACCAGATATAGGTTTCATGGCCTTTTATGATCTAGCTTCAAAAATTATGTAGTGTAGATTCGACCATACTTTACCAATCAGAGCAGTCATAATACCATCCAGATTCAAGGCAAAGAAAATGGACCCCTATCTCTTAACAGAAAAAATGTCAAAGAATTTGTATCTATTTTTAAAAAGCCACTATAGCAGATGACCTGGCAAAGTTTTGAACGTAATAATAGATATCATAATAGTAATAAAGCCTCATATAAGTACCATTATAATTAAAAATCTCCTTTCCCCACTGGTCAACTTTCCAGTGTAACAGGTATCAATAATTTGAGATGCTTTTATATGTAAGCAAAATATATGTGTATACATATATAAATGTGCACATATATAATATGCACATTTATATATACACACATACATCATTAAATGTTGCTTTCCAAATCATATCATTGCTTAAATGATTTCTTATGACTTGTCTTATTTGCACTTAAAAATTTGTATTACTCTTTGTGTTGGGTTGTATATTATTCTAGATATACCATGTCCTCCTTTAAGTCTTTCCAAATTCCTTGCTATTACAATCAGTGTTGCAATGATTTTTGATGTTATATCTTGTCAATTTTGTAAACATCTGTCCATAGAAAACTTATGGAAGTGGAATTATTGGGTCAAAAAACTTATGCAGTTTTGAATTTTAATTCATCAATGTATATTTTCCACTCCTTGTTTGCCAGGCATTAAACTAGGCACTTACTTTAGTGGATATTTTCATATTAACTTTCAGTGAGATTGTACCAACTTATACTCCCACAAGATTATGTGCGAATTCTGTTTCTTCTTGCCCTTGTTAACACAGGGTGTTTTTAAGCATATTAATCTTTGATAAATGTATAACTGTAAAATGTTTTGATTTCATGCTGAGTGTGATTGAACATAATTTTATGTTTATTTGTTATTTCTCCCCCCCCCCTTTTTTTAAAGGAATTGACTGCGCCCCTCATTTGGCCATTTTTATTTTGACTTAACTATCTTTAACCATTAAGAAAATTTTCTGTTTAGCATAACAGTTGTATATTTCATCTCTAGTTGTCACTTTTGCATTGTGTGGGGTATTTTGACCATGCTGAAGATTCTAAGATTTTGGTTATATCCATCTTTTTTTTAATAGCTTCTGAATGTTTTGTCATATTAAAATGAATATTGTCTTTCCTCCTTTCCTTTCTAGTAATTAGCCTTAATTTCCTTTCCTTCAAGATTACAAAAAAATTCACATTTAGTTTCTTTCAGGTTTATTTTTCACATTTAAATTTTTATTTCAGTTAAAAATAACAAACACCTTTAAAACCAAAGTATCCACTCCTTTTGAGAAGACAATACATAGATATTAAAATATGTGAAAGACACAGATTTGGGTCTGGCTGAAAGTAAAATTTTGGGTTCTTATAAAAACTATTTTTATTTTTTGGTTAAATGCATAACGATTCACACGTGCACACATACACAATCTCATGTATACATAGATACTGTCCTTAATCAGCCTACTGGGAGTCCTTTTACCAAAAGTTAACTCATGCCTTGGCACCAACCTATCTGACACCTTTTAAATTTTCCTATAAGGTGGTTGAGATTTGACATACATAATGAAATGAAGAAAATTTACATTTACTTAATTGGTGCTACAAATATATTTGCTTGAAGATATTTGGCCTGTCTAGGTATCAAAATATCCCTAAATGCATTATTTGATAATTGATAAGATTATAATATAGGATGGTTGGTGAAATATTGAGTTGCCATTTTTATTGAGAACCCACAAGGAGCAGGTCTATGTGAGCACTCTAGTACAGAGATGTGTTTCATAGTATTTCCATTCAGACAGAATATGGTCTGAAAAAAATGAATCAAATCACTATAATACAAAGAGTATATAATTGGTAAATATTTGGGATAAACTAAATAATTTAGAAACATGTAGAGGATGTATCCCTTAAGCAATCATAAATAAAATCATTCCAAAGAAATATGTCATCAGGGCATTGGTAGTCATTACAAGACAGGTATAGGCTAAGATTATGGTGGGATACTTTTACATTAAAGAGAAGAATAAAACAAGTTCAGGAGTGAAAAATTTAGGGAATTCTCAGGGGAACAGAGCCTCTTTTCAGACTGGTGAAATGTGTGATTTGGATTTGAGGATAGAATTTAATAAGTCTACAGAGGAAGAGATTTCCAAGGGCTCAAGATCTGAGACTCTCTTTAAAAGGCATTGGTCAAAAGGTATGATCTTTATGGTTTATTAAGCTGCTAAGTGGAACAACTACCATGATGCATTTCAGGCAGCAAATCCGATAGCAGTAAATAGAATGCATTGAAGAGATGAAGTTTAAAATGGGAGTTCTGGAGGGAAAGAGACAAATTGTATTGATAAGGCGGCAGATAAAGGCCTGAGTTCAGATAGATGTAATGGGAATGGAGAGTAAAATCTGAATTTGAAAGTCAGTACAAATAATGTATTTGCATACCTGGTGGATGTTTGATGTGAATTGGCGCAGATAAACTTATTTTGAAAATTTTTTAAAATTTAATTTAATTTTATTATGTTATGTTAGTCACCATACAGTACATCATTAGTTTTTGATGTAGTGTTCCATGATTCATTGTTTGCATGTAACACCCAGTGCTCCATGCAATACGTGCCCTCCTTCATACCCATCACTGGGCTAGCCCATCCCCCTAACCCCCCTCCCCTCTAAAACCCTCAGTTTGTTTCTCAGAGTCCATAGTTTCTCATGGTTCATCTCCCCCTCCGATTCCTCCCCCCTTCATTTTTCCCTTCCTTCTCCTAATGTCCTTCATGCTATTTGTAATTTGAATACCTACAAAAATGTTAGAGAAGTTAGGAGGAGTGCCTAACTTTACATTGGAGAATAAATTTGTTTTTAAATACGTGAATTTGGAGGTGGAAGTATTGGGTACATGTAGGAGAGTGTAGAGTTTAATCACAGAGGAGAGGTTACTTGAAGCTTTAGGAAATCATGGTAATTCATGAGCAAGGCAATGAGACTTTTTGTTTGTTTTTTGTTTTTACTATTTATTTTTTTAATTCTTAAAGTATAGCTGATATATATTAGTTTCACATGTAAAACAGTGACTTGACAATTATATGCATTACTAAATGCTCACCACATTAAGTATAGTTACCATCTGTCACCAAAGTTATTACAATATTATTGACTATATTCCATATGCTGTACTTTTCATTCCTGTGACTTATTTATTTTATAACTGGCCATTTGTACTACTTAACCCTTTTCACCTATTTTACCTTTCCCCCCACCAGCCTCCCCTCAGGGAACCTCCCCTCTGGTTTGTTTTCTCCATTTATGAATCTCTTTCTGTTTTTTGTTTGTTTTGTTTTTTAGATTCCACATATGAGTGAAATGATACAGTATTTGTCTTTTTCCAACTTATTTCATTTAGCATAATGCCCTGTGGGTCCATTTATGTTGAGGTAAATGGCAGAATTTCATTTTTTTTTTCATGGCTGTGTAATATACCATTGCACATGTGTACCACATCTTCTTTATCTGTTCATCTACTGATGGAAATTTGGGCTGCTTCCATATCTTGGCTCTTGTAAAGAATGCTGCGGTAAACATAGGGGTGCATGTGTCTTTTCAAATTAGTGTTATTATTTTCTTTGGGTAAATATCCAGGAGTGGAATTGCTGGGTCATATGGTAGTTCTGTTTTTAAATCTTTTCAAAAATCTACCTACTGTTGTTTATAGTGGCTGCATCAATTTACATTCTCACCAAACTGTGCATAACTGTTACCTTTTCTCCACATCCTTAACAACATTTGTTATTTCTTATCTTTTTGATTCTAGCCATTCTGACTGGTGTGAGGTGATATCTTACTGTGGTTTTGATTTGCATTTCTCTGATGATTAGTGATATTGAGGGTGTTTTCATGTGTTTACTGATCATCTGTATGTCTTCTTTGGAAAAATTTCTGTTCGGGTCCTCTGCCCATTTTTAAATCAGGTTATTGGGTTTTTTGGTGTTGCAAGATTTCTTTATATATTTTGGATATTAACTCCTTATTGGTTATATAATTTGGAAATATCTTCTCCCATTCAGTAGATTACCTTTTCACTTTGTTGATGGCTTCATTTACTGTACAAATGCTTTTTAGTTTGATGTAGTCCCAATTGTTTATTTTTGCTTTTGTTTCTCTTGTGTGAGGAGACAGACCAGAAAAAAGTTGCTAGGGCTGATGACCAAGATATTACTGCCTATGTTTTATTTTAAGAATTATGCTTTCAGGTCTTACATTTAGGTCTTTAATCCATTTTGAGTTCATTTTTGTGTATGGTAAAAGAAAATGGTCCAGTTTCATTCTTTTGCATTTAGCTATCCAGTTTTCCCAATACCATTTATTGAAGAGACTCTCTTTTTTTCCCATTGTAGCCTTGCCTCCTTTGTTGTAGGTTAATTGACCCAATACACAGGGGTTTCTTGGCTCTCTATTCTGTTCTATTGATTTATGTATCTATTTTTGTGCCAGTGACATACTGTTTTATTACCATAGCTTTGTATATAGTTTGAAATCTGGGATTATGGTACCTCTAGCTTTACTCTTCTTTCTCAAAATTTCTTTGGCTGTTCATGGTATGTTGCAGTTCCATAAAATTTTAAGATTATTTTTTCAGGTTCTGTGAAAAATACTTTTGGTACTTTGTTGGGATTGCATTGAATCTATAGATTGCTTTGGGTTGTATGGACATTTTAACATTATTAATTCTTCCAATCCACGAAGATGGTATATCTTTCCATTTGTTTGTGTCATCTTCAATTTCTTTCATCACCGTCTTAGAGTTTTCAGAGTACAGGTCTTTCACCTACTTGGTTAAATGTATTCCTAAATATTTTATTATTTTTGATGTAGTTATAGATGGGATTGTTTTCTTAATTTCTCTTTCTGCTAGTTCTTAGATCAGCTATGACTCCTGTTCTTACAGGTTGTGGTCCTGTGTAGCAGAAGTTCTGTGGAACTATAGCACAGCCCCCTTTGGTCATCAAAACCAGATGCTCCAAGGTTGTCCCTTATGTGGGCTGCATGTGCCCTCTGGTTAGACTGGGTTGTGACTGCCACTGGTGTCTTGGTGGGTGTGGCTGGCCCTCAGCCTGGCTATCAGCAGTGACTGGCCATGACCATTCCAGGAGCACTGGTGGGCAGGGCTTGTGCTCATGCAGCTGACTGAGAGGACTGGCTATAGCTACTGCATGTGCACAGGTGGGTGGGGCTAGCTACCAGTGCAGCTGACTAAGAGGCCTTGTGATACTATTGCAGGCATGCTAGCTCCTCCTTCCCCAGTGCAAGAGTCACTCTGGAGGGCCACCAGTCCTGACTGGGGCTGGCTCTTAGGTGTGGCAGTGCAGCAGTTGCTCTGGGGGTTGCTGGTCCCAACTAAGACTGCCCACTGGGTGAGGAGGGATAGGAGCAACTTTGGAGGGGTGCCTGCCAAGTCTGCAGTCTGTGTGGGGTCTTTCTGCAAGGAAATGCTGGGGTAAAACAAGCAATACTAACATGGAGGATGGAAGGCATTACAACTGCCTCCTGAAAGTGTCTGGCCAGCTAGCTTGATGGAAGGCAAGAAAAAGGTGCCTGTCAGTACTTCTGTTTCTGGAGAAAGCTCCTTTCCTCTCTAGCACATGTCCTAAAATTGGTAATAAATCTCCTTCAGATATACCTCAGGTACTTTTTAAGCTGCTATTACTGTGTTGGTTCTCAGTTTGAGTGATATAGCCTGCTGACCCTTTAAAACAGAGACTCAGTTTTCTATAGTCCCCTGGCTCTCCCAGAGTTAAGCCTGCCATTTTTAAAGATATTATGGAGGCTTCTTTACTTGGTGCAGGTCCTAAGGGCCAAGGGTTCCAAGTATGTGGAATTCCCTTGTCCCCCCATGCCTATTTCACTTGTGGGTATATTCCCACAACCTTGTGGGTTCCCAACCACATCTCTGTGCTTCCTACTCTTCTTAGTGTGGCATTCTCATTATGTCTTTAGCTGTGGAAGATCTGTTGTGCCAATCTTAGGGCCATATTCAGAGTGAGTTTCATTACGTGTAGTTGCCTCAGTGTGTGTGTGGGAGAAGATGAGTTCAGGATCCTCCTACTCCACCATCTTCCCCTATTCTTAGGCTGGTTTGGCAACAGGCTTTTAGTACAACCATTAAATTGCTTCCAAATGTCAAAATAAAAGTAGAGGAGTAAGAATTAGGGGAAGAGATGTGTGGAAGGGATGTTTAAATAAGTAGGAGGCTAATAAGCTCTTCCTCCCTGGAAATTGAAAAAAAGAGAAAGTTTCAAGAAGGTAGAGACTATTGGGACTGTATTTGAGACACTGGAGTAGTTTCATTGAAGTGGTATGAGCAAAAGCCAGATGTCTGGGGGGTTAATAATCTACTTTTGAGGTCATATAAGCAATAAGTAGGGAGTATTTTAAAATCAGCTTTATTGAGGTATAAATGACATGCAGTAATATGCACCAATTTTAACTATGCATTTCAATGAGTTTTGATGAATTTATACACACCAACACAATCAAGATATAGAATATTTTCATTATTATACAAAGTCCTTTTATGACCCTTCTCAATTCACTTCCTTATTACCCCAGGCAGTCACTGATCTGCTTTCCTTCACTACGGATTAGATTTGTCCTTTCTAGAATTTCTCGTTAAGTGCAGTCATATAGTGCATAATCTTTTGTGTCTGGCCTTTTGTACTCAGCATGATTTTGAGATTCTTTCGTGTTGTTGTATGTGTCAGTAATTTGTTCTCTTTTATTGGTAAGTATGTAAAATATGTTTTTGAGTAGTTTTATTAGTGATGTAAGGTATAGACCATAAGAGAGAAATATAAATAAATGTCATACTTTTTTTCGGATAGCAAAAATCTGAGGGTGTTTGTAAATAGATAAAAGGACTTAATAGAGAAACCAAATAGAGAATACTAAATAGGAAATAATTTATTTAAAATATTCCTAGAGGATTCTGGGTTATAAAAGGAAAAAGGCCATGAAATGAGAGTACAAGCAGGGAAGTTAGTCTTAGAATTAGAATAAATAAACAAAACAAAAAACAGGAAGAAAATGTTTCTTTAACCACAGTGAAGGAGATAAGATAAACTAAAAAGGAAGTCTAGTTAAAATGAAATTTTCAAGATATAAAGACTATGTCAGGAATTATGGTGGAGAGAAGACAGTGATGAAAATGTACATCAAATAGCCTAGATTTTCCTTGTAAGAAAGTGAAAACATCCTCTGAGAATTAGAAATATGGAGTTGGAGTTGAAAATTTGAGGAAAAGAGATCTATTTTATTAACATGGCACATGGAATCAGCTGGTGACTTCTTGTATACTCAGCATATTTTTTACTTATTCTAGCAACATTTGAAAAGAAGGAAGATAACATTGTATATTGCACAATAAGTAGGGTATGGGGTCAAGAAAGTGAAGGATTTCATTGTGCAAGGAAGTATCATTTAAAACACTCTGGTTATTGTAAATAATGCTGCAATAATGCCCTGTGGGTCCGTTTATGTTGAGGTAAATGGCAGAATTTCATTTTTTTTATGGCTATAAACATAAATATAAAGGTGCATATCTTTTAAAATCAATGTTTTTATTTTTTGGGGGGTGGGCCTAAATACCCAATAGTGGAATTATCGTATAATATGGTATTTCTATTTTTAATTTTTTGAGGAACCTCCATACTGTTTTCCATAGTGGTTGCACCAATTTATATTTCCACCAACAGTTCATGAGGGTTTCCTTGGAAGCAACCCAAATGTCCATCAATAGATGAATGTATAAAGAAGATGTGGTAAACTTACAATCAGATATTACTCAGCCATAAAAAAGAATGAGAACTTGTCATTTGTAACAACATGAATGGAATGAATGGACCTAAAGGGTATTATGCTAAGTGAAATAAGTCAGACGAGAAAGACGAATACTATATGATTATCACTTATGTGTAGAATCTAAGAAAAAAACAAAACAAATGAACAAACCAACTAAAAACGAAACAGATTCTTCAATAAAGAGAACAAACTGGTGGCTGCCGTAGGGTAGGTAGGTGGGTAGGTGGGCCAAATAGGTAATGGGGTTTAAGAGGTATAAATTTGCAGTTATAAAATAAATGTCATGGAGATGAAAAATACAGCATAATGAATATAATCAATAATATTGTAATTACATTGTATGGTGACAGATGATGATTACACTTATTGTGGTGATTGAGTAATATATAGAATTATTGAATCAATGTATTGTACACTTGACATTAATATAACATTGTATGTCAGTTGTACTTAATAAAATAAATAAATTAAAAAAAAAACCCACTAACTCTGGGGTTTAGAGTAAGTGGAAAGAAAAGTCCAGGAAGTTGATGGATGAGGAGAATAAAAGGGGAAATGGAGTGAGGGAACGATGGTGGAGAATGTGGAAAAATCCAATCCATTCAGTCGTGGGTGAATCTCATGATCCATAAGTTAGGCACCATTGTGTCCTCTCTTTAATATAGGGTCCTTTGGCTATTGATGCTTTTCCTGGGTTGGACTAGAATTCTCTAAAGGCCCTTTGAACTAAGTAATTGGAATCACATGCACTTCCTCAGAAAAATTCTATGTTGCCTTGCATTCTACCCTTTTCCTTTTCTTTAATTTGGAGCTCCCAGAATTCCCTATGGTTGTGTGCTTCTTTTTTTTTTTTTCCTTTCTTTTGCAGTTTCTACTTTAGCACTTGACCCTGATCCAGTAATGAAATCCCCTAGTATAAAAATTTAAAACAGCCATAAATTCCACTTATTACCATCTATATTACCTTTATTAAGACTTCTCAAGATTTAAGCTACATATAAATAATGTGAAGTCTTATTAAATGCAGGTTCTGATTCAGTAGGTCTGAGCTGGACCTAAGAATGTGCATTTCTAGCAAGCTGCCACTATATGCTGATGTGCTTGAATCACACTATCGGTAGCACAGATCTGGCCTATACCTCTCCATCTTGGCCTTTGAAAGCAGAAATATGTCAAGGAAGGATGAGCTCAAAGATATGACTAAACATATGGGAAGATTGAATGGAGAAAATATTAAGGTCTTTGGAGTTGTCAGCATTGCACTATTAGGAGAAAACGCAGATGCTAACTAATACCATATAATAAAATGACAGATGAAGTTGAAAAATCAGATAAGTGAAGAGGGTAAAAAAATGTGGTAAAAATAAAAACCTGACTGACAAGGATGTGGAGAAGATGCTGTAAATGGATGCCCTAGACTTTGAAAGAGGCAACTGGTGAAAGTTTGCCTAGGGAAAGAAAGTCCTAACAAAGCACATCATAAACAAATGAAATTCATTTTCTGCTTGGTAACTTTAATCACAAATTCCTAAATAAACAAAAAGTAATTATTACACATGTGTTGCCAAGGTTACTGTTTTCACAGTTTAAAAGTGTTTTCTCACCTATAGATGAGAGAACAAAAAGTTGGCTTTGGAAGATAACTTTTGATGGCACTATAAAACAATAATCTTGGTATCCAGGAATCTTCACCTAATTTCTGTTGAGCTCTTTTCCCTTGTGCTGTGTAGCTTTCTCAAATGACAGTCCTTCCCATTGTCTGTTTATGATTCCAACATTTCGTTGGCCTGTCATGCTGGGGCTCTGTGCTTCTAAGCACCTTTATCACTGTTGAGAACTTGCTTATAATTTTTGTGTCCAGCTGTGGTAAAAGTGAATGCTGTTAAAAAGGGAATTGAGGGATTTTTCTTTATATAGGATCAAACTTGGAAAAGGGAACATCAATATAAAATGAGCAATACTTAAATAACCCTTTTTTCACTTCCATTTACTTTCAGAGAGATAAGTTAAGATTCTATTCCACTTATAGTTTCTTTTCATGTTGGACCCTGCAGTGAAGGTACAATAACTGTGCATATGGAAGTAGACAGCAGGATTTAATTTCAGTAGGTATCAGAGGTGGGTTAAAATAGAGGGAGTGGTTTAAAGACCTCATATTCTTTCAGATACAATAGAAACTACTGAAAAGTGGGATTTGTGGAGAAGTCATTTTAGCTAAACTAAACACACTGAATGTGTTAGTATTACAGGCAAAGATCATTTGATAAATATTAACAAGATCACATTTAAGTCTGGCAAATTCTATATTTGAGATGACTGTGAAAATTTGCTATTACTATGTCTTAGTTTGGGTTACCTCAGAGTTAGACCTGTGACAAGGATTTGAGGTTAAGTAGTTTTTAGGGGTGTTGAATCCAAATACTCTAGAAAGAAATGCACATGCTGGTAGTTGGACACCAGGCTAGTGCGCAGTGAAGTAGTAAGAGTCAAAAGTTCTGGACTGAGCACTGCCGGTGTCTACTGTATACTGTAGTATTGAATTCCAGTTTATATGTGTCATATTTTCTTAGAGGTGTATGTTATTCAATCAGAACTCTTGAATGTAAAAAATAAAGGGAGGAAATGATTATTATATGAAATCAGAAATTTAGATACGTGAAAGTGTGACAAAAAACTTTTAGAACATAATTTTAGCTGTGATTATGAATATACACTATTGTTAATGGAATCAGAAATCTATCAGACCTTTTTCTTGACAGTAAGATCTGCTAGAAACACAGTGTTTTCAGGGATCAGATTTTCTGATGAATATAAGTGCCATACTATAATGAACAGAGGCGTACTGGTGGTTCTGAGAGTGGGTTGGCCTGCCATGCCCTGCAGCAGGAGCAATGCCCAGTAGTTGAGTTGGGAGTGTCCCAAGCTTCACCTATCTGTGGGTAGTAATGAGGTAGAGTTTGAGGTAAAATGGAGAATACATGCATCAACTGAAGATATTTAAAGTCAGATATTTTAAACATTCACCCAAAGAAAATACAACCTGAAATATACCAAGCTGGTGAGTAAGTGGCATGTTTGTGACTATTACTCCAGTGAAGATTAAAAATATAAATTAAAAGAAAATCTTTCATTTAATTTTCTCTTTCATGGTTGAAATAACAGTTCCATCTGAAATCTACCTGAATTGAAGTTATTTGTATCTTCTTGTCTCATTATGAATATCTGTTCTCCTCATTCTTTTTTTGAGTGTCAGATTCATCACCAGTTTATCTTTAATTGCCTCAGAATGTTTAGGCTAATGCCTTGCATGTTCTTGGAATAGGCAGGATTTTAGTCATTTTTAAGTGCATTCATTCTTTGTACAGCTATATGTAGGGTTATTTTATGAACCAGGTATCAGGTGCTGGGGATAGGCAATGAAAAATGGTGAATAAATAGGCAATGCCTCTGAGTTCACATGATTTCATTCTAGGGAAGTTGACATGTAGTAAAGAATCATTCAGTCAGTAAAATTGTTAGGATACTTTCGGTTACATGAAAATATATAGCATATCTTGTAATTTTACAAATAGTAGTCCAAAATTATTTGGCAACAGACACTCAATTTAACTTTCAAGTTTTTCATTCACCTTATTTTCTGTTGACACATTCTTGGACATCTTTGATTTTTTGTCTCGTGTATTTGATTTTTAAAATATTATTAGAGTATGTTTAGCACTAAGCACAATGACTGGCACATACTATGCTTTGCATAAAACTATTTATTAATGTTAAAAGCATTATGTTCTTCTAATGATCAGGAGCCCTGCCACGTATTTTCCATTCACCTCTGTTTAATTTCACAACAATTCTATGATAAAATCACTAGTATCATAAACAATTTACAGAGAAGGTGTTTGTGGCCTAGGAAAATTAAATAATATATCAATGCCATACATTCAGCAGGTAAGTGTATGTGCAGAAATAAAGATTTGTTTTCAGAGCCTACTTTTTTTTAAACACTAAACACAGTAGCTCATAGTAGCTCATCTTACCAGAAACTATAACTACACCTATGAAAATTATCAACCATTTCTATAACAAATAGTCCAGATCTAGAAAACCTGAGGAAAAAAATAAACACAGCATAATAAAATTCTCATTAGTTGTCATATCTGATTTTCATTTGCCCACCTTGATTTAAATGAACTGAGAACATTTATAGTTAAAGCCTAAATATTTGCTTATGAAAATTGGTGGAGGGGTAATAAGAAACCAGAGAACTGAAATTAATTATCATAATTTTTATATTCAAAACATTAAATGATATACTAGAAATTATAGGGTGGTAAAACTAGATTTCTTAATATCTTTTAAAGTGGAAATAATGACATATCTAAACTGAGTTTGGAAAAAGGCTGATTGCATTAGGGAAGACTTTAGGGATAATTACTAAATGATTAAAACAAACCACACAAAAAGGACAAAAATATGTTAACTGGTTTATATAAATCAACATTGAATATTTAGATGAGCACTATCAGCAAAAAAGACTTTAACACTCTCAAGATGTTCATTATCGGGCGCCTGGGTGGCTCAGTCGTTAAGCGTCTGCCTTCGGCTCAGGTCATGATCCCAGGATCCTGGGATCGAGTCCCACATCGGGCTCCCTGCTCGGCGGGAAGCCTGCTTCTCCCTCTCCCACTCCCCCTGCTTGTGTTCCTGCTCTCGCTATCTCTCTCTCTGTCAAATAAATAAATAAAATCTTTAAAAAAAATAAAATAAAAAAAAAATAAATAAAAAAAGATGTTCATTATCATTTTGAAAAGTCATCTGTGGTTCTTATTTTGGTAGCAATACAGAGCATCCATCTAATTTGCTGAATAAGTTGCCTAATAATAAATATAAAACTCACATTTTACTTAGAGCTTTATAATTTGCAAAAGCACTTTTGCATCCATTCTTTCATTGGTTCTTACAGTGGCTGTGAAAAGTGGGTTCTTATTTCTGTTTTATAGATGAAGAGGTTGAGGCTCAGAGCAGTAAGTGTCTTATCCAAGTTCACATAGCCAATCCATTCTTCTGTCCATTATGCAAGCCCAGTTCAATTCCAGCTTTACTAAAGCAAGTTCAAACTGAAGTTGACTGTCTGCTCCTTGCTGTCATTGTCCTTATGGAGATATATGAAGAAATTACCTTTACCCTTGAGAACCCCTTAATTTTTTATTTTTTAAGATTTTATTTATCTGAGAGAGAGAGAGAGAGATCACGAGCAGGGGAGAGGGGTAGAGGGAGAAGCAGACTCCCTGTTGAGCAGGGAGCCTGATGTGGGACTCGATCCCAGGACCCCAGGATCATGACCTGAGCTGAAGGCAGACGCTTAACCCGTCTGAGCCACCCAGGCACCGGAGAACCCTTAATTTGAATATATTTGATCTTAGAACTTACTGTATTTTTATGATGACTTTAATAAGTGGATACAAATTTTGTTTATTCACTAGGCTGTCATCCCAGATTTTTTTTTTTCTTTTTTTAATTTGGGGCTGGCTGGTGAAGACTATGTGGTGAAGGACTGTGGTTAGCAGAGTTGAGGGTGGTTAATGAAATCTCTGTATAAAGAGTTTTGAAAAAGATTCTAGAAAACCAATGGTTTCTCTGTATATTTATTGAGGGCATTCACTTTGGCTATTGGGTCGTGGAGATATGTCTTTTATAGATATCTTAAAAGCTTTGATGAGTAAAGAAGACAAAGCTTAAATTGCATCAATCACACAAAAATGATTTATATTTAAATTAAATTAAGATTTTTAAAAAATCTTTACACCAGCTTTATGTATATATAATCTGTAATTTACTGTCAGCCATGCACGCTATATGCCATTAAGATATATGTATTAACAAGTTAGAAAGAACAAATGAGTTGTCTTTTTTATTAAAAAGATCAAAAACACATAGCTACAAAGAAATCTATTTTCTCATAAGCACTGAAGTGATTATAAATCTCTATAAAATAAAGCAAAATGAAATTAAATGATCATTTTTCAAAATTGCCTCTGTGAATTTGAAAATCATTGAAGATTTTCAGTCGTAACATTCTAAAGCAATGCTTCAGACAGAATGCCATACTTATGAATGAAATGTGATGATGTCTGGGATTTGCTCCAAAATAAATGAGGTTGAGGGGCCTCCGGGAGTCTCAGTCAGTTAAGCATCTGCCTTCCGCTCAGGTCATGATCCCAGGGTCCTGGGATGGAGACCTGCATCGGGCTCCCTGTTGCTCTGTAGGGGGTCTTCTTCTCCTTCTCCTTCTGCCTGCCACTCTCCCTGCTTGTGCTCTCTCTCCCTCTCTGTCAAATAAATAAACAAAATCTTAAAAAAAAATAAATGAGGTTGAGGGTGAGGAACTGCATAGGGGTATAGATGTAATATGATAGACCGTGAATTGATAATTATTGAAGCCGGGCAATGAATACATGAAGTTCATCATCATAATTTTTCTGCTTCTATAAAAAAGGTAAAAAATAAGAAATAAGTTTATCATTCTAATATTCCATATATTAAGTGCATATACATAAATTTTGTATTTATATATGGCTATACATGCATTTATGGATGGTTATGTATGCATGTGTATATGTATGTATGTATATATACTTACACATATGCACATGACACTTCTAACTGTAGAATATTGTAAATAAATATTTGGATTCTGGTTATATGCTATTGCTGCAGTGTTCCAGAGAAATTAAGCTACCGCATGTAGAGATGAAAGACTTTTATTTTTCTTCTCTTTAGAGATTACTTTGTCTATATGAGAATCAGTGCTTTCTTAAGGAAAATTGAAAAAAAATGCATTTTCCTGATAATGTCCATGTGAAATATAAATAATCTGTACTTATGATGATAGAAAAAAATCTTAAATATTAAGTTCTGTAAAAAAATGTAAACCTCCAAATAGCTATTGTAGTATAGTAGAAAATAGTGAAATGATGCTGGTAGGGGTGGTGTGTGGGGGGAAGGGATAGTTAAGAGCTTCAGGAATTTAACATTAAATGAGTCTAAGAGTTTATGTGATTGAGAGGTAAAATGAAATTTCATACAGAGACAACCAAATAAGTGTACGAAAAAAATGGTGTATATGGAATGTTTTAAGATTATTATGACTTGGGAATAGTATATGTATTTAAAAAAAATTTTAAAATATAGAAGAGAGATTCAGATGACCAAGAACTTTTATTTATGGAAGATGGGTTCCATTCGGTGGCTTTAAATTGAAAAGCAATATTTCTAATTCAGTTTTATGTTGTCACTTTTCCAATTATTACTATGAAATTCTGATTGAAATTAGGGAGATTAGAGGCAGAAATAACTATTAAGAAATCATAACTGTCCAGGTGAGAGGAACAAAAGTGTAAATTAAGGCAGTAAGAATACAAAATAAATTTTAAAAAATAACTAGGAAATGGAACTAACCCATCATGTTGAATGTAGTAGAAAAAGAGGAAGAAAGTATCAAACAAATGACTCTCAGATTTCTGACTTGGGAAAAGGGTTATAGAGTACAGGTCCATAATCATTTATCTACAGTTCCAAAATCTACATGTTCCTGATCAGACAATTTTTACCTGTTTTTCTTTTTTTTTTTTTTTTTTTTTACCAAAACTCATTTAATAGCATACCATTTTTTGAATTGATGCAAGATTATTAAAAAATCTTTATTCTACATAGTATAAATATTCACGCATCTACTGCAGATTTACATATAGCACCATTATCTACAATAGCCAAATTATGGAAACAGCAGAAGTGTCCATTGACTGATGAATGGATAAAGAAGACGTGGTTTATGTATACAATGAATTATTACTCAGACATGAAAAAGAATGAAATCTTGCCATTTGCATGGACATGCATGGAGCTAGAGGGTATTATGCTAAGCAAAATAAATCAATCAGAGAAAGACAAATATGATATGATTTCACTCCTATGCAGAATTTAAAAAACAAAACAAATGAGCAAATGGAAAAAAAGAGAGAGAGGCAAACCATGAAACAGACTCATAATTATAAAGAACAAACTAATGGTTACCAGAGGGGAGGTGGGTGGGAAGATGAGTTAAGTAAGTGATGGGGACTAAGGAGTGCAGTTGTGATGAACAACAGGTGTTGTATGGAAGTGTTGAGTCACTATACTATACACTCGAAACCAGTATTACACTGTATGTTAACTAACTGGAATTTAAATAAAAACTTGAAAAAATATGTTTAATTATGAGCCATTGTCCTAGAAAGAGCTGAGACTATTATATAATACATGGTACATGCACCTCCTTATCTTTATAAAATCCAAAGTATTCTGAATACCAAACACATCTAGTCCTAAGGGTTTCTGATAGAGATTATGGATTTGAGTGCTATTTAATAAGATATCATTTATTAAAAAGATGCCACCTCATCTCTTAAAAGGTAAAATAACTCTATGAAAATCAATCATGACCTTTTTTGGACATTACCTGGAGAATAGGTTGTTAAGTGAATGGTATCAGGGCAATATGATCAATGATTGACTCATACGTGCACGGGGCAGAATATAATTGAATTTTCCTATTTCTAGATTTCTACTGCTTAACTTCTTTATATTTTCCTAACTAGAGTACACATGAGAACATAGAAAGGAGGGAACTCTGAAGTAGAAATATAAACAAAGACTAAAAATATCTGACGTTGCCAGGAGAACATTGAAAGAGGAGTTCTCTGATGAGCATACTAGTTTCTGATGTACCTTTATAGAAATTTTTACCAAATTTATTGGAAATTATTGAAGAATAGCATTTTTTCATAGTTAGTTCCAGGTTATATGAAACAGAAAAAAAAATCTGTCTCAGCCAATAAGAGAGCTGCAGTAAGTACCAACACATCACCATATACTTTGAGTTATGTCTATTGAATTGCCTTGCTTGTAGCCTAAGCTTTGAGGATGTTCATTTGAAATGTCCATCAAAAGAGGAATTACTAAATTATAATACATGTATATCACATAATTCTCTGTAGTGAGTTAAAAAGATGATGTAGATATTTTTGTACTCATATGTGGAAAAGAATAATTGTACAATGCAGAATTAAATAGGCAAGGAAGATTTTATTCAATACTGTTGCAATGGAGATCAAGATTATTGCAATAGGAGGAGATGGACCCCAACTCCACTGAAACAAAGGTGAGAGAGTTTTGAAGCACTCGGGTGAGTTAGTGGAAATATACAGGAAAACATTACTGGGGTATCAGGGAGTTTGGTCACTGTGATTAGGCCATCTATGTTTGCTAATAGGCACTTATGTAAGTTAGATTCCTACTATCCCATGGCAACTTGGAGATAGAGGCACTGTTTTTCTTAATGATTACATTTCAAAGGGATAGCCCCCAAGACCTTGGGGGAGACTGTGCTAGGTTGTAAAACTGGCAAGAAGCTGGGAGAAGATTGACATCTCAAAGGGGACATGCCCTAAGAAAAGTGAAGTCAGGAGCCAATTGGAAGAAACTTGTCTAAAGTTTAGTCAAGCTGAAGGGAATAGTAGCCGTCTTGGCTATAGGGAACAACCTCCAAGATGTATTTTTTAATGGGAAAAAATGAAGCCCCTGGTAATGGCTAACTAGATAATTCAGATGAACCTTGAACAAAGCACAAATAGAAATTTTGGACAAAAGAATTATACTTAAAAAATCTTCTTGAAAGCCATTAATTATCAAGTTAGTAAAAATTTAAGATGCTGAATCAGCAACTAATAAAGAAATAAAAATTCCTGATTATTTGAGGAGTTAAAAGTGAAAAACAAATGGAATAAAAACTGGGAGAATATATGGGCAAATATTAAATTTTGAGATGAGATGAATTTTTAACATGAAGGTAATAAAAAGAAATTAATTTAATGACATAGCTTTGACCAAATAAACATTTTCTTTTCTATAAAAATATAAAAAGAGGCAAACTGCAACTCTGGAGAAATATTTAAATAAACATAAAAATTAGATTACAATGTTGTTGTGATCCGAAAAGCTTTTGGAGATAAATATAAACAAAACATCTCAATCAAAAAGTGGGCAAATAATGGGAACAGGCAATTCACAAAAGAGCCACAAATAACAGTGAAACAAGAAAAAAAAACAGCTTCCCTTGAAATCAAATCATTGCAAATTAAAGAAAGATACACTTATCAAATTGGACCTCAAGGTGAATGTTGAACAAATATTGGTAATAGTTCTACATTTATACTCTATCTCAGTATTGTAAATTGGTACACACTATTAGAAAACAGTTTGGCAAAAATGTTTCAACCCTTCAGCTTGTATTTCTCCTAATACTCGATTGTTGGGAAATAACAGTAGTGGATGTATGTACATTTGAAATAATCTAAACACCCCATAGTCCAGGAGTTTTAAAATCAATCATGGAACATTTATACTGCTTGGAAATCAAATATTCAAAATATGGAATTATGTTGAAACTGATGTTATATTGCCTACATGGCAATGAATCTATGCATGAGTAATAGGACATAAGCCAAACTATGGGTAAGTAGATTTTCTTCCTTATATAATTTTTTATTTTCTTGTTCCAAAATAGGCATGTTAATTTTAAATATTTAATATTTTAAAATGTCAACCTCTTCCTCTTATTCATGGAGCTTTTTACAGTCCTTCATTCCTGCTCCATTTTCTTCCTTCTCTGAAAACCCTCTAATAATTACATATGAATATAATAATTGAATGAATATATATTCATGTATATACACATTATGGTATATTACATATACATATCATGTACACAGAGACAGAGCCTGATAGACACATCATTCTTTATATTGATGGGATTAAATTACTCCTTGAATTAAGTCATGATTTTATGGTGTAAATATGAACAGACATTAACTTTCACATAACTGATTACTTTTTTTATGTTTGGATTTAAAATCAAGGCTCTATAAATACTGTTAGTTGGTTAGTAGAAATTTTGGACTAGTAACCATATTTCAAACATTTATTCTCATATGACAAAACCCCAGTTCATTTAGAAAAGGCAAGCTAATTATCCCTTTTGTATGTTTATTTTATGCTTGTTTTCTTTACAAGTTAAAAGAATTATGGGATGTCTGGTTTCATAGCACCAAAGCAGCACAAATATGACTCTATTCCTATCTATTACCTTCATGTACTTTAACTGTTGAATCACTATATTGTATACCTGAAACTAATATAACACATTATATTAAGTAACTGGAATTAAAAACTTTAAAAAATGAAATAGTTTATAAAAATATTTCAGCTATGACCATAGTGTTTTTAAACAAATTTACTGGGACCACTACTTCAGGAAACAGTTATCATATTATAGGAAAAAAATGCTGGTAAGAGGCTAGAAAAATATGTCTAAAGTGTACAGCGTGTTTTCTAGACTTCAGAGCACTCTTGTCCGATTTCCCTGACTCCACTGAGACGGTGACAGCCTCCTCATGATGGTAGTTGAAGAACATGAGGCTCAGAAATAGGAGTTTACTTCCCAGAAGTCAAGAGTTTGCTACTCCAGACCTTGAAATGTGATCATCTGATCTAGGGCCCTCTTCATTGTGCTGATTCTCGGGACACGACCAATCTTAAGAGAGTTTTTAAAGTTAAAGTTTTTGAATTTTTAATGAAAGTTCCTCAAAACAAAGATTTGGGCCTGTATCCTTCCTCTCCCCTTTGAGATGTTAAACTCTATGAGGGCAGGGACTCTATGACCCACTTGTTTCTCCTATAACACCTTACACAGTGTCTCCTTTGGAGTAGGTAGGAGTGAAATAAATGTTTGCTGAATGACAATATAGTGTGAAGACATTGGGGGTTGTATTTGTTGGCTAGCACTGGAATAACAAATTACCACAACATGGATGGTCAAAAACAGAAATTTATTATTTCATGTTTCTAGAGGCTGGAAGTCTGAGATCAGGGTGTCAGCAGGGGTCCTTCTGAGGGCACTGAGGGAGAATCTGTTCCATACCTGTTACCTAGCTTTGGTGTTTTGTCAGAAACTTTTGGCATTCCTTGTCTTGTAGAAGCATTGCCCAAATCTCTGCCTTCATCTTCACACTGTTCTCCCTGTGTGTGTGTGTCTTTGTCCAAAATTTTCCTTTTTATAAGGACACCAGTCATATTAATCAGAGTCTGTCTTAATCGTGGTTGCTTTTTTCTGTATTTTGTGATGGTTTGACATCTTGGGGCATTGCCAGTCCTGGGGACTGCCCCTCAAAGGGCTAGCTAATTTCTAGAGATAGTAAATAACTTGCATTCAAGCACATCCTTGATATACAAACCAGCCAATCCAAAGCCCACACTCTGAGCCACTTTCTCTATCTGTCTTTTATATTCCAGGAGGCAATATTTCTCTGCCCTAATCATCCCAGGGACAGGTATCAGACAACCAGGGGCAGCCCCTACACCCTGGAGCTTACTGAAATATTCAAACTAGCCAATTCCAAACCTGGTCAGTCTGTTCCCCTGTTTTACCCATTCCTTCCCATGAAAACCACAATAAAGAATTTATCCATGTTTTTCACTTTTTCTGTCTCTTGCCTGACCCAGGTGCTTCTCTGTGTGGTTCTGCATGGTATGTTGTATCTCTTGTTTCTAGGGAACTGTGAGAAAAAACTTCTCCCTTTGTAGCAGTATCTCTTGATCTGTTAGCCTTGCCATACCTGATTGAAACAGATCCTAGCTACATTAATACAGAGGACTGCTCTATTCCAGGATGACGTCATCTTGACTAATCACATCTGCAATCACCTGATTCTCAATAAGGTCACATTCTGTGGTACTGGGAATTAGGACTTCAACTAATGGACTTTTGTGGGACATAATTCAACTCATAACAGAGGTCAACTGAACTTATTTATTTGTGTACTTTTTGTGTTAAAAATATCTGAAAACTTCATAACACGTAGGATTGTATAGTATATAATGTAATGGCAAATATATAGGGTGTGTATTGGGGAGAATGATAGGATTAGAAAGAAGGAGCAGAGAGTAACCTAAATATGGCAGAGAACTGAAGAGGTTATTAAAGCCAGCTTTTATGTTGTTGATGAAGGATGTCTAATGATATTACCTGTGCAGTATTTGACAAATTTTCTCTACTTCTCTAATTTCATAATCTCTAGTCTAATTAGCAGAGAGTGGGGTATACTCTCTTGGACAATATTACAACAGTTTTTTGTTTTTTATTTTTTAAGAGAGAGAGAGTGGGGGGAGGGGCAGAGGGGGAGAGAGAATCCCAAGCAGTCTTGATGCCCAGCATGGAGCCTAATGTGGGGCTCCATCTCAGGACCTTGAGATCATAATCTGAGACAAAATCAAGAGTGGGAGGCTTAATGGACCATGCCACCCAGTTGCCCCTACAACAGCTTTCTAATTGGTCTCTCTTTTTCTTTCCAATGCATTGTCCTTTGACATTTTTCTTTTATTACCTTTGGGTTAATACCCAAAGGTTAAGGTAATGCTAGCTTTTCCACCAGATACACAGCAAAATCTAAGTGGTTTAACACAATAGGAATTTTGTTCTAATTTATGAAAATCTAAGACAGATGCTTCTACTTGGTAGGTACTTTTCTTCCCAGTGGTGATTTTGTAGCTCAATCATCTTCAATATATGACTTCCAAATGGCCACAGAAAGCAAAAGAAAATTGAAGAATCAGACATAGGAGGCTTTAATAGGTCAGGCCTGGAGTTGACTACATTTTAGTCACATGGCCACATCTAACTGCAAGGGTGAATGGGGGAGTATCATCCACCTGTTGCTTTATTTTTTTATTTTTATTTTTTAAAGATTTTTTATTTATTTATTTGAGAGAGAGAGAATGAGAGACAGAGAGCACGAGAGGGAAGAGGGTCAGAGGGAGAAGCAGACCCCCTGCTGAGCAGGGAGCCCGATGTGGGACTCGATCCCGGGACTCCAGGATCACGACCTGAGCTGAAGGCAGTCGCTTAACCAACTGAGCCACCCAGGCGCCCCCACCTGTTGCTTTAAAGGAAGAAGAAATGGTTGGTGAACTGCAACCAGTGTTTACTACATGACAGTCAATTTTTTCTATGATACTTTCCAATCTACTTTCCCAACTCATACTGCACACTCATCCTTTTTATGAACTTGATGTAGACCAAAATGAGATATAGATTATTCTCCACATATTTACTTTGTGTTTTCACATCTGGATGAATGCTTAGAATTTCCTCTAACTAAAACCCCTACTTCTTAACTCCTAGGTTTCCATGAACAATGCTGCTTATCTTTAAAGACCTAGCTGCAGTATCATTGCCATCAAGAAATGTCTTCTATACCTTCCATGACTAAATTGAAAGGGGCTTTCCTTCTTTTGGATTTCCATAGCAAGTTATTGTGAAAGCAGTGCTGTGAACAAGACACCATAAAAGTCTCCAATATACATTATAAATGGAATATATATATTTATGAAACTATCAAAAATTTTTATTAAAAATCTTATCAAATTATGAAATTTGATAAATAAAAATGTTCTTTAATATAAGAAAAAATTATTTTTACAACAAAAATGAGAGTGATTCTATTTAAAGTCAGATTCTTCTTAAATATCTAATCTATTTTAGAGGAAATTATCTAAACTTTAAGGACTAGAGGAGATAACTGAGTCAGAGGAGATAAAGGGAGAAAAAGGCATCAGTTAGAAGGAATATATTTTGCTTGGAACATAGAACATCCCAACATCATAGGAGCAGAACTGGCAGCAATCCTTAGCACTGTCTAAAAGTAAGTTGCTCTGACCCACAGAACTGTCCAGTTTTTACCCATGTTTGATGGATTGCTTCTTTGTAATTAAAAAATATGACTCAACAAACTAGTTCCTCTAATTCCATAATAAAGCAACCATTTCTTCATAAATTGGCTTCTTAAGTAAATCTGCCTGAGAATAGGAGAATACACAGGCCACAGAATTATAAACATTTAACATTTAGGACTTTAATCAGTCTCTTACGATTTTACTTAATGTTAATCTCCCTGTGACTTCTCACCTCTGGTGTGCTGGTGAGACTGTGTTTCTTAATAAGTACCAGAATCTGCTCCATGGAAAATCTGTCCTCTGAAACTTTTTGGAGTTATAATGACCTAATAATGAACAATATGTGTCCAACATCAGTCACCTGAGGCCTCCTTATGACATCCATCTCTCTTTACTTTGTGTTGTTATAGTTCATTTGGTATAGTAAAATAAATTTGTCATACTAATTTTGAATACTGTATCTAAGATTGAATTACAGTGGTATCTACAGTGCCTACCCAGTGCTTTGTTGGTGATAAACCATAAGTTAACATATTTTTAAAATTAGGAGCCAATGTGAATGTGAGATACACATAGGAAGTATTCTACTTCCAGAGGAAAATTGTATCTGGTTACGTGACAACTCAATCACCGGGTAAATATGGTCTCTGGCTTGTTTGTTTACTGCTCATGAGCTAAGCATGGTTTTTAACATTTTTTAAAGCTTTAAATACAACAAACAAATAGAAACAAAAAAAGGGAGAGAAGAATATGAAACAGAAACTGTATGTGGCTCACAGAGCCTAAAATATTTACTATCTAGCTTTTATGGAAACTATTTTTCTTTTTTTCTTTTTTAGAGAGAGAGTCAGGGGGTGGGGCAGGGAGGCTGGGGCAGAGGAAGAAGGAGAGAGAATCTAAAGCAGACTCCATTCCCGGAACCATCTCATGACCCTGAGATCCTGACCTGAGCCAAAACCAAGAGTCAGACTTTTAACTGACTGAGCCACCCAGGCAGCCCTGGAAAATATTTTTCAACTCCTGTCTCAGATTACCAAGCCAAACTGTGACATTATTATAATTTATCAATTATTATGTTATTTGACTAGTTTCCTGTAATTATATCTATTCCTTGAGAAATGTCCTTTCCATGTGAAAGGAACTTTCTGAAAAGAATGTGATTTATAAGCTTTCACAAATTAACGTATGTTTTATTCATCAGAAGCTAAAAAAGATTTTAGTTAGCATTTTACTACCTCCAAATAAATGCACTCTAATCATTATGTTTAAACAGTCTTTCATTGCTTCCAAATTAACACATTTTGTTATTTTCACTTTAGCTAATGTAATTAATTGGGATGTGCATCTTAGCCCAGTATCTTCCAATTAAATATTAGTGATTTCTTCTCAGAGAGGCTATAAATAAGAGAACAAGTGAATGCTTTTAGTTTAGATAGTTATATACTAACTATAGCTACACTTTTAGCTTTGCTCTAATTTTACTTTTCTAATTATAAAAAGAAAACAAGCATTATACATTACTTAAACCTAAGATGTGCTTTCATTTGCCTTCACATTTTCTCACCTAAATCATCTTTATATTGACATTAGAAATGGCCTTTTTGACTTATTTAAAATAGTCACTTGAAAGAGAAGTATATTAAGGCTGATTTGTTTAATGATGTGGGAATAAAGCCTGACATTTTAGAGACTTATTAGTTCCAAGAAAAGAGACTCTCGTAAGTGAAACATCACTAATGTGTTTCCAAAAGGTCAACAGTTTATTACCTTATAACAGGTGGATCAGAGCCACTTGATCTGGGCTAATCAATTTCTTTTTTCCTTCAATCTTCTTGATTTAAAAATCATTACAGGAAGATATATGCATATAGAAATGTAGCAAGATGGCATGAAAAGATAGCATAGTTTTGTTGTTTTTGTCCTTTTGTGGAGCAGGAATTGATAGATGGTTAGAGTGAAGACTGAGCTGTGGTGAGCAGGTGGGATGATGCTGTATTTGATGGTCCATTGTCTTCTACCCATCTTGTCATCTTCTTCCTTTGTGTTTTGCAGTCCACTGGGAATAACTGAACAAGAGACTGTCGGGTCTTTTTTTGTATTTGCAATTGAAAATACAAGTTTTTGGAGGAGAAAGCTACATATTGTTTTGCTGCTAAAATACTTCTCTATTGCCACAGTATCTTAGGGAATTACCATTTGTGCAGCAGTAATCACCTCATATCTAAAAGAGTATTTGCAGGGCAGAGAAAATTGGAGAATTATAAATGGAACATTGCTTAGGTATGTGTTGCCAGAGCCAGGAGTCATTTGGTTGAATTAAAAACAGTCAAACTAGATTTAGAAAGGAAAGAGGAGATGAAGGAATTTGCTGGAAGAATATAGAGTGATCTTATAGACTCTAGTACAAGAAATTCAGTCATGTCCCTATAAAAGTGGGCCCAAGAAATACATGACTCAGGAACCACTGGAACACTTCTTGCCCACTCCCACTCTCTGCACCACTGTCTTCCATTACCCTCTGTTTTTCTACCCTTTCTCCTGATCTTTCCTGCTGCTGCTTTCTGCCTGGAAGCAGCATTCTCCTTTCTCTACAGATTTAATTTCTTGGTATCAAATACAGGAAGAACATACACAGTTGTTCCTTCTACTCTGTATCTCCTCCTAGTTCAACCATCCAAATGAAACTCTAAGTCTACTCTCTGAATCTAGATTCCAAATGCTAACGTGAGAGAATGAGATTGTCCTTGTTTGAGCCAGTTGCCCATTTGTGACAGGAATGAACTGCAATCTCTGGGGTGAAGTTACATGATCCACTGACTGCCAGAAAGTCCAGGGAACCAGATTATCTGAAGAGTTGAAAGACTATGGTGAGAAGAGTGGCTACTGACATTTACATATTCAAGACATTTATTTCGGGCGCCTGCATGGCTCAGTTGAGCATCTCCCTTCGGCTCAGGCCATGATCTCAGGGTCCTGGGATGGAGCCCCACATTGGGCTCCCTGCTCAATGGGGAGTCTGCTTCTCCCTCTGCCCCTCCTCCATGCTTGTGCTCTCTCTCTCTCAAATAAATAAATAAAACCTTAAAAAAAAGACATTTATTTGGTTTTCCAGTCATTCTGAACATTGAAGAATATTGATTCATTCACCAAATGCTTTATTGAGCATCTGGTATATGCTTGAGTTATAACAATGAGTAAGATACAGTCATTTCTTTTAAGGCATTTACAATCTACTGGGATTGACAACTCTGAAAACACTCTACTGAAATCAGTTCTTTAGCTGGGTGTACACAGGGCACCCATGTGAGGAGTTATGGAGGACTCACATGATTTCCTGGGAAAACAGCGAGACATAAGCCACCTTTTAAAAGATGTATAGAAATTAGTCAGATGGAGAAAGTTGGAGAAACTCATACAGGGAGGGATAAATTTTAGGATCTAAGTACATTTGATTAAGATCAATTGTCAAAAAGAACAATTTATCAAAAAGCCAATTCACCAAAGGATCAATTTGGCAAACTTGCCTATTATCAAAACTTATTTTAAGGAATATCATCCTTTTAATACTAATGGATTTAATACATATCAATATGAATATATTATGTTTATGGATATAGTGACTTTTATAATTTTACTGAATTGATCATTTGATGAAATTGATATTTAGTAAATTTATAATTCAGTGCATTGCCTTTCTGTTGTTGGGGAGAAAAATCTTCCTCTGCCCTTCAAAGTCCTTCTAGTTGGACTTAGAATGAAATCCACATGAGACAGATTAACAGGAGAAAGTCAAATTTAATAACATATGTACAGGGAATCCACACAGACATGGGATTCCAAAGACAATGAGCTTATATGAAGCTTATATGAGCTAAGGAGTGGGGTAGGTCTGATGACAGGAAGCGAGGGAAAGCCATTAGCAGGAAGGTGAAAGGAGATGTTTTTGAAAAATAAAGGTTGCTCTATTTTGCAGTTAAGTTTCTTAGGTAAAGGGGAGTCTCTATTAATAATTTCTTCCTGGTAAAAGCTCTCCTTTCCAATGTAAATTTAGTCTCTTGAGGACCAGGAAGAGAGCTTTTCCTGCATCTGCTGGGTTTTGATTACTTTTAATTCAAAATAATGTTCATGCCAAAGTGGCCCATCTTGGGGCAGCCTTCCCTTGGCCCTGGTCATATTGGTCTTTCAAGTGCATAGATCCAGAGTATGAGGGAAAAAGTTCTTCTTACTTATGCCTAGAACATAAAGTATGAACTGGGCAGAGGAAGATGATTTGGGAGGGGGAAAGGAGGAGAGGGGAAAAACAAATTACCTCTTAGTAGGCTTTTCTGTATTGACAAGAGTTAATGTCTAAAAAATATGCATAATAAAAATATGCCAGACACATTATTTATATTTATTTTATATTTACCCATATCCATTTCATTTCAATAGGTTGTAGGCTTCTTGAGATCAAGAAGAGTATTTTTTCTTAAACTAAATCATCTCTGATTTGTTATGGTATTTTAGAATACACACATTTTCTTCTTTTTCAGCTTTATGAGTTCTTTGATCAGTGAATGTATTTTAACTGACTAAGCCTTTATGCTCATTAACATTAAATATAATTAGACTTTACTAATTCCCAGTTCACTTGCGGATGCCTCTGTTCCTTCAGAGATACAAGTATAATACTGTTAGACAAATATCATTATTTTTTTATGCTTTCTGAAATAGAAAAAAAAATTGCCCCTATTACAACATTAGCTACTGAAGATATTAATCAATGTAAAAGAATGACATGGAGTTAATATTTGGAGCTACATCTTATTGATTATTAATGCAGGTCTCAATAAGTGTTAAGCACAGCAAGCAATCACCACTCAGTGACTCCTTTCTTTCACTTCCATAGGATCTTTTCCCAGGTTTTAGCTGATACAAATAGTTTGAAACTAGCCCTTTAGCTTTCTATAGATTTCTCTCCTTCAAAACATTTTGGTACTTAGGGAAATATGATCCAGAATATGACACTTTAAATTGAATGAAATGAATATAATTATGGATAAAGGAGTTCTTAAGGTATCTAGAAATTCAGATCAGAAATTACATATGTTCCATTGCTATGGTAAACAGTTGGTTTTCCAAAGTGAATATTTATGCCTATATCTTCTCAGTGGTAAGGCTGAATTGCCTTATAATGTCCACATGGACCCTTAGTTGACTTTTATGTGTGGGTCTGTACTGTTGCTTGGTTAAGTGAAAGACAAAAAAGAGGAAGAAATGATTGTTCTATTAAAGATTAAATCACCAGTGAACATCACACAAATCATGGTGGTAGTCTCTCTCACTCTCTCAAAGAAAAAAAAAAAAAAAAAAAAAGGTGGGGTGCACCTGGCTGGCTCAGTCAGTTAAGTGTCTGACTCCTGATTTCGGGTCAGATCATGATCTCAGTGTTGTGGGATTGAGCCCCTCATTGGGCTCTGCACTGAGCATCGAGCCTGCTTGAGATTCTCTCTCTCTCACTCTCACTCTACCCTTTCCTCTACTCACACACTCTTTCTCTCTCTAAAAAAATTTTTAAAAAATAAATAAATAAATCATGATGGTAAGGCAGCAGTAACTTGATGTTTTGCTAGAGTTTTCAAAAATAAATGTAAAGGAATAAAATTATTTCAGGAATACTTCTGATGAATAATCCTGGGGGAAAAAAAAGAATTGCTAGTGCACAAAAAGAAAACATGGTTTCCTTATAGTTCATATTTATATTTTTCATCCTCAAACAAACTTTATTATAAAAATATGCTAATATAAATAACATAGACCAGATGTGGGATAGAGGAATTTAGAAGCATTAATAATGAAATATACACAATAGTTTTACTAAATATGAATGCCTTTGAAGTGTTGGTGTGCTCTACATTTGAATCAGTTCCTATAGTGCTTGCCAGTCTCTTTAATTAGCTTCCACCGGTAAGTTTAACAGTTTATTTCATTTGTATTTATAAGACTAGACAGGAATGGGAGCATTTGTGACAAGTCTATGAGAAGTTTCTGTTTTGTAACTGTAAACTTTTCAAAGGAATGTGTCATATCTGCTCTTCTTGTAACTATCCCAAGATATATATAGCAGAATGTTTTGTTCACAGTGTGCCTTGAGTAAATATTATGTGCTGACCGAATGGATCTGAGAAGCAGGATGCTTTTATGGCCTGTACTTCTCCACTATACTACCATTGTCAATGACTCCAGGTGGCCATATCAAAGACTGAGACACTTAACATTTATAGTCTCATAAAGTGGGGATCACCTTGGAATCTGTAAGTGGAACTATAAACTGGTAACAAACGTTACAAAACTGGCAACAGAGATTCCTCAGGATCTCATTTCGAGGCCATCACATGATTCTCTAGGAGGCTTTTCAGCTTTAAGAACTGTGATTCAACTCTGCTGTCTCCTTGGTTTTGCCAGCTTGTAAATTTTGGAAACTGCTGACCATTACTCATCTGGTGGCTGATAACACCTATCAGAAAGCTGTCATGAACAATAAGAAGTTTCAAGGACTTAAAGCCTTTGTTGTTTCTTACCTAACTCAAACACACTTTCCTGGGTGGCATCAGGAGATTATGCTACCATTTCTTTGAAAAGTCCTTCCATTTGCTTCTGAGATGAAGGAGACATGGCTGAATCTGAACTCTTCCCCCAGAAGATGTGCTGCCAACTTTTTCCAAAGATCTTTTACCAGATCAGTAGCAGATTCCAGGAAAAATGCTTTCAGTAGAGTTTATCGGTAGGCTCTGCCATCAGCTTTCTTACGGGCTGCATTTGAATTGAGTTAATCCTTCCCTCATACCAGTAAGGTGTCTGTAGTTAACTATTATTGTATAGATTTAAAAAAAATAAAACTTGGAGAGAAGGTAAATAATCAGTCTGAACTTTGGTAGGTCCCCAGCTTGCTGGTCTCAAATCGGGAAGAAAGACTTTTGGTATAAAAGCCACCAAAAGAATATTTAAATAAATTTGGTAAAGACTCATTTATTTTATTTTTTTAAAGATTTTTTTTTTTTTTTTTTTAAGAAAGAGAGATCACAATGGGTGGGTAAGGGGCAGAAGGAGAGGGAGAGAGAGAACCTGAAGCCCACTCCATGCTGAGCACTGAGCCTGAGGTGGGGGTGTGGAGCCCTAATGGGGCTTGAACTAATGATCCTGAGATTGGGACCCGAGCTGAAACCAAGAGTCTAACACTTAAATGGGCTGAGCCACTCAGGCGCCCCTGTGAAGAATCATTTTATATCTCAATTCGTCTAACCCACTTTTTTGTTGTTGTTTGTTTTTTCCTATATAGTAACTGAGTAACTGATTTTCTTTATACTTAAATTCAAAGGAAAACTGCAAAAATAATTCTATGTCGTCAAAATTATCAAATTAAAATGATTTTATATTTCTTTTTTTTAAAGATTTTACTTATTTATTTGAGAGAGAGAGCGAGAGAGTACAAGCAGGGGGAGCAGCAGAGGGAGAAGAAGAAGCAGGCTCCCCGCTAAGCAGGGAGCCTGATGCGGGACTCCATCCCAGCACCCTGGGATCACGACCTGAGCCGAAGGCAGGTGCTTAACCAACTGAGCCACCCAGGCGCCCCTGATTTTATATTTCTTTTATCAGGATGACCACTTCTAATTATTCCTTTTTTATATATGAGTGAAAACTTTTTATGGCTAGAAGAGTAGAAAAATAGTGTTTGGATATTAGTTAAATTTCAAGAATTAAAATGAGAATGAAGCAAAATGTTTATTTTAAACATCTTATTGACTCTATCATACTGCCATGATTAAAGCTGAATAAAAAATGAATTGACTTCCTTAATTTCCTAATCAAACTTATCAATGTAAATTCTCTTAGGGCCGTGTGGTATAATGATCAGGGCATAGATTCTGGATTTTCCAGTTCCCACTGTAACAGATTCTTTTTTTTTTTTTTTTTAAGATTTATTTATTTGAGAGAGAGAGAGTGGAAGAGAGAGAGAGATCATGAGCAGGGGCGGGGGGGTAGAGGAAGAAGCAGACTCCCCACTAAGCAGGGAGCCTGATGTGGGACTCGATCCCAGGACCCTGAGCCGAAGGCAGACGTTTAACTAACTGAGCCACCCAGAAGCTCCCCACTGTAACATATTCTAATTGTATGATCTGGGTGGAACTTTCTGTGACCTCTTTCTACACAGTCTTTACCTATAAAATCAGAAAAATACTAGTATGTACTCTGTAGGGTTTCTTTGATGATTATAAATGCATCAGGGCAGGTAAAGTCTTAAAAGAGTTTCTAGCATATAATAAGTATCTGTAATGTTAAATATTAATAGCTTTTGTTTTTATTTGAGTTTCCATAAAACTCCACATTTTATCCTTTTTCCTATTTAAAGTATAATCCATAAAATTCTGCCTATATATCATATATATGCATCTCTTTGTTTAACTATATACTGATTTTCTTCAATTTTTGGCCTTATAGTTAACCATATCTCATTTAAGTCAAAACTCTAGCTTTAAAAAGGTTTTTTATTTTAGGAAATTTACTTATAATTTTTGGCTCAGTGTTCCCATCTGAATAATGAAAATAACAATAAGACATGTCTTCCCGGATGAGTATAGCTTCTCTCCAATAGTCAGAATGTGCATGTGCTTGTTCCCTTCTTCTTTCCCTTCTTCAGTGTACATTATGCACTTTTATAATAATGCCAAATCTGAAGTCAGCAAGTCTAATTCCTTGACTATACAGAACCTGCCAAGTGAAACTTTAAACTTTGAATATTTCCATGGGCTAGCATCTTATTATTTTTCAGGGACAAACACTCCCTTTTTGGATAGCTCTTGCATTCAGCCTGTTGTCAATCATTGTTGTTAATGATGCTGCCTATTTAAATATGCATTGAATAAAACATTCAAATCATGTTATTTATAACTCATGCATTTCCTTCCACACATTTCCCTGATCTGAGATGTAAAGTGTAATCTACACAGGGCAGACAATTACAGCTTGGTGAAACAAAGGGATAGAAAAGCAGAGGGAAAGCACTTTAGATCATAAAATGACAAAAAGAATGTGGAGATGGGATTGTGGGACTGTGATTTTTTTGTGTGCAGTTAGTTTTGTTATTTTGTTTTTTCAAATCTCAGGATTAAGAGGTTCCAGTTTTTTCAGAAATTGGAGAGAAGCAAGACATGTGAGATCTAGTCAAGGAAGAGTGATATGTGTAATGATCAATAATCCTGAGATGTGTTGAAAAGCAGAAGATAGTGTAAATTTATATTTTTGCAGATGTTAAAGAAGACAATTTATTGAAATGTACAGCAACAAGGAAGTTTCTACTCTGCTTTTCCTTCAATTAATATGTAGCGTAAGGACAATGTAGTAAATTTAGAAACCATTTTGTATTTAAAAGAAATGGTAAAATCTAACTTGAGAAAAGGAAGTTAATGATTGAGTACATTCCCGTAAATGAAGACTGAGGAAAGGTTATTTGTTGAATTGTTTACTTTTATATTAATTGTGTGCTTTATTGCTGGGTTTGTCTGCCATGTATATATTTTACCAATAGTAATACACATATGTGGTCAATTGTTTTACTTTGTGTTAGCATGAAATACAAGAGAGAGAAGCAATATAAAAAGTCTAAAAGGAGATTTTAAGCATGCCAAGACAAAGCTTTGCTTTTGTTGAAACTTTTTTTTTAATTCCCTTGCTTTACAAACACTTGCAATTCAATAATACAACAAAACCTAACTCCTCTCTCATTTTCCATATCTCTTCTCTGAAGGCTTATTTACACAAACAAGGACTCATCAATTATCTCCTATGTATAAAAGACTTAGAACACTCTTTCACAATATGCTTAGTACCAGATCATTAATTATCCTAAAACTATCTCTCACTGAACGTCCTTTCACAAATGAAGCTTAGTATGTCTTTGCTGCAAATATCAGTGGTTGCCTCGACATCATAAATTGAAAGTACTATTGTCCTCTTGCTTCTAAATGTGAAATCAGTAAGTCTCTTTCTTATCTTTAAACTTAATCTTACTTTTTAAATTGACTAGGTGAACTTGTCAAATCAAGATATTAAGAGTTCTTTGTTCATGCTGGTTCTCTTTTGTGTATCTTTGCTTAAATATTCTCATATCTTTAGGATTCTGTACATAATTTCTGTGTCTCTTCCCAAGCATTTTAATCTGGATTATTAAAACATCTTACTTTCCTTTACAAATTGTATATAAGTACTTCATGAATACATACCTGTTGAGTAGCACCACGTAAATATATAGGGTAAAATATAAAAGTAGGCATCATTTTCTGACTATGACAGAGTAGTTTGTATCAAGCCAATCTTCCCTTTAAACACAGCTGTGAAAGCAACATAAAATCACAACAGAAGGCTGTTTGAAATCTGAACACAGTAAAGAAAGGACTTCTGGAGGCAAGTTTGCAGAGATGAGGAAACCCAAAACAAGTGAGACAGATATTTTAAACAGCTTTTGTTCATCAAGGCCTGTGTCTAATCCTGAACAGCGGAGAGTCATGAGTCCCAGACACAGAACAGAATGAAGGTGCAGAGGCTGAAATTCTAAGGAGTGCTTCTGGCCACAGAGCTGGAACACAAACAGGGAATTCATGGTCTGGAGGGAAACTTGGAGTAGATCCCCCACTTTCATCTGAAGCTCCTGAAGGCTTATGCCTTACAAGTAAGGGCCAAAAGTTTGGACTCTCATCTCATTTTCTGATAGAGTCAAGAGGCTCTGCCTCAATTCTAGTTGAAGGCCAGAAGAGAAGTAATCTCTGAGGGAGACATCCATCTTTTGGAGCCCCTATATATTTTTATATGATTTTCCACCATTTAATAAAATTTTTCAAGTATATCAAGAAAAATTACCAAAAACCAAGAGAAAAGGTAGAGCCATAGGCCACAGGTTATTCAGATATTGGAGGGATAAAATATAACTGAACTCAATATGTTGACAAAAATAAATGATACATTGTGGAATTTCACCAAAGGACTGGGATCTATAAAACCAAGTCAAACTCAAATTCTATAACTGAAATACATAATTTTTAAGAGCTCAATAGATGGATTCACCAAACATTTGGTCAAAGCTGAAAAGAGGTTTTGTTTTTGTTTTTTAATTGTCATACAACTCAATAGAAACATCTGGAATTAAGCACTGGTACAAAACAAAATTGTAAAAATGAAAAAGCAAGATGGAGATATATAGTTCACTGAGAAAAGTTCTAATGGTGGAAATATAGTCCCAGAAAGAGAGGAGAGAGAGAGTCTCAAATAGAAATAATATAGATTAGGGGCACCTGGTTGGCTCAGGTGGTTGAGCATCCAACTCTTGGTTTTGGCTCAGGTCATGATCTCAGGGTCCTGAGATCAAGCCCCCATGTAGGGCTCCACGCTCAGTGTGAGGTCTGCTTGTCCCTCTCCCACCGCCCCTCCCCCCCTTAAATAAATGAATAAAATCTTTTAAAAAAAGAAATAATATACATTAAAAGCATTAAATTGCCCATGTTTGGATCATAGCTCTCAAAATGTAAAATATAAAACTATAAAACTTTTAGTAGAAATTATACAACATCTCTATGAACTGGGTTAAAATAAATGTTTTAAAACATGTTACCAGAAGCAGAGTCCATTAAAGAAGAAATTGCTGAATTCTACTTCATGAAAACTTCAAGTCTTTGTTCTGCAAAAGACCTTTTAAGAGAATGAAAAGGCATACTACAGATTGGCAGAAAATATTTGCAAAGCACATATCAACAAACAGTTCTGGCTGCATTTGATATGTGGGCCCAGTGCAAAATGAAAACACAGGTCTCTTGTTCAAAAAGCAGGAAAAAAGTTGCATTAAGTGTACTAAAATAAAACTTGTCCCCATCTTTCATGATTTTTCTCTCAATCTTCATAGTATTTTTTAAAAGACTTTATTTTTTAAACCAAGTTTAAATTCATAGCAAAATTGAGGTGAAGATACAGAGATTTTCCATATACTCCCTGTTCCCACAAATGCATCCCCCTACTATTACCAGCACCTTCTACCAGAGTGGCACATTGTCTATAATCAGTGAACTTACAATGATACATTGTGATCACCAAAGTCCTTAGTTTACCTTACGGTTCACTCTTAGTTTTGTATATTCTGTGGGTTTGAACAAATGTATAATGACATGTAGCCATCATTATTGTATTATATGGAGTATTTTCAGTGCCCCCAAAGTCCTCTGTGCTCCGTCTAGTCATCCCTTCATTCCCTCTCCAACTCCTGGTAACCACTGATATTTTTCCTGTCTCCATAATTTTGCCTTTATTCCAGAATGTCATATAGTTGGAATCATATAGTATGTAGCTTTCTCAGATTGGATTCTTTCACTTAGTGATATGCACTGAAGGTATTTTCATAGCTTGATAGCTCATTTCTTTTTAGCACTGAATACTATTTTATTTTCTGGATGTACCATAGTTTACTTATTTATCTATTTATCTACTGAAAGATATCTTGGTTGTGTCCAAGTTTGGGCAATTATGAATAGAGCTGCTATAAATATCCATGCGCAGATTTTTGTGTGGACATAAGTTTTCAACTCTTTTGAGTAGATTAAATGGCAAGAGTATATTTAGTTTTGTAAAAAACTGTCAAACTCTTCCAAAGTGGCTATACCAGTTTGTATTCGCACCAGCAATGTATGAGAGTCCCGTCCCCGTTGCTCCACATCCTCACCAGCATTTGCTGTTGTCAGTGTTCTGGATTCTGGCCATTCTAATAGGTGCATAGTGAGGTTTCATTGTTGTTTTAATTTGCATTTTCCTGATGACATATGACGTGCAGCTTCTTTTCATATGCTTATTTGTCATGTGTATCTTCTTCTAAGGCCTTTGGCCCATTTTTAAATCAGATTGGGTTCTTACTGTTGAGTTTTAAGAGTTCTTTGTACATGCACACACACACACACACACACACATATATTTACATTTATCCATATCCATATATGTGGGTGGATATACATAAAATTATATATATTGGCTCTTTTATTACTTTTACTTATTTAAGCAGTAATTGGAAGATTGCTTGTAAACAGTGGCATTACTGATAATTATCAGAATAAGTACTCAGGCTTATTTAGAAAAGGAATTTATGTTTTTGTATATTTTAGATAACAGTTATTTCTCATAATTATCTCTTGCAAATATTTTCTTCTAATCTGTAGCTTGTCTTTTCAATTTCCTGACGTGGTCTTTCACAAAGCAGGAGTTTTTAATTTTAGTGAAGTCCCGTTTATCAATTATTTCTTTCATAGATTGTGCCTTTGGTGTCGTATCTAAAATCATAAAGCAATTTTCATGTATATAAATTGACAGGGATGGCAGAGAGGAGTCTTCTTTTCCAGCTTTCTGGCAAGTGACACTTCTAATTCTCTTATCTATGGATGTTAAGTGGGGTAAACTTTTCTCCTTCTTGTGGTTAAAAAAAAATGTTCTCTTTCTTCAGCGCCTGTTGTCCTGGTTTAGCCACCTGGAGCACATTGTATTTGTAAAGGTTCCTCCAGGAGAATGGCCTATTATTAAGTTGATACTCTTGTTTACCAAGGCTGGTCTGCATTCACATATTTTGCTTTGATTATTCATTAGCATTTCTAAGATGATGGAAAGGAAACTATGCTTCCATTAAATAACCACCCTCAGAAGGAAGGAAAAAGAAGCTGCCTGTCTTTGTGGAGGAAGGAGGTGGGCACTGATGGGGCTGATCAGGAAGCTGCTACTCCAGCAAGGTGAGGGGTCAGCAGCTTAACTGGAGAGAAATCCTTTGCATGTATGTATCCTTTATATGGCTGCGATGTAAGATGAATGAGCATTAAAATGGGGTGAGAATCCTCTGTTCTCCTCATATTTATCCCTGCCCCACCGTCATAGTGTTTTTATTTGTTATAATCTCTTGCTCCTTCAGGAACCTACATACTATAACCTGGCAGGGCAGGGCAGGGAAGGCAGTCTCCACTTTTCACAAGGCCACCACCCCAACCTATGACAGAGGGCAACATCCAACAGATTGTAACCCTTCCTGGGTACTTGGATGAGCGATCACTGAATGTGCTATGGCACTAGGAGCCCAGAGTAGGGATGGTCACCAATATTCCCTAACCCAAGATAAATCAGGGTACACATGCCCAACCCTGACTTTGGCCCCCATCAAGAGTGAGGGAAAAATACATCCCTTCCCCGGCCAACACAAAATTGCTACTGTGGGCCGAGGGTGATGGCAGCTACAATGAGGAGTCAGAGAGGGGAAGGCAGGGCCTGGGCAACACAGAGTTGGGAGTGGACAACCAAGGACTCATTCTTGGGAGGCACAATGGTGACATCTAAGTCAAAGAGCTAAGCACCCACCTCCCTGACATATGCTTCATTTTCCTTATAGAGTTTACTCTATTGTGCCAAACACAAATCCAAGACATAATTAAGAATGTCAAGACAATGACCACAGAACATTAAACTCCAGAAACAGGTCCTTCTGAGTGCGAGGGCTCATGGAACCTCACAGGTTAAATGCCCTTGAAGCTGGACCTGCCAACAAAAGTCTTGTTTCCAGAATAGGTAAATTTATAGTGTGTGTATATTTTTATACTTTAATCTCTAAATTTCTTTTATATAACGCTTTTGTGAGTATGATAAAAAAATTCAGGTTATGAAACTATTGTTAAAAAGATTTAAGAGCGATGAAAATTTTGTGAGTTTTGGTAATTACAACTGAACAATTGTTGAAAGTTAGCACAGGTTGTCCTTGGTGCTGCCCCACCCCCCATCCTCTGCTACAGTGCGCTTATTTTATTTTCATGTTAGAAACAAAATATATTGATTTATGTCTAAGTTGCCTATTATTTGACATCCTTCTTACATAATTGACTACTCCACCTATCTGGTCTTCCACTTAGGGTTGACCTCAAATCTATAGGATTTTTGACCAATAGATTATATTTAGTTAAATTGAGTTTAATATTTTTTATTAGCCTGTAAATAGAGATGACATCTTTTACATTATATGTATATATATTCTGGAAACTCCAGCCAATAGACTTGAACAGACACTTCACCAAAGAAGTGTATATACAGCTTTTTATTTCTTTAATATTACATTCTTGAAAAGATAAAAGTAGTGACAAAGAACAGATCAGTAGTTGCCAGGAGTAACAAGAGTGTGACTACAAAGGGGTAACTAAAGGGAGTTTTGGGAGTGTGAGAGTGTTTTATATGCTGATTATAGCAGTGGTTACACAAATTTTCATAGGTGTTAAAATTAATAAAATTTACACAAATGAATTTCACAAAGAGGTAATTCTAATAAAAACAGAAAGCTCAGAAGGCTAAATGAATATTATCCCCAATACCTGCCACCCCAGTCTTAATCAGTGGTGGAAGAACGGTCTCAGAACTGTTTGTGTCAATTGGCCATTTAAGTTTAATAGTAAAAGACTGGTTAATGATAACAATGCATTGTAAAACCTTCAGAAGGAAAGGAGAATGTTTTGTGGACCATTTGTTTTTTTGTGTGTGTGTGGCAGTTTTAAGTTCTTAGTTTTTAAAATCAGTACTTTTTAATGGAAACAACTTGACCAAAAATCTGTCACAGAATTTTGAGACCCATTAAAACAAAAGTTTAATGAGAAAAACAAAACAAAACAAACAAAAAAAACATATAGAGTTGTCCTACCTCCTAATAAAATAAAAATAAAAATATTCATAGCTATGTGTTACCACTTTTCATTTATTTCATTAAGCAAAAATATAATACCTAATGCTAACAAGAGTTCAATGAAATTGACGTTCTCACATCTTCTTCATTGTAGTATAAAAATGGGTATAATCATTTTAAAAGTTATCTAACAATATTGTTGAAAATCTAAGTTGTTCTTACTCTTTGAAGCAGTACTTACATCTTTATGACTATAACTTAAGGAAATTATCCAGAATATATACAAAACAATGTAAATATCTGAAGATTTTTTTATTATAGACTTATTTGTAAAAGTGAAAAAATTACAAAGAGCCTAAATATGTAATGGAATATTGCTCTCATTCACAAGGTTCCTTGGAATGCTGGTCCAAAAGCTTTGTGATAAAAGGATTTGGAGGCCAAATAAATTAGGAAAGTCCTGCATGCTATGTTCTTCATTTGTAAAGTTACAATTAGAATCTATACATTCAAGTTTCTAAGATATCTCTCAAGCAGGAAATAAATATGCTTAACTTTTTTTAACCCAGATTTTCTAAACTAATTTGTCCTTAGATATCCTATTTCCCATGTAATAACTGTTAACATCTTAAATATGAATTTTAGGAAAGGCAGTGTTAGAATAATTACATTAAGATTTTAATGTTTTTCTCTATTTCAAAATTGGTATGATTGTGATACTTTATAATAGAAAAATACATAAAAATGGCTAAGCCCAAATTGCTGTTTTAAATAAGGTCATAATCTATTGGAGAGAGAAAGCCATTTCTGATTAATAAAGGCTCTTTGTGAAAGGGTTATGCTAGCCTTATGAATGAACTTCTAAGTGAGCAAAGTGATAGGAAAATTAATTCTGCCTGGAGGGGAAATGTTGGAAGAAGGCATTAAGTAAATAAAGGACTTCCTCAAAGTGGTTGAGATATAGAATATCCATAAAAAAGTATTAATTTTCTAAGAATTAAAATTTATGTTAACTAATAATTTCTTATGAATGTAGAGGGATATAAACAGTCCTGCCTTATCTGATATTAAACCCTCTCCAGATATATGGAAATATGAACTATAGAGTCATGGTGGAAAAACTTGGGTTTTGGTTTTAAATAGACCTGCATCTAAAACCCAGATTTGTTTCTTGGCCAGGGTACTTAAGCACTCAGTTATGATTTGTTCATAAAAATGACAAAAGCAGAGTTGTTAAAGGATTAGAGAGAATAGTTAAATCTTTAATCTAGTGCCTGGTTCATTAGAGGTATCCCTAAATGGATATCATTATATCATCAACAACTTTAGTAATACTCTTTAAGCTTCAAGTGACCTAAAACCAAATCAAGTACCTGAGCATGAAAAATAACTTGACACTTATAAATAGGAAGATATTGGGTAACTTAAAGAGTGAAAAAAAAAAGTCAAGTAAAGCAGGGCTCAAGTTTGAACACTTCTGCTATAATTCTGTTTCCTTTTCTGCTTCTCATTTCTTCATGACTCTACTGAACTTCAGTATTAGTTACCAATATCTGTGTAATAAATTACTCTAAAACTTAGCAGCATAAAACCGTATTTATTACCTCACACATTTTCTGTAGGCTTGGAATTTAAGAGCAGCTTAGCTAGGTGGTTCTGGCTCAGGGTTTCTCATAAGGTTGCAGTCAAGATGTTGGCATGACATCAGTAATGTCTTGAAGGCCTGATGGGGGCTAGAGGATCCACTTACAAGGTGGTTCACACACATGGCTGGGGAGCTGGGGCTTGCTCTTGGTGGGAGACCTCAGTTCCTTACCATAGGTACCTCTTCAAAGGGCTGCTTGAGTGTCCTTAAAATGTGCCAACTGGTTTCCCTGAAAACCAGTGGTGTAAGAGTATGCAGGGCAGAAGCCTAATGATGCTAGAACAGGAGTCACACACCATCATTTTTGCACAGAGCATGATTCCATTGGGAACAACCCTGGAATCTGGCCAGCACAGCTTCATTTTCTCAGGCTGCAATAGGATTTTGTCACTCAGGGGAAGCAGCGGCTGTTAACAGCTAGCACTAGACTCACAGCTTGCAGTGTAGAGAAAATAACCCTCTCAGCGTTAGAACATAAAATCTCACAGAGGGTCTCTGAATGGCCCACTTTTGGGTCATATGTCCTCTTTTGGAACTAGTCACCATGAGTTGCTAGTCCTGGGTCATTCTCCTAAGCCTGAGGCCAGGGACAGGGGACTATGGTTGGTGGGGTGGAAAAGGAGAGGAATGAGTGCAGGCTTTTGGGGGTGGCTGGGTAGAAGAAAATTACTTTTTCAACATTATCATCAAATCAAATTCTATACAGGAGAGAATTCTATAAGGGAAGAATCTTGCTTTATAAAGGGATCTAGAAATCACCACTTTTTAAAGAGATTGGCACTTCAGAATGATTCTATAAGTATCAGTAGTAAGATATTTGTTAAATTTTTCTTGTGTTTTTCATAAAGTATAATTCTTAGAAAGCTCGTGTTACTAATGTCTGGGTCATTTTATTCCCCCACTGAAATATTTTAAACTGTGTCTTTTTTTTTTTAAGATTTTTTTTTTTATTTGAGAGAGAGAGAAAGAGAAAGCACAGAGGGAGAATGAGAGGGAGAAGCAGACACCCCACTGAGCAGAGAGCCTGATGCGGGGCTCAATCGCAGGACCCTGAGATCATGACCTGAGCCGAAGGCAGACGCTTAACTGACTGAGCCACCCAGGTGCCCCTAAACTATAGTCTTTATTTTAATTATATTTCCTTAGACTATGCATCAAAAGTATTTATTCATTAATTGCTATTTTGCAAGTACTACACATTTTACTGGTGTCTCAATTTTTTGAAAAAAATGACTATCAGCTTAAAGAATTAAAAACTATAGAGAGCGGTATAAAACAAAAGTTCATATTCTGTCATAATATCTTCCAGCTAGAATTAACTCTAGAAGAAAAGTATGCTCTGGAGACATCTGTAAGTGATCACAGTAAGAAAAAAAGTCCTAAGAAGTCAGTATAATACATTATTTAAAAATATATTTAATGCAACCAATAATAATTACCTAACCCAATTAACAATATAGAAAATGATTTCTGTTATAGACTGCCTGTGTTTATAAAGAAAATAGAATGCTATGCTTAATTTAATTCACTGTTAAATCAATAATTAAAATAATTATTGCCAATTTCACTAAAATTGGGCATATTTCTTTTTTTAAGATTTATTTATTGTTAGAGAGAGAAAGCAGGGAGAGGGGCAGTGGAGAGGAAGAGAGTGAATCTCAAGCAGATTCCCTGCTGAGCGCGGAGCCCTAGCCAAGCTAGATCCAAGGACCTTGAGGTCATGACCTGAGCCCAAATCAAGAGTCAGATGTTTAACTGACTGAGCCACCCAGGTGCCCCCAAATTGGGCATGTTTCTTATAGATGAAAAACAAGTCATGTAATCTGAAAGGAAAAAAACTTGTTTGAATATGAATTTTTGCTATTTTTAAACATTTTTGTAGATTTTAGAATTTCATAGATTATCCTTTGTAAATAGTCATTGTAAAATAATAGGTCATGTTCTTGTTATTTTTAACATAGCTGAATTCCACCCAAAATCACAAGAATGGAAAGCTATCTATATATAGGAAAAAAAAACCCATGTCTATGTCCTATTACTCATTATTTCTAATGGATGGATGTGTTTAAAGGATTGCAATTTTATGAAGGAATGCTAGAGAAGCATGAGGTAATTCATAGAGATCAGTTTTATACGTATCAATATTTAGTTTTACCTCAATACCAAGTGACTTCAGATAGTTCTTGCGAACTTGTTCCATATTTCTAGGTTACTATTTATATAACCTTGATCGTTTAAAACCCATGAACAATTGATTTATGAACTTGTAGCTGCTAGACATTATGCTCAGTGACCATAGTAAAATCCTTAACACATGTATTTGGAGAAATTACCTCTAGTCATTTCAAAAAGAACTTTTCACTAATTTGAAATGAAAGCAAGGTTACCAATATAAGAATTAAAAAAATACTTTTGTGGGGCACCTGGATGGCTCAGTTGGTTAAGCAGCTGCCTTCGGCTCAGGTCATGATCCCAGGGTCCTGGGATCGAGCCCCACTCGGGCTCCCTGCTCTGCAGGAAACCTGCTTCTCCGTCTCCCTCTGCCTGCCTTTCTGCCTACTTGTGCTCTCTATCTCTCTGTCAAATAAATAAATAAAGTCTTTAAAAAAAATACCTTTGTAAAGAACTATCCTCAAAAAATCTATTTGCTACATTCCTTAAATGCAACTATCATCACAGAGGGCACAAGCCAGAATAAAATTAATACATGCTGTGGAATCTGAGCCCAGGAGATATGCCAAAACATGGACAGAATGTCAGTCTGAACTTCAAATTTCCTGTCTTGTAGATTTGCTTCTCAACTTTGACTGTATTTGAATATTATCAATATATTTGCCCACAAGTAATTGTTTTAGAAATTACTCCTCAGCAACAATATAAAGTCTCAAACTGTGATGGCAGCACTTGCCAAGAACACTGTTTTTATTGCTTCATTACACCCACTGGGCCATTTTTATTGTTGAATATAATGGGTAAGTGTTCATTTTCCAAACAATGCAAGCACATCAGGGCAAAAGTACGTTAGACTTAGTAAAGAATAACAGATGGCATATGATGGTTAGCATATACATAGCTCTGTAAGTAGAGCTCACTTTCTAGGATGTCCTATTATCATTTGGAAGATAGTGTTTGCTTAATGAACAATGGGACACTTTCACCGGGATACAAGGCGATATAGAATCCTCTTCTTAGGTCCCCTGTCTGTTAACGGCTGCTTTTGTAGATGCCAGGCAAAACAATTTTGAGTTATTTAAATTTGACTTATTGTCCTCCCCTGAAGAGAAACATGCAAGACAAATCTAAAAATGTGAGGTTTCTGGTGGTGAGGAGAAGAAAAATTTATATTCCCGTGACATCATTTTTTAGATAATGTGAACCAGTTTATTCAGGTCTACAAACTCACCTAAATTTACCCAGTATCCTCACAACTCCCTCCCTTCCTTTTTGGGTTTCCCTGCTTCTGATTCAAATCTCTCCTTTGTTATTACTTTTCCCTTTAAACAGAAGTTTGAAGACTGTGAATTGGCACAGGTCTGTGAAATTAAATGTTACTAAGAATATGTAAATATCTAAATATTCCTCATGAGAGGAAATGTGTTTCTTTCTGATTTCAGTACTTCATTCTTCCTACAAAATGAATTAAACATTTATGTCATATTTAAAAAGTATACTCGTGTGTGTACGTATAGAGAAAGAGAGAACGAAAGAAATGAGTCACTCTTTTCAAAGTTAATTTCGTATTTTAAGAGAATTTTTGTAAATTTTGGTCTTAAATACTTTTAAACCACTCAGAGTGCCCCATTAGTTAGCATGAGCATGAGAAATAAATATGTATTACCAGTTAATTGAAAAACATATGTTGTTGATGAGTGCTTAGCCATCTTGTTTTAATAGATCTCAATTAAATAAATGACTGCAGTGTATTCAGATGACAAGATGCCAGTTAAAAGTTGCTGCTAGGAAAAGGTACTGAACCAAGAAATGGATAGATTTCAGTAAAGAACAGCCCTATATTTTGTTAAAAATTTGCACAAAGAATTTGCCTTTTCGTGTGTGAGGGGATTTTAGATTGTACATGCTCCTTATTTGCTACAATCTAGATTGAAGACATCATTAGGCACTGGCTCTAGAACCAGAGACTGAGCTCAAAGTCCAGCTCTGCTACTCAGTGCCTCTGTTTTCTCATCTATAAATTTGGATTAATTATAGGATACAGTATAACCCTCACTGGCGATGTTTTAAGAATTAAATGAACTAATATTTATAAAGTGTTTCATCAATGTATGGCATCTAGAAGAAAAGTGTTTCTAAATTGTTAGTTTTTTTTTTTAAAAACACTTAAAAAGCCCTGACTTTTTCATTAGTGTTGTAAAATATGAATTGTGAACACACTTCAAATATGGTATTGGTGCCAATTACTCTGAACATTGGTCTTAAACAAGTCTATTTTTTGAACACTGAGGTGTAGTGCATCCAGCAGGAGCATGAAATGAAATAAGACACCAGGATTTCAGAAGGAATGGACTTCATGGGATCAAAACATATCAGCTTCCTATGATCAGCTCATTCTCCCCTTATACACATCTCCCCTGGATACACAAAAGGAAAGATCAAAGTCAAAAGGTTGTTGTTGGTCACATAATCAGGACAGGTAGAATTAAAGGATCTAAGAGTTTTGTGGTATCAAGACAGTGAAACCTGCAATAACTCTCACAACAGATATGGTCGTACCAAAAGCCAGTTCTTTTCTTCAGGCATGGTCTCCTCCTGACAGTGCCTTACTAGATCCACGTGACCCTTGTCTCTCTGACTCTTTCACATGCTTTCCTTGTTGACAATCCCTTAAAGTCAGTATTTCCTCATAAATCTGGATGCCTTTGTTCAAGTTATTTTAAGTTGCGTCTGGATTGGTGCTGGCCTGGGAGCATTTTACTTCATGGTAACTTTGCAGATCTCTTTTCTAACCCATAATGTATCTATTTCAAAGGTTAATTCTTCAGATACTTTTCTTAATTTCAAGTTCCTGAAGAAGCCTCACTTTTTAACTGCAGTGTATATTGAGTAAACTTGCTTAATTAAGCGATTGGAATGTAAAACTAAGTTGAATTTTGAAATAGTTAGAAGTGTGACCTTTTGTCCAGGGATGTCTCAATTTAGGCCTATTCCAGTTTGGCAAAGTATTATTATTAAGAGTTGCATTAAAATAAGCTAGCAGGAGTTTAGTACAAATATATTCTATCATGCCAACTTTCCACCATTGTCCTGTCTTTGATCTGAGAGTTAAGAGGGTTCTTAGGTTAACAGGTCATTAGGTCGAGAAAACAATCATTGACAAATTCTCTTTCTTTCCTGGACATATTTCAGACACAATGTAACTGACATCTACCTTACCAGGGTGTTTTTCCAGGTGGGACAGGAATCCTTAAAAAAAAAAAAGAGAAGAAAAAAAGGAAAAATATTATGAGTGCTGAATGGTTTGCAACATATTTGAATATTTGTGAATTGTTTTGAGGAAAAAAATGTCACTTATGCATGCTTTTTGCACATAAAATTGTAGTTTAGTTTGCACTAAGGCTGCAATAAAAGTTGTTTTACTGATAAGCATCATTGAGTTAGAAATGAATGTGAGACTGAGAATACTATGTCTAAACATTTATCTATTATGGTGTTTCATTTGGCTAAAATGTTCTCTTAGTGTTCTATTTCTTTTCCAGTCCAGTGTTGCTCAATACCTTCATTCCCCCAAATTTACAATTTTAAAGTTTCCATGGCCTTATCCATTTTCATCACTGGCACTTTGGATCAGATAAAGTAGCCCACTCTCTCATTTGGTAAATTACATTTATAATGAACTGAAGTTGATAGTAAATAATATTCAATGTACAGCAACATATCTGCTGATTTCAGCATTTCTGAAAAGAAAGCCATCTTTATTTAAAACATTTTAATTTAAATATAACTCAAAAGATAGGATTAAAAAAAGGATTTTTTTTTCTATTTAATAGCCACATAGCACTACCATAAATTTAAAAATTAGAGGTATATGACATGACAAATCTATAAAACCTTGAGTGGTGAGGGACTTCTTGGCAACCTATGCTCTTGCCCATTCTTGACTCTTGGGCTACCAAGATTTTGCTTGAGTAGTTTAATTCTGAGAGGTATCAATCAAAAGCAATAGTCTTTTTTTCTTTTTTGAAATTAAAAAAAAATTTGAGTACAGTTGACACACAATATTACATTAGTTTCAGGTGTACAACATAGTGACTTGACAAGTTTATACATTATGCTGTGCTCATCCCAAGTGTAGCTACCGTCTGTCACCATACAATGCTATTAAATTATCACTGACTATATTCCTCATGCTGTGCCTTTTATTTCCATGATGTATTCATTCCATAAGTGGAAGCCTGTATCTTCTATTTCCTTTCACCCATTTTGCCCATCCCTGTCTGGAACCCACCAGTTTGTTCTTTGTATTTATAGGTCTGATTCTGCTTTTTGTTTGTTTATTCATTTATTTTTTTAGATTTTACATATAAGTGAAATCATATGGTATTAGGCTTTGTCAATCTGACTTATTTCACTTAACATAATATCTTTAGGTCCACCCATGTTGTCCCAAATGGCACAATCTTATCCTTTATGGCTGTGAAATATTCCATTGTGTGTATATACTATATTTTCCTTATCCATTCATCTATTGTAAATGCTTAGGTTGCTTCCATGTTTTGGCTATTGTAAATAATGCTGCAATAAACATAGGGTTGCATATATCTTTTTTAGTTTGTATTTTCTTTTTTCCGGGTAAATACTCAGAAATTTTAATTCTTTGAGGAAACTCCATACTGTTTTCTGGAGTGGCTGTACCAATGCATTCCCACCAACAGTGCATGAGGGTTCCTTTTCCTCCACATCCTCACCAACATGTGTTTCTTTTCTTCCTGATTTTAGCTATTCCAATATGTGTGAGGTGATATTTCATTCTGGTTTTAATTTGCATTTTCCTGATGATGAGTGATGTTGAACATATTTTCATGTGTCTGTTGGCGATCTGTATGTTTTTGGAAAAATGTCTGTTCCAGTCCTGTGCCCATTTTTTAATCAGATTGTTTGTTTTTTTGTTGTTAAGTTGAACAAGATCTTTATTTTATTCGGATATTAACCCCTTATTGGATATATCATTTGCAAGACATTGCATGTCTTCCCCCATTCAGTAGGTTGTCTTTTTTTGTTGTTGATGGTTTCCTTTGCTGTGCAAAAGGAAAAGCAGTAGTCTTAACAACTAATCAATCAATTAAAAGCAGTAGTTTTATCAATTAATCAATTAATATATAACATACATTGCTCAAGATTTGAAATCTGGCACAATTAGAGGAAAATTAATGGAGAAAATATATGTGAAAATCATTTATCAACTCTTGAAGTCCAAACAAATACCAGATTAAAAAATTTATTCTAAAGGCAAAACACAATGTTGCAGTGAGGTCAATAATGGAAACATGAGTATGAGTTTAAAATATCACTTTCCCAAACTGGGCTACATTTGGTAGCATTAGAAGGAAACAGAGATCATTTGTCCACCTCTTTCACAAATGTGGAAACAGAGCCAGAGGGGTGAAGGATTTTCTGGAAACCACACACCTGAAAAATATTAGGATAAGTACACTTTGATAAGCCTTGCTCTTTATACTATGAATTCATGCTCAGAGCTTGTTAAAGTGATCTTTGGGGTCACTAGAGAATTAGAATTGATATTTAGGTAAAATCCAGGTATTGACATAGTGAAACTTGTGGTTTTGTATCCCGTATCTCTTGAATAAATCTTAACCTAAATAAAAATTAGAACTTTCTTTTTTTAATTAACTTTTTCTGGATTATAAAAGTAGAATAACAAAAACATGAAATGTGTATATTGTTGAAAATTGAATTAAAGAAAAAACTCAAGCTACAAAGAAAGTGAAAAAAAATCACTAATTGCTCTGAGACCCAATATTTTGCTAAATCCCATTTCAATTAAAAAGCAACATTGAAAGGGGGAATTATAATTTATTTGCCTATCAAAAAATTTTTTAAGATTTTATTTATTTATTTGTTATATATGGAGAGAGAGACAGAGAGAGCACGAGCTAAGGGAGGGTTAGAGGTAGAGGGAGAAGCTGATTTCCCGCTGAGCAGGGAGCCAGATGCAGGGCTTGATCCCAGGACCTCAGGATCATGACCTGAGCCAAAGGCAGACGCTTAACTGATTGAGCCACCCAGGTGCCCTGCCTACTAAAGATTTTTTAATGAAAAAATATGTATTAATGGTGGGATATAATACACTTTTATAAGAAACTTCATTTCTTGAAGAATCTTAGTGAAATTTTTCATTCTCTGGAGATCAGAGCATTTGAAAAGAACAGAACCCATCATTTTATCTTTAAAAGGTTTTAATTTTAACTACCCTAGATGGATAAAAGTCTATTAAAAAACAAAAAGAAAAGAAAAAGACCCAGCCAAAGAACTTTCTTAATTATAATACTGTATGTAGCCTAAATTATTCATGCTGTAGTTTAAAGTCATGTAGTATTATTCTTTCATTAAGAGAAATGAAAACCACCTTCAATTTAATAATATTCTTTTGTATATTTTAAGCCCATTATTAAGGTTCTTCTTAATCTTTTTTTTAGGTCTAAGAAACCTAATTTGTTATAATTTAAATTTATGAATCCTCTGTCTAACATTTAATGGTCTTTCACATCTCTTCTTAGACCTGTATTCACATCTGTCATGTCTCTATTTGGAACTTAAATCTGAATATAATGCATTTGAGAAACATGAGTATAAATGAAATCTTTACTGAAGTATTCTACACACAAAAAACCCTCTGTTTATGTGTATAGTTATGTTCTGTCTTAAATTTACCACCCTGCATAACTTTTTATTTATAATAACTGCTATAATTTAACAAAGTCATTTAAAACTTGGATTATTTTTACTGGGTCTCTTATTGAGCTCTACAAACTTAATTAATGATCTTCAAGCTTATCATCCTGATAATGGAAAAACTATGTTACATAAGAAAAATGACTACTATATAGTTTTGTCTTATTTTTTTAAGTTTTATCTTATTTTTTAATCAATATCTAAGTCAAATTTGACAGTGATATATTAGTCAATGTATTCTGGATAGCAAATACAGTTTCATCTTATATGGCAAATCTGAACAATTTGTGGATCCCTACATTGATGTATTGAGTGTGTGAAACCAAATCCAGGCTCAGAAGGGAGAGTGTCATAATTAATTAGTGATGTCTGTCATGGATTTATGTCAGGAGATTTAGATCTTCATGGGGGAAATTATTTTTCTCTTTGTTTTACTTGAATATGCTTTATATGTGTGAAGTTCAGAGACAGCAGATACGTGTTAAATGGAAATATTTAAGGAAGGCATGACTCAAACCTTTTTGAAAAAGCTGTGGTGGTAAGTTGTTGAGGACTTTTTCTTAACAAACAAAGACATTTTCTTGGAAATTTGGGTTAATTCCTAATTTTACTGATAGAATATAGAAGAGCTAGTTGATATATTAGGTATCTATTGTTGTATAACATTATCATAGTGAATTGAGGGACTTAAAATGGCACAGATTTATAATCTCATAGCTTCTGAGCATCAAGAATCCAGACATTGTTTAGCTGGTTTCTCTGGGTCCTCTGTCAGCTTGCAGCTGATGAGAAAAAGAGAAAGGCTAAACATAAAACGTTCTCTGATTGGCTACAGTTAAAATACTCTTACTCAGAATCAAATTACTCAGTGATATACCAATTACTTTGTGTAGGCTTAAGAGTTTTGGAGCAAAACAGCTCTAAACAAAACATATCATCTGAGAGCACAGGGCTAATGGCTACATGAAATACTGAATAAGAAAGCTAATTAAAGGAAGTGGTGTCAGACTTTTTTATTCCTTAGGTTTCTAGAACTTGTTTACCAAGATATAAGCCAGGGCTCTGGTCTCATCTAAGGTTTGACTACGGAAGAAACCACTTCCTCACTCGTTTTATTGGTACCATTCAGTTGGTTATGATGGCCTCAGTTTCTTCCTGGCTGTTGGTCAGAGACTACCCTAACCTCCTTGCCAAGTGGACCTATCCATAGGGAAGCTTGTAACTTGGCAGCTTGCTTTTTCAAAGCTAGCAAGGGAAAGAAAGTCTCTCTTCACCTGATAGGCATTGCGGTCTCATCTCATGTAACATAATCATATCTGCATAATTACATACATCCCATCACCTCTACCATATTCTGTTGGTGGAAGCAAGTTATGGGTTCTGCCTACACTCCAGGGGAGTAGACTATGCAAAGGTCTGACTACTATCTTAGGGCATGTCTGCCACAGTTGGAATGCACAAATTGTTTCAGGGAATTTTCTCTTGATATGAGAAAATATTTTTATGCAGTCTGAAGATATTCTGAACTATCAGTAGTATCTTCTCTAATCCTTGGATACCAGGGCGGGGGTGTGTGAAAGGAAATATTGAAATAAGAGTAATTATATCATTCATAAGAATGGTTATGATAAAACTGCATGCATAATATGAGAAAGTCTGTATTATAAAAAAAAAAAAACAGACGTAGACAACAGCTGATATCACACAAGTAACAAAATATGTCTGAAGAGGATAAAGTCCATGAAAAAAAAAATCTTGGGACTTTAAGTATTATGAATAAGACAAAGGCAAAGCTGTTTCTTGAAATAAACAAATAATTCAAGCATCCAACTGCTGAATTTGCAAACTTAAATCTTAATTGCAATAAATACCAGTTTTACTCTTTCTTGGCATGTAACCAATCATCAGGTCATCCTATCAATATAACCTACATTTTCACTCTCTTCTCAAACTCCATAGAAGACTAGGATATTTGCTTTTTTAGGAGTGCTGATACCCCCAAGTGCCTAAAAGGGTGCTGCACACAGAGGAGGTGCTTTAAATATGTTTGTCAAATCACTTTTCACGGATCTGGGTTCCTGGTTCCTCCTCTCACAGAAATTTTCACCAGATATAAGCCAAAGCAATCTCTCTCTAATTTAGATCTTCAGAAGTTTTTCTGGGGCAAACCACTCTTAAGTTTTATATAAGCTGTTTTAGATGCAAAGTAGGATACAGATGAAAGCACAAAGATTTTTGGTGCATTTTCAAGGGAACAGGGTTAATATTTAAAATAGCATCATAAAAAAATATAGTGTAAGAACTCAGGAGCATGGCTCATAATCTGGCCTCAACACCCTGGTGGCATGATACTGGATGGCTTAAATCCAGGGGGTCAGATTTTGCCAATGAGGCCCCGAAGTCATGACTGATTTCAAAAGAGATTCCTAAAATTAAAAAAAAAGCAAACATAACTTTAAAAGGCCAGAATATAGGGAAATATCTGTACCTTATTTGTAAAAATATATTAAATCATTATGAAGTTTTTTTCATAGGATTTTGAAACTTTAAGAGATGACATTAATTACATTGAAATTTAAGATACATCTACTGAATATGGTTTTAATAGAATGCCTTTTATTAAAAAGATAGGACTTGCCTTTGTTTTTATTTTTGAGATTAAACTATGAGCTCTTGCTTGCTCTCAAAGATATTCTAGCCATGATTTCATGATGGGTCACTTGAAGAGTAAGGTAGGGTTTTCTTTATCTGAGGCCTCACACTAGAAATTCTGATTCTGAGTTTATAATTCTAAAAGCCCACTGTCTAAGAAGGGAAAAGAATATATTTAAAAGTTACATTCTGGGGGGAGGAGCAAGATGGCGGAGGAGTAGGAGACCTGGATTTCATCTGGTCTCAGGAATTCAGCTGGATAGGGATCAAACCATTCTGAACACCTGCAAACTCAATAGGAGATGGAAGAAAAGAATAGCAACAACTCTGAACAGAAAAGCGACCGCTTTCTGGAAGGTAGGACGTGTGGAGAAGTGAATCCGAGGTGATATTCAGGAGGATAGACAGCGGGGGAGGGGGCCTCTGTCGGCCGCTTCTGGCAAGTGATAGAGCCACAGAGCACAAAATCGGAACTTTTAGAAGTTGGCCCCGCTGAGGGACGTCGCTCCAGTGGCTAAGCAGGGGGTGGAACCCTCGTGGGACAGTGTGGTCTCAGGACCCTCGGGGTCACAGAAAGACTGGGGGTGCCTGAGTGTGGCAGAGCTCCCAGGTTTTGGAACGGGGAAGCCGGCTGCAGAGATGGAGCCGAGGAGTGGGCTCTCAGCTCGGGGTTGCCATAAACCATGATCCGTGGCACAGTTGGGCCACTGCTCCTCCAGCAGGGACCAACAAGTGGCAGATCCGGGGAGACTCCCCTTCCTCCCGGGGAGGAGTGGCGCGGGAGCACACCACAGGGATCTGCTGGGTTTGGAGACTCCACATGGGGTCGAGTGCCAGAGATAGAAACGCTCGGTCACCGGCCGGGTGAGCACGGAGTGCGGCCGGAGACCGGGGAGATGGGAGTGACTGACTGCTTTTCTCTGGGGCCGCACTGAGGAGCGGGGCCCCGAGTTCTCGACTCCTCCGGGGTGGAGATTGGGAGGCCACCATTTTCACTCTCGGCCTCCAAAGCCGAACAGAAAGCTTACAGGGAACAAAAGCTCCCGAGAGCAAACCCGAGCAGATTACTTAGCCCGGACCGGCAAGGGTGGGGCAATTCCGCCTCCGGCAAAGACATTTGGTAACCACGTCAACAGGCCCCTCCCCCAGAAGATCAGCGAGAACAGCCAGACAAGACCAAGTTTACCCATCAATGAGAACTCCAGTGCTAGGGGAATACTGCACATAGAATCCATGGCTTTTTTACCATGCTTCTGTAGTCTTTCAAAGTTAATTTTTTTTTAACTGTCTTTCTTTTTTTGAATTTTTCTTTTTCCCTTTTTCAACCAATATCTTATCAATCCCTTTTTTAAAAAACATTTTTATTTTTCATTTTAGAGTCATATTCTATCCCTTCATAGTAGTTACCCGTATTTTTTGCATATATATATAAGTTGTTCTCTCTTTAAAATTATGAGTTAGTTTCTTCTAACAGATCAAAATATACCCTAAGTCTCTAGTGTATGGTTTTTTTCTACTCCCCAGAAAGGACTGGCATGATATATTCAGAGCACTAAACGAGAAAAATATGCAGCCAAGAATACTATATCCAGCTAGGCTGTCATTGAAAATAGAAGGAGAGATAAAAAGCTTCCAAGACAAACAAAAACTAAAGGAATTTGCAAACACGAAACCAGCCCTACAAGAAATGTTGAAAAGGGTCCTCTAAGCAAAGAGAGAGCCTAAAAGCAACATAGACCAGAAAGGAACACAGACAATATACAGTAACAGTCACCTTACAGGCAATACAATGGCACTAAATTCCTATCTTTCAATAGTTACCCTGAATGTAAATGGGCTAAATGCCCCAATCAAAAGACACAGATTGGATTAAAAAGCAAGACCCATCCATATGCTGTCTGCAAGAGACTCATTTTAGACCCAAAGACACCCCCAGATTCAAAGTGAGGGGGTGGAAAACCATTTACCATGCTAATGGACACCAAAAGAAAGCTGGGGTGGCAATCCTTATATCAGACAAATTAGATTTTAAACCAAAGACTGTAATAAGAGATGAGGAAGGACACTATATCCTACTTAAAGGGTCTATCCAACAAGAAGATCTAACAATTGTAAATATCTATGCCCCTAACATGGGAGCAGCCAATTAGATAAGCCAATTAATAACAAAAGCAAAGAAACACATTGACAACAATACAATAATAGTGGGGGACTTTAACACCCCCCTCACTGAAATGGACAGATCATCTAAGCAAAAGATCAACAAGGAAATAAAGACTTTAAATGACACACTGGACCAAATGGACTTCACAGACATATTCAGAACATTCCATCCCAAAGCAATGGAATACACATTCTTCTCTAGTGCCCATGGAACATTCTCCAGAATCGATCACATCCTAGGTCACAAATCAGATCTCAACCAGTACCAAAAGATTGGGATCATTCCCTGCCTATTTTCAGACCACAATGCTTTGAAACTAGAACTCAATCACAAGAGGAAAGTCGGAAAGAACTCAAATACATGGAGGCTAAAGAGCACCCTACTGAAGAATGAATGGGTCAACCAGGAAATTAAAGAAGAATTAAAAAAATTCATGGAAACAAATGAAAATGAAAACACAACTGTTCAGAATCTTTGGGATGCAGCAAAGGCAGTCCTAAGAGGAAAGTATATAGCAATACAAGCCTCTCTCAAGAAACAAGAAAGGTATCAAGTACACAACCTAACCCTACACCTAAAGGAGCTGGAGAAAGAACAGCAAACAAAGCCTGAACCCAGCAGGAGAAGAGAAATAATAAAGATCAGAGCAGAAATCAATGAAATAGAAACCAAAAGAACAGTAGAACAGATCAATGAAACTAGGAGCTCGTTCTTTGAAAGAATTAACAAGATTGATAAACCCCTGGCCAGACTTATCAAAAACAAAAGAGAAATGACCCAAATCAACAAAATCATGAATGAAAGAGGAGACATCACAACCAACACCAAAGAAATACAAACAATTATAAGAACACATTATGGGCAACTATATGCCATCAAATTAGATAAGCTGGAAGAAATGGATGCATTCCTAGAGATGTATCAACTACCAAAACTGAACCAGGAAGAAATAGAAAACCTGAACAGACCTATAACCACGAAGGAAATTGAAGCAGTCATCAAAAATCTCCCAACAAACAAGAGCCCAGGGCCTGATGGCTTCCCAGGGGAATTCTACCAAACATTTAAAAAAGAATTAATATTGGGGCGCCTGGGTGGCTCAGTTGGTTAAGCGACTGCCTTCGGCTCAGGTCATGATCCTGGAGTCCCGGGATCGAGTCCCACATCGGGCTCCCTGCTCGGCAGGGAGTCTGCTTCTCCCTCTGACCCTCCCCCCTCTCATGTGCTCTCTCTCTCTCTCATTCTCTCTGTCTCAAATAAATAAATAAATAAAAAATCTTAAAAAAGAATTAATACCTATTCTTCTGAAACTGTTCCAAAAAATAGAAATGGAAGGAAAACTTCCAAACTCGTTTTATGAGGCCACCATTACCTTGATCCCAAAACCAGACAAAGACCCCATCAAAAAGGAGAATTACAGACCAATATCCTTGATGAACACGGATACAAAAATTCTCACCAAAATACTAGCCAATAGGATCCAACAGTACATTAAAAGGATTATTCACCATGACCAAGTGGGATTTATCCCTGGGCTGCAAGGTTGGTTCAGCATCCGCAAATCAATCAACATGATACAATACATTACCAAAAGAAAGAACAAGAATCATATGATCCTCTTAATAGATGCAGAGAAAGCATTTGACAAAGTACAGCATCCTTTCTTGATCAAAACTCTTCAGAGTATAGGGATAGAGGGTACATACCTCAATATCATAAAAGCCATCTATGAAAAACCTACAGTGAATATCATTCTCAATGGGGAAAACCTGAGAGCTTTCCCCCTAAGGTCAGGAACACAGCAGGGATGTCCACTATCACCACTGCTATTCAACATAGTATTAGAAGTCCTAGCCACAGCAATCAGACAACAAAAAGAAATAAAAGGCATCCAAATTGGCAAAGAAGAAGTCAAACTCTCACTCTGTGCAGATGATATGATACTTTATGTGGAAAACCCAAAAGACCCACCCCAAAACTGCTAGAACTCATACAGGAGTTCAGTAAAGTGGCAGGATATAAAATCAATGCACAGAAGTCAGTGGCATTCCTATACACCAACAACAAGACGGAAGAAAGAGAAATTAAGGAGTCGATCCCATTTACAATTGCACCCAAAACCATAAGATACCTAGGAATAAATCTAACCAAAAAGGCAAAGGATCTGTACTCAGAAAACTATAAAATACTCATGAAAGAAATTGAGGAAGACACAAAGAAATGGAAAAACGTTCCATGCTCATGGATTGGAAGAACAAATATTGTGAAAATGTCAATGCTACCTAGAGCAATCTACACATTCAATGCAATCCCCATCAAAATACCATCCACTTTTTTCAAAGAAATGGAACAAATAATCCTAAAATTTGTATGGAACAGAAAAGACCTCGAATAGCCAGAGGGATGTTGAAAAAGAAAAGCAAAGCTGGCGGCATCATAATTCCAGACTTCAAGCCCTATTACAAAGCTGTCATCATCAAGACAGTATGGTACTGGCACAAAAACAGACACATAGATCAATGGAACAGAATAGAGAGCCCAGAAATGGACCCTCAACTCTATGGTCAACTCATCTTTGACAAAGCAGGAAAGAATGTCCAATGGGAAAAAGACAGTCTCTTCAACAAATGGTGTTGGGAAAATTGGACAGCCACATGAAGAATGAAACTGGACCATTTCCTTACACCACACACAAAAATAGACTCCAAATGGTTGAAAGACCTAAATGGGAGACAAGAGTCCATCAAAATTCTAAAGGAGAACACAGGCAGCAACCTCTTCGACCTCAGCCGCAGCAACTTCTTCCTAGAAACATCGCCAAAGGCAAGGGAAGCAAGGGCAAAAATGAACTATTGGAACTTCATCAGGATAAAAAGCTTTTGCACAGCAAAGGAAACGGTCAACAAAACCAAAAGACAACCGACAGAATGGGAGAAGATATTTGCAAATGACATATCAGATAAAGGGCTAGTATCCAAACTCTATAAAGAGCTTATCAAACTTAACACCCAGAGAATAAATAATCCAATCAAGAAATGGGCAGAAGACATGAACAGACACTTAGGCAAAGAAGACATCCAAATGGCCAACAGACACATGAAAAAGTGCTCAACATCACTCAGCATCAGGGAAATACAAGTCAAAACCTCAATGAGATACCACCTCGCACCAGTCAGAATGGCTAAAATTAACAAGTCAGGAAACGACAGATGTTGGCAGGGATGCGGAGAAAGGGGAACCCTCCTCCACTGTTGGTGGGAATTCAAGCTGGTGTAACCACTCTGGAAAACAATATGGAGGTTCCTCAAAAAGTTGAAAATAGAGCTACCATACCATCCAGTAATTGCACTACTGGGTATTTACCCCAAAGATACAAATGTAGGGATCTGAAGGGGTACGTGCATCCCGATGTTTATAGCAGCAATGTCCACAATAGCCAAACTGTGGAAAGAGCCAAGATGTCCATCAACAGATGAATGGATAAAGAAGAGGTGGTATATTATATATATATATATATATATATATATATATATATATATATATATATATATATATATATATAATGGAATATTATGCAGCCATCAAAAAGAATGAGAGCTTGCCATTTGCAATGACGTGGATGGACCTGGAGGGTATTATGCTGAGCGAAATAAGTCAATCAGAGAAAGACATGTATCATATGACCTCACTGATATGAGGAATTCTTAATCTCAGGAAACAAACTGAGGGTTGCTGGAGTGGGGGGTGGGGTGGGAGGGATGGGGTGGCTGGGTGATAGACATTGGGGAGGGTATGTGCTATGGTGAGCGTTGTGAATTGTGGAAGACTGTAGAATCACAGATCTGTACCTCTGAAACAAATAATGCAATATATGTTAAAAAAAAAAAAAAAGAAGAAGGTAGCAGGAGGGGAAGAATGAAGGGGGCGAAATCGGAAGGGGAGACGAACCATGAACGACGATGGACTCTGAAAAACAAACTGAGGGTTCTAGAGGGGACGGGGGTGGGAGGATGAGTTAGCCTGGTGATGGGTATTAAAGAGGGCACATTCTGCATGGAGCACTGGGTGTTATGCACAAACAATGAATCATGGAACACTACATCAAAAACTAATGATGTAATGTATGGTGATTAACATAACAATAAAAAATTAAAAAAAAAGTTGCATTCTGTATCTCATCCTCACATTCCCAGTTTAATTTTGTATATGAATCCTTGAATATTTAGTAAGCTTTTCTTCACCTTGTGAAAACCATAATCTTATTGAGACTGAGAAATTTGGTTTAATGCCATGATATAATAAAAACTCTAATTGAAATAATAATCCATTAACCTTGACTTGTCTCCTGTAATCTTTTATAATATCATTTTCCTATCATAAAAGAAAATAATACTAATTAAAATGTGCTAATTTTTAAAGTTCCACAGTGATATTTAAATCAGAAAACTATATAAACAGTTGCTGCTCATTAATAGAGAACTTATAGTAACATGATTATTAGATTGATTTAGAGTGTCTGCTTTTCTGTGACATTCCTCCAATTTATTTTTAATGTCTGATTTTTATAGCTAAATTTTGGTGAATTTACATATAATTAATTAGATGTACTATATATATACATACCATAAAAGCTGAATATTGTGTATATGAATATGTGTATATGTATTATATATTTGAGAGATTACAGTAATGCTATTTTTATGCCTAGTGTTATGGGAATCTCCTGATACTGTAGTTTTAATTTTAAATTCATACTGCACTCTAGTGGGGAATGAGATCAATGCAAAATTGCTCTAATGTTGGTACTTTAATCACATAATTACGGACTATTTATAGTTTTAAAATTGAAAAGTACAAGAATGTTGTGATCTATAATTTTCTCTAAGGTGAAATGCTATGAATATAATTAATATATTATGCATATAATTTGACCATTACAGTAAAATATGATTTTTTTTCTAAATTAGTCTTGAAAACAGGAAAATTGACTACTGAAATAGTTCACTTGGTTTCTTGCAGCATATCTGGAATATTTATCTGTATCTATATAGATATAGATATAACTTATGCCATGTAATCCTAATTTAGGGAAATGTTGAATAAAACTCAACCCTCATTTTTTTTTACCAAGAAGATAAAAGAATGGTTAACTTTCTTCCATAAATTTCAAGAATGACGATTAGATTTTAAAATATTTACTTTTTGGGGCACCTGGGTGGCTCAGTCAGTTAACCATACAACTCTTGGTTTCAGCTCAGGTCATGATCTCCATGGGTTGTAGGATGGAGCCCAGTATTGGCTCCTTGCTCCTCACTCAGCAGGGAGTCTGCTTGTAAGATTCTCTCCTTCTGCCCCTCCCTCCACTCATGCTCTTTCTCTCTCTCTCCCAAAATAAATAAATCTTTAAAAAAATAAAATACTTGCTTGTTGTATTTCATTTATGATTCTAATTTCAAGAAGCAACTTCATTGAAACCTTTGACAACAATGTTTGTCATCACTAGAATCACCTTTCAGATACCTAATGGCTATTTTATTTTTTTAAGTTATTTCAAATTATACTCAAATGAGTGCTTTTAAAATCCGTTTAGAATATTGTCTCTGGAAATTTTATTCCAAGTAACCAGTATCCAATCATGTAATAGTAGTATAGTACTATTTTTTTTTAAGTATTTTGCTCTGTGAATACTTATTCAAGATGTTCACAACTTTTCTCTGATTTTTAATATGACCTTTGAAATGTTTCTTCAGAATGCCATCTTACAGTTGTAGTTATGAGATTATATTCTCAAAATAATGATTTAATCTTTGTTATATTTTTTACCTTCTTTTTTATTGAGCCAGTCAAGTAAAGTCATGCAAGTATGAATTACAAACTCTATAAGGATTTATACAGATTGTACAAAGTACAGTTTCTCCTTAATTGAAATGGTCTAGAATTCCATGTCCTCTCCAAAAAGTACTTTTTCTTTTTCATAATAAAGCAATTGAGAAAGCTCTTTATAATATAATAGACTCTGTAGGGAACTTCATATCAGTAGATTCCTCTTTTCAGACAAAGCTTGTTCTAAAAAATTTGAATAGTATTTACATGTTTGCTTTTATTTTCTCAAAGAAATTGATTTTGAAACAAATAGACAAAATTTATCACCTCTTGTCCTTGTATAAGTACTTTCAAAACTCAAAGAATTAAAGCTGCCTATCAGTTGAACTTATGAGTTCATTTTTTTTAGTAGCTAGCTGTTATCCACCTGAACTATTCATTTTTCGTATCTGTAGATCAAATATTTATTTTATTTTCATCTAATGACAAATGACTGCTACATACATGGTCATACCAAGGTTTCTAAAGGTATTTTTAGTGTTTGCTATTTAGTTATGCCACTGTTTATGGGAACTGGTCTGTGCTAAATGTGTTCTATATTATAAGTCCCTCTCTATTTCATTTAAAAAATTTTTATGGCAGTAGAAGCCATTGAAAAAACAATAATCATTTAGATTAGTTTATTTATGCCATTTACTATTGTATGATTTTATAGGTTATTTGTAAAACCCCTTTTAAAGTATGGTTTATTGTGCTCTAAACTGCCTGTTGGCAGATGTGATCTACTGCCACTTCATAATATTGTAGAACCTTAAGATTGTTGAAGATTTTAAAAGCTTATCTGTTTGATAAGGTAGCAGATCCAAGAACAAGGGCTAAAGGCAACCATGGGCAAAACAATGGAACCTGGCTTGTTAACTTTGAAATAAAACACCAAAATTATCTGTAGAGAAAGTTTTCCACTCAATTAAATTAGGTTTGTTTGTCAAATAATATACACTCCTGTAAATGCTTCTAATTTTATGCTAATGGTTGTTGATTGTTTTGGTAGGGTTGAAATACTAACCAAAAATGGAGTTTCTGAATTCTTAATATGGAGATTGGTTGGATAACAGTGTGTGTGTGTGTGTGTGTGTGTGTGTGTGTAGCTTATTCTTCATCCTGATTGGAACTTACCATAAATAGACAAAAGGCCTCAAAAGGTGTGTTAAATTTTTCATTAATAGGTTGGTTGATTATTTAATAGGCAAACTGAATTCAAGAAAATGGCTTGGAACCATGGTCCCTATTGGATTTCCCACCCTTTCCTGTCTGAATTGCATTTACCTCCCCAGTTATATGCAGGGCAGCTGGAAAATTCTGGGCCTTCCATTCAAGGATGTGAGCCTTTATACTTTAAGTTCACATATCGCAACTGAGAAGAGAAGAAAATGTAATTTTTTAAAAAGTTTTATTTTTATTTAAGTAATCTCTACACCCAATGTGTGGCTCAAACGCATGACCCCAAGATCAAGAGTCACATGCTTTTCTGTCTGAGTCAACCAGGCACCCCAGAAAATGTAATTTTAAGTGAATTTGAAATACAGAGCCAAGATGGTTGGCCACGCATGAGGTGGTGATCCTTTCCTTCACCCTCCCAATCACACAATTTATTTTTCCTGCTTGGAAATAAATGAGCGAGGGATGAAGAAAAGAAGAGAAGCTTCTTTCTTAGTTCTTTCCCAGTGTATAGAAGTTCCAAAGAAATTCTGGCTTGATGTATCAAGAAGAGAGAGAATGGTCCCTGACCTTTCCCCAATCTAAAATAAATAAATCTTTTATTTTAGAATAGTTTTAAATGTGTAGAAAAGTTGCCAAGTTACTAGAGTTCCCATATACCCCACCAACCCAATTTCTTCTCTTGTTGACAGATTAGTATGGCCCATTTGTCACAACTAATGGACTAATAATAATATATTAATATTAATGAAACTGCATAATTTATTTAGATTTTATTTCTGTTTTTTTTTTTTTTTTTTTTAACCCAGTGTTCTGACTGTCTTTCGGGACTCCATCCAAGATACCACCTTTCATTTACTTTTAATATTTCCTTTGGCTCCTCTGGGCTGTGATAATTTCCCAAACTTTGTTTTTGATGACCTTGACAATTTTCAGGAGTAATAGTCGGGTATTTTGTAGCATGTCCTTCATTTTTTGTCTGATGTTTTTCTCATGCTTTGACTTGGGTTATGTGTTTTTCTGAGAAAGACATGTAGAGGTGAAAAACCATTCTCAACACGTCATATCAAGGATACATGCTGTCAGCATGACTTATCACTGTTGTTAGCCTTGATTACATAGCTGAGGTAGTGTTTGTCAAGTTTTTCCACTATAGAGTTACTTTATTATTTGGAAGCAAGTCACTAAGTATAGCCTGCTCTTAAGGGATAAAGAGTAATGTTCCATCTTTCTTGAGGAAGGGTATCTATTTAAACTATTTGGATCACTTCTTCATGGGGGGTTTGCATCTTCTTCCCCATTTATTTTTTAATATCAGTATGTATTCCTTGATATTTTATATTTAAAGTATAAAGTATTTTATACTTTGGACTATAATCCAATAATATGGTATTTAGTTGGTTGTTCCAGCTTTGGTCATTGGGACCTCCTTCAATTGGCTTCTATGTCTACTCCCCAACTTTTGATTATTAATAAGTTGGGTTACACCAAACTTAGGGTCCACCAGAGTTATGGCCTGTTACCCTGGGGGTGATGTGGGGAAGAAAAGATCAGCAATTTTCAGGATAGTCTTAACACCAAAAGCTGGTGCTTTGGTTCAAGTGGTGACATGTAAGCTTCTACCTCAGAAGGTTCCCAAGTGGGTCAAAACAAGGTACTATAAATCAACTTCAAGAACCCTATTGTTTCCCAGGAAAAATATTGTTTCCACTTTTATTTTTCTCAAATTATGCTCAGATACATGGTTTAATATAGTTTACCAAAGATGAGTTCTCTTATGTACCCCACCTTTTATTTCTATGATCATAGGATTAATTTAAACTTTTTGTTTACAAAATTTAAAACACACACGCGTGCGCGCGTGCAAGCAAATACCTAATTCCTACAGTAATCATCCCTAGGATAATTTTAATCCTTAAACCTATTACATGATACAGTCTAGATCCACATTATTATGTAAAGCCACAGACTTTCAAAGTGTCTTCAGTGGTTCTGAGGGATAGAGGTTAGGTGGAAAAAAATGAGTTAATTGATAAAATAGTCTGGGTTCCAAGCTAGTTACCTAAAGTCTATGTAGGACTACTGAATTTTTTTTTCTCAGTGAAACTCAAATGAGCAAAATTTCCCTTCCAGAAGTTAAGTGATAATTTTACCATGTGAGGACTAAAAAATTACTTATGTATATCACCTCCTACTTTAGAGAGTGCCATTTGAAACATTGCTGTTTTCTTGCAAATTCTATAAATGTTTTGTGACCCCAGTCACAAGAATTTATTCAAGATTTCCTTTTTTTTCTAATGTTCATGCCACATGGTTAATATATCTTACTTTCTACTTCCTTTAAGAGTTGTTATCCTTGCCTCTCCCCCTCCCAGTACAAAATTAATTATCGACTCTGGTGACCTAGTCTTCACTTTCTTTAGTGATCAGGGAAACCCTCACGTGTAAGCAAATAAATCTCATAGCCTTGGTAGAAAATTTCTTCTCCAGTATTTTCTCCTACTAAATTGTTGGCAGACATTCTTATTTTCTAGGTCAAGGTGGAAATGTGAATCAAGGAAGAAAATGTTTCCTTCCAAACAGGCATATATTTATTAAAAATGTTGTATCACAAAGGCTCATGTACTGGGACTGTCTGTGTAGTTTGGCCTAGTTCTGACAAACCTATCATTCATTCAGTAGGATACAGGTTCTCTTTTTTTGGCTTATTTCTTTCAAATATATTGATATTTATTTATTTATTTATTTATTTATTTATTTATTTATTTTTAAAAATATTTTATTTATTTAGTTGACAGAGAAAGACACAGCAAGAGCAGGAACACAAGCAGGGGGAGTGGGAGAGGGAGAAACAGGCCTCCTGCTGAGCAGGGAGCCCGATGTGGGGCTCGATCCCAGGACCCTGGGATCATGACCTGAGCCGAAGGCGGACGCTTAATGACCGAGCCACCCAGGTGCCCCCAAATATATTGATTTTTAAAATAATAAATAAAGTAAGTGGCCATTATGTAAAATTTTGAAAATGAGGAAAAGATGTAGAAAAAAAGCTAACTCTAATCTCACCATTCAGAATCAACTACTATCATTTTTTCTAAGTTTTATTTGTGTTTTACATAGTGTAAACATTTGTAAATTTACATCCTGTGTTTGTTTTTTAATTATATAGAAAGAATTTCCCATGTTACAAATTTTTCCGATCTGTTTCATTGGCTATATAATATCACAATGATTATTATTATTATTATTATTATATTTTAAAGATTTTATTTATTTATTTGACAGAGAGAGATACAGCGAGAGAGGGAACACAAGCAGGGGGAGTGGGAGAGGGAGAAGCAGGCTTCCCGTTGAGCAGGGAGCCCCGATGTGGGGCTGGATCCCAGGACACTGGGATCATGACCTGAGTCGAAGGCAGACGCTCAACGACTGAGCCACCCAGGCGCCCTAATATCATAGTGATTGAATGCACCATCATTTACTTAATCTTTTTCATGGTATTTGAGATAAAAGACTTTAAACATATAAATCAGCTCTAGACAAGAGAAGTTTTGAAACATTCTGAATACAAACCTGGAGTAGATACTTAAATTCTTTTCTTTAATATAAAATAAGAAAAGCTAGGGGCACCTGGGTGGCTCAGTTGGTTAAATGTCTTCCTTCAGCTCTGGTCATGATCCCAAGGTCCTTGGATTGAGTCCCACATCAGGCTCCCTGCTCAGTGAGGCATCTGCTTCTCCCTCTCCCTCCCCCCACTTGTGCTCTCTCTCTCTCAAATAAATAAAATCTTAAAAAAATAAAATAAGAAAAGCTATTTTTTTATATATTTTGCTTTAACTAAGATTATGTAATCATTTCACGATATCTATTTTCTTTTCAATATGACCACTTAGGGCGCCTGGGTGGCTCAGATGGTTAAGCGTCTGCCTTCAGCTCAGGTCATGATCTCAGGGTCCTGGGATCGAGTCCCGCATCGGGTTCCCTGCTCAGTGCAGAGCCTGCTTCTCCCTCTCCCTCTGCCACTCCCTCTGCTTGTGCTCTTCTGTCTATCTCTCTGTCAAATAAATAAATAAAATCTTAAAAAAAAAATATATGACCACTTAAATTATATGTTTAATATTTTGTAATAGGGGCTACTTGAGTAAGAAAGATGAAGCTTCCTTCTTAAAAAGAGGTTAACATATTTTAAATAAATTGGTCCTCCCAAAAGTATGAATTATATGCTTTTACTCCTTTTGGGAATTAGATACTTCAATATTCTTTGATTCAAGTATTAGGTATTTGGCTTGATTTAGTAGAAAAATGTTGATTGTTAAAATTATTTTAGCATTTATTATCTCATTCACCTGATGCCAAAGCCCATCTTCTAATGACCTTCTTATCATTATCAGTAAGTTGAATAATGGTAAGGACCATCCTCATCTTGCTTATCAGTTTATCTCCAGCACCTAGGAGATTGCCTGCCACACAGTAGGCAATTAATAAATGCATGTTAAAATAATTGTTGCTTTCCTCTGCCAATATTTTCAATGACAATAAAATAAATCCTTGAGAAATCTGGAAAATTGGAATGGTCCCAAACCCGGACCATAAGAGTTGTACAGAGTCCCATGTAGTGAAAACATAGAAAAATTTTAGAAAGGAGCCATTGTTTTAAGTAATTTCTAAATGAATAGTAAAATATGTATTGCAGTAGTTAATTATTACCATGTTAAAGCCAGAGGTACTGGAATTATCAGTGGCCCTTTTCTGTTGGATTTGAGTGTACAAAGCACATATTTATCCTAAAATAATATATTCCATTGTAATCCATAGATAAGTTACACTTTTTTCACCCTACTTATGAAGATACCTTGGGTATTCAGAATCTCTTTTGTGCTCCAGGTATAAAATATAAAATTTTAGGTACTGAAACAATTTCAGCATTTTTGTATTTGTAGGATATATCCATCCAGATATAAGTGACTTTACTTAATGTGCAAGGAATAGAAAAACAAGAGAAAGTTATTTAGTTGAATCAAAAGGGAAATATCTAATACATTAATACATGCTAGAGAACAAGATGATGAAGAATTTGGGATTTGAAGATTAATAAAACTGCTCTCCTACTGTACCATTTATTTGCTGTGTGACCCTAGGCAAGTTATTTAACCACTCTCAACCTTAGTTTCTTCAGCTATGAGACAGGAAAATCTATAGTGCCTATTCTATTGTCAAATGATTGAATGAAAAAATGTATGTTAGACCCTTTTCAGACCTTTAACCCACTATCTGACATAGAAAAAACAAAGTGAAATGTTTCTCATTTGTATTCCATTAAAGAAGCTAACTACTTTAGATAGTATGAAAGTGATGCACTAAAAAGGGAGGAAGTGGAAATTTTGAATTCTTATTATCTAGAACAATGCTTATTTGCTACCCAATTCAGTACTATGAAAGAATCTGGAGGTCTTGATCAGCCTGTTCATAAATTCCTTTGCGCCCCTAGATTTCACATGTGCACATGATGGAGAAAGTGAGGCTGAATTTTTACCTGATGACTTTGAAGAAAAACCGGAAAGAGAAAAGAGACATACCAATTTCACTTTGTGCAATGTTTGTAACATTCAGCTGAATTCGGCAGCTCAAGCACAAATCCACTACAATGGCAAATCACATCAAAAGAGATTAAAACAACTGAGCAATGGGATGCTGAAGAATGACAATGGTAAGTTTTTCTAAAAATATATTCTCAATTTTACATCATCAACTTAAGTTATTTGTGTACCTGCAGATGTACACAAGAATAGACTAATCTATTTTTAAAACCAGGACAGAACATTAAATAAAAGCTTTATCAGCACAGTACATTAAATAATCTCTCACAGCGTTTTGGATGAAAAGGGGAAATTTTGTTTGTTGTATATATTTAATTGTATTAGGATTGTTTTCATGACCCTCCAAGATATTTGTTATAATTTGAAAAAGTTGACATTAGTGTTCCTTGATGTTCACCTTTAATGTAGTTTTTTGGAAATGGACATCCTTTTAAATTTTATATAAAACAATATTTAGAGTTTTTGTTTTTGCATGTTAAGGGGCTTCAGTTGGTTAGTAAGATTGCAGTTAAATTGAGAAAAATACATATCTTATGAACTAGGTGTTTGAACAATAAAGTATGATCTGTCAGTACTTAAAGATTGTTTAAATTTGCTAGTGAAAAGACTAGCAAATGTGTTAGTATTAGAAATCATTTTAAGAGAATGTAAAAAAATCCTATCATATTGCCAACAATGCATTGATCAATATGGTGCTTAACAAAATTTATTGCTACATTTTCTATTCATTTGTTAGTTTAATTGTTTTAGAATACTTTTTGAAAGTGTATGTTGAGTTTTGGAGTAAACAGATTTTAAAAATAGCACAAAAATACTTTTGGAAACAAATGCAACTTTATTAGAAAAAGCAAGGAGAGGTGAGGGAGAGGAGGGGTGGATTCCTTAGGAAAGCTAAATCAATAGCAAACAAAATGTTACAATCTTGTATTCTGGTTGGATACTTCATGTTTGAAAAATAAGATACATTTTGTCTAAATTTTAATGGCACTTAAAAATGAGACTGAATTTTGACCTGTTCTCATGACTTGGCATCATGAAGATTTTTTAATATAAATTTGTAGTTCGCTTCAAGGCTACCAAATAATGAGAAGAAAAACAGTACATTTTTAAATTGGAAATTATTTCTACCTTGCTTTGTTCTTTATAGTATGGCTAAGCTAAAATAGTCTAATAGAAAGGACTCCATATTTCTCTTTCTACTGTATTGCAAATAGTTAATCTTGGATGTTATTGGTCAAAGACATGTAAAAACAAAACAAAAATAGTCATCAGAAAATAATTGAGAATTATTAAATTCTATAGGCATAAGATGAACTAGTAAGGCAGAATGTGTTTCTTAAGTCCTGCTTAAAAATATATATTTCACAGCCTCTATTTTGAACTTCTTAACCTTATGTTTGACATTTAGGTAAAACCTTCTTAAGCACAGTATGATTCAATTTCAAGTTGTTTTTCTTTAAGTTTGTATTGTTGGAGATAATGGTGGCAGCTTTGGTGTTTTCCTTTACCTATGTTTATATTGACAAACTTCTTTTGGAGGAATAATAAATGATATCATAGAAAGAAACCAGGACAAAAGTCAGTCATGCCTGCCTTAGAAACTCAAATCAGAGCCAGTCCCAGACAAAATTTAGAATGGTCAAAGATTTTCAAATCCTAGTAAGAGGAATGAGTTCCCTCAAATTGATTATTTTAAAATCATTTTATCAGTGTATTCATTATGGGCTAGTATTGTGGTAAAGTCTTTATATGCATTTTCTTGCTTAATTTTTCCTTACAATCACAGAGATGTTGCCATTATCATCTTATAAATGTGGAAATTGAGGATAACATTGATTAAATAGTGTGATGAAGGTCATACAACTATTAAATGGTCAAACTAGCAATCAAACTCAGGTCTTATTCATTTACATACCTGCACTTCTGAAGTCTACTGCCTTCTAAGAATGAATATTCTGCAGAAATTTCTTTCTTTCTTTCACTCAAAGAGAGAATTCATTTTAAGAGAACGTAAAAAAATCCTATCATATTGCCAACAATGCATTGATCAATACGGTGCTTAACAAAATTTATTGCTACATTTTCTATTCATATTTTTTTTTCCAAGGCTCTTTCTAGTAAAAGTCTTTAAAAACAACCATGAATTAGTTAGAACACTTGGTTTAGGTCATATTAGTTTGGTCTGGAATGATACTTCAGAGGAATGCTCACCTTTATCTGCAGGTGGATCTTACTATGGGCAATCAACCTCACAATTGCGTTAGTACCTTACATTAATATAGAATCATATTATTTCTTATACATATTCCTCCACCTCCCCACTCTAAAAGTGTACTTTTTTAGACCTGTTCACGAATAAGAAAGGAGCCCAATTCCAAGCCTCATATATCTATTAATGGTAATTCCTTTACCACACAGAAACCAAGCTAAAAATGGAATTCCTAAGAATAAAGGATCCTATAAATTCTTAGTTGAGAACATTATCATTTTTATTTAGAGAAAGATATGGAAATTGTTTTATTCTTCTTCTTGACTGTTCATACTTGCAAAATGGACTGCAGGACTCGCCCACAAAATCATCTGCATCTACTTCCTGGAAATCTACCTAAGACACCACCAATGCTTGCTGTATCTTAATAAGTAATATGCATAATATGCTTCGTTGTGCAAATGCAACAAAATTTAATACTTTCCCCCACCTGTATTGTCTATTTGATGCCTAAATATAAGTGGTGATAAAAAAAATGCAAAGAGAACAAAAAGTGAGTTAGTATTTATTGTTCCAGGTGATTTATATATATCATCTATTAAACCCCAATCAACAACTCTGCAAAGAATATATTATTCTATTTTATAAATAAGGTAGCCAGGAATCAAAGGGGCTAAGACACTTACCAAATAATTCTATCCATAAAGTCACCTGTCTCCATTATCAGCAACATACAAATTTCTCTGGTAAATGTAAATTCTAGTGTCACAAAATTATATCCTACATCTGGATGTATTCTTATGTTGTTGAGTTGTCATTTTTTAAACTACTTAACTTACATTATTACAACAAATCTGAGTTTCCTTAAATTCTCTTTACCAAATAACTGCTGAAAATATTTTGTAGAGAATAGAGTCATGTAAATAGGTCTTTTATAATTTATCACTGTTATTCCAGAAATACATTTCTTTTTGTTGCACATTTTTTAAAGATGAGAAGATACAGAAGTGGCAAAAGGGTATTCTCTAGTTAAAAGTTGCTTAAATGTGTAGACTTTATCATATTCCAGAGATTCCATGCTTCACCCTCTCATGAAAGCTACAGAGAAATTCCAGTACAAACTGCATGGCTTACTAATTTTCTCTTTGGAAAACATCTTTATTTATTTACTTAGAAGTTAAGTTCTGCAAATGACTATTATTATTTTTTTTTTTTAAAGATTTTTTTTTTTTTTTTATTTATTCATGGGAGACAGAGAGAGAGGCAGAGGGCGAAACAGGCTCCCAAGGAGCAGGGAGCCCGATGTGGGACTCGATCCCAGGACTCTGGGATCATGACCTGAGCCGAAGGCAGACGCTTAACCATCTGAGCCACCCAGGCGCCCCCATGACTATTATTTTTCTGATGATAAAAATAATATTGTCCCATCTGGACTATTCATAAATGTACAAAACTAAAATGAAAATCACCTAGAGTCCTGCAGAGATAATTTCATCTAAATTGTCACAATTCTATCAGGTATGCAAATAAATATGAGTAAGCAATATTGGATGTACAGTATTACATGCATGATAATATAATGGTGTTTGCATACCACCACCTTTTTATGAATGCATATTTTAAAATTACCCTAAAGAAATTAATAATGGAATTGTGATTTCTGGCTAAATGTTGAGATTTTGCTCACATTTGTCACTTTATATTCTAATTATGTAATATATCCTATAATGGAAGAACCTTGAGGTTTTTATTGTGTATATAGGGTTTTTTTTTGTGTGTGTATATAGGGTTTTAATAAGATTTTCAAGAAGTATAAAGTTGAGTATTAAAATGAAGTATACTAAGAGTATATAAATATACTAAGATAAAAGGATACTTTTATCTAAAAACTGAAATTTGAAGATTAGCATAAACATGCTCCTTTGATTCATAAGAGCATTTTGGAATACATATAATAAAGGGTAAAATTTTCAGAGTATTTAAAGTTTCTATGACCAACTAATTTAATTCAATTTCATGTGCTCATTCACCATGGTTAAGCTGTTGTTAAAGCTTGTTAAAGGATTGAGTAACAAGTTGACCTATTGTGACAACTTTATTTTATTCATAATACCTTTGTCATATTTGAGTTATTTTATTAAGCCTGGTTTTCTATTTTTATTGGGTTGAAACTGCTATCAAATAATTCAGTTTTATCTAATAGTATTCTAGAGTCTTTCGGTGCTCATTGTTTTGTAACACATAAATCTAGAATATTGTCACCCTTATCTATCCTCTTAGCATTAAATTTTCTTTTATTTAACAGAAAAGCTAAATAAAATTTTCCTTTCAAGCTCTCACTGATCTATTTTCTTTTCTCTTTCCATTGATTGTCCCAGATGAGGTTTAAAGTGTCAGTGGATTTTCAATTTAGAAGAGGTGCCTTCTCTTGCAACATTGGTAGTTAATAAAAATTCAAAATAGTTTCATAGAATTTTCTGTTACTTCAGGCCTTGATTTTATAATAAATTTCTCATTTATATAAAAATTCATTTCACCTTTTGATTTCCAAGGACTATTTGTGCTTTTGTAGAATGTCCATGGACTAGTTAGAACTTACTAGTATATTTATGGATTAGTAGTGATGCCTTTTGGGGTCATTTTACTAAATAATGATAACTGCTTTCTAAATAATATCTATATTAGTATATGACATAATGTGATATGGCAATAAGGAATGTTGCTTTTCTCAAGCTTCTCTCTTCTCGACCTTTAGAAGGTTCAGCCTAGGGGAGACAATGAAAAAATGCTGATATTAAATTGTCCAACATTATGTAATAAGACATTTTGTTCTTGTTTGAGTGATCTAAGTTTCTTTTTTATCATTGAAGGATAAAAATATGGGAGAAAATGACAAATGCTAGTTTTATCATGTTCAAATTTTGAGTAGGTTTTTGGCTTTGGTTACCAACTTTTTTTTTTCTCCATAAAAGAAAAACATGTTGATCATTTCAAACAGGTGGAATTCTAGCCACTAGCTACATGTTTCACCCGGGCTTAACATTAATTTCATTGAATAGTAGCATCTTTGTCAACACAGAGATTTCTTATCCAGTCTATATCTCTAAGAAAACCCCTCTTTACTGGGATAATAGTGACATTTTATAATCTGAGGCTGATAATCCAGCATGACCCCTATCTGGAGACCGCCCCAGTAGGCAACTGTGCCCAGGAAAAAGTGTACTCTAGTTCGTCATGACTGTTGTTATTCAAGAAAAATTAGGTGAAATGGCCACTAGGAGAAGCCTTAAGAAAAAAAAAAATGAATTAAATGCATGCCATTTAGTTTGAGAATAGAATTTATTTGGGATGTAACAGTTTTCTATTGGAGATTTTCTATGTGTATATGTGTGTGTCTGTTTGGGGCGGTTTGAAGAATTGGGAGCTTCTAGCAGTGGTAGCATAAACTGAGGATGCAGAACAATTCATTTGTGCATCAAAACTTCAAATCTGTTTAGCACAGTTTGAACTCTCTCTTGTTTCCTCACCTTTTGCCCCTTTCAGTCACTACCTACTTCCACAGCAATCTCCTCCGGTTCTAGTGTTTCTATTCTCCAGTCTTAGGAAAATAATCACTTTCAATTTTCTATGTTTAAAAGTACATATTTTTTCATTATTTTTCTATTTCCTTTATATTTTCCCTGAAGTAATTTGCCCACAGTAACAGAGCTAGTAGGTAATGGAAACGGGATGATTTTATGTATGAATTTCCCTTTCCTAAACAGGTTAGTTTGCATGTAGAGGCCAGCCCTATTTAAGTTGGCATTGGGAGGTTTCTACAGCTTCAGCCCAGGCATAGCATGCTTCATCATTTTGTGCTTGTTTCTCAGAAACACTAAATAGTAATATGAGCATATGTGTATGTGTGTGTGTGTTTTTAAGTTGGCACTTTTTTAAGATTCATTAAATAGACTTTCAAAATACTAATTTTAAGTCTTTGAATAAAAGGTAAGAAAGTAATTTTCAAAAATAGCAACCTAGACACATCTATTTCCTCTTATTTCCAAAATTGCAATGATGTGACACAAGAAATTTGAGAACAAAAGTAAATAAATCCATAGCAGCGCTGCACAATGAAGAGTAAAATAGAAATTTCTGGAAGATATAACAAAAATGTGATGAGAATGAGGTAAAACCCTGACTCTAAACACAAATATGGCAACCCACAGAGGTAGGGAAAAAAGCTCTATAATTTTATTCCCAACAAAACTTTAGAATACCTCTAAGATTAATCTGAAATAGCCTCAAAGGTGCAGCTCAGTGTTTGATGAACATTGTGATGAATTTAGTCATGTTGGTTTGCAGTTAGAAATGGGGTATAATTGACCTGCCCAAACTAATTGTAGACAAGTGAAGAGCAAATGAGTCTGGGGACTAGGAGCCAGACAGGTCGGAAAATGAATATCTTCTTGGGGTCAGGGACAAGGGGCTGGAGGGGACAGACTTATCTAGTCTGAAATTTTAATTTGTTAACTTTGTAATGTGTGCTATATTCTCTCTTATGTCTCACCTGTGGAATCTTCAGTAAAGACAGTTCTGTTTACTGACATTTTATATGCAGTTAGATTCTTCTTGGGAAACTTAAATGGGTGTCAAGACTATCCAGATTGAGGTTGACACTAGGTACACAGGTAGAAAGACAAAAGACAGATTACATATGCTTGCCCATTTCCAACTACTTGTGTCAGGTACAGTGTTGAAATCAAAGATATGAGCAAGACATATTTACTAGTTGCTTAAGATTTGCCAATCTTTAGAGGAGAGAAAAAAATGAATGTAGATTTCAATTCAAGATTTTACTTCAGAGAGAATATGTGACAAAAAAACACATATGATTTTCCTTTAAGATTTTATTTCAATGGCTAAATAAAAGTATACAAGTGTAGAAGATTGTATGAACTGATCATTGACTTAGAGGTACAACAAGTATAGTTTCAAAAGGAGAGGAATAAAAACAGAATTAATGTAAGAATATTAAACTTCATTAACATATATTAAACAAACATGTATGCAATAGTAATTCTGATAAATAATTCATATTTCCCAATTCCAAAGAAGATTACTATCTTCTAACAAAGAAAATTGGTGCAATATATATAACTAGCAGGAGAAATAAAATAGTGAATACAGCTTGAATGAAGAATTAGCAAGATTCTAGATTAGAACCCTGTTTGTATGCTATGTGACTATTGTTACATTAGTTTAGAGTAGTGTGGTTAAATGTTAAGACTGAACAGAGGAAAAGCTGATTGGAGGGTTGGTAGCAAAGATGATGATTTGACCTAGATACTTAGTCAGATACTAAATGGAGTTTTATCTCATTGATAGAAGAACTATAGCTGAGGGAGTTATAAAATAGCCAAAAGAAAGAAGAAGAGGGAAAGCAACCTTAAAATTTAATTCTTGTTCTATAGGAGGAAGCGAAATATCCTAAGATAATGAAGGTGTCAGAAATACAAATAATGAGTAATATTTGTTGTGAATTTACTTTGTGCTTGGTATGTAATTAAATGTATACTAAATCATATTTTTGTGAGTTACTATAGTTTATTTGTGTCCATTATGTAGATCAGTAAACTGAAACAAAGAAGGTAATTTGCCCAAGGTCTCTTAACTAGAGTCAGACCCTGAACCCTGGCAAGCTGGCTCTAGACTCTATGCTCATATTCATGACATTACATCACCTCTCAAGCTTGGAGAACAACTAGGATTGCTCCAGGATTCAGAAGCCAAAGGAGGAGAAAATTTCAGAAAAAGAATGTGGTTAACCAGTGGATCCTGAAGGCTTTTTTCAGAAAGGTCGAGAAAGGCAACCTATATTGGAGATCTGAAAATTGTAAAATGGCAGGTGTCTTTGAAAACTTATTTCAATGAAGTGGGACAAGCCAAGCCAGAATTTGAAAGGTTAAGACAGTGTTTCTCTGTCGGTCTTTAGAACACGTGATTCAGAATCACCCTGTGTTTTCCTTAAAAATTCAAATTCCCTGGATATGCATTCCAAGCTCCCTTAATTGGTATTCTCCAGTAACATTTAGTTAGAAGAAATAGAAAATCAATAAGAGGGAAAGGAAGAGAAAGAGCAATGAGATGGCCATGGCCTAATTTGCATACTTCATTCAGCAGCAAAAGCTCTGCTATAGAGGCATTTTAGTGACCATCTGTTTTTATTTTAACATGTGCTGGGGAAAGATGAATTGCAAACCCAAGAGATGAATCAAAGTGTTTTCTTGTTATATTTTCAGCAATGTTTCAGGGACTCTCATAGATCTACAAGTCATGAAACCAAATGTTTATCTCCCTCTAAATCTAGTTCTGGTGGTTGTGAGTGGGTCTTGAACACTGTAGGTAATTTGAGGACAGATAATCCATCTGTGCAGGGGCAGGAGGGTTATGTACACCACAGTTTGCATCTGCTCTTGCTCTTTTGTTTGGCATACTGACCATGAAATTTTACAACTTAATCATAAAAGAGTGTCCAAGTGTATATACTTTATCCCAAACTAGTTCCTTCAGCAATATTTTGTATGTTTTTCTTTTTTCTTTTTATATCTTCATTTGTTGAGAATGTTGTCTTCATATGGTGGTAATTTTTTCTCCTAGAAATACATTTACATTTTTTTTTATTTTATTGTGTTATGTTAATCACCATACATTGCATCATTAGTTTTTGATGTAGTGTTCCATGATTCATTGTTTGCATATAACACCCAGTGCTCCATTCAGTACGTGCCCTCTTTAATACCCATCACCAGGCTAACCCATCCCTCTACCCCCCTCCCCTCTAGAACTCTCAGCTTGTTTCTTAGAGTCATTTACATTTACATTTTTACCTGAAAAATACTTATTATATAATTGTCAATATTTGTTGATGGCGAGTGTTCTGTAATGTCTCTTTTACTTTTTACCTTAACCAGCCACATATGTGCTAGAGTCCCTACCTCCAGGATATTCTTGTGTGCAATAGATTTACTGAGATAAGAGGTCTTAGTTTTTTTTCTTTTCATTTGATCTCCTGTCTAAAATTCAAGGCTTATACTTAATAAATTGATTTTTACCCTGAGCTAAGTGAATACTCTTTTTACTACTGGTAACTTTCCTATGTTTAATTCATCTATTATTAAATGTAAAAGAAACTCAAATTAAAAAATATTAATAACAAACTATATTATTTTTATTTTATTTCAACAAACATGGAGGGACCTCTGCTACCATCATTTTTTATCAAGACAGTAAGAGGTTTAGAATTATACTTAGTTACTAATCTCAAAATTCATTTTTTAAATGCTGAAAAATCACAATTTCATGAGTAGTGGAAATGTTTTCATTATTTAAATCTTTTAGTCAAGAGGTCAGATTTTGAGATAAGAAATTAGAATAGTGTCAGAACAACCTAACACATCTTATAGGTACTCAATAAATATTAATTTATTATAATCCTGTCAGACACATTTTATTTACTCAACTATTCAAGGACCCTGTTTGCTAACATGACTAATGAAAGTGTTATGATGTTCATAATTCCTGCTATCAGGCTTTTATTCCTACTGTCATAAAATATTTTTCCTTCTTAAATAGCATTTCATTAAGAAATTTCTTTAGTTCTAGAAATATCTTAATAATGTACAGTATTCTCACTATTATAAGCATCAGGGCCCATTTTAACTATATTGTATTTCTGAGGTGGAAATTTTAAAAATCAAAGTGAAGATCCCTACATTCAATATATCTGATCCTGAAATGATTTCTTTACCAAACTATCAATGATATTGTCATTGCCATCACATACTAAGGTTGACTGACTTATTTCATGATGCTTACAAATGTCTTTTCCTTGATATACTATTTAATGACTGCCTTTATTAACTTAATATAAAAGCCCACCACCAAATATCATATGCTATAACATAATTTCTCTGAGATTCAATTGCAATAAAATTGTATTAACCAAACAGCATACTCAAAAAACAAACAAACAAATGACATATTTCTTTTAACATCATTGGAAGAGGAGTGCTCTTTGTTTCCTTTGGAGATATGGCCTTAGTAATCCAATGGTTGAAGGATTTTGAAAATTTAAAGCAGAATAAAGTGATCTAAAATATTTCTGAATTATTTATTATTATGAACAGTACCACATATTTGTTTATCATATGTAAGTCAGGGAAGTTTTAAAATTAAAGAAGGGGGGTAGGTATAGGGAGAAACTGGAAGTGAGACAAGAAGTCCCAGGGAGATAAGATATATTAGAGATGTTTATAGAAGCATTAAGGCCTAAAGAAACTTAGCTCATACTTCATTTAGAACTCACTCCAGAATAGTTCTACTTTGTCTGGTGAGTTTGTGACAAGTAAAGAGATAAGAAAAAGAGGGCTTAGGTTGCACACTAGAGCTTTGCTTGGTTCTCTTCTGATAGGAGGCGAAACTCAGATATTTCCCTATGTCTCCACATGGGGAAGTCATACATAACTGAGTTGCTATGGGGTCTGGCATGGGAAGAGGCAGGGAATGCCCATATGCTAGACTTGGTTTTGCACATCCTAGACTTGGTTTTGGTTTGATGATGTAGCAGAGACTCAAAGTGGTTTGTAGCATTAACATGAATCAATATAAGGTCAGGTTAGCCAGGCAGATATTCTTGTTCCTCTTCTAGATAGAAATGAAATGAGTTTTAGTTATAATAACAGAACTTTAGCAGTGTACATGGTAGAATACCCTAAGATGGGTACCCGACCAACAGCACCCCAATCGACATCAACCAGCAGATTTTCAAAAACCATCATCATGGTGCCAGAGATCACCCTTACTCCAAATTTGTTCAGACTTGCTCCAATACCAAAATCTTCTTGGACAGGAACAGAGGAAACAGAGATTAAGTTGAAAGACAATATTAAAACTGAAAGTGACTGAATTATCCAAATAGGAACATTTGAATCAATACACAGAGAGAGCTACTATGATTAGCACATTTAGATATTAATTTGTAACTCTGCTACGTCTCCCATATGGTATTTTTTCTACCTCTAGTTGTGCAGTTTTGCTCTCTTAGTTCTCAGATTGATTTCTTGGGTGTCCAAAATGATTTGATGTTTATGTAGCTGTGTTCAGGGGATGAGGCAAGCCTAGAGTACCCCTTCTCCTCTGCCATCTTAACTCTGCCTCCAGAGAGTGTGTGGTATAGTTGACCCTTGAACAACATGGTTTTGAACTGTGCAGGTCTACTTATATGTGGATTTTTTTACAGTACAGTACTATAAATGTATTTTCTCTTACTTATAATTTTCCTAATAACATTTCCCTTTCTCTAGCTTACTTTATTGCAAGAATACTGTATATAATAAATATATAAAGCATGTGTTAACCAACAGTTTATGTTATCAGTAAGGCTATGAGTCGTTAGGTTTGGGAAAGTCAAAAGTTACACATAGATTTTTGATTGCACAGGGGGTTTGTGCCCCTAAAATTTATGTTGTTCAAGGGCCAACTGTATTTGTCTGTGTCTGATTTATTTCACTTACATCATGTCCTCCAGGTTCATCCATGTTGTTTCAAATAGCAGGACTTCCTTGTTTTTTAAGGCTGAATCATATTTCATTCTATATTTATATCCAGACATATAATATTCCATTGTATATATAATCCAAATGCATTCACATTTTCTTTATTCATTCTTCTGTCTATAGACACTTAGGTTTTTCTATATCTTGGCTATTGTGAATAATGCTGCAAAGAACATAGGAGTATACCTATCTCTTTGAGATACTGATTTCATTTCCTTTTGTCATGTACTCAGAAGTGGAACTCCTAGATTGTATGGTAGATGGATCCAAAGAGACCCACATGGAGACATATTATAATCAAATTGTCAAAAGTTAAAGAGAGAATTTTGAAAGCAGCAACAGAAAAGTCACTTGTATACAGGGAAGCTCCCATAAGATCATTAGTGGATATTTAGCAGAATCCTTGAAGACCAGAAGGGAGTGGTATGTATAGTCAAAGTACTGAGAAGAAAAAAACCTGCCAACCAAGCTGCTATACGTGGCAAACTTGTCCTTCAGAAGTGAAGGAAAGATAAAGACAAATAAAAGCTGAGGGAGTTCATCACCACTAGACCTGCCTTACAAAAAATGTTAAAGAGAACTCTTCATAACTTACCATAACAGTGGTGAGTAATCATTTTTAAATTTAGTATAAAAGTTAAAAGATGAAAGTGCTAAAAATAACTATAACTGAATTATATTAGTTATATCTAAATAGATATAAATTGGGAATCACTCTTTCCCTTCAATGCTCCCCAAATGGTTGATTTTTAGTCCCCTGTGAGAAAAGCCTTCCCAGGAGTCTCAATGTTCAGTCACATCATCTCCCAAGGGATCCACCCCACACACGCTTTATACGTGATTGGGCAGGTCTGTATTTTTACATGGAGTACAGCTCAGATTAAGTTAAAACCTCCAGTAGTTATATTTACTTAAATTTTGTTCTGGATTCTCCTTTTTGAATGTTAAATATATTTTAAAAACTAATATGTAGGTTCACAGCAGGCTTGTTAAGTCATGTTTTAACCACTGTCTCTATTCTTCTGTAGTTTAATGTGTTAGCAGACTAATTGGGTTAGTGGCCTGAAGGAAGAAATTAAAAATATTTATCTCCTACTTAATACTCAATGCAAAGGGCATGCCTTCTATGTAAATTCCTGTTCAGAACCTAGGGGAGAAGAAAAGTAAGCATGAATTTTCACTACTAATTATTTTTTTTAAAGATTTTATTTATTTATTCATGAGAGACAGAGAGAGAGAGAGAGAGGTAGAGGGAGAAGCAGGCTCCCAAGGAGCAGGGAGCCCGATGCGGGACTTGATACCAGGACCCCGGGATCATGACCTGAGCTGAAAGCAGACGCTTAACCATCTCAGCCACCCAGGCGCCCTTCACCACTAATTATTGATTTAAAAAATCCCCAAAACTCTTTTTTCCTACTTTTATGTTTCCGGGGATGCTATTCCAAGTATCTAACACTTGATTCCTTTAGGTAAAATCTAATGTGAACACAACTTTCCAACTGAGAAATGTTTATTTTAATAAAACAATAAAACTAATGTGCATATAATATACACGCATATAACAATTACTGCATAGTTTTGAAACTAGGGCCCCGTTTGAACATGTAGAAAAAGATGGAAATATGGTTATTATGAAAGGAGGATCTTCCTAAACTAAGATTTATTTTTCAGTTGCTAATTTGTTTTCAGTTCCTCCTAATTTTTTGTGGCATTATTTTATTTACCTTACCTATTTAATGAGATTCTTGACAGAGCAGATGAAGTAATGTAGGTGGAAGTATTTCAACAATCTCTTTTTCTTACAAAGATGTGAATTTTAATTAGTTATTTCTTTGAAGTATCTCTGAATTATTTGAACATAAAGCCTCCAAGAATTTAATAGGAACTTAATTCCACATTAAAACCTGAAGTAAAAGTCAGGGGAATAAACTCTGAGGGTTTGTGAAATTTCTGGAATACTTCTTACACACAAAAATTACCCATCACTCTGTAGTAATTAGCACTGATAACATCAAAGCCAAAACATTTTAGACTTAGGGACAGTCAGGAGAAGGAGAGATGGGGAAAGTGCATTGTCTTTTGCAGGTAGCTTGAGAAAAGAGGCAAAATAAGCCATGGCAACTGTGAGAAGGAGGGGGGCCCAGAAAGAACCCCTAGGACTAGACAAATTTTTTTGACAATTAGCCTGCATCTGAGCTGTGGACCCAGGTAGTTGAATTGACAGATACTTATATTTGGGGCTTCTGTATTAGTGGTCCCAATCAGCCTCACCTGAGTACTTGGGTACACCCAGCTCTCGGTGGCCTACCCCAAATTTATTGAATCAGAAACTTGGTGGTAGGCTGAGCAATCTGTGTCTTAAAGAGCCCTTCACATGCTTCTGGATGCAGGCTCAAGTATGAGAATCACTGCCCTATGTCATAAATACATCTCAGAAGCAATAATTTTAGGATAAAATAAAGTAACTTACATATTCAATGCACGCATGCAATAAAATAAGTGTTAGCTATAATTATAATTAGTCCTTGTGAAACCTATAATCAGCTGGCAGAAAAGTAAAGATTGGAAAAGTATATAGGCAAAGAGTTTTAGGACTTACAGTGTTCTTATAAAAATAGTTCAGAGACCCCCTCATATTGTGACCTGCATACAAGTCAACTGGGGATTGCAAATGCAGATTCTGAATCAGACAGGTCAGGGGCAGGGTCTGAGATTCAACATTTCTAACCAGCTCCCAGGTAATGCTATTGCTACTAGTCCTGGGACCACACTTTGAGTAGCAAGGATCCGGTGTGTAACTCCTTTTACTTCTACTTCACAATTCTTTGCACCCCCCAAAGCAATATGAAGCAGAAGTTTGTGTATTCATAGGAAAGCCAAAGAATTGGTGAGTAGCAAGTTGGGACTCTCTGGAGTTCATGTGATCTACTCTTTTGAAGTGTAGTTTTTGTTTATTTTTCTTTTGGAAGCAATTTAATGGTTCTTAGAAAAGAGAGTTTGGAAAGTAGCCATAAATTCCTCAAGTTTTATGATCATTTCCCATTGATTTCATAATTTCAAAGGGATCCCAGACTGCTGGACTAAATAAAGGTCAGACAGATGCATTAGATAACCCATGTATAACTACCACCATGTAGATCTTACTTTGCAAAACCATCTGGAACAGTCCATGCTTCAGCTTAGCTTAGTAAACCTTACAGATGTAATTTTCAAAAGCAGCTCCTTTTTTGGGGGGAGTTTGTTTTCTGAAGCTAAACTTAGTTTTAATTGTTGACTCATATACATAGATTCTTGGTTTGTAGCCGCATAGCTGACACCAAAGGGAATCTTTTTTTTTTTTAAGTTATATTTAGGGATGCCTGGGTGGCTCAGTCAGTTAAGTGTCTACCTTCAGCTCAGGTCATGATCCCAGGGTCCTGGGATCGAGTTCCACATCAGGCTCCTTGCTCAATGGGAAGTCTGCTTCTCCCTCTGCCTGCCACTCCCCTTGCTTGTGCTCTCTCTCTCTCTCTGATAAATAAATAAATAAATAAACAAATAAATAAATAAATAAAATCTTTAAAAAAACTATGTTTAATTGTGGTCAGCCCCTTCTTTAGTTTTGAGGGTTTTCCAAGAAATAATGGAAGATATGGTCTACACTTTAATAGAGGAAGCTGGGTGGTATTGAGTAAATGGTTCTGTTCTTTAACCAAAACAGTTAACTATTTATTTTTTTTTTAATTTTTTAAATTTTATTTTGTTAGTCACCATACAAATACATCATTAGTTTCTGATGTGGTGATCCACGATCCATTGTTTTTGTATAACACCCAGTGCTCCATGCAGTATGTGCCCTCCTTAATACCCATCACCGGGCTAACCGATCCCCCCACCCCTCTCCCCTCTAAAACCCTGTTTGTTTCTCAGAGTCCACAGTCTCTCATGGTTCATCTCTCCCTCCGATTCCCGCCCCCCTTCATTTTTCCCTTCCTTCTCCTAATGTCTTCCATGCTATTCCTTATGTTCCACAAATAAGTGAAACCATATGATAATTGACTTTCTCTGCTTGACTTATTTCACTTAGCATAATCTCCTCCAGTCCCATCCATGTTGATGTAAAAGTTGGGTATTCTCCTTTCTGATGGCTGAGTAATATTCCATCATATATATGGACCACATCTTCTTTATCCATTCATCTGTTGAAGGGCATCTCGGCTCTTTCCACAGTTTGGCTATTGCGGACATTGGTGCTATGAACATTGGGGTGCATATGGCCCTTCTTTTCACCACATCTGTGTCTTTGGGGTAAATACCCAGGAGTACAATTGCTGGGTCATAGGGTAGCTCTATTTTTAATTTTTTGAGGAACCTCAACAGTTAACTATTTAAAAGGGTTGTATGACAGACCAGAAATAACACCTCTTATTTACATAGAATCCTTAAATGAAAGACTTTTCACTTTTTCTGGACTCTGCTGTTTTAGGTTTGGTAAATTTGTACTTAATTGGATTTGATAGCTCCATCGTGCATGACTGAAGACAAATTTATAAAGCACAAATTCTAACTCAGTTGAGTTTCCTTGAATTCTCTGGTTTTATATTAAAGTTGTTATACAAATTTTATACAATTGGAATTCTATTCATGAAACTCTTAAAGTGATATTGAATAATAAGAATAAGCTATATTCAAACTACATTTTTATATTAAACAGTCATAAAACAATTACCACAGAAATGCAATATTTACTCAATGTCGGCCTCAGAAACACTGTTTTTCAATCCCCATCTCTCTGGTCAAACTACTTCTTTTTTAATCACTGTACATTACATCATTACTTTTTTTTATTATGTTATGTTAATCACCATACCTTACATCATTAGTTTTTGATGTAGTGTTTCATGATTCATTGTTTGCGTATAACACCCAGTGCTCCATTCAGTATGTGCCCTCTTTAATACCCATCACCTGGCTAAACCACCCCCCACCCCAGAACCCTCAGTTTGTTTCTCAGAGTCCATAGTCTCTCGTGGTTCCTCTCTCCCTTCTGATAAATGAACTCTTAATCCCCTTCACCTCTCTCACCCATGCCCCACACAATTCCCCTCTGGTAATCATCACTTTGTTCTCTGCAGCTAAGAGTCTGTTGTTTTTTTTTTATTTGTTTCTCTGTTTTTCCTCTGTTTGTTTTGTTTCTTACATCTCACATATGAGTGAAACCATATGGTATTTGTCTTTCTCTGACTGACTTACTTCACTTAGCGTTATACCTTCTAGCTCTATCTATGTTGTTGCAAATGGCAAGATTTCATTCTTGGCCTGTAATAGATTTTAAATGTGTCTCTTAAAACATCAGATAATAGTGCTTGCTTCAGTAGCACGCAGCACATATACTAAAATTGGAACCATACAGAGATTAGCATGGCCCCTGCACAAGGGAGACACTCAAATTCATGAAGTGTTCCATATTTTAAAAACAACAACAGCAACAACAACGAAAACAAAATACCCATCAGGTTGTAGTTTCAGTTTTATATACCTTGTAGGCAGGATTTGGCCGATTGTTTGGATTTTAAAATAATTTGAACTTTTGCTAAGAAAATTATTTTTTTTTAATATTTTATTTATTTATTTGACAGAGAGACACAGAGAACAAGCATGAGAAGGGGGAGAGGCAGAGAGAGAGGGAGAAGCAGACACCCAGCTGAGCAGGAAGCCTGATGTGGGGCTCGATCCCAGGACCCTGGGATCATGACCTGAGCTGAAGGCAGACACTTAACTGACTGAGCCACCCAGGTGCCCCAGAAAATTAATTTTTTGAACATGGAAACATTATATTGCTTGCTGTCCTTTCATAAGTGTATATTTTAATATTTAGCACTTAGGAGAATACTTTTTTTTATCATAAAGGAGAACCCTACTAATAGGTAGCCTTAGTTTTAATTTCACATTATTCCCCCCAAAAGGAATAATATGAATATCAGGATCTATCACATTCTGACCTCTTCAAAAATTCCATCCAAGACTCTTAGTAATAGTACTTGACTGGGTGTTATCCACAAACAATGAATCATGGAACACTACATCAAAAACTAATGATGTAGGGGCGCCTGGGTGGCTCAGTCGTTAAGCGTCTGCCTTCGGCTCAGGTCATGGTCCCAGGGTCCTGGGATCAAGCCCCACATCGGGCTCCATGCTCAGCAGGAAGCCTGCTTCTCCCTCTCCCACTCCCCCTGCTTGCGTTCCCTCTCTCGCTGTGTCTCTCTCTGTCAAATAAATAAATAAAATCTTTAAAAAAAAAAAAAAAAAAAAACTAATGATGTAATGTATGGCGATTAACATAACATAATAAAAACAATAGTACTTGACTATTAGGGGTGCCTGGGTGACTCAGTCAGTTTAAGCAACTGACTCTTGCTTTTGGCTCTGGTCATGACTTCAGGGTTGTGAGATTGAGCCCCGCATCGGGCTCCATGTTTGGCACAGAGTCTGCTTGAGATTCTCTCTCTCCCTCTCCCTCTGCCCCTCCCCCTGCTCATACTCTCTCTAAATAAATAAATAAATAAATAAAATCTTAAAAATAGTACTTGACTAACTAGTTTGTTTGCTATAGTGTAAATACTAGTTTGCTAATACTACACACACGTAGTCTATTCTATGTTAATTTTTTGTTTGGTGGGCCAAATTATATAGTAGACCTTTATGTTATTTCAGCATACTTGTTACTGTTCTCATTAATTACAGTGCTGTTATTATTCAGAACTTTTAATTGCAAATATCAGAAAAACTGACTTAAAAGGGGAGTATATTAACTCATTTAATGAAAAGTTGAAGGTGGAAAGAATGGGATGTGGCTTTATGCACAGCAGTACTTAAGGGCACAGCCTCTGTTGTCAGTATGTCCTCTTTCCGCTATTTACTAGCTATGATACTGCACACTTTACTTAAGGTCTTTCAACTCCAATTTTCTTGGCTGTGTGATGTGTATAATAATGTCATCTTGTTTTGAGTGTTGTATTAATAGGCATGAGGTTCTTAGAATGAGACCTGACAGAAAGCATGCAGTATCACCATAAACAGTCCATTTACCAGTCTCCATTTCTTAGGGTGAGTTTTCCTCTCTATTGATAACACCATCTTTACCAGCAACTCAGGGCTTCCATTTTCCCAACACTAAGTTCAGCAAAAGAAAATATCCCTTTCCTAGTTATTACAGTAAAATCCTCAGGGTAACATTCACTAAACTGATTGGGTTATGTTCAGTCCCCTTGGCCAGAAAGCATATGTCCTGCTCTGATAAGCCAGCTGTGGGACACATGCCACTCTTGGAACTGGATTCAATCCAGCACAGTGATGGAGAAGGGGCTGGTGGCTTTGCAAGGAAAATTGAGGTTCTCTTACCAGAAGGGAAGGAAGTAGATTTGGGTAAGCAAGAATAACAACTGTTTATTTTTAAAGTTCTTTGAACTTTGATTGTAACACTTTGGCTACATTGTTATATTTGTTCCAAGTTGTTTGGTCACTTTCTAATCACAAGCATTTACAAAATAGCAATAGGAAAATTGACTACCATAATTTTAATTCACTAACCATAAATGAAATACAGATTCACTAACAGCTAGGATGTAGCTTTTAGTTACCAAAAATGTCTTGTTTGAAAAGCACTCTCTATTGTTTTTCTATTTTATCTCCTTTTAATAGTGAAAAACAAAATAGTCTCCCAAAAATAGACAGAAAAACCCAGAAAAGTAAAAATCTTCACATAATGTGCTTGCTTCACAATTTATAAGAAATTCTAGATACTGGCTTATGGGTCCTCTTCCTTTATTTTATCACATTATCATTAAGATATATTATTTTGGTCTACTTTGCAGCCTAGTGTTTTATTCATCTAAATTATTCTATGAAGACTTTTTTCAATGTTGCACAAATTTTTAGGTTTAAAGTGTCAGGAAAACCAGAATGTCAGAATCAACATGATCTAAATGTAATCATAAAATATTTTGTCATCTGCTTATTCATTCATTTAACAAATATTATAGAAAACCTCTTGTTTGCCAGGCAAAGATCTTTGCCATCATGGAGTTTATAATTTGGTAAGTAGAGAGAGACAATAGAAGTCTATATCATAAAAAAGCAAATTATATTATAATATAGTGTCAATATAGTATAATGTAGTATGGGGACAATGTAGATTTTATTTTAGGTACTCAGTGTGATTTATTTCAGTCTCAAGCTTTAAGACAGCAGGGAAAGACATAGAAAAAAAATTATTTTGTCTAACCCATTGTTACAGCCTTTTGGTTTATAACAGTTAATCATATTAATGGAGAACTCCTGTGGACTGCTTGTACTTTTAGCATGCTTAAGTAATAGTAAATAAAATAATTCTAACTGGAGCTATTTCTCAAATATTACTGTTTATTCTATTTAAATGAAACATTTTAGAAATGTTAGATCAAATCCTAAAAATAAAATTGAATCCTTCCTCCTTTTTTAGTAAACCAGATGATCCTCCCTCAGGCTAATTAATGCTTTCCTTGAATGCTCACAGGGGTCCATAAGCACCTTTTTTCACTGTGCTCATTGTAGTCCACAGTTTGCTTTGTTTCAGTCATGTGTGCATGTCCTGGTCATCTGTCTTGCAGTTCACTGCTCCATTCTCCCTTCACTGAATAGCCGGACTCTTCAGGCACATGTTTCTAGCACTGGATTTCTTTTGCTCTAACATCTATAGCAAGTCTATCTATGGTTTACCCCAGCTGGGATGATTTTACTGCTTTATTGGGGAAAAACTGTTCTCTTCTCTCTCATCTCCAACTACCTGGAGGTTTATCTCCCTCCAGCTTTCCTATTGACTTGGACCTAGAGGCCAGTATGGTCAGTGAACTAACACACAGTACTCCTTGTTGGGGAAACATTAGCCTGTAAACCCCACTTTTAGGCTCTCTAACACTCTGGATCATTATTAGTACCTGGTCTAAATGCAGAGTGCCTGAATCTTTATTCTTATAAGTGTGTTCTTTATGTCTGAATTTTTCTCTTCTGACCCCTTATCCCCACATGATCAAGGATAGTTTTTGAAACTCAAAACCCATAAATTGCATTTATTTGTTCTTTGTGTCCTATCCCTTGCTTTAAACATAAATCTGGGGATGCTACATAGAGTAAGAGGACATAGCCAGAAAAGAAGCCTAAAATTATATTTCAGAAAAAGTATTTTGCCTGACCAACTTCCCTACTAGACATTGAGTTCCCTTCATAAGTGAAGAATCTTGTCTAGTAAGGAGAGGGAGCATGGTGTAGTTCAAAGAGCAGGGGTTTAAAGACAGGGGGCCTTGTATTCAAATAAAGTTCTGCTTGCAAGCTCTGAAGGTTTGGGCTTTTTAAATTTCTTAGCCTCTATAATTTCAACATTAGATCACACAATGATAGCTGTATTCCATGGTGGTTGTGAGGAATAGGGGAAAAAAATATGTATATATAAAGAATAAAATGTAACACTCACTCATTAAAGAAGGTGTGTCATAGTTGCTAATATTCAAAGAAATTTCTCTAGTAATAGTTCAGATTTCATATGTATATACATATATATAATCATGACTTGAAATTGTTTAATGAAGAAAAGCATGATGTTGAATAAGAATTTTTTGAGAAAGTAACTTACTAATCATATATATGGATGTCCATCGCATCATTATGGGTAACAATATGAAAATTTAATAAGTCTAAATGTCTATCATTAGGGAAATATTTAAAGACAAGTCACAGAAGAATATGCATCATATGATCTAAGCTCAGCAAAGAAAACAAATTATCTGCCAGTATGTGTATGCAAGTGGATAGAAATAGATCTGGTTGCATACATAGGGAAACTACAGTTGTTCTTTCTGGGGATCATAGAAGTTTGGAGTATGAAAACGTCTTTAACTCTACTTTGTATTTGTCTTTGTTTTAACCTTAATGCATAAAACACCTGCTATATTAAATGAATTTCTTCCTCTCCCTATAAATTTCATTATCACTGTCATCATTCATAACCCCAGAGAAAGCAAGTGACACACTCAAACTGGCAGACTGTGAGAAGGGAAATCTGATAATAGTGAGTAAACATTTAATAGTGAAAGATCACTACCACCATTCATGACAGAGTTGAGGGCAGAGAGCTTTTAGGAACCCAGGGTGGGGAAAATCCTGTGGAGAAGGCTATTCTGAGACTTGTGCCTCTTGACAAGTTAGGCCCAGGTGACCTCCAGGGAGAGAACTGGGAAATAAAACATTACAATGCCCTTGACCTCACTGACCTCATTCATCTCTCCTGCTCCCGTCTCCTGCTGGGGCTCTCCATTGGCTAAAGGCTGCCAGGAAGTAAGGACACCCATGGAGGGAGATGGCCTGCCTGATAAGTTTTTCAGGTTGGAGAACAGAGTAGAGAAAGATGAAAAGAATAGCTACAGAATCAAACAAATGTCATAAATGAGAATTTAAACAAATAAATGTTTATATGTACAGTTGACCCTTGAACAGCATGTGGGTTAGGAACGTGGACCCCCCTGCACAGTTAAAAATTCACATATAAATTTTGACTCCCCCCAAAACTTAACCACTAATAGCCTCCTGTTGACATGAAGCCTTACCGATAACATAGTTGACATATATTTTGTATGGTGTATGTATTATATACTGTATTACAATAAAGTAAGCTAGAAAGAAGAAAATGTTAAGAAAATCATAGGAAGAGAAAATACATTTACAGTACTGTACTGTATTTATAAAAAATCTGCATATAAGTGGACACACACAGAACTAAATTAATTTATAGATGCATTTTGTTCATAATTTCATCATAACTACCACATTTTGTGGTTTGATTTGGTTTTCCATCACCAATTTAAATTTGGCCATTTTTAGACTGTAAGAAAAATGACTATGGAGAGAAAAACAAACAAAGGAAAAAACAGTTAAATTTGAAAGGAAACCCAAAGAATAAAATTCACAAAACACATAAACTTGTAATAAAAAACTAGTAAAAACAAAACAAAACTAGTAAAAAAAAAAAAAAAATAAACCAAACATAATTTTGTTTAGTTAAAAAAATTACTAAAAAAGACGAGTAAAAACCATACTGAAAAAAAGCATAGTATGAAAACCAAACAAACAAATGACAAAAAAAAAAAAAACCCACAATATTACTGTGGGCTAAACATTTTACCAAAAATAGAGCCATTTCCTAGGGTAGGCTTGGGTGTTTTCCAAGTTTCCTTCAAGACTTAAGTCTTCTTCGTGGATGGAACTGGAGGGTATTATGCTGAGCGAAATAAGTCAAACAGAGAAAAGACATGTATCATATGACCTCACTGATATGAGGAATTCTTAATCTCAGGAAACAAACTGAGGGTTGCTGGAGTGGGGGGTGGGGTGGGAGGGATGGGGTGACTGGGTGATAGACACTGGGGAGGGTATGTGCTCTGGTAAGCACTGTGAATTGTGCAAGACTGTTGAATCTCAGATCTGTACCTCTGAAACAAATAATGCAATATATGTTAAGAAAAAAAAAAAAGAAGAAGATAGCAGGAGGGGAAGAATGAAGGGGGGGAAATCGGAGGGGTAGACGAACCATGAGAGACGATGCACTCTGAAAAACAAACTGAGGGTTCTAGAGGGGAGGGGGTGGGAGGATGGGTTAGCCTGGTGATGGGTATTGAGGAGGGCACGTTCTGCATGGAGCACTGGGTGTTATGCACAAACAATGAATCATGGAACACTACATCAAAAACTAATGATGTAATGGATGGGGATTAACATAACAATAAAAAAAAATAAAGAGGTAATTCTTTGGAACCAAAAAAAAAAAAAAAGACTTAAGTCTTCTTGTGCGTGAGAATTGTAGTATTCTCATGTTTCAGTTACTCCAAATAAGCTGTCAACCTGATGATGCTTTTTAGCTCTCTGTAAAATTGACTGTCATTTAACCATGAGTTTTGTGGATAAATGTTGAAATGCAGTCACTCAATGTCTTTTGAGCTATACATGTTTAAGAGGCAATAATATACCACAAGGCAAGGAGTACCAGCTTTGGGGATAAAGAGATCTGAAATTGGCTAGGCTAATTGTATGTCCTTGGTCAAGGTATTTACTATTTCTTTTTTTTTTTTTAAGATTTATTTATTTATTTGAGAGAGAGAGAGTGGGTGCAGAGGGAGAGAGAATCCTAAGCAGACTCTGTGCTGAGTGCAGAGCTGGTCACCGGGCTCGATCTCACAACCCTGAGATCACAACCTGGGCCAAAACCAAGAGTTGGGGGCTTAACTGCCTGCACCACCAGGTGCCCCAGGGCATTTACTACTTCTATGCCTTAGTTTCCTCAACTATAAAACTGAGACGTGAGTAACAACTTGGGCCACTGTAATTTCACTGAGCTAGCACATAATAAGTGTTGGGGCAAAATGCATGTTCCACACAGGTAGCTTTTCTTTCCTGGATATGTTGTCCTCCTCCTGTTCCCCCAGGGGCAGTGCTTTCAGTTCTTAATTTGATTCTTGTCTCTAGAAGGTGAATGGCAGACCAGTAAACTATTGCTACTCTTATCAGAGAGGCCCTGGAATTCTCCGGTTCACCAGGCTGAGTTCTAAGCATTTTGTACTTTACATGACAGTGCTTTCCCTCCATTGGTACAAATAATTGGGAGTTGGTCTCCTTAATCTCAGGAAGTTCAGCAAATTGAAAAAAGTACCTAGGATTCCTGCTCTGTTTTTGCCCAAGTTGTAAACAAATCAAGATTTAGAACAAAGTAAGTGGGGAACTAATTCATATACTTTAAAAATGTATATTTTTAAGTTATTCTTTTGGGGGGGTCTTTTTATTCTATTAGATGATTTCAAGAGAAAGAAAATATATTCTTTGAGAACTAGTCTTGCCAGTGGGTTTTTAAAATAATGAAATATTGTTTTGGGTCTGTTAATTATACTACCCTACAAAGAACAGGTGACTCTTCGTATTTCTATATAAAGCATTCAAGGAAGTTTTTAATTTTCTTCTGAAGTGTTTTTTAATTTCTTTAGAAGTCCAATAAACCTCTCTTATATTTTTAAATAATTAAATATGTTGCTCTCTAAATATTTGGCTTACAAGTGCATGAGAGCACATCTTTAAATCGCTGAGTATTTATTATATTGTAAATTGCTCAGGACTTGAATCCTGGTGGCCTTGTTGTACAATTTGTGTTTACATTCAGCAATTATATAAGCTTCAGTATACCTTATTTAATATAAACCAAACTAGCATACCTTATTTACTGTAAACCTCAAAATATAAATGATTAAAGAAATGGGATATTGTCCCATTTGTCCTCTGATAAAAATGTAGCTAACAAAACCTAGCACACCCCTCTCCTTCTCTTGGCCTTCAAGAAATTAATTTTAGAAAAAGCAACATCCTAAGGTTGCATATTACCTTAGAGTTTCTACAAATTTATCAACCTGATTTTTTCCTATATGCATTTTAATTTTTTGTTTTTAAATACTTTAAGACTTATAAGATGTTGCAAAAATAGTACACTTTTTATGCACTTTTACCCAGCTTTCCCTGATGATAACATCTACAACCAGAGTACTTTATTAAACCAGGAAATTAGCGTTGCTATAATATGGTTAAACTAGACTTATTTGGTTTGAATCCATTTTTACATGTATTATTCCTTTTTTTCATTTTGCTTTGTATAGTTCTGTGAAAGTTTATTGAATGGGTAGATTCATATAACCACCACCACAAGCAGGATGCAGAACTGTTTTATCACTACAAAGAAATGCCCAACCTACCTGTAACACTAATCCCTAATTCCCTTTCTCGAACCACTGATCTGTTCCATCACTATAATTTTCAGAATGTTCTATAAATGTCATAATACAGTATAGATAACCTTTTCAAATGTCTTTTTTTCATACAACATGAGTGTGATATCCATTCAAGTTGTGTGTTTCAGTAACTCATTTCTTTTTATTGTTGAGTAGATTTCCATTGTATAGCTGTCCAGCAGCTTATTTATTCATTTAGTAATTGAAAGATACTCAGCTATTACAAGTAAAGTTGCTGTGAAAATCTATGTACAGGTTGTTGTGTGGACATAGTTTTTATTTCTGTAGGAAATAAACCAGGAGTGCAATTGCTGAGTTGTATGTTAATATATGTTTTGACTGCCACATCGATTTCCAGAGTGGCTATACCATTATACATTCCAACTAGCAACACATGAGAAATACGGTGTCTCCACATCCTCATCAACACTTGATTTAAGCTGTAGTATTTTTTTATTTTGTCCATTCTGATAGTATAGAAGTTTTCATTGTGCTTTCATTTGCATTTCCCAAATAACAAATGATATTCAACATCTTTTTATCTGCTCAGTCTCCATATATTCTCTTTGGTCAAATGTCTCTTTACTCGTTTATTAATTAGCTATTTTCCCTTATTATTGATTTTAGAGAGTTCTTTATATATTTTGAAAACAGATCCTTTGTTGGATATGTCATTTGGAAATACTTTCTCACAATCTGTGGTTTACCTGTACACTATCTTAATGTGTTTCGCTGAAGAAGTTTTTAAGTTTGATGATGTCCATGTTATTATTTCTTTTTTTATGGATTGTGCTTTTGGTGCCATGTCTAAGAACTCTTCGCTAACTCTAGGTCACAAGGATTTTCTCTTATTTTTTCTTCTATTAGTTTTGTAGCGCTATATTTTGCATTAATAGTTTTGATCCATTTTCAGTTAATTTTTGTATAAAGTATTGGGTTTAGGTCGAGGTTATTGTTATCGTTATTATTCTTTTGCCCGTGGATGTCTAATTGTCCCCAAACTATTTGTTGAGAAGCTAATCATTCTTATTTGTTTTTGCACCTTTATCAAATATCAAGTGATGTGCTTGTGATGGGTCTTCTTCTGGACTCTCTGTTTTGTTCTATTGATCTATGTGTATATTCTTGCCAATTCCAATGTCCAAATTACTGTAGCTCTATAGTAAGACTTAGTATTGTGTAATGCGGTGGCTGAAATTTTATTCTTTTTCAAAAATTATTTTAGTGATTAAAGCTTCTTAGTTCCTGTTCCTTTAAATGGTAGACTTGGCTTATCTATATCTGCAAAAATCTTGCTAGGGTTTTGATAGGAATGTGTTAAACCTATAGATAAATTTGGAGAGATTTGACATCTTTACTATGTTGTGTCTTCCATTGCATGAACATAGTGTGTCTCTTCATTTATTTAGGTCTTTTTAGTTTTAGCACACAAATTCTGGATATGTTTTATTGGATTTATACTTAAGTATGATAATTTTTAGGATTGTTGTAAATTGCATGTAAAATTTCTGTGTTCAATTGTTCATTGTTTGTATACAGAAATAAGATTGATGGGTGTGTGTGTGTGATGAACTTGCTGAACTCTTATTAGTTATAGCAGTTTTCTTGTGTATAACTTAAAAATTTCTATATAGCTAATTAGGTCATCTGCAAATAGGCAAGTTTTATTTCTACTTATTGAGTCTATATCCCTTTTGTTTGTTTTGCTTGCTTTATTGCACCTGGCTAAGATTTGCAGTATGATGTTGATTAGGAGTTGGAAGAGTGACTACCCAAATGTTTGGAAATTTTCTTGTTTTCATTCTGTTTAAGACTTTTAATATGATTTCCTTATGAACAGGGAATATACTTTATATGATTTTTAATTATTCTCAATTTGTTGAGGTTGGTTTCATGAATGAATATGTGTGCTTTGTTGATGAATGTTCCATGTGTACTTGAAGACAATGTGTATTCTGCTGTTGTTCAGTGGCATGTTCTTTAATTGTCAGTTAGATTTTGTGGGTTAATGGTGGCATTGAGATCTTTTCTATACTTGCTCATTTTCTGTCTCATAGCTTTAATGATTACCAAAAGAAGGGTTTTGAAGCCCCTAACAACTTTCACTTCTGTCATTTTTGCTTTTATATATTTTGAAGCTCTATTGTTGGATGCATACACTTTAGCATTATTAGATTTTCCTGGTGATTTGACTCTTGGTGATTTTATTTGTTCTGAATTCTTTGTCTAAATATTAATATAGCCCTCCAGCTTTCTTTGATCAGTGCTTATATGTAACCTCTTTTCCTATGCTTTTACTTTTTTTTTCTTTTTCCAGCTTTATTGAGATATGTGCATGTATCACATTTTCTTTATCCATTGATCATTTTAACCCATCTATATTACTATATTTGAAGGGTATTTCTTGTAGATTGTATCTAGTTGAGTTGTTTTTTAATCAGTTCGTACAACTATTTACATTTGATGACATTATTGATATCATTATATCTGTCATTTGATTATGTGTTTTCTGTTTGTTCTTTCTGATTTTTCTTTCTGTCTTTCCCCTTCCCTGCCTTCCTGTAGATTACTGAACATTCTTTTCACTTTCTTATGTGAGCCACTCATGGATCTGCTCAGAAGTTCGTACATAGCTTAAAAAATTCCTTTCATCAGCAATATTATCTCGCACAATTCTCCCTTCACTCTATAGTTAAGAGGAGGAGATATGCTGCTCTTTACTGTCATTTACTTAGTTCATGTTGAGGATGATCTACCAGACTTCTCCCCTCCTCTGTAACTGTGGTGTCCATGGAGAAGGGAAGCGTGCTGTTTCTACTGTGTTGGTGTAGGGTGGGGAGGGTTAGAAGGATCATTTCTTGAGTTCTGGTCTCTTTCCAGCCGTCCTTCTTTTCTCCATCTTTCAATTGTCTGGTGGTTGCTTTATGTATTTGTCCAGGGTTTACAGTTGTACTTAGCAGGAGGAATACGTAGAATGTGTTTGTTTTTTTTTTTTTAATCTTGCCTCAAACCAGAAATGTGATCTGTAACAAATTTCTTAATCATTTTTATTAATTTAATGTGGCCATTGTACTGTGCTCTAGTATAGTATAAAATAAAAGAGCAGTTTTTTGATTGTTTATCTATATAGCCTTTTTTTCTCTCCTCCTTTCCCTTTCACCCCCCTCTCCTCATGCACACCCCACATAAAGAGTTCATATTCAGTACTCTGTTCCATAGTCCATCTGAATTGCTTTTTAAACCTTAGAGTCTTCATGCTATTGAGTAGGGTATTAAGCAAACTTTATTTGTGGGGATGAAGAAAAAAGGATCTTGAAGATATGAAGTATTTCCCAAAGTCAAAAAATATTTTATTTAAGAATCCAAATCCTTTGTTATCTCTGCCAGGAAAGGATAGAAAGGGAATTTTGAGGGTATTTAAAGACAATAATATAAAAATAACCACTGTTTTATTAAAAGAGATAAATTAACTGCACTTCTAGCTAATAAAACATTTAAGAGATTTCATAAAGATCTAGAATTTTAGTTTTTGGAAGGACTATAGAGATTTTCTAGTCCAATAATTTCATTTTAAAAAGGAACATTTTAAGGCAACTTCACAATATTTAGTCTGAATCTATTGTATTATATTTTCTTAAGTTAACAGAGTTTTCAGTGAATAACTTGCATTAGTTAATCTCTTCCTTAAATGTTGAAATATCTTTAACATTTTATACAGGTACATTTTCTGGAATTTCAGAACAGGAAGAAATTATTACTAATTTATTGTAAATATACTTTTAGTGGCTTTTTGATAAGTTACTATTAAAGACATGGGTAAATTATTAAGTTTCTAAAGTATTCATATTTCCTAGGCACCAAATCATTAGGCAATAAGTTCCTGCAATATTAATAAATTAAAGACCATTAATTATAATTACTATTCAGTAATGTTTCTGCTACAGTTCATCTACAGAAGTGTTTTTACAAAACGTATATACAATATAGTGAGGTATGTGTTGAAATAATATGTGTTAAGCAATCCATTGTATTGGTCTCACCATCTATTCACTGAAATTTATCTTTATCTTCTTAGTTTTCTCCTTACTTAGCTCAAGTTACACATTTTACCATTATAATCACTCCCTTACATATACCCTAAAATTCTTTCCTCCTTTCTTATTTGGTGAACAAAATATCAACTTTGATTAAATCATGCAACTCTCTACTTCAGATCTGCACACATGCAGGTGAACACACACATACACATGAACCCACACACACATTCATGCTGACTTGTTTCCATGATCACTGACTTCCAGTGGGCTCTCAAGGCTGCTGGGTAATTGCACAATACTTCCCCGGTTATTTTTCTCCTAATCCACTAGATGACTCGTTTTATCCTTTCCCTCACTCCTCAAACCTTCACAGCCTTCTTCCCATTTTATTCTTGGCTGATGAATTTGCTTCTTATTTCACTATGAAAATAGACGCATTTATTTATTTATTTATTTTTTTAAGATTTTTTATTTATTTATCTGAGAGAGAGAATGGGAGACAGAGAGCATGAGAGGGGGAGGATCAGAGGGAGAAGCAGACTCCCCGCTGGGCAGGGAGTCCGATGCGGAACTCGATCCCGGGACTCCAGGATCATAACCTGAGCCGAAGGCAGTTGCTTAACCAACTGAGCCACCCAGGCGCCCGAAAATAGACGCATTTAGCAAAGAGCTTCCAGAAGCTCCCTCTGTGGCATCTTCTTACCTCCCTCCATCTATGCTCCTACACAGTGTGCCTTCACTCCTCACTGTGGATGATCACCCATTTTCCTGGCAATGGCCAAGATCCTGTCCTCTTTTCTAGTCCAGTCAGTCCTGCAGCATCTCTCCCTATTCTCTCCTGACACATCAATTTTTCATTCTCTGCTGGGTATTTCGTCAAACATCCTATATTCTTTCATCTTAAAATTACTCTCCTTGCTTTATTTTCCCTCAACCCCACTTATCTCTTTCCCTTCATAGAAAACTCCTTGAGAGAATCATTTATTATAGTTCTCTCCAATTTCTTCCTGAATCTACTCCAAACAGGCATTGCTTCCTTCACCTATTTACTCAAATTGTTCTATTTCAGGTCACCAATGATTTCATGCTGATAAATTCCAAGATCAACGCTCAGTCATTATCTTAAGTGACTTATTAGAAAGAGATCACTGCCGTGTTATTGAAAGATTGTCTTCACTAGGCCTCTAAACTACCGTTTTTTCTCCTACTTCCTTACCACACCTTCTCTGTTTGCTAGTTCCTCACCTCCTTGACCTCTAAATGTTGGGGTGTCCCATGGCTTAGTCTTTGGAAGTCTTCTTTATTCTATTTTATTTCCTTGGTGATTCCATTCAATATCATAGTTTAAGTGCTCTCTAAACATTGGTGATTTCCACTTTAATTGGGAATTCCCAATGGAATTGGTATTTCTGGCCTAGATCTCTTCCCTGATGTCATATAGCCTTGAGACCCATGTAACCAATTGCTACTTAAGGCCTTTGTAAATATGTAATAAATAAATTTCTCAAATGTGACTGGTAAAGAACTGAGCTCCTGATCCTCCCTTTTAAGATCTCCTCTTCTCACTTTCTTGACAAGTTAGTATTCTGTTCTGTTCTATTATACCCTATTCTGTCTCATTTCACCCCATCCCATCTTATCCCATCCTTTTCTAATAACTCAAACAATCTATCCTCAATACATCAGCCAAAGTGTTCCTGTCAAACAGAAGTTAGATTATGTTCCTCCTCTGCTTAAAATGCTCCAGTGGCATTCCATTGCATTTGGAATAAAAGCAAAATCTTTATAGTGGCTTTCAAAGTCTTATATAACCCCCTATTACCTTTCTTTCTTCATTTCTTGCTCCTTTCCCCTTTGCTTATTGCATGCCAGCCATACCAGCCTGCTAGCTCTTTCTCTGATGCAAACTAAGCTTGATGTCACCCCAGGACTTTTGCATTTGTTGCTGCCTTTGTTTAAAGCATTTTTACTTAGAAAATTGCATGACTCATTTTCTTTTTTTTTTTTTTTTAATATTTTATTTATTTATTTGAGAGAGAGAATGAGATAGAGAGAGCATGAGAGGGGGAGGGTCAGAGGGAGAAGCAGACTCCCTGCTGGGCAGGGAGCCTGATGCGGGACTCGATCCCGGGATTCCAGGATCATGACCTGAGCCGAAGGCAGTCGCTTAACCAACTGAGCCACCCAGGCGCCCCTGCATGACTCATTTTCTTACCAATTTAGCTCTGTACTGAAATGTCATCATCTCAGTAGACCTTTCTTGGAACTTTCTACATCCAAATCATGACCCCTCCATATATATATGTGGATAGATATACTTGCTTTTCTCCTTCTCTTTATGGAAATTATCATCATTTAACCAACCATATATTGTGCTTTTAAAAAAGGAATGAAATCTTGCCATTTGCAACGACATGGATGGAACTGGAGGGTATTATGCTGAGCAAAATAAGTCAATCAGAGAAAGACATGTATCATATGACCTCACTGATATGAGGAATTCTTAATCTCAGGAAACAAACAAGGTTGCTGGAGTGGTGGGGGGTGGGAGGGGTGGGGTGGCTGGGTGATAGACATTGGGGAGGGTATGTGCTATGGTGAGCGCTGTGAAGTGTGCAAGACTGTTGAATCACAGATCTGTACCTCTGAAACAAATAATACAATATATGTTAAAAAAAAAAAAAAGATAGCAGGAAGGGAAGAATGAAGGGGGGGAAATCAGAGGGGGAGATGAACCGTGAGAGACTATGGACTCTGAGAAACAAACTGAGGGTTCTAGAGGGGAGGGGGATGGGGGGCTGGGTTAGCCTGGTGATGGGTATTAAAGAGGGCACGTTCTGCATGGAGCACTGGGTGTTATACGCAAACAATGAATCATGGAACACTACATCAAAAACCAATGATATAATGTATGGTGATTAACATAACATAATAATAAAAAACCCAAAACATAATAAAAAAAATTCTATTTATTTTCTCTCTTCCCCACTTGAAACTAAGCTCCATGAAGGCAGAGTTCTGTCAGTTTCATTTAGCTGTATCTCCAATAAGTAGAAAGGACCTTGACATATATTGTATGCTTAATATTTATAGTGTGATTAGTGTAATTTGTAGTGAATGGAAAAATTATTCATACAGGAAGAGAATCCACTTGATAAAATTGTTATGAATTTATTTGAGAGAATACTATTAAGAAATGACTTGTACAACCAAGTTACTCTAAAATCCAGAATCCCATTATAGTAAAAAAAAAACAAAAACAAAGAATTTCCTAGGGTAAAAATCAAATCATTTTTGGGTCTTTAGGGATTATGTTTCTGCAGGTTTTCTGTCTCATTTTTCATTATAAATAAAGGCCACACCATTCAACAATTTTCTCTAAGTTTTTTTAAGTTTATGAACATGACAACCAGTAGGTATTTTTACTGCTTGTTTTGCATCCGTGCATTGGAAATCCTTAGTGCATTTTTCACACTCTTCATCCTGTCACACAAGCTCACCAATTCAGAGCATTTTCCTTTCTCATTTGAACAGGTTACCATTTTAAGATTCTTTAATCAATACCTTTTTCCATTTGCATCGTATTAGGAGGCAATTTAAAAGTTTAATCAAAGACTTCAGCAATTGTTGCTGATTATGCATGCTGAATTAAATCTGGGAGCTGCAGACTGTGAATTGATTCATGTATGAGGTCCTCTGTGGTAGGAAATGAAGGGAAGCAGGATTTCTCTCCACGCTGTAAGCGCTTGCAGGAGGAGTATTGATCTATTTGCCTTTGTGCTTCAGTGCTTGCCTGGTCAATTATTTACAGATCACTGAGACAGTGAGTGTTCAGGAGCAGGTGAAAGAAGGAGGTTGAATTTCCTGTGCTTAGGGTTTGATGTTAATGAAGAAGTTGATAAAACGAAAACATGCTGTCTTAAAGAAACAGATACTTCACAGTGGCAACAACCAGTGGCTTAATCAGGGTCTCTTTAAGTGAAAATGATTTTGATATAAAGCAACTTTGCATTTCTATGTGTTATTTTTGGTGGGCTTCCAGATATTGAATATGGCCCAGTCAGAAAGAAAGCATAAGCTTAGTGATTTATTTTAGTTTACAGATAGAAAAATGGATAGTCTCTAAACTCCCTTCTACCTTTAAAAGTCACTGCTTCTAATATTGTATGCATTTTGTAACAAATATTTTTTTAAGAACCTATTTGTTTCAAGTCAAACATAATGTCCTAGGAATATAACAAGTGAATAAGAAAGCAATTTTAAACTTCCTTTTTAAGGAACTACCTCATAGGGTTGTAATGTGTTTTAAGTGAGATAAACAGTAGTATATGACCTAGATTATGTTATTATTTTAAAAATATAGAAAAAGAAATTAAGACAGCTTAGTTTTCCCTTAAATGATTTGTGCAATATCACATAGCTAGTAAAAAGTAGAGATGGAATTCAGCCTTGGGTGGCTTTAATTTAAAGCTGGAACATTTATGTGTGATGCTGTGCCCTCCACCAAATTCATATGTTGAAGCCCTAACCCCCAGTGTGAGTGTATTTGAGATAGGGCCTTCAAAGAGGTAATTAAGGTTAAATAAGGTCATTGGGGTAGGGCACTAATCTAACATGACTGGTGCCTTTGTAAGAAGAGGAAGAGATACCAGAGATGTGGCAAACACAGAAAAGGCCACGTGAGGACAAGGCAAGAAGGTGGCCATCTGTAAGCCAAAGGGAGCTTTTGCAAGAGAAACCAAACCTTTAATACTTTGATCTTGGACTTCCAGCCTCCAGAACTGTGAGAAATACATTTCTCTTGTTTAAGCCACACAGTCTGTGGTAATTTGTCACGGCAGCCCTAACAGACGCAAGCGCTATGCCTTTCCCAATTACACAAAATCCCTTTACTTTTTTTTTTTTTTAATTGGCATCAGTGTCTGGTATGTAGTAGGTGCTGAATAAATATTCACTAATAGAGGCTCATCAGACACCTCCCAAAACAATATATCAAAGAGACCCTAACTAATTTTGTGATAGCAAATCCACTGGATTGATGATAGAGCCTATTTTTCAGTCCACACTCCCTGAGAGGCCCCAGAATCCAGACCTGTTTGGTCACTGAAGCGGCTATCAGAAGTGCATAGAAGCAGGGCAAATGATCAGAAGCTTACCGGAGAGACAGTAGCTTAGAGGTGAGCAACAACTCTAAAAATGTAGTAGTTGAGGAGAGTACTGTGGAAGCGAAACCATTTAAAGAAACAAAGAACAATAAAAGTGATAAAAATTATTAATAAAAAATCATGTGAGCATGCACATATATAAGCATACTCGCCCCTCAAAATAGTTTCTTTAATGAGGGGGGCCTGGGTGGCTCAGTGGCTTAGCGTCTGACTCTTGATCTCGGCTCAGGTCTTGATCTCATGGTTGTAGGTTCAAGTCCCATGTTGGCTCCGCACTGGGCATGGAGCCTACTTAATAATAATCGTCATCAAAATGATAAAAATAATAATAATTTTAAACGAAACATGTTTTCAGATCAAAATGGAAGTAAATTACTCTAGAATGAGTTCCAGTTCATATGCCAAGGAAATAAGATTTTAGAGTACATTTGTTAAAATTTGACCTAGATTGATGTCTTCTTTTTATGTTTGTTTAATATTTCTTTTGACTTAGTTTTACAGCAATGAAGATGTTGGCTTATATTCTTAATCCATGTTGAGTCGCTGACTAGGTATTTATCATATATTAAGTTCCAAGTAAATCCCTTCTGAAGGCAGAGCCCGTGGCAAAGTTCAGCTGGCAGGTGGCATTCTTGGCAACCCCACACGGACGTCTCACTGGTGGGCTCTGTAGCTTCCCTAGAACGGTTAATCTGGACCTGATGCTTTGGTATACAAGATAATTAAAGTTCTGTCTTTTTAGAATTAGATCATCACTAAAGAAACAATGCAGTTTCCTGTGTCTTGGATCATATTACATGTTAAACAACTGAAAGCATTTTCAGTTTGGTTGATAATGTTGTAAGATTTGTAACTGTTTCTAAGAACTTTTAAGTAAAAAAAGTTATACTAGAAAGCACATGTGGAATGCTTGTAACTCTATGTTTGAAATGAACCAAGAAATAGTGTTAAAACAGTGTTTCTATCATGTTCCTAAGGCCTATGAAACTCTAAACCTGGAATTGTTACTGTTAGCTGAGGGTGTGCTAAATCAAGTCAAAGATATTATGCTTTAGAGATACTATACCTGTCTGTTCTCTCTTGTCTTTACAGGGTGTGGGCTGCACTTTCACACCAGTTCCAATGATTTTTTTTTAATCTCAGTGATTTCATTGGAAAAACAAGTTTAATTTCTTAATTCAATGTACTAGAATTCCCACTAGTATAATTTAAATGTGTGCTACCATTTAAAAAAAAACTTATGTATGCAACACCCTTTGGTGATGTATAGTCTACGACCATACAGCTGTACACAGCGATCCTCCATTCATTCCTTCCCTCCACCCTCATAACCACAACCTCTTACTCTGAGCACCATGCTTGTATTTTTACTTCTATTGGAATTTCCTAAGATTCCTTAGCCCCTGCTTCATGAAGGACTTTCTCAGTTATGGCAAAACACTTAATCATTTGGAAGGATTAACAAGTTAAAGTCATTTGCTCTCTGCAAGTTATCTGAGATTACCAAACTCAGGGAAATAATAGCATACTTTAGAATCAGGATTTTAGAAGTAAAAAGGACATTACTAATGCCAAAGTTCATAATACCAAAAATAAAGTGTACTGCATTTATTTTACTTAACAGTTGTGGAAAGTGTCTGCGTCTAATAGTCTTCATAAAGAAAACAATGCTGTTCTTTAAATTTTATGGTAGTATAATTACCACAGGCTTTATTTAAACAAATTTCGTTTTGTTGATGCTTCTTAAGGTGATGTATTTATTCTTCATGCTACTTATATAATATCCATGAGAGGGCAGTAGAGTACCTGGTTCAGATGTTAAGAAATTGTGCCTCATGAAATTCTTAAAAAAAAAAAAAAAACCTTAACCTCAGAGTGACTATTATCATTGTATTAGATTAAAGAGAACGTTACCTTTGCCAGCTAACTGCTGCAATTTAGAAAAGTGAATATTTTTTCCTAATTTCTTCTAGTACTGGCAATAACTTCATTCTCTTGTGTAAATACTTTTATTTATTAATAACAGCCAGTGGTAATTTAACAGCAATGTTGATCAATTAGAGGTTTATGGCCATTAAGGTTATTTAAAAGTAAATATCTAAAATACTCAATTTGAACCTATTTTTTAATTGAGAAAATATCAAGTGTTTGTAAAAAAATATATATAATGGGATAAATTCGTGGGAATTCAGACGCCTTTCCTATTTTCCCTGTTAATTAATTGTTTAATACCAATTTTGGTTGGACAAGATGCCTGTGCCTAATCTCTTCCTTCTGAAGCCAAAGAGTAAGCATTTTCTTAATTTCAAAATCAATATTTGTATAACCATCCCCCATAATGAAGTTGGCTCATAGCTAACATTCCCACATAGCAAATTAACTCAGTTACAAGGAACCCATTCTGCAACCTGCTTATCTTAAGAGGGAACATTAAGAAGTTATATTGCTCCAAAGATGGCTTATGAGTGATTTACTAAGTTCCTATTTAATCTTTAGAGTGAAAATCTCATGATATCAAAAGCATACTTCTGATTGTAATGATTTAAGATAATTCCATGAGCTCTATATTGCTGGACTTTTCTGTTTCTAAATGCTGAGATATAATGACATTGGACCTAACCAGTGGGAATTCATAAGGCCTAGATTCTTAGAGCCTGATTTTAGAGTTGTCAGTTTGGAATCCTGTTTATGCCACTGATGGGTAATTTATCTTGGACAATGTATGTAACTTTCCTAAGCCTCTTCCCTGATCTGTTAAAAGAGGGTAATAATTTTGCCTATTACATAGGGTGGTTATGATGGATAAATGACCTAACAATTATGGTACATAGTAACAATCAATATTATTATTATTAGCTTTAGCATTTTATATGGTTTCTATGAAGAGGCTACTAGAAATAGCCTTATAAAACCTATTGTTCTCTTTATAGAAAATATATTTTTTAAGGGCACTGTCCCTATATTGCTAGGCCACATGGAAGAAACATATTTCTAATTTTAGCACTGTCATGCTTTAGATTATGTTGGCAATTTATTTGGCTTTATCTGATGATCACTTTGAATCATCTGTCTGTTATGGCTCTGTTTTTGCCCTAGTTGTTAGAAGGCTTATGTTCCAAATTTTACCTTATTTCTAGCAAATTTTATATAATTTAACTTTCCGTATTTTCCAATATCTTCTCTCTTAGATACATTTTTTTTCTGTGTTCTTCATCCACATCTATTAAATTTAATTATGTATATTTTTCAAAAGGCCTTAAATTTCTTATTGAACTAATTATGAAGTGCATTATTCATGTAGATAAATGAACAAAGTAAATCTGAGTGGTTCCTGAGGAGCAAACTTTCTAATTTATTGAAAAGGAAGGTATTATGTGTGAACTGCTGAAGACTTCACTCTGTGAGTTGTAGTAATTATGGACTCAACAAAAAGTACTAAATATAAATATATAAGAAACCTGAATGTAATAGATTTAGGAGATAATGGAAAGGAAACTTTGAGATTTGAGAGACTGATTCTCCCAGTTCTCTCACTCTGAATATCTGTTCATTATAAAAATTCACTGGTTCATTAGGATTATAATTTTACCCTGGCATGGCTGAAATCATACTCGTGTGTAAATGCTGACAGTGCCCAGTACTTGTCTTCTTTATATGGACACATAGGCCCCAAACAGGCTATTGTTAACCTTCCAGTTTTAATCTGGAAGTGGTCGGGGCTGCAGCTTTTGAAATAGGTTATCAGCTCACTTTCCAGTGCTATCAAGATCATATGTTGCAAAGATCATTTTGTTTTGAAAAAGCTAAAGCCTTTTGCCTTATGAGGTAGTAACCCTACCTCTAGAGGTCTTTCCCGATAATTACTCAAAGCACCCTAGTGTTTCAGAGGTCATATGACTAAAGCTGCACCTATTTTTCCTTACATTAGGAAACCTACTATTAATTACATTGAATTTTGGGCTTTGCAACAAAGCTAGTTAAGCACCCAAAATTCTCCGTATGGTTCACTGGAAGCTTGTGGGACTCAGTCCTGGCAAAATTCTTTAACTTTCTTTGATGTTATTGGCAACATGTAACCAATTCTCCTTGTCATTGTTACTGATGGCTGTCATGTAGCATTATTGGCTCATCATTTGAAATATGCTGGGAATGACTATTCTCTTCCCATTTGCAACAACTCAAAGATGAGAGGCAGCAACCATATGATACAAAATAATTTGGGTTCAGATACCAGAATTCTTTTTTAGGAAATCTCAGGACACCTATACTTCTTTTCTCTTTTGTGCATAAACTTCATTTTTTTGCTCATTTTCTTATTGTACTAAAATCATTGGTTTCCAGGGTTTACCAGTTCTACTGGAAACTCCATACAGGCAGAATCCATGCTTCCTTTTTTTTTTTTTTTTTTTTTTTTTTTTAATCTCCGCAATGTCTAGCATTCTGGCTATTGTAAAATTTGTCAATGCCCTGAACAAGTGCACTAGGTTTTCACTTTTTCCCAATGACTTCTTGCTGCCAGTCCCTACAATGGTTTGCTAGATGGATTCCTTTGGCTATGGGAGAATACACCCACAAGTCTAGAAATGCCAGAGAGTCAACACTCCCAGGAGAAGCCCTCCATCAACAATTAGTGAGACTTGGTTGGAAAATACCTCAATTTTCTTACCCTTCGGCTGGGAAAACTCTCAGGTATGTTCTATATGCTATCTTCCAATGGCCGCTAGTGAGATTGAGCCCAATTTGCTCACAATGGTGATATGCTCATTAATGTACCTTCTGTTGGCTTCCTCCCATTTGCTGTTCCTCTTCCCCAATCTCCTAGTGTTTCCTGGAATCATCTCCCAAATAAACTCGTTGCACTCAAGTCTTTATCTCAGGATGTACTTCTGGGGAAACATAAAATGAAATATTGTGTTTACGAGGATCACAATACATACTTGTTGAATGATGGATAGATAAGCAGATGGATGAGTGAGTAGATGGATAGACATGGATAAGTTATGCCTTTATTTATGTTATCAAGTGTTCCTTTTCAAAAGAAAATTTTAGCTAGATAGTATCCAATTAGCTAAGGCACCAATCTAAACACCTTATCTCTGTTTCCTTAAAGTTATCTCCTTGCTTCATATAACATCAACATAAGAAAATTTAATAGCTACATAAAATGTTCTCTGTCACAGTAACTGAGGGGGAGAAATATGAATTGTCCTTCATATGTAGAAAGACCAGTATAGCTATTTTGCACAGATATTTATGGAGAACTGATATTGCACTTTGAGTTTAATTCAGTGGGAAAAGACAATCTGTAAAGATATTGTCACTTTAAACTATAAGCATAATAAATCCTTTGTAATTGCTATGGCGAGAAGAGAAATCAGATATACTTGAAGGAAAAAAGTGCCTCTGTTATTTCCATTCATGCTGTATTTTATTAAGGCAAAATTTGAATGGTGTCATTTCTGAAAGTTTTCTCATTAAAAGGCACATACTATGGTTTTGTGGTTTATAGTCGGAGACTCCATGATCTCTGGATCATGGAAAACAGTACCATGATTTAGTTAATATCTTCAGACAATCTTATCACAGTAGTTTTGTTTGTTTTTTGTTTTTGTTTTTATTTAAATTCCAGTTGGCATATAGTGTTATATTAGTTTCAGGTGTACAATGTAGTGCACTCCTTAATCCCCATCACCTATTTCACCCATTCCCTCCACCCACCTCCCTTCTGGTAACTATCACTTTGTTCTCTATAGTTAAGAGTTTGTTTCTTGGTTTTCCTCTCTCTCTCTTTTTTTTCCTTGCTCATTTGTTTTGTTTCCTAAATTCCACATATGAGCGCAACCATATGGTATTTGTCTGTCTCTGACTCATTTCACTTAGCATAATGCTCTCTAGCTCCATCGTGTCATTGCAAATGGTAAGACTTCATTCTTTTTTTTATGGTGGAATAATATTCCATTGTGTATATATGCCATCTCTTTTTTATCCATTCATCAGCCTTTGGACACTTGGGCTATTTCCATAATTGGACTGTTGTAAATAATGCTGCAGTAACATCAGGGTGCATGTATCCCTTTGAATTAGTATTTTTGTATTCTTAGGTAAATACCTAGTAGTGCAATTGCTGGATCATAGGGTAGCCAATAAAGAGTTAGTATCCAAAATATATAAGGGACTTATAAAACTCAACACCCCAAAAATGAATAATGTAAAGAAAAAATGGTCAGAAGATATAAATAGACATTTTTCCAAAGAAGACGTATAGATGGTCAACAGACCCATGAAAAGATGTTCAACATCACTCATCATCAGGGAAATGCAAATCAAAACTACAATGAGCTAACACCTCACACCTGTCAGAATGGCTAAAATAAACAACACAGGAAACAACAGATGCTGGCTAGGATATGGTGAAAGGGAAGGTCTCTTGCACCATTGGTCGGAATGCAGACTGGTGCAGCCACTGTGGAAAACAGTATGGAGATTCCTCAAAAAGTTAAAAATATCACAATAGTTTTATATGAAAAAATTCTAATTGTTATATGTTCACTGTGAGTAAAAATGAAAAATAAGATTTTAGTGTCAAATAAGCAACACATACCCTGATATACTTTAAAATAACCTTAAGCATTAAATTCTTGATCACCATAGCTGCTGAATAGTCTTGAAGTTAAAAAACAACATAAAATCGAACAATTTAAGTTCTATCATTCCTAGTGTTATAAAAATAATAGATTATATTTTTAGAAAAGCTCATTATATAACAATTTACAGACTTTATTTCTTAATCTCTCAAGTACTATATCATAATAACCATAGTATAGCTCTAGAACCTGATTCTAGAAAATTTACAGCTTTTGTGATTTTTTTATTACTGAACAATCTTATATAATTATTCTAATGGTTGTTATTGAATTTTGCATTTCTTTAGATATTTGAGGGGTTTTGTTTTGTTTTGTTTTACCCCCTCGTATTTTTGTCACTTTCTCAACTAATCATATTCACTTATCCTGGGTCTGATCATTAAAATATAATTTAAAAGATTTAAAATGTTTTTTTCAGTTACAGTTTTTCCCAATATTAGTACCCAGAGTAGGAATATCACATGCATGAAATGAGTATCAATAGGGTACTGCTATGCCTGTGGCAGACATCAGTAATCCATCAGAACATTCATTTCTACTAAGAGCACATTTTTCAAAACCTTCTCAGCTTATCTCTTCTGAAAGCTTTTACAGAAAGTTTGACATTAACAAAGTGATTAGTTCAGTTTGTCACTTTAAATATAGAAGTAACTGAATATAATTTCTTAACACTGCATACCTATATGCATATATATATAAAATGTATATCCACCTACATGCAGATACATATACAGCTTGTTTATCACATATCACTACTCGTATTTTATATATGCAAATGTATATATGAATTACTGTTTATATTTCTGCCAATTTAAATATTTACCATTATATAAGTCCTTTTCTCTAGATAATGTTTTATAAAGAGAAATAAATATACAACAGACAGAAATAATTATTTTCACTTGGCATCTAGCAGTGATTTGAAATTTAGTTTTATATTTTCATCTAATTACTATAAACATGTAGTTTTAAATGTTCCTAAAGAATTTGACTTATGTTTTATTTCTCTTGTTAAATATTTATTAATCCATTTGTAATTCTGTTAACAATTATAACATTTATATAATCTGATTTATTGCTATTCTCAATTTGACTATTTTAAGGGTAAATGAAAACTATTAACCATTGCCATAGCTGGGGTTGGTAATTCTAGATCTGATAAATGGACTCTAGTGTTTCCATTTAGTTTTTTGATCTAGATTAGCAAAGTGGAACCATGTACTTTAATCTGGATAGTAGAAATGATCTCTATCGATATATTCATTCTCAAAGAAGACCCAAATTGTTTTTTGTTGTTGTTGTTTACTTCTTTGAGTAGAGTAGTCCCCAAGTAACACCATAGCCATTGAGCTTTCTTTTGTATCTAGGTATTATTTGATCAGTTTCTCATCCTCTATAATCCTGACTTCTGGACACATTCCATTACTGGCAGTAAGGCAAGTCCCATGATCTCCTGGTTCCTGGTTTGTTCACTGAATATTTCAGTCTAAACCTTACTGACCACTTTGTCACATACATAAGACCTTTTGCCTTTTTACTTATACTGACATATTAATTATAGACCCCATTTTTTCCAAGGTCTACTATCATCATAAGTTAGCTATATTGATCAATTAATTTGAACTAAGGTGTTAATGATTAGTAATAGTTTAAACTGATAATAGTTGCCTTTATCGCTTTAAGCAGAAAGACGAACAAACATAGAAATTTAAACACTATAAGGCAATGCAGTTAAAGGTGATATTTTTAAGTATTGAGACCTTTCCTAAAGCTTGTCAAATGATTGCGTGTTTCCCCTGCATGTTTCAACATTACCTATTATCTTGATGTTAAATTATAGAGCCACAGAGATTTAGAACTAGAAATTACCCAGGGATAAGCCAATTCATGAGTAGCAAATAAGCAGCACTTGACCTGCGAAGTCCTTACCCCTCGCTCCATTCTTACGTGCTGAGCTGTGACACCAGCTCACAATCTATTTCAACATAGAGCACCAAGCAGCTTTTTCCAACCCACCATTATTGGCACTTGATGTGAAAATGATTTGTCGTTCTGGGTTTAATCTACTTCCTTATTTTCATACATGAAACAAAGAGAGATTAATGCAGGTGACCAAGGCCACACAGCTAGCTGAAGAACAGGATAAAACTCCATATTTTCCAGGCATGTTCACTTTCACTGCCCATGTATGTAGTATATCACACTATCATTTGTTTGTATCTGGATTCACTAAAAGAACATCAATGTGGTAGAATATTGCTTCTATAATGTTTCCCCATTGGGAAAAGTGACAACCCAGCTCCTGAATGAAACAGCGGTTTAACCAAGAATAGAAGCAGTCCATTTCTTAACACTTCAAAGCTTTCACCCTTCCCTGAGAATGGAACTCATGTGTCTCAATCCTCTGTGCATAGCTTTCTCCCTATGTCACCTAAGTTTGTAGTTTCAAATTACATCTGTACATATCCAGCCTTCATTTATAAAAACAAAGCTAGATCTCAAAGTGATCATGCTAAGTCCTAATACTTACATAATACTTATATAATTATAAAGCATATTAATAAATGATTTATAAAAAGTGATAGCATTAATAAATATAATTTTGCTTATTAAGGTGAAATAATCACTAGTGTTATTAGTAAACTTATTGCCCACTATTATCCTTCTTTTTATGTTATGTAAAAATTCTATGCTCTATAATATTTTTGTGTATAATTTCTTCATTTTCCTGATGGCTAGAGGAAATTGATTGGTCTAAAATTGTTAATTACTGAAAGATTTCTTGTGGTTACCCATTAGTTATTTTAATTTCCCAGAGTATAAACTTCAGAAATTATTCTATTTATAACTTATTCAAGAAAGAGAAACTTAATTTTGCAGCTAATGCTAATCAAATATAGGAGTAATGAATAATATCCTCTTAAACAATAGCCTAAACCATTTCTGAATTCAGGAAACTGCCACTTTGGTTGTATTTACATGTTAATTTGTAGTATGTTTATTAGCTCTTAGCTGTAGCATCTTGACTGTTCTGTATCAGTATTTAAGTCATGTGAATTTGGTTGCAAGCCTTTGAGATTAAGGTAAATGTTTGACTAACTTAGCTATTTTACTGCAGCCAACTTTTCTACTTTTTAATGATTGAGGTGCATTTGATAGAATTAGACAAAGCAACATAGGACTGGATGTAGCATCTCTTGTGCTTTTCACCAGTCGGTGGTGTTTTTTCTGTCCTGGAAATCTAGCCTGTGTCCCTAAAAAAACCAACAGAACAGTAAGTTAACTCCACATTTCACTGCTCAGATTCTCATGAAAGTCTTAAGTAAAAGCGTTTGGAAAACTATCAGAAGAAATAAAAGAGAAATAAATAAAAGCTTGATCTGATTCCTTCTACTTCTTATGGATTTAAGCTTGCCATCTACCAACACAGTATAAGTCTAACAACAAAGCCATGTGTTCAATTCACTGAGTCACTGCAAGGAAATATATAGGGATTCAGCAGTGGCTGAACAAAACGCCAACATGGTCAATTAGGAAAAGCACCAAGTAGTGTCTAACCCAAGAGTTTTAAATCACTTCAATGTGGCTCTTTCACAGTCCTGAATATAATGACTCTTGGTGATTGCATCATCATGTGCATTCCCCGGGAGTCTGACAATCTGTGCAGTGGGGCACTTTTCTGCAGTGTCCAAGCCATGTGCCCTCAGCCTGATTACCGCTCTGCTTGCATCTGTTTGAGCTTACTAAATTGAAGCTCTCATACATATTTAGTAAATTTAGATGTACCAAGTTCAGTCAGGACAGATTTCTACCTTGTAGATATTCCTCATCTTTTCTTAAATTATTCCTGAGTAAATAGAGCTGTTTACAGACTCCTTTTCACATTCAGAATGTATAAACTAGTCTCCTGAGATTACAAAAAACCCACATGGAGCCCCAATATGTCACTGCCTTAGTTTGAATATTCATCCATTTCAGGCTGAATTCTTATAAAGTCTTAGTCCCACTCCGAATTTGCACGATTTAAATCTGCCTTTAAACATGATACCAGAGTGGCTTTTCCCAAACAACCTGATGAAACCGTACACCACAGCCCAAAAGTCTTCACATTGCTTTTCAAAATCATACATAGAATCCATTTCAGGTTTCTTGTCCTCACATACAAGACTCTCAGGCAAATCCAACCTTTCTTGACAGCAATATTTCCTGCTCTAATCTCATCAGGACCTCAAGCCCCTTGCTGTATCTGTATTTACCTTGATGTTATTCATATTGCCTTCACCTTCACTTCTTTCACTGGGAAAAACCCTATTAATTTTGCCTCTAGCCCCGTCTATCTAGAAAATACCTATTCATTTCCAAAATTTGGTTCAAAAATCATTTTCTCTAAAATGCTTTCTCTCTACTATCCAGGAAGAGGCTGTAATGCACTCCTCAAAAATCTCAAGCTTTACTGTATACATACTTCTGTAATGGTAGCTGTGACATGTTAGGGGCTTATATTGCATGCCTATATACAGGACAGCATCTTATATTTATTCTTATATGTTTGTATTTTTATAATACGTGGCACATACTAGGAAACCAGTAAATCATTATTAGGTGAATAGGTGTAAGTGACTAAATGAATGAGTGAATGAATGAATGTGTGGGCTTGGGCCTCCTTCCAAAATGGCCTGCCATCCGGAAAAGTTGATTTTGGTTATCTGTAGCTCCAAGCAGCAGAAGCCAAGTATAGTTTCCTTCCCTGATAGGTATACACCAATGAAGCAGTGGTATTAAGGATGGGGACAAGTAATAGCTATCATGTGTGCAAGGCTCTACTCTGTGCAAGCATCATCACCTAATGCTTTTCATATTAATCTTATTTAGACTTTATAACAACTCTGTGAAGTGATTATAAATTGTATCCATTTCACAGATGAGAGAACTAAGCTCAGGAGTGTAACTTTCCTAAGGCCACTCTTATAATGAGTTGCAAAGCTTGAATTTGTCAACTACAAAAACCTTAGCTCATACAGAATGCATTAATTTGGCAATCATTTCATGGTGATTGGGATCAAAAATGTATCCAGTCATTCGAATTTTCCTATCTCTGTCCCTGTCAACCTATAGCTTCATTTCACACCCATGCTCTTTCTCTCTTAAGGAATTTTATGCCTTGACAGACCGTGCAAAAGAAACCTCCATTATACTTAGAGCTACTGTTGAAAATCACCTCTTGGGAGAAAACCACACATTTGACAGCTGTTCTGACCAAAGGTATGGATTAAAATGAAAGGGAAATTGCTACTGAATATAGAGCAAAGTAAAAAGAAAGAATCCTCTATTATATCAAGTTTGTATATGTAGGCAAACACAAATATTTTTTATTCTGTGTAAAAATATTTACATAAAGCAACATTATTAACATTGAACTACATATGTATATAAACTAACATACATTCACTTAGTTGGCATCATATAGCACATGCACAAAAGAGACTGTAAGGAATTATACCAACCATTTGCAGTTAGCTATTGATAGAGTTAGTATTTTTAATGTATATTTTTTGTAATAGGTATATGTTGTTTTTATAACTTAAATTTATGGAATTTATAGTCCTTAAAGTAGTCACTTCATGTTAGGTTCCTATTTACATATAAAATCTATTATAATTAACTGACCCCATTTTATTTTTAAAAAATTACAGATTTTAAAAAATTGGCAGTTTCTAAAATTTATTTCCATGTAAAACCTCTGCTTTCTTCTCATGCTTTTTCTATTTATTAGTTCGTTTTACAATCTCTACTCTCAGAATCTGGACAGTTTAACATAATTTTCTGTCAAAAGGGGAACTGCCTTTTAAAAACTGTAATTGCACATTTTTGTTGCATAATTAGATAAGATAGCTGTATCTGTGAGGCCCTTTGGGAATTCCTCTCGGAGTTTTTGGAGAGAGAGCAGTAACCAGCCAGGGCTGGGGGAAGTGGAAGATTTATATGACCTGTTTTGGGAAGAACGAGTGTCCAAACCACCAATATAAGGGATCATCGTGATGCAGAGTCTAAATGATCTTGATCCAAACCGGTCAGGCTTCTCAGCGTCAGGTAAGTGAGTGAGTTATAGATCCAAGTGGGTTATGCGAGGTAATCTGAGGGGATTGGAAGAAAGTTCCAGTTGCAAGTGTTAGGTCCAACCTAGTACCAGACAAGAGGTTAGGCCTCCAGGTAACTGGGCTCAGGTTCAGAGATGGGCTTCCAGGAACTGGTATTGAACCAAGGAAGTAGGGACTGGTGAGAGACCTAAGCTGACTAACAGGGGCCTCAGAGCAGACACTCAGGAACTAAAGTGACCTTGGGAGAAAGGATAGCAAACACTTTCTGAACACTCATGGAAATTTAAAGTAGAGGATCCCAACATGGTTGTGTGTTCAGGTTCTGTAAAACAGTTTTTTGGGGTGCCTGGGTGGCTCAATTGGTTAAGCTTCTGACTCTTGGTTTCAACTCAGATCATGATCTCATGGGTCCTGGGATCAAGCTCCATACTCAGCGGGGAGTCTACTTGAAGATTCTCTCCCTCTGCCCTCCCTCCACACACACACACACACACACACACACACACACACACACACACACTCTCTCTCTCTCTCTCTCTCTCTCTCTCTCTCTCTCTTTCTCTCTCTGTCACCTTCTCTCTCTCTCTCAAATATGTAAATAGAAATCTTTTTTTTAAAAAAATACAGGTTTTTAGTCCTTGCACCTGGATCCAGGATGAAGATTACTAATAGGATGACCATATCTCAGTTTCTTCATCTGTCAAATGGGAGCAATAATTGTCCCCACCTCATACAAGTTTTGTGTGGAATAACTAATGTATTAAGTGCTTAGTTTTGTTATTTGGAAAAACTTGATTACTTTTGATGACCACTTCCTTATAACCTGATGTTTATATCAGTGGCTCTCCTTCAGGTAGCTGGTGAAAACTGCCCCGGGAGCTTTTTGTAGCTGCAAATACCTGGGCTCCACTTTAGTCCTATTGAATTAGAATTTCTCAGACTGACATCTAAAGTTCTCTAATTTCCAGAGAATTCCAGGAGTGGTGTATTCTGTAAAGAATGACTAAGCATGTGGGGCACCTGGGTGGCTCAGTCGTTAAGCGTCTGCCTTCAGCTCAGGTCATGATCTCAGGGTCCTGGGATCGAGCCCCGCATCGGGCTCCCTGCTCCGCGGGAAGCCTGCTTCTCCCTCTCCCACTCCCCCTGCTTGTGTTCCTGCTCTCACTATCTATCTCTCTCTCTGTCAAATAAATAAATAAAATCTTTAAAAAAAAAAAAAAATGACTAAGCATGTGATAGTGACACTTTTTTTTTTACTAAAAATTGTTTATGATTATTTAAAGTAAAACAAAAATATTACTTATGATCACTTAAAGTAACACAATTATAGCAGATGGGTACTATTCAGTTAGGTAAGTTCACAGTTAGAACTGAAATAACTACTAAACTAGTCTCCGAAGGAAAAAATAAGATTATGTAATAATCACTGAGTTTAATGATCTTGTGTGTGTTAAAATGCACTTTTGGGCATGCATGTACATAGAGAAAAGCTTGATTCTAATGATACCATTTCATAACTCTGATATACAGAGACCCTAATTCTTTCTGCCTTTCTCCCACAGCCCTTCCACGTGTAAATAAATGAAGGAAGGAAGGAAGCAGTGTCTAAGAATGGACTGTGAATGTGAATACATATTCTAGTTTCCAAATCTCCTTATGAAAGGATTTCTTTTTATTGTTGAAACAGAGTTCAATTTCAAATATGTCAGCACTTTAATCTTCTGAACCGCTTTGATTGTCTCATAATACTGGGTCAGTGTATAGATATTGTGGCAAGTAGCAACAGACTTGAGTAAAGCAGTGGCCATTCTTCAGTAGTCCTTTCAGTTATACCAGCAGCCACTGGGTACCCTATAGAAAATCTCCTTTAGTTAATTCACTCAAGTTCATAGACTCTTTTTTTCTTTTTCTTTTTTCCAGACAATATACTTTCAGGCAGTATGCCTTGTGGCACAGAATATGATTCATACTTGCTAGATGGTGCAATTTATCTCTCATAACAATGCTTTATTTTCTACTGCTTTTGATTGGAACAATTTTTCTTTCTAGTGCAGGTGGGAAGAGACTAACAGCTTTGGGGTCATTTTTATGCCATGTCTTATGTTGTAGTTTTTATGTAGAATGCAATAGAATTTCATAATTCTAAACAATAAAGAAACAGAAACATCACCAAAAAGTACACATCCCAACAGGAACTGCCTGCCAAACACAGGGAGTTGTAAAGTACTGAATGAAACAGTCAGTGAAAAAGGAGAAATCACTGTGTTAAAAAAATGAGTCTAAGCATCATAATGCTACCTGCAGAAGAACGTCATTATTCATCTAAAGCAGGGCAATGACAAGAATCAACAAAGTAGATTATAGTGAACAAGTAATAAAACATCATCTTTTTTCAAACAGTCTTTGATAGCAGGAGGCACACTCAGTGAATTTTAGTGCACAGGAAAGCTGGGAGTGATGGCATTCGACAGAGGATGCCATATGTAGGAACAGAGAAGGTTCCTCAGATGCATCTGCTGGAATCCATCATAGAAGTGATGGCAATTGCATTGGCAGAAATGCATTTTCCGTAAGAGCTAGACCAGTTTGTTTCCAGCTTGAAAATATAAGGACACCTTTTAAAGGAAAACAGTGGAAAGGCTCTCACAGATCTCCTTCCCTCCCTGAGGTAGGCACATTATTTTTCTAATATGATTTTTATATATTATATTTAATGCTTATGTATGTATGTCCTGTATATTACACATAATCTGTGGTATGTATTAATTACAAACAAAGAATACATTCCTGATGCTGCTGGCTTTTATGCAGTTAAGTCAAAACTGATTTACTTATTGATTTCAAAGAATATTTTAAAACCAAACAATTCAAATTAATCATGTTAATTTCATAGGATGAATGTTAGTGTTTTCTCAAGATGGGATTATCCTTTTCAGAGTGAAGTTACCACTCATAACTGTGCGGGGGCATAGTTTGCCATTCTAATGTGAGCCATATGAGGACTTAATTTTCCTTAAAATCATAAGATTTTTATTTCACCAGTGATGTTGTGAACCTTCACATGGTACCAATGTGACCACAAGCACCAACCCAAATGTGGGCACTGAAGTTCAGTTTTAATTTTGTGGATCATCAAAATGCAAATATGCCACTTAAGAATAAATTACTGAAGAGATTTCTTGACACCCTGCGGTCATGCTGTTAGACTCAATTTGAGACACGGACTGAGAAGACAAGCTTATCAAAATCACCAGATCATCAGTATTGCCTGCAGAGCAACCCTGAGTAGACAGGGAGTGTTGGGTAGAATGTGGGGCCAATATTTGCTTTGTAACCATATGATTTCATTCTTACTTTTTTCTAAACATTTGCTGAACATTTACTATTCCAGGTAAAATGGTAGGCACAGGTGAGATAATGGTAATTTAGATATGGCCCTTGTCCTCAAGAAACTCAGAGTTTATCAGGAGAGACAAATACATATTTTGACAAATAGCTCTAGTGCAAGTGTTAAGTCCTATCACAAAACCACAGAAGTATGTCAAAGTGCTGTTCGGAAACATAGAAAGGCACATGATTTTTCTTTAGTCTCTGGGCTAATGAGGACTTGTAGATCAATCAAAATACCCTCACAGTTTAAAGATGAGTTAAGGTCTTTATTCTTTTCCTTTTCTCTCTATCCCAGTTTTCCTGGTGTCAGTGTGTATTTTTCTCATCTCTGCTTGTACCTTGTTTAGCCACCGACTCCAAAGATGTTGCTAACTTTCCTGGGGAGTTCTCAGTATTCAAAAACCAGCCTCCTGCCGTTTTAAACTATGTTTTGAGTAAAAATATTGTACCTTGATGTTTAGCAATGTGGGAGATAGGGAATCGGTTTAGCATAAATTGGTTTAGGTAAAGTACAGGGACTCCTGGCTCAAACTGCAGGGATTCAGATTCCAACTTTTACTATCTGATCAACCTTGGACTCATTGCTTCTATTTTGGTTTCTTTACCTTTCAAATAGGAATAAAAATAAAAATAAGCATACTATATATGGTAACAGGAAAATGAAATGAAATCATTTATGTGAAGTGCTTAGTACAGTGTCTAGCAAATATCAAGTGCTTCAATAAATATTGGCTAGTGTTAGAAGTACTACCAGCCCTTAATGACATGTGAATAAAAGGAATTCCCCAGGGGAAAACATGGACGATTCAATTCTCTTGGCTATCAGTTCTGGGGCATTGTGAGTTCTAAAGGACAACTTACCATGGTTGGTGCTTTTCTTTCATATCAGGACTATACTTTCCCATTGAGGTACTTTTTAATTTTTCTACTATTAGAAAAAAACAAAAACAAAAACCTGATGTGGTACAATGGAAAAGTAGCAGGATACTAGATCCTGTAGAACTTGATCTTTTTAGAAACCCAATTTGTCTACTACCTCATTCTGTTATTTATTGAATCATTTTGCTTCTCTGGGTTTTAGCATACTCATTTGTAAAATGAAGTCTGTAGTCACCAGATGATTTAAAATGTGTCCTTGGATTCATTCGAACATTTCCAAGAAGTGTACATTTTTTGATAATTGATTTCATCTTCTTTTGGGTCCACAATTTATGGGGCCAAGAACACTGCTGATTTTGTATTATTTTTGCTAGAGATTCTGGCAAAAACAATGTGGTTTATAGCTGAACTGATACTTTGCAAAACTTACATTTCCCTATTTTTTTTTTAAGAAGCTGTAGTTGGCAAAATTAAATATGTCTGTTTCTATTCTGGTGTTGGCAGTCTTAGCACAGTATAAATAGAACTTATAGGGAAATGGTTCAATGTGGGAGTAATAATATGCTATTTTTCAGGGATTTGGATTAATGTTTAAACTCAGTATCTGCTGTTTATTACAAGTATGACAATAGAGATGATATTTCACTTCTTTGAGGACACTTGGCACACAGACTGGCACATGATACCTGCTCAGCGAACTGACATCCCTTTATTTTGCTTTTTTACCAGCGTCTTATATACACACTCAAAAGAAGTCTAGATAGATAGATAGGTCTCTTTATATATCTTATTGTTTTAAACTTTGCATTAAGTTAAGCATTTTTATTCATTACTTAATGGTGAATTTTGTTGCTTTTTAATTCCCAAATGCATTTTGAATACTGCTAGAAAAGATTATTGATTTTTGTAAAAATTTTAGTCCAAATAGAACCTTATTATTTATGAGCATTAGGATTCAACAGTATCTCATTTTCCCTAGTTTCTATTACTTCAAGCTAATGTACCTCTGAAACCATAGTATTAAAAAGCTTTTTTGTTTGTTTGTTTTAGTGTTTTTGTTTATTTGTTAGAGAAAGAGAGAGAGAGAAAGTGCTCACACAGCAGGGAGGAGAAGAGGGAGAGAGAGAATCTCAAGCAGGCTACACACTTAGCTCAGAGCCCAAGGAGGGGTTCGATCTCATGACCCTGAGATCATGACCTGAGCGGAAATCAAGAGTTGGACACTTACCTGACTGAGCCACCCAGGTGTCCCTAAAAGCTTTTTGGTTAGCCCATTTATAATAGGCCCCATGCATTTCATTGTAAACCTGAGTATTTGTATTCAATAAAGTCTTGCCTGACGTTACATTTACTGTTTCACATTTTATTCTTAAGATCTCTAACACAACTGTCAAAGTCTTACCATTTCGGCAAATATCTTAAAAATGACGTTTAATATTGGAAATTTTTGATGAAGTGCATTTACCAGAACCTCTGTTCTTTGACCTAACATTTTAAGAATTCTACAACCAGACCCTAGTTTGTTTATTCTTACAGTATTTTAGTATATATATCCTTATAGTATATAGTTCTTATTTCCACTTATTGTCAGTGTACTCCTTGGGCTTCTGGCCTCTCTACAGACCCCAGTCAGGCCACCTTTGCTTGTGTTGGGTTTCCTTACACTCCATTCACCTTTTGGTACCCCACCTATGCTTCAAGGCTCCCTGCAAGTCCAGTGTCTCCATAAAGCCCAGAATGACTGTTTACCTTAATATTTATTTTGTATGGACACATGAGGGATTATTTCCATTTGAACTCAATTATGTTTATCATTTAAATTGTCAGTCCTTTTAAGCATTTGTCATCCACTCACCCTTTTCCTATAAATTCCAATCTCTCTAGATAATTCAGTCATCCCCATTCTCAATTTCTCTAGATCAGGACTTTGAGACAAGCAGAATAATATTGCTTATTCTGGTTAACTGCTATCACTACAACATTCTGATCATTAATTGTACCTCATATTTTTTAAGTACATCAAGAATTTTTTTAAAGATTTTATTTATCTATTAGAGAGAGAGAACATGAGCAGGGAGGGGCAGAGAGAATCTTAAGCAAGCTCCACGCTGGGCATGGATGACGTGGGGCTTGATCTCACAACCCTGAGACCATGACATGAGCTGAAACCAAGCATTGGATGCTTAACCAACTAAGCCAACCGCCATACCAAGAAATCCTTTACATTATTCATACTCATTTATTTATTTTATCCATTATCATTCATACCAGTTTGCTTCCTTTCTCATGGACCACTTGTCTATTCCAAACCTTCAGCACTTCCTCAAGTCATCCACTCCACTTGCAAAGAGGATTTTCACATAGATGTGTTCATGTGTGCACGCATGCCATGATAACGATGGTGTAACACTGTGCATGCTCATTTGTTGTTTGCTTTTTCACTTAAAAATTATCATAAACATTTTCCCATGTCACCTGACACAGTAGCATGAATATTTTTGTCTGCTTGACCTTTTACTGTTTAGAAATACTGTATTTTATTTAGGCCGTCCCCTGACTTTAAACAAGCAGATTTTTTTTTTCTCTTTTCTTTCTATCATTTTCTATTTCAAATAGCACAAATAGTTGTGATCAACATCCATGAGTAACTTGCACACAGCTCTAATTATGCCTTTAATGTGAATTATTCAAATGGAAATTGTTGGCTTAAATAGTATGCAAGTGCTAAAACTTTTGATAAATAATGCCAAATTTTCTTCCAGGAGTTTTTGCCTAACTGAATTATCAGGATCCTCCTATTGTTCCACTCTGTCACTAACACTGTATGTGATCCTTTTATTTTTATTTTGCTTATGTGGTAGTCAAAAAATATAGTCTTTATTTAGCATGTATTTCTTTGATAACTAAAGAAACTGGACAATTTTTTGTGTGCTTACTCAACATTTGACATTTCCTCTCTTGTGAATAGACTCTTCATGTCATTTGTACCCATGACTACATGGCAAATTCAAATGAGGACTATCTGATTAAAAACAGAAGGCTTGAAACCCTGTATTTGGTGTTGACAAGATGACCAATTTCGGAGGGACTTCTGGAGGGTGGTTAAACACCCAACACTTAAATCAATGTCCAATTACCCTCATACACTTAGCATGGTTTCCTTCAGTGAATTGGAGGAAAATCTTTCAAATGACTTCTTCTCTTAAACCCTGAGTTGATAAAGTATTTGAAAAGCCACTCTCTCTGTACCTTATATGACAATCCATGTATTTACAGCTCTTGCACTTCCCTAAAGTATTTGACTTGGTCTTACTCTTCCCAGAATAATTGAGTCAAATTAAATAGTCACTTTCTCTCATACCTGTGTTTTCTGGGAGTTGTTGAGGATAAACATGTTTGTCCATGATGCAAGGCTGCAAATAATATCATATTTTGTTGTTTATAACATATTCAATATTCCATGAACTCCACCCTCTGCCTAGCTAGGAGGAATTCTATTTGAGTTGTGTCTGGTGAATCTTTCCCCTCCCAAAGTCACCATCACCCACACATATACGCTCTGGATATCACCCTACCCTCAGTGTAGCTAGAAATTTAGGACATTCTGGGAAAAGTCCTCTGGTTTTCAGTGGCCATTGGTCAACATTCGCATGCTCCTTGTCCAAGCTTACATGATCTTCTAAAGAAGGGCAACTCCACTATCTCTATGTTATTGGGGGCAAGGGATATTATTGTTCTTCCTGTCAAGATCATAATAACTCTAAAGTATTCTATCAAAGCTCTGACTTGCTAGGGGTATCTGGATGAAATTGAAAATTCCTGGTACACAGAGTTCTTTCTCTGTCACAAGGGATACTGTACAAATTATTTCAAGTCTACCTGCTTCCTATTTTACTTCTTTAAGCACACATCCCCTTCTACTCAGGGATAACATGGCATAATTTCTCATATGTGGACCTCACAATACTGTCCTTTCTTTCCTGGGGAATAAGAGTGGAGACATAAGGAAATCCTAGTTCTCTAATTTCACATTTTATCACAGTGAAAAGAAACCAAGTAGAATATCTTTCAGTTTTCTGGCCAGAAAATTGCTTAGCTAGATTTGAGTTCATTAGGAATATTTCCTACTTTGTATAATACAGTGGGTGATAATTTTGTCGAAGTTTCTGTCAATTTCTTCCAGCTTCCAATAACATTTTGCTTGCCTTTTTTATGTCCTAACCAATTTTCTTTATGTCCATGTCTCCTCATGGATCTTAGGCTCCCACTAACCCTCTCTTCAGGGCCCTTTTTCTTGGAAGACTCATCTAATATATGTTTATATTTCTATTAAGCAAGATTTAAAGACAGAAGACAAAAATAGTGCAATGACTACACATTTCTGAGTGAAAAAAAAAAAAGAAACCTAAGAACAAAATACCTAGCTCAAGTTACCATTCAAGTATAAAGGCCAGATGCGTACATTCTCAAATATTCAAGAACTCAAAGAGAAATTTTTTTGAGAAAACAATACTACTTGGCCTTGAAATACAGCCAAAGGATGAATGCGATAGTTCGTCTCAAAAGGAAAATGATCAATAGAATACTTAATGCCAGAGAACATTAGAGAAATGAATTCATGTGTAAAGGAAACAGATGAAATAGACACATTTTAAAATGTGAAAGGACTTAGGGAATTCAATAGCAATAAACCTTTCATTTTAAAAAAGTTGAAAATAAAATCCGGTCTATTTCTTTATTAAAAATCAAAAGCATTTAATTGATAATCAGTTTAGAAATCGAGGTACTGGTTTCCCTGGGATAGGTATGGATAGTAAATGGAAGGAAGGAAATGGGTTTGGCGATATTTGTAGTGATAGTAATGCTCTATTTCTTAATCTGGGTATGATTGTATGAATTTTCCTAGTTTGTAAAAACTTGTAAACTATATGTGTACTTTCTGTGTATATATTATACTTTAATACAAAATTTGCTTAGAAGCCATATTCATATAGAACTAAGCCTAAACAGCTATGGGAATTATAGAACATAATCTGAATGTTGCTAGCCTTGAAGAAATAGAAATAAGATGAATAACGTGAGTAATAAAAATGGGAATTAGGGAAAAAAGTAGGTAGGAGGACATAGTTGAATGCTTTCTCATTTTTTGTTTGTAATGGGTTCTTAATTGATATGATGGATGAGAATTTATTGTTAAATCACAAAGCTTCTCAACCTATTAGTATTTTTCTGAATGTTTTTAGTCATAAATGAAACTTTTAATAAATCCTTTGTGGAAAAAATATGTGAAGTTCAGCAATTATATTTATTTCACTTTGATTTCCTTTACTTTTGGTAAAATCAGGTAAAATAAATTCGACATATTCTATTCAAATTACATTTTTTATTAAATTATAACTATGCATCTAACAATTGTATACCCCTAAATTTATATCTATGTGTAGATTAATGTCTAGGTTGATTTATATGTATTAAAAGACTATACTTTCTGAGTTTTAGATGGTAGGTGGTGGTTTGCTCTTTTTAAAAGAAGTCTGTTTCATCTTTATAAAGAATAGTACAGTCAGTCTTAAAACTAAGTAAGTTTTTTAGGTACAATTTAGTGACTTTCCTGGGGAGTTTTTCTACTTCTTTATTATGTGTGATGGATTATAGCACGTGGCTCCAATGAGTCACTTCTTGCAGTGTCCATACTTTACACTGACCTCCTACTTTAGGGGCAGGGAAGCTATGACTTGTCTGCCCCTAGACACTGGACTCAACTCCATGACATGCTTTGGGCAATAAAATGTTAACAGGCATGACTCAGGCAGACACATGATATGAGCTTATGCATTAACATTGCCATAACTAGCAAAGCTGCCAAACCCTGAGCTAACCCTAAAACAAGTGAACAAAAAATACTTGTTTTATGCCACTGAAATTTTTGTTTACCTCTTATGTAGCGTTGTTGTGGCGGTAATAGTAGATATGTTATTGTAATGTGTTATGCATTTATCTTTATATAGTACATTTGACTCTTTTCTGGTAGTGAGAAATCATTAAAATGATCCTTAATGTATCAGATTAGAAGTTAAAGTCCAAAATCCTTGGCAAATTATACATGCCCTTTGATGCCATGTCCTTCCCATTTTTCCAGCTTCATTTCCTACGTAACTCCACATATGCTCTTACTTGTATTCCATTATGGCACATCCAGGACCTCAAACATTTCTTCTATTATTTCTTCATTATCTACTGGCATCCCACTTGTTCTTTAAGACTTAGGTCAAGGGACGCCTGGGTGGCTCAGTCGGTTAAGTGACCGCCTTTGGCTCAGGTCATGATCTCAGTGTCCTGGGATTGAGCCCCACATCATGCTCCCTGCTCAGCGGGGAGTGTGCTTCTCCCTCTCCCTCTGCAGCTCCCCCTGCTTGAGCTCTCTCTCTAACAAATAAATAAAATCTTAAAAAAATAAATAAGACTTAGCTCAAAAGTAACCTCATTCATCGGTGTCCTTTTTCCTTTCCTTCCTCCCTTCCTAACAGAGTCAGGCCCTTTCTTTATGAATTTCCAAGCATATTAGGCATTTCATTTGGAACACTTTATTGTTTCTTTTTATTTTAATGTGAAGAATTTTCTTGCTAAAATGTAAGCACTTTGAATTCTAGGATTCTAAGATCATCTTCTTAATCCCTGACCCTTAAATGAAATGGGCCTTTGAAAAATCATAGATGAATGGATATAAGAGTGAATGAATGGATGAATGAATGAAATCGTATAATGCACTAATTATATTCAGTTGTATTAACATATTTTTAATTATAGAAATAAGTGAAGATAAACCTTAAGATTAAATATATAAAAATAAGTTGTAACTTACTAAAATTAAAGGAATTTACTATTTCTTTCCTGATTTTTCCTTCTGCTTTAAATCTTTGAAAAAATAACCTGTACTCAGTATCGGATATAATGATATTTGCAGATATAATCAAATAATGAAGTGCTTTGATTTCATGCTTTTCTATCCAGGCTGCAATCAAAGACCAAAGAGTAGTATTATGTACTTTAATTCATACTTTTGTGTGCCTGCAGATTTTCTCTGTAAGTCTCTAATGTCTGGCTTCTACAGAACAATGCCTGTAACACATTTCTTTAAAAATCTATAATCAGGGTTGTTTTTTTTTTGGCCTAAGAATAAGGATGCTCATCACTAACAGAATTTTGCAATGTTCCTTATATCCTTAGAATTCATTTTGTAGTAACTATTAATAAATAAGATGAGGTGCCTTATAGAATAGTTTCTGTACTTTCAGTCTTTTTTTCTCCTTGAAGAATACATTTTATTTAATTGACAGTGAACCTCAATGTAATTGAGAGAAAAAAAAAAAAAACAACAACAAAAACATGGAGTACTTAAATCTCTTTATTAAAAAAATACACATTTTCTTTACTCCTCTCTCATTCATGAGCAAGCATGAACTTGGTATAAATAATTTATGTTAAGCATTATAGTTGCTTATGTGAAATTAAAATACAATGTCCATCTGTTCTCAATGTTCATTTATACAGGGAGATAGAAAAGAAGCATGTAAAAGTCAAAATGGTTTTGAATTTAGAAGTAGAAGTCATACAAAGGAATTGTTAAGATATAATTTGATGAAACATTATCCAAGCCCCAAGTTTTAAGTTTAGTTTTAGAATGATTGCCTGGGAAGGCTTTGAGAGCCTGCCAAGTTAGGCAGTTGATAAAACAACAAATGTGTCAAAACTGAAAGTGATTTTTCAGAAGAAGAAATAAGTAAAAAATAATTGAGAAATCCTTCCTAACTTTCCCATTATGAAAACATCGTTTGATATGAAACTTGAGATAACTTGGATTTTTTCAAATCAACTCATGGTATCAGAACAATAAATTTTATTAAATAAATAGTAAATACATATGTAATAACTATATGTGTGTGTGCATGTGTATATATGATATTAAATTTGACATTTCAACCAAGGCATCAAGATGCAACAGAAGATCAACAGATGAATGGATAAAGAAGATGTGGTATATATATACAATGGAATATTATGCAGCCATCAAAAGGAATAAGATCTTGCCATTTGCAACGACGTGGATGGAACTGGAGGGTATTATGCTGAGCGAAATAAGTCAAACAGAGAAAGACATGTATCATATGACCTCACTGATATGAGGGATTATTAATCTCAGGAAACAAACTGAGGGTTGCTGGAGTGGGGGGTGGGGTGGGAGGGATGGGGTGACTGGGTGATGGACACTGGGGAGAGTATGTGTTCTGGTAAGCGCTGTGAATTGTGCAAGACTGTTGAATCTCAGATCTGTACCTCTGAAACAAATAATGCAATATATGTTAAGAAAGAAAAAAAGAAGAAGAGGAATGTAGCAGGAGGGGAAGAATGAAGGGGGGGAAATCGGAGGGGGAGAAGAACCATGAGAGACAATGGACTCTGAAAAACAAACTGAGGGTTCTAGAGGGGAGGGGGTTGGGAGGATGGGTTAGCCTGGTGATGGGTATTGAGGAGGGCACGTTCTGCATGGAGCACTGGGTGTTATGCACAAACAATGAATCATGGAACACTATATCTAAAACTAATGATGTAATGTATGGGGATTAACATAACAATAAAAAAATTAAAAAAAAAAAAAGATGCAACAGAAGATGCATTTACAAAAATGAGATGTGAGACCAAAATATGAAGTTAACACACTATATGTAGTTTCATTACTCTTGCACCTCTTATGTGATCATCTTAAACCAGGCAAAAGAAATAAGAATTTAACAAGAATAACCAAAAACAGAAAAAGAAGATGAAGATTTTGTGAGAACAGCTTTTGGAAGAGTCAGTGGAGTGACTTTCATTTTTTTGCTGAATGGAATGGAGGGCTCTGGTTCCCTTCACATAAGGTATTGTGAGTAAAGCTTTAATTCTTGGAGAAGTCTCAATCGATAACTGTGTTTACAATTAATGAGTGATTTTTTTTTTCATTTTCAAAGAAATCAGCCTATTAGCCCGGGGACCTACTGGATTCTATAATTTCATCCTGTATTAAGAGAAAAATGGGCTTCCCTTGAAGTTTAAGAGAATATTGGTAGATAAAGCTAAAGTTATATTTCATTTATATCCCATTCAATATGTTTGTTTAATCTTTCCATTAGAATTACATACATAAAACATTTGCTCTTAATTTTAACAGACCTTTCCAAGATTTTGTCTTCATTAAATTGCATATATTCAGTGTTTCCATAAATAAATAGGAAAAAATTGAATCTTGCACATTCTTATATAGGCTTTTTTGTAATGCTGAGTTTTGACAGATTTACTAATTTTTACTTCAGTAACATTGAAAATAATTATTTCATTAAATCTAATTCACTTTAGATAATTTTAGGAATAGATGATTTGTAAATGATAAAAAGCTAGAAATAAATGATTCCTGGGAGACTATGATTAAATCAGACCTTAGTTTAGTAGTTTTTTTTTTTTTCTTCAACTAAAATATTGAACTTTTAAGAGGTCTGTCAGTCAGGATTTAGGAGAAGATGAACCCATACAGAAATCTTAACATCAAGCATGATTAGCTATAACTGCGGGCTGGCTGGCAGTGAATAAACAGATCTGTAAATAATATAGTAATAACAAATACAGGAATAGGGCCATTAATTTTAGGGCTTAAATAGTTCACAATGAACAGGACATGATCTGGAGGAAGCCCCCCCCACACACTAAGATCTAGACTTCACTGGAAAGGGTGTAACCATGACTGGACCGCAGAGTTTTCTGAACCTGTAGAGCTGCTCATGGGGATGCCAGTGGAAGCCATCCACAAGGTGATGTCATGCCAGTGGTACTCTGCCATGTGCCACCTGAGAGGACTCTACAATAGTCCCTACCTGAATGCCTGGAGCTGGCCTTGCAAAGGCTATGGGTGTGGTTAGAGCCAGACATTGCAGAAATTAGACGTGCTTCAGGAAACTGCCTCCAGGAACATACCAGAACCCAGAAGAGAAACCCATTCCTTTCCCAGTTTCCTTTAGTACACTCTACTGACAAAGCTTAACATTGTGCCATCTAGCAAAAGAGAAAGGTTCACAGGGTCCAGATCCATTATCGTAGAGAAGGCAATGAATTGTGGATTTGCAACTGTTGCTGTCATTTAGCAACTCGTACAATTAAATATTGTGTTTGATTTTCAGCAATATCAGCCTCGTTGCTACAATAAATAAAATATTCTTTCATCATTCTCCTGGTAGCTCTCTGGTCCTCAGACTATGACTTAAGCTGAGAGCTTGTCATTTTTTTCTCAGTAAATGTTTAAGTGCGCTCAGAAAAATCTATCCTATGCCATAGTCCTTGTAGTCATCATTGCTGTCATGATGGTCAGGTGCAGCCGCCACTTGGGCTCTCAAGACACTTGCTTTAGTTGGCTCTTCATCACAATCCACCATAGGTGATAGTTTGATTAATTATGATCTTATTGCATGCCATAGATTCCTAGAATCCCATTTGCCATTAGCAGAAATCTCAGCACTGTACTCAAGCCTAAGGCTATAATCAAACTACTCCCTGAATCCCATCTTTGCCGTTCTATTATTTAGGACCACTCCCAGGGCAGAAACCCCATAGTAACTTGAGCAGGAGAAGTTTAATATGAGGAATTATTGGTTACAACAGGGATTGAGGTAATGGAAGACATGCTGGTAAGGATTGCCCCTTTGGCAGAGATAGTATAGCCAAGGAGTCATTAGGGACTGAAAGATCCCCTTTCCCAGGGCTGAGATCTAAACCTCACTGGAGAAGGTGCTCCCATGCCTCACTGTATAGCAAAAAGTTCCCTGGTATCATGATCCACCAGGGAGAATGCCGAGGGAAGTGCCACCAGGGGACTATTGTATGCTGCTGGCCGCCCGAAGCTGCTAGCAGCACACCTGCAGAAGCCATGCGCACTCTGGAAGCCAGACGTTGCGGAAGCTGCCTCTGTCTCCAGAGCTTACCAGAAAAAAGAAACACTTACTCCCTCCAGTGTCCCTTTAGCACCCTCTGCTGACAAAGTTTAACATCATACCTGCTGACAAATGAGAAATATTTACAGGGTCCAGCAACATTATTACCAAATAGGCAATGAAGGGTGGAGATAGAGAAAGATAAAAATTAATGGCTGTCACAGAACACTGTCAGATTAGGACTACAGGCATACCTTGGAGATCCTGTAGGTTCAGTTCCAGAGCCCTGCAATAAAGCGAATATCACAATAAAGTGACTCATACGAATTTTTTTGTTTTCCCAGTGCATGTAAAAATCATGTTTATACTGTATCATAGTCTATTAAGGGTGCAATTGAATTAGGTCTAGAAATACACACACACACACACACACATATATATACATATACCTTATTTTAAAAAATACTTTACTGCTAAAACAATGATAACAGTCATCTGAACTTTCAGCGAGTCGTGGTCTTTTTGCTGTGGAGGGTCTTGCCTCAGTGTTGATGGCAGCTGGCTGATCAGGGTGTTGGTTGCTGAAGGTTGGAGTAGCTGTGGCGATTTCTTAAAGTAAGGCAAAAATGAAGTTTGCCACATCAGTTGACTCTTCCTTTCATGAACAATCCATTTCTCTGCAGCATGTGATGCTGTTTCATAGCATTATAACCACAGTAGAACTTTTTTTTTCAAAATCAGAGTCTATCCTCTCAAACCCTTCCACTGTTTTATCAACTCAGTTTATGTAATATTTTAAATTTTTTGTTGTCATTTCAATAATCTTCACAGCATTGTCACCAGGGGTAGATTCCATCTCAATAAATCACTTTCTTTGCTCATCCATAAGAAGCAAGTCCTCATCTGTTCAAGATTTATCATGAGATTGCAGCAATCCAGTCCCACCTTCAGGCTCCACTTCTAATTCTAGGTTTCTTGCTATTTCCACCACATCTGCAGTTATTTCCTGCTCAGAAATCTTGAATCTTCAATTTGTAAAGAAGTGCAACAAAATGCAATAAAGCAAAATGCAATAAAATGAGGTATGCCTGTATATTTGCAGATAATTTTACCTAGCAAGTATGAATAAAAGTTGTAATATAATGCGGAGAATATAGGAGAGTGAGCCATTTCTCTAATGATAAGTGGGGGAAGAAATCTATATTGGAGCCATGTAGGATCAATAAAACAGCAATAATAACAATAATAATAGTAGAAACTGAAGAGAGAATATTTGAGGAAATTTGAGTCTATTCAGCGCATTGGTGGATCACCCGACATAACATTTTAACAGATGTTTATAAAAAGAAAAGGAAACCATGAATAATCTGAACTTGGAATCAACTGATAGATTTTTCTCTGAAGTTACCTGAAAGAAGTTTCTAACAATTGATTTAGCCTCATTACAATGCTTCATGTTGTTACAGCTGTTTTACTCTTT